>NC_092712.1:263443742-264138347 GCF_047496885.1 Scyliorhinus torazame
TGCGCCGCATAAATCCAGCATCGTTCCAGTTCGGGGCATACACATTCACCAACACCACCCGCACCCCCTGCAGCTTACGACTCACCATCAGATACCTACCTCCATTGTCTGCCACGATGCTCAGCGCCTCAAACGACACCCGCTTCCCCACCAAAATCGCCACCCTCGATTCTTTGTGTCCAACCCCAAGTGGAAAACCTGCCCTACCCACCCTTTCTCAGCCTAACCTGGTCTGCCACCCTCAAATGCGTCTCCTGGAGCATGACCATATCTGCCTTCAGTCCCTCAGGTGCAACGAACACACGGGCCATCTTGACCGGGCCGTTCAGACCTCTCACATTCCAAGTTATCAGCCAGATCAGGGGGCTGCCCGCCCCCCCCCCCCCCCCCCCCCCCCTGCCGATTAGCCATCTCCCTTTCTAGGCCAGCCACGTGCCCGCTCCTCCCGCACTCTCCGTTCCCCCCCAGCGGCAGACCCCCCGCCCCGACTCTCTCTCCGAGCTCCAGCTCCCCTTTGGCCAATGCAGCAGCAACTCAGTTCCCCGCCCCCCCCCCCCCCTCTCTCCACCCCCAGCTAGGCCCCCCCCCTAGCTGCGTTGCTCCCCCCATAGCACTCCCGTAAGTCTGCTGACTCCGGCCACTCCATCGACCCCGCAGCATGGTTGTCCCCCCCCCTCTCCTGTCCATCAGCGGGCGCTCCTCTCCAGCACCACCCTCCCCCATGACCCCACCCCCTTCCTTCCCTAGCGCAGGAAAAAGCCTACGCTTTCCACCAAGCCGGCCCCGCCCCCTCTGGCGCAGCTCCCTTTCACGGCCTGGTCCCAGCTCCCCACCTCGGGCCTCCCCTCTCCCCTCTCCCCTCCCCCCCCCAATGGGGTCCCCTCTTCCAACCACCGACGCCCACACTATCACCAAACCCCCACTACGAGCCATTTCACCCTCCCCCACCCAGCACCCAAAACAAAAACAGTACCAAACAGAACAGAACATCCCCTCCAAACTCAACAATCACATCAATCCCTCTCGCCATCCCCTCGCAAATCGACCCTCAATCCGAGTCCAACTTTTCAGCCTGGATAAAGGTCCACGCCTCCTCCAGAGTCTCGAAGTAATGGTGGCGGTCCTTGAAAGTGACTCACAGTCGCGCCGGCTGCAACATTCCAAATTTCACCCCCTTCCGATGCAGAGCCGCCTTAGCCCGATTGCACCCAGCACTCTAGGCCACCTCGGCGCTCCAGTCCTGGTATATACGAACCTCTGCATTCTCCGACCTGCTGCTCCGCTCCTTCTTTGACCACCTTAGGACCCACTCCCTGTCCACGAAGGGTGGAACGGCACCAGCATCGCCCAACGGCGGCTCGTTGGGCTTGGGCCTCCTCGCCAGGACTCGGTGGGCCCCTTCCAGCTCCAGGGGCCTCGGGGAGGCCCCCGCGCCCATCAACGTGTTCAGCATCATGACCACGTATGCTCCAACATCCGACCCCTCCACTCCCTCCGGGAGACCCAGAATCCGCAGGTTCTTCCTCCTTGACCGATTCTCCATGTCCTCGAACTTCTCCTGCCATTCTTATGCAGCGCCTCGTGCGCCTCCACCTTTACCGCCAGGCCCAAGATCTCGTCCTCGTTCTCCGAGGCCTTTTGCCACACCTCCCGGATCGCCGCCCTTGGGCCTTCTGGGTCTCGAGCAGCTTGTCTATCGAAGCCTTCATCAGCCCCAACAGCTCTGCCTTCAATTCCGTGAAGCAGCGCTGGAGAAACTCCTGTTGTTACTGCGCCCACGCTGCCTGGTCTCCACCTGCCGCCATCTTGGTTTCCTCCCTCGCACTTTTCACTGCTCCACAACTACTTTTTTCACCGCTCCACTCCTGCTCCAATCCATACAGTGCCGGGGAAATGTTACTGTCACCTTCCCACACTGGGAACCATCAAGCAAATGCTGCTGGGGGCCCTAAAAAGAGCCCAAAAGTCAGTTTCTGGTGGGAGCTGCCGAACGTGCGACTTAGCTCCGCATAGCCGCAACCGGAAGCCCTCCAGCACCCTCATGCTCACGAAGCTCCCTACCAAGAACAAGTCGCCCATCCTTCCCACCCCCGCCCTCCACCACGCTCGAAACCCGCCATCCAACTTCCCCGGCACAAATCGGTGGTTGTCGCATATTGGGGACTTGACCGACGCTCCCACTTCCCCTGCATGCTTCCTCCATTGGCCCCAAATCCGCAGAGCCGCCACCACTATAGGGCTGGTGAGTACCTGGCCGGCGGGAGCGGCAGAGGAGCCGTGACCAGGGTTGCAAGCTAGTGCCCCTGCACGAAGCAGCCTCCACCCGCTCCCAAACCAACCCCGTACCCACCATCCATTTCCTTATCATGGCTATGTCAGCTGCCCAGTGGTAGTTGCTGAGGTTCGGCAACGCCAGTCCCCCTCGTTACGGTTCCGTTCCAGCATCCCCCCTCTTTACCCGCGGGGACTTCCCCGCCCAAACAAATCCCAGGATGATTTTATTGATCCTTTTAAAGAAGGACCGCGGAATGAAAATAGGGAGACACTGAAAAATAAACAGGAATCTCGGGAGGATCGTCATCTTCACCGTCTGTACTCTCCCCACTAGTGACAGCAAGAGCGCATCCCATCTCCGAAACTCGCTCCTCATTTGCTCCACCAGCCTAAACAAGTTGAATTTATGCATCCTGCCCCAGTCCCATGCCACTTGTATCCCTAAATACCTAAACTTTCCCCAACCAGCCTAAACGGTAGCTCCCTCAGCCTATTCTCCTGACCCCTCACCTGCATCACAAACATCTCGCTCTTTGCCATGTTCAACTTGTACCCTGAAAACCGGCCAAATTCCCCTGGGATTTCCATAATCCCATCCATCCCTGCCACTGGATCCGACACGTACAAAAGCAGATCATCCGCGTAGAGCGAGGCCTTGTGTTCTACCACCCCACCGTGACCATTCCCTTCCATCCTCTTGCCGCTCTCAGAGCAATTGCCAGCGGTTTTATGGCCAACGCAAACAGCAATGGAGACACAATACTGTGTAGTCCCACGGTATAGTCGAAAATACTCAGATGTCGACCGGTTCAGCCTTACACCAGCCTCCGGGGCCTGATATAGCAGTCTAACCCAGTCCACAAAGCCTTCCCCAAATCGTCCCAGCACCTCCCATAAATAGTCCCACTCCACCCAGCCTTTTCGGCATCCAATGCCACCACTACCTCCACCTCTCTGCCCTCCGGGGGCATCATAATCACATTGAATAGCCTTCTTAGGTTGGCTACCAGCTGCCTGCCCTTTACAAACCCCGTTTGGTCCTCCGCAATCATGTCCGGTACACAGTCTTCGATTCTGGTCGCCAGGATCTTGGCCAGTAGTTTAGCGTCAACATTAATCAAGGAGACTTCCTGGTGCAGCGATCACCAGCTAAGTCGCACGTTTCGGCAGCTCCCGGTGCAACGGACTTTTGGGCTCTTAATAAGAGCCCCAACGGCAATTTTAACGGCTAAAAGTACTGTGCGGTAAACCAGAAGGGAATCCCCCCTGGATACGGATGGAAAAAGGAGAGGAAAGTGGCCGGATTGCGGTGGATCCTCTAGAGCAGCGGCAAGGAAGGCAAGCAAAAACCAAGATGGCGTCGGAAGGTGCAGTTTAATATGGGGGCCCTGAACAACACGAGTTTTTGAAACGCTGCGTGGAAGAGCTTAAAAGGAGATGAAGAAGGAGCTGTTGGCCCCGATATTACAGGCGTTTGAAGGGCTAAAGATGAGCAAAAGACCCAGGAGCGGGAGCTTCGGTCGTGACGGCAAAGGCTGCCGAGAACGAGGACGATATACAGGGCCTGTGGTGAAGACGGAGATGCTCGAGGCACATCATAAACGATGTATGGAAAGGCTGGAGGTGCTGGAGAATAATGCGAGGAGGAAGAATTTAAGGATTCTGGTCTTCCTGAAGGTGCAGAAGGGGCGGACGTCGGGGCATATGTGAGCACGATGCTGCACTCGTTAATGGGAGCGGAGGCCCGACGGGTCCGTTGGAGGTGGAGGGAGCATACCGAGTGATGGTGCGAGGACCGAGAGCAGGAGAAATTCCCAGAGCCATAGTGGTGAGATTCCTCCGTTTTAAGGACAGAGAGATGGTCCTCAGCTGGGCAAAGAAAACTCGGAGCAGTAGGTGGGAGAACGCGGTGATCGCGGATATCAAGACTGGAGTGCGGAGGTGGCGAGAAGGAGGGCGAGCTTTAATTGGGCCAAGGCGGTGCTTCATAAAAAGAAGATTAAATTTGGAATGCTGCAGCCGGCAAGACTGTGGGTCACATATCAAGGGAAGCAACACTACTTTGAAACGGCGGATGAGGCGTGGACATTTATTGTTGAAGAGAAATTGGAATAAGCGGGTTATTAAAAAGAACGTTTGAGACAAAATGGTGGGGCGAATATGGGGGGCGAAGAGGGGGGGAAAAAGGGGGGGAGAGATGATTTTGATGTTGTTAATCCTGCGACCCTGGTAACTTTTCTCTCTTCACAGGTTGTGGGGGGAGGGAGGAAGGGAGGTGGAGGAGCTGGGGGCGTAGGGCCATTGGGGGCGGGGGCCAAAAGGAAGCGCGGGCTTTGTTCCCGCGCTATGATAATTATGGCGGGAATAGGGAAGCAGGAAGAAGGGGGCGTCGCACAGTGCGAGCCGAGGTCACGGGGGGAAGCCGAGGTCGGCCAGAGTTTGCTGACTTCTGGGAGCAACATGGGGGGTGTAACTACGCTAGTGGGGGATCTAGCGGGGGGGGTGGGGGTGGGAGGGGGGATTTACTGGGTTGCTGCTGCTGGGGAGAAGGGGGAGCTGGTATGGGGTGGGGTGGGCGGGGCGGGAGGGCACCGCCTGGGGGGGACACAGCTGCGTGGGAACCGGGTGAGGAGCTGGATAAAAGGGGATGGCTAATCGACAAGGGGGGGGGGGGGGTAAAGAGCCCCCCAACCCGGCTAATCACGTGGAATGTGAGAGGGCTGAACGGGCCGATAAAGAGGGCACGGGTACTCGCACACCTTAAGAAACTTAAGGCAGTTGTGGTTATGTTACAGGAGACGCATTTGAAACTGATAGACCAGGTTAGACTACGCAAAGGATGGGTGGGGCAGGTGTTTCATTCGGGGCTAGATGCGAAAAACAGGGGGGTGGCTATACTAGTGGGGAAGCGGGTAATGTTTGAGGCAAAGACCATAGTGGCGGATAGTGGGGGCAGATACGTGATGGTGAGTGGCAAATTACAGGGGGAGGCGGTGGTCTTGGTGAACGTATATGCCCCGAACTGGGATGATGCCAACTTTATGAGGCGCATGCTAGGACGTATCCCGGACCTAGAGGTGGGGAAGTTGGTAATGGGTGGAGATTTTAACACGGTGCTGGAACCAGGGCTGGACAGATCGAGGTCCAGGACTGGAAGGAGGCCGGCAGCAGCCAAGGTGCTTAAAGACTTTATGGAGCAGATGGGAGGAGTAGACCCATGGAGATTTAGCAGACCTAGGAGCAAGGAGTTTTTGTTTTTCTCCTATGTCCACAAAGTTTATTCGCGAATAGACTTTTTTGTTTTGGGAAGGGCGTTGATCCCGAAGGTGAGGGGGACGGAGTATACGGCGATAGCTATTTCGGATCACGCGCCACACTGGGTGGACTTGGAGATAGGGGAGGAAAAAGAACGGCGTCCACCCTGGAGAATGGACATGGGACTAATGGCGGATGAGGGTGTGTGTCTAAGGGTGAGGGGGTGTATTGAAAAGTACTTGGAACTCAATGATAATGGGGAGGTCCAGGTGGGAGTGGTCTGGGAGGCGCTGAAGGCAGTGGTTAGAGGGGAGCTGATATCAATCAGGGCGCATAAAGGAAAGCAGGAGAGTAGGGAACGGGAGCGGTTGCTGCAAGAACTTCTGAGGGTGGACAGGCAATATGCGGAGGCACCGGAGGAGGGACTGTACAGGGAAAGGCAAAGGCTACACGTAGAATTTGATTTGCTGACAACGGGTACTGCAGAGGCACAGTGGAGGAAGGCACAGGGTATACAGTGCGAATATGGGGAGAAGGCGAGCAGGTTGCTGGCCCACCAATTGAGGAAAAGGGGAGCAGCGAGGGAAATAGGGGGAGTGAGGGATGAGGAGGGAGAGATGGAGCGGGGAGCGGAGAGAGTGAATGGAGTGTTCAAGGCATTCTATGAAAGATTATATGAAGCTCATCCCCCGGATGGGAAGGAGAGAATGATGTGTTTTCTGGACCAGCTGGAATTTCCTAAGGTGGAGGAGCAGGAGAGGGTGGGACTGGGAGCACAGATCGAAATGGAGGAAGTAGTGAAAGGAATTAGGAGCATGCAGGCGGGGAAGGCACCGGGACCGGATGGATTCCCAGTTGAATTTTACAGGAAATATGTGGACTTGCTCGCCCCGCTACTGATGAGAACCTTTAATGAGGCGAGGGAAAGGGGACAGCTGCCCCCCGACTATGTCAGAGGCAACGATATCGCTTCTCCTAAAGAAGGAAAAAGACCCGCTGCAATGCGGGTCCTATAGGCCTATTTCCCTCCTGAACGTAGACGCTAAGATTCTGGCCAAGGTAATGGCAATGAGGATAGAGGATTGTGTCCCGGCGGTGGTCCATGAGGACCAAACTGGGTTTGTGAAGGGGAGATAGCTGAATACGAATATACGGAGGCTGCTAGGGGTAATGATGATGCCCCCACCAGAGGGGGAAGCGGAGATAGTGGTGACGATGGATGCCGAGAAAGCATTTGAGAGTGGAGTGGGATTATTTGTGGGAGGTGTTGAGGAGATTTGGCTTTGGAGATGAGTATATTAGATGGATACAGCTGCTGTATAGGGCCCCGATGGCGAGCGTGGTCACGAATGGACGGGGGTCTGCGTATTTTCGGCTCCATAGAGGGACGAGGCAGGGATGTCCTCTGTCCCCGTTATTGTTTGCACTGGTGATAGAGCCCCTGGCAATAGCATTGAGGGGTTCCAGGAAGTGGAGGGGAGTACTCAGGGGAGGAGAAGAACACCGGGTATCTCTGTATGCGGACGATTTGTTGTTGTATGTGGCGGACCCGGCGGAGGGGATGCCAGAGATAATGCGGATACTTGGGGAGTTTGGAGAATTTTCAGGATATAAACTGAACATGGGGAAAAGTGAGTTGTTTGTGGTGCATCCAGGGGAGCAGAGCAGAGAAATAGAGGACTTACCGCTGAGGAAGGTAACAAGGGACTTTCGCTACTTGGGGATCCAGATAGCCAAGAATTGGGGTACATTGCATAGGTTAAATTTAACGCGGTTGGTGGAACAGATGGAGGAGGACTTCAAGAGATGGGACATGGTATCCCTGTCACTGGCAGGGAGGGTGCAGGCGGTTAAAATGGTGGTCCTCCCGAGATTCCTCTTTGTGTTTCAGTGCCTCCTGGTGGTGATCACGAAGGCTTTTTTTCAAAAGGATTGAGAAGAGTATCATGAGTTTTGTGTGGGCCGGGAAGACCCCGAGAGTGAGGAAGGGATTTTTGCAGCATAGTAGGGATAGAGGGGGGCTGGCACTACCGAGCCTAAGTGAGTACTACTGGGCCGCCAATATCTCAATGGTATGTAAGTGGATGGGAGAAGAGGAGGGAGCGGTGTGGAAGAGATTGGAGAGGGCGTCCTGCAGGGGGACTAGCCTACAAGCTATGGTGACGGCGCCATTGCCGTTCTCACCGAAGAAATACACCACAAGCCCAGTGGTGGTGGCTACTCTGAAAATTTGGGGGCAGTGGAGACGGCATAGGGGAAAGACGGGAGCCTCGGTGTGGTCCCCGATAAGAAATAACCATAGGTTTGCTCCGGGGAGAATGGATGGGGGATTTGGAACATGGCAAAGAGCAGGAGTAACACAATTGAGAGATCTGTTTGTAGATGGGACGTTTGCAAGTCTGGGAGCGCTGACCGAAAAATATGGGTTGCCCCAGGGGAATGCATTCCGGTATATGCAACTGAGGGCTTTTGCGAGGCAACAGATGAGGGAATTCCCGCAGCTCCCGACACAGGAGGTGCAGGACAGAGTGATCTCAAAGACATGGGTGGGGGACGGTAAGGTATCAGACATATATAGGGAAATGAGGGACGAGGGGGAGATTATGGTAGATGAGCTGAAAGGGAAATGGGAAGAAGAGCTGGGGGAGGAGATTGAGGAGGGGCTGTGGGCTGATGCCCTAAGTAGGGTAAACTCATCGTCCTCGTGTGCCAGGCTAAGCCTGATACAATTTAAGGTGTTACACAGGGCGCATATGACTGGAGCACGGCTCAGTAAATTTTTTGGAGTAGAGGATAGGTGTGAGAGATGCTCGAGAAGCCCAGCGAATCACACCCACATGTTCTGGTCATGTCCGGCACTACAGGGGTTTTGGGTGGGGGTGACAAAGGTGCTTTCGAAGGTGGTGGGGGTCCAGGTCGAACCAAGCTGGGGGTTGGCTATATTCGGGGTTGCAGAAGAGCCGGGAGTGCAGGAGGCGAAAGAGGCTGATGTTTTGGCCTTTGCGTCCCTAGTAGCCCGGCGCAGGATACTGTTGATGTGGAAGGAAGCCAAGCCCCCGGGTGTGGCGACCTGGATAAATGACATGGCAGGGTTTATAAAGCTGGAACGGATTAAGTTCGTCCTAAGGGGATCGGCTCAAGGGTTCACCAGGCGGTGGCAACCGTTCGTCGAATACCTCACAGAAAGATAGAGGGAATGGAAAAGAAGAAGACAGCAGCAGCAACCCGGGGGGGAGGAGGGGGGGGGGGGGGGTAGGAACCAGAAGGACTCTCAGGGATGTTAGTGTATAAGTATAATATGTATAGGTTGTTGTTATAGGTAATTGTATACTGGACGGCTGAATTGTATTTTTTGGAGGGTATTTATTTGGGACAAGGCAGTTGCCATTTAGTTTTGTTTTTTTAATTTTGATGTTGTTTATATATTATTTATTTCTTGTTTCAAAAACTGGCCATTGTTATTTATATTGTTATATTACTGTGTGAAAGATACACAATGTACTGTTATGGTTGGCCAAAAATTTTGAATAAAATATATATTTTTTAAAAAACATTAATCAAGGAGATTGGCCTATAGGACACACAGGCTTCCATTTCTTTATCCCGTTTTAATATCAGCGAGATGGTGGCATGCGACATCGTCGGGGGTAACACCACATTGTCTCTCGCCTCGTTAAACACCCTAATCAGCACCGGCCCCACTATCCCCGAGAACTTTTTGTAGAATTCCACTGGATACCCGTCCGTCCCCGGGGCTTTACCCAACTGCATGGCCTTCAGATCCCCCATTACTTCTTCAGCCCTAATCGGAGCCCCCAGCCCCTCTACTATCCCCCTCCCACCTTTGGGAAGGTCAGCCCATCTAAGAATAGCCTCATCCCCTCCGGCCCCGTGGGGGGTTCAGAGGTGTACAGCTTGCTGTAAAAGTCCCTTATACCCGGTTCAACCCTGCCGGGTCTCCAACCCGGTTCCCTGCCCCATCCACTACCGTCCCTATTTCCCTGGCCGCCTCCCTCTTCCTAAGTTGCTGTGCAAGCATTCTGCTGGCTTTCTCCCCATACTCATACACCGCGCCCCTTGCCTTTCTGAGCTGCTCTACGGCCTTCCCAGTGGATAGCGCCCACAGCTCCGCCTGCAGTCTCCATTGTTCCCTAAGTAGCTCTGCCCTCGGGGACTCCGCATATTCCCAGTCCGTCCGTATCATCTCCTGAACCAGTCTGTCCATCTCCGCTCTGTTCAGTCTGTCCCTATGGGCTCGGATTGAGGTTAGTTCCCCTCTCACCACTGCCTTCAGCGCCTCCCAGAGCACCGCTACTGAGACTTCCCCTGTATCGTTGACCTGTAGGTAGTTCTGCATGCATTTCCCCACTCACTCACACACACCTCATTTGCCAACAATCCCACCTCTAATCTCCATTGTGGGCACTGGTAACTTTCTTTGCAGACCTGCAGGTCGACCCAATGCGGAGCATGATCCGAAATAGTGGTCGCCGAGTATTCTGTATCCCTCACCCCCTCCAAACGTCCCTTCTCATTATAAAGAAGTCAATACGAGAATAAACCTTGTGAACATGTGAATAGAACAAGAACTCCTTCCCCGTCGACCGACTGATTCTCCAGGGGTCTACCCCCTCCCCATTTGTTCCATGAACCCCCTCAGTTCCCTTGCCATTGCCGGGACCCTGCCCGTTCTGGAGCACGACCGATCCAGGTTGGGATCAAGGGCTGTATTGAAGTCCCCACTGAAGCACGATCAATTTGACTGGAGACAAAGTTGAATCCAAACTGAGGCTTTATTAGTATCAGATGTGTGGCCTCCCACAGCAGCTGGCAAAATGGCTGCAAGCTGGAGGCCATGCATATTTATACCCCGCCTCCTGGGCAGAGCTAGCATACAGGGGCCACAGGTGAACCTGTAGTGCAGGTTCTACCGTACAACCTCTAATATCAGAACACAGTGGTTTAGCACATTCACCCCCTGTTAAAATGGAGTCCGGCGGGGGTGGTGGATAACTCTATACAATTAGAAATTTCAATATTTACAAAGCAGCAACAAAAAATGTCTCTTGGCATCCGACGGGCTGGTCAGAGGTTCAGCCGGTCCGGTGCCTTGATGGTTCTTTGAGATCGGTGAAGTGGTGACGGCAATGTGGGCGCTGTCGTGGTCGAAGTTGACTCCGGGAGCGTGCCGAAATCCTCTTCATCGACAGGCGTGGGCAGGGGGAGGACGGACGGTCCTAGGGGGGGTGATGGGAACGGCGGGGGAGGGGAGGGTGGCACCGGGGGCGCCGGGGGTGGTACCTGCTGGTGCCAGGTCCCTGATGGAGACGGTATCCTGGCGGCCGTCGGGGAACGCCACATAGGCGTATTGTGGGTTTGCGTGGAGTAGGTGCACCCTCCCCACCAATGGATCCGCCTTGTGGAGCCGCATATATTTACGGAGAAGCACGGTTCCCAGAGCTGTAAACCAAGTTGGGAGCGATACCTCGGATGTGGACATCCTGGGGAAAGCAAAAAGACGTTCATGTGGCGTACTGTCAGTGGCAGTGCAGAGTAATGAGCGAATGGAATGTAGTGCATCAGGGAGGACCTCTTGCCAGCGGGAGGCCGGGAGATTCCTGGACCGCAGGGCCAACTGGACGCCCCTCCATACCGTCCCATTCTCCCTTTCTACCTGACCGTTTCCCCGGGGGTTGTAGCTCGTCCTTCTGCTGGAGGCGATACCCCTGCTGAGCAGGAACTAACGTAGCTCATCACTCATGATTGAGGTTCCCCTGTCACTGTCGATGTAGGCAGGGAAGCTGAAAAGAGTGAAGATAGAATTAGGGGCTTTGATGACGGTGGCAGACGTCATGTCGGGGCCTGGGATGGCGAAGGGAAACCGGGAGTATTCATCGATCACACTGAGGAAATATGTGTGTCGATCGGAGGAGGGGAGGGGGCCTTTGAAATCCACGCTGAGGCGTTGAAAGGGGCGGGAGGCCTTCACCAGGCGCGCGCGGTCCGGCCGGTAGAAGTGCGGCTTCCTGATGATTGTCCTTACTTCCTCAACGGAGAAGGGCAAATTTTGTGCCTTAATGAAGTGGTACAACCGAGTGACCCCTGGGTGACAAAGGCTGTCGTGCAGGGTCCGGAGTCGGTCTACCTGTACGCTGGCACATGTACCTCGGGAGAGGGCGTCTGGGGACTCGTTGAGTTTGCCAGGGCGATACTTAATCTCGTAATTAAAGGTGGAGAGCTCGATCCTCCACCGCAAGATTTTATCATTTTTGATCTTGCCCCGCTGTGTGTTGTTGATCATGAAGGCTACCGACTGTTGGTCAGTGAGGAGAGTAAATCTCCTGCCGGCCAGGTAATGCCTCCAATGTCGCACAGCCTCAACGATAGCCTGGGCCTCCTTTTTGACGGATGAGTGCCGAATTTCAAAGGCGGGCAGCACGGTAGCATTGTGTATAGCACAAATGCTTCACAGCTCCAGGGTCCCAGGTTCGATTCCGGCTTGGGTCACTGTCTGTGCGGAGTCTGCACATCCTCCCCGTGTGTGCGTGGGTTTCCTCCGGGTGCTCCGGTTTCCTCCCACAGTCCAAAGATGTGCAGGTTAGGTTGATTGGCCATGCTAAATTGCCCATTGTGTCCAAAATTGCCCTTAGTGTTGGGTGGGGTTACTGGGTTATGGGGATAGGGTGGAGGTGTGGACCTTGGGTAGGGTGCTCTTTCCAAGAGCCGGTGCAGACTCGATGGGCCGAATGGCCTCCTTCTGCACTGTAAATTCTATGACTATGAAGGGTGAAGGGTGCAGGAAAAGAATGCCACGGGCCTGCCTGCCTGATTGAGGGTGGCGGCAAGGGCGACGCCCGATGCGTCACTTTCTACTTGGAATGGAAGAGTTTCGTCTACAGCGTGCAGTCCAGCTTTGGCAATATCAGCTCTGATCCGGGCGAAGGCCTGTTGGGACTCGGCCGTCAGGGGGAATTGAGTGGACTGTATGAGTGGGCGGTCCTTGTCCGCATAGTTTTGGACCCACTGCGAGTAATATGAGAAGAACCCCAGGCAAAGTTTGAGGGCCTTGGGGCAGTGGGGGAGGGGGAGCTCCATGAGGGGGCGCATGCGGTCGGGATCGGGCCACTGAACTCCTTTCTGGACCACGTAGCCGAGGATGGCTAAGCGGTTTGTGTGGAACACACACTTCTCCTTGGTATACGTGAGGTTGAGGAGAGTGGCGGTGCGGAGAAATTTAGCAAGGTTGGCGTTGTGGTCCTGCTGGTCATGGCCGCAGATGGTCACATTGTCTAGGTACTGAAACGTGGCCCGCAAACCGTACCGGTCGACCATTCGGTCCATCTCCCTTTGGAAGACCGAGACCCCGTTAGTGGCGCCAAAGGAGACCTTAAGGAAGTGATATAGACGGCCGTCTGCCTCGAAGGCGGTGTATGGACGGTCCGATTTATGGATGGGGGGCTGGTAGTAGGCGGATTTCAGGTCCACCGATGAGAAGACCCGGCACTGTGCAATCTGGTTAACCATGACAGATATACGTGGGAGGGGGTACGTGTCGAGCTGCGTGTACCTGTTGATGGTCTGGCTGTAGTCCACGACCATTAGGTTTTTCTGCCCAAATTTAGCCACTACCACTTGAGCTCTCCAGGGCCTGTTGCTGGCCTCGATGACTCCCTCCCGAAGCAACTGCTGGACCTCGTACCTGATGAAGGCCTTATCCTGGCTGCTGTACCGTCTGCTCCTGGTGGCGACGGGTTTGCAATCTGGAGTTAGATTGGCAAAGAGGAAAGGAGGATCGAGCTTTAGGGTCGCGAGGCCGCACACAGTGAGGGGTGGTAAGGGTCTGCCGAATTTAAGGGTCAGGCTCTGGAGGTTGCACTGGAAGTCCAAGCTGAGGATAAGTGCAGCGCAGAGGTTAGGGAGGACGTAGAGGCGAAAGCCGTGGAACTCTACGCCTTGGACTGTGAGCGTGACCGTGCAGTACCCCCGGATCGCTACGCGATGGGATCCGGAAGACAGGGAGATTTTTTCATTGGTGGTTGTAGCTTAGGGAGCAGCGCCTTACAGTATTTGGGTAAACAAAGCTCTCGGTGCTCCCGGAGTCCAGGAGGCACAAAGTCACATGGCCGTTGACTTTCACGCTGGTGGATGCGTTTGTCAGGTTATGTGGTCGAGACTGGTCGATTGCCATGGAGGCGAGCCATGGTTGATCATCGGGTAGTGAGGCGGCCGTTGAGTTGAGGTCCTGGAATGCCGTTGGTGTCCATGTGCTGCGGGGTGGACAAGATAGGGGCTCCCAGAGATCCTGGGGGTTACAAAATGGCGCCGCCCATGGAACGCACTTTGCGGGGGTGGAGCAAGATGGCAGCGCCCATGAAACGCCGTGTTGCGGAGGCGAAGATGGCGGCGCCCATTGGTTGCACATGGCCTGGGGAGGAGAGGAGGACGGCGGCGCCCATCGTCTGTGACCGGGGGGGGTGGGGGTGACTGCTGCCGCTGAGCGGGCCTGGCACACCGCAGCGAAGTGGTCCTTCTTCCCGCAGGCCTTACAAAGGGCAGCGCGGGCCGGGCAGCGTTGGCGGGGGTGTTTTTGCTGGCCGCAAAAGTAGCATCAGGACCCCCCGGGGATCGCTGGCTGGCGCGTAGCGCAGGCGTATTGGGTGGGTAGCGCCCCCGCTGGGGCGGCTGCGTGTGGGGACCATGAAGCGTCGGAGGAGTGGACCGCACGGTTGGGGGCGTAGGACTGGACATTGCGCAGGGCGACCGTCATGGAGAGCACTAGTGTTTTAGTCTCTGTGAGGTCGCGCGTGGCCCCTTCTAGGAGCCGTTGCCTGATAATATCAGACCCAATCCCAGTCACAAAAGCGTCCCGCATAAGGAGATCTGAGTGCTCCTTAGTTGTATCATCCTGGCAGTCACAGTCCCAAACTAGTGGGATCAGGGCCCTCCAGAAGTCCTCGATTGATTCACCAGGTAGTTGAGTACGCATTGCGAGTGCGCGCCTGGCGAAGAGCGTGTTAGTCTTCTGTTCACAATTTTCTTTGAGTCGAGTCATAGCGTCAGCGTAATTGGGTGCATCCTGGATCAGCGAGAAGACTTTGGAGCGGAGTCTGGAGTACAATATCTGGATCTTCTGAGCCTCTGGAACAGGGGTAGGCGCCGCATTGATATACGCTTCAAAACAAGCTAGCCAGTGCTGGAAGTCCTTTCTGGCATCGCTTGAGTGTGGATCCAGCTGCAGGCAATCTGGTTTAATATGGAGGTCCATCTTCTGAATCTGATACTAATAAATTGAGGCATGATCAATTTGACTGGAGACGAAGTTGAATCCAAACTGAGGCTTTATTAGTATCCGATGTGTGGACTCCCACAGCAGCTGGCGAAATTGCTGCGAGCTGGAGGCCATGCATATTTATACCCCGCCTCCTGGGCGGAGCTAGCATGCAGGGGCCAAAGGTGAACCTGTAGTGCAGGTTCTATCGTACATCCTCTAATATCAGAACACAGTGGTTTACCACACACACCCATCATCAGCTTGTGCGAATCCAAGTCGGGGATTTTCCCCAGCAGCCTTTTGATGAAATCTACATCATAGATATAAATACAGATATAAAATTTACAGTGCAGAAGGAGGCCATTTGGCCCATCGAGTCCCAGTTTGGAGCGTAAACATTCACTAGGACCACCATCACCCCCTCAAGCTTACCCCGGACCATGAGAAATCTACCACCCCCATCCGCAACTGTGCTGTCCGCCTCAAATTGAACCCGTTTGTTAATCATGATCACGACCCCTCTGGTCTTAGCGTCAAGCCCCGAATGGAAGACGTGGCTAACCCAGCCCTTCCGTAATCTAATCTGGTCCACCACTCTCAAATGTGTCTCCTGCAGCAACATTACATCCGCCTTCAGAGCCCGTAAGTGCGCGAACACACGTGTCCTCTTGACCGGCCCGTTTAACCCTCAAACATTCCAGGTGATCAGCCTGGTTGGAGGGCACCCTGCCCCCCTCCCTGCGCCGATCAGTCATCCCCCTTCTTGGGCCCACCCCCTGCCCATGTGCCGCGCCCCCCCCGGTCCGCCTCTTGGCAGCTCCCACCCCCGACCTCTTCCCTATTACCTGGTTCAGCTCCCTCCTTCGTCAGCAGATCATCTTTCCCCCCCCCTCCCCCCCCTCACAGCAACAACCCCCTGTAACCTAACCCCTGCCATATACTGGCTGTATACACCCCCCCATCTTGCTCCCGTTGACTAGCTCAAAGCAGCTAGCCTGGTGACTCTCAACTCCGGCGCCACCATGTCTCCCACCTATCGTCCCCCTGCTCCCCTCCCCCCTTCCCTCCCCCCGCACCCATCAACACCACTTCCCCAGAACAGCCCTGTTCGAGCAATCGCCCTGGGACCGAAACAGAGAGAAAACAAACAAAGAACAAGGCTCGCCCCCACAATAGTGCAATTCAAACTGTGTAATGAGGTGGGCGCTCCCACCCACCCCCCTCCCAACATTACCAGAAAAATAGCAAAAAGAACCCGTGCAGCCCCCCAGCACCCAATAACTTAACCTTTAACTATGACTTTGGCTTTAACTTTAAAACTTTCAAACAGGCAAAAAAATCACAAGAACACCCCAACTTTTAAGTAAAGAACCACATCGCTAACAAAAGGGCAATCCACAAAGAAATGCAAACATCCCTTGAAACACTAACTTGAGTCCATGGATCCTCAGTTCGGCACCAGTCCATGCCCCTTAGCGAAGTCCACCGCCTCCTCCGGGTCATCAAAATAATGTTCCTGTTCCCGGTATGTGACCCAAAGCCGCGCCGGAAAAAGTAGCCCGAACTTGACCTTCTTATTAAACAGGATCTCTTTAATTTGTCTGTAGGCTGCCCTCCTTCTGGCCACCTCCTGGCTCAGATCCTGAAAGATGCGCAGGACACTGTTGTTCCATAAGCAGCTCTTTGTGTTCTTGGCCCACTGTAGGACCCGCTCCTTGTCCATGAACCTATGAACCTATGGAACCTGACCACCATCGCCCGGGGCACCCCCCCCTCGCGGCTGCCTCGCCTGCACTCTGTGTGCCCTGTCCAGCTCCAACGGACGCGGGAAGCAATCCTCCCCCACCAGCGTCTGCAGCATGTCTGCCACATATGCCATGGCATCCACTCCCTCTGCCCCCTCCGGGAGCCCAATGATTCTCAGATTCTGCCGGCGAGACCTATTTTCCAGGTCCTCCAGCCTGCCAACAGCCGTGATTGTTGCTCCTTCAACTTTCCAGTTTCCACGTCCGCTACTGTTTGGAAATCTACCTGCTCCTCCACTGTCTTCTCCAATGCCTGGACCTTCTTATCCTGGGCGTCCAGCCTTTGGTCCAGTCGCTCCACCGCTTTCTGAAGCGGTTCCAAATTATCCCGCTTCAGCGCTGCAAAGCTCTCCTTCATGACCTTCAGCATGTTGTCCAGTGCTGTCTGGACCGTCCGTTCCGTGGTCCGTTCGTCGGCCATCTTTCCTCCCACTTGAACTTCCACACCACCAATGTTCAGCCCCTTCTTCACCTGTTTACGCTCCCTTCTACTCCTGAAGTCCATACAATTCTGTATGGATCCAGATCTACAGTGCTGTTGTTTTCCCCTCCAGTTCTCAAAAGTTCGAAAAAGTCGGGGGAAAAGGCCTAAAAGTCTGACCGGAGCGAGAGCCACCAAATGCGCGACTTACTCCCTCATAGCCGCCACCGGAAGTCAAGTTACAATTTATAGATTACAAAGTACTAATACAAAAAGATTACAATAAAAGTTGTACTTAAAATTTTACAGAGTGAGTATAAGTGCACAGCAGTAGGCACTGTTTAAAATGTATAGGGCGGGATTCTCCCATACCCGGCAGTGAACCACTCCGGCGTCGGGCCGCCCCAAAGATGCGGAATCCTCCGCACCTTAAGGGGCTAGGCCCGCCCCGGAGTGGTTTGCGCCGGCCGGCGGGATAGGGGCCTGGCGCCACGCCAACTGGTGGCGGAGGGCCTCCGCCGGCCGGCACATGCGCAGGAGCACCAGCGCGTGCTGGCATCATCCCTGCGCATGCGCGGAAGGGTCCGTCTCCACATCGGCCATCACGGAGGACCACAACGGCCAATGTGGAGTAATAGAGTGCCCCCACGGCACTGGCCCACCCGCGGATCGGTGGGGCCCAACCCCGGGCCAGGCCACCATGGAGGCACCTCCCGGGGCAAGATCCCCCCACGAACCCCAGAGCCGGCCCGCGCCGCCAGGTCCCGCCGGTAAGGGACCTACTCTGATTTACGCCGGCGGGATCAGCTACAGACGGGCGGGACTTCGGCCCATCGTAGGCCGGAGAATTCGGGCGGCCCCGGCACCCATTGAGTCGCGCCGGACCCCGCCATTCTCCAAGGCGGGCGGCGCGACTCACGCCGGGCCTATTTTTGGGGGGACAGGAGAATTGGGAGGACGGCGGGGGCGGGATTCACGCCGAACCCCCGGCGATTCTCCCACCCGGCGGGGGGTCGGACATTCCCGCCAATAGTGTGTAATAATAATGATACTATTTAAAATTAATCACATACTGTTAACAAAGTTTATCTCTAATACCAAGTTCAAAGATAATTGCTTCTTCTTAACACTGCTTTCTGATGCAAGGACATCTGTAGTTATGCTTTCCTCCCTTGCACCCACAATCTGCTGTTAACCTCTCTTCTGGGGATAACAAATGCGAGCAGCCCAGTCAACCTTGAAGGCTTTAGGCTCCTGTGGTGATTTCCAGCAAAGGCCCTTCATGCATTATCTGTGACCAGCTCATCCCCTGTTAGCTCATTTGTCTAAAATCCCAAGAGTCACTGTTATGTCAAATGAAGCTTAGGAATTGTCCCATGATGCACTCACCCAAACAGTCCACTACAAGTTTAGTCCAAATTATATAATATTCGTCACTACACTAAACTAAAACTATCCATGTTAGACTAATTTCCCGACACTGTTTTTGAGTGGATAAGTTATCTTCTCCTCTGCCATTGTTTTTTAAATTTTAAATTAAAAAACAATTATCCAATTAAGGGTCAATTTAGCGTGGCCAATCCACCTTCCAGAGGGAGAATGTACAAACTCCATACAGACAGTGATCTGGGGCCAGGAATTAACCTGGGTCTTCGGCACCATAGGGCAGCAGTGTCAATCACTGCGTCACTGTGCTGCACCCTCCTCTGCCATTGTTGTACAGTTTAAAAAAATTTGTTCCAGGTATGTATGCACCACTGGCTAGGCCAGCATTTATCACACATCCTTAATTGCCCTTCAGAAGGTGATGGTGAGCTGCCTTCTTTAACCATTACAGTCCTATGGTCTAGTTACACCCAGGATGTTAAGAAGGGAGTTCCTGGATTTTGACCCAGCAGCATTGAAGGAACAGTGATATATTTCCAAGTCACAATGGTAAGTTACCTGGGGGGTGGGGTGGGGGATTCTTCCAGGTGGTGAAGTTCCCATATGTCGGCTGCCCTTGCCCTTCAAATTCAGTGGTGGGCAACCTGCAGCCCGGGGGCCAAATGTGACCCATCTGGGTTATGAGTGCGACCCACGAGGCATTTTGTTAACTGTTGCCCACACGCAAGGTTGCCACATTCCACTGATTTCTATCCGTGTCGTTCTTTTCCTACTAGCATGACTACTGAAATGATACACTCATAAAGCAAGGACAAGTGAAATGGGTTGAGTTCTGATTGCTCATAACATTGACTGTGAGAGCCATGCACTTCCTCTACATCCAAAGTGTAAATGTTTCTTTTGTTTTTACCATTTGAAGTTGATAATCATTTCATTAATATAGAAATGATTAAGCATTTTCTATAACTCATTATGAAATATTCAGCATGTATTGATGTATTTTTTTTTAAACAAACAATTTTATTGAGGTAATTTTTGGCATTGTAAACAGTTACAGATAACAGAAATGTGCAAACATCAATATAAAACCAATACTTCAATCAAACCATACTGCACATGCCCGCTCCTTTCCCATAGACACTACCCGCCTATTTATCCCTCCTACTCTACTCTCATCTCCCCCCCCACCTGCTGCCGTTCACTCTCCCGCGAAGAAGTCGACAAATGGTTGCCACCTTCGGGCGAACCCCAGTACAGATCCCCTCAAGGCGAACTTAATTTTTTCCATACCCAGAAAGCTTGACATGTCCGAAAGCCATAGTTCAGTCTTCGGGGGTTTTCAGTCCCTCCATGCCAGCAGTATCCACCGTTGGGCTATTCGGGAAGCAAAGGCCAGAACATCTGCCTCTTTCTCCCCCTGGACTCCAGGTCCTCCGAAACCTCGGAAATTGCCACCTCTGGACTCATCACCACCCTTGTTTTCAGCACCCGGGACATGACCCCCACAAATCCCTCCCAGTACCCCCTAAGCTTAGGGCATGCCCAAAACATGTGAACGTGGTTCACTGGTCCTCCCGCCCATCTAGCGCACTTGTCCTCTCCCCCAAAGAATATGCTCATCTGAGCTACCGTCATGTGGACCTGGTGAACGACCTTAAATTGAATCCGGCCGAGCCTGGCACATGTTGCAGTTGAGTTTACCCTACTCAGGGCTTCCGCCCACAGCCTGTCCTCCATCTCCCCGCGAAGCTCCTCCTCTCATTTGAGTTTCAGTTCCTCCGTCTGGGACTCTTCCCCCTTCATGAGCACCTTGTAGCCAAGCTCCTCCTCTCATTTGAGTTTCAGTTCCTCCGTCTGGGACTCTTGCCCCTTCATGAGCACCTTCCTCCTTCTCCTCTAGACTCTATTCTGTCCTATTGGCGGGAGGCATGGGAAGGATGGGACTGTCTGCGTACAAAGTCTCGCATCTGTAAGTACCTAAAGTCGTTTCCCCTTACCAGCCCAAATTTCTTCTCCAAGCCACTCAAACTCGCAAAGCTCCCCTCCAGGAACATATCGCCCACCCTCCCCACCGCCATGTCGAAACCCTCCATCCATGTTCCCGGGGACGAATCAATGGTTATCACATATTGGAGCCCAGACAGACGCACCCACCTCCCCTACATGCCTCCTCCACTGGCCCCATATCCGCAGGGCCGCCCCCACTACCGGGCTGGTGGAGTACCTGGCCAGCGACAGCGGTAGGGGAGCCATGACCAGGGCTGCCAAACTGGTGCCCCTGCATGAAGCCGCCTCCACTCGCTCCCAGATAGACCCCGTACCCACCATCCACTTCCTTATCATGGCTATGTTAGCCGCCCAGTAGTAGTTGATCAGACTCGGCAATGCCAGTCCCGTCTCGCTGCGGCTCTTTTCAAGCATCGCCTTCTTCACCTGCGGGGATTTTCCCGCCCAGACAAAGCTCATGATGATTTTGCCAGTCCTTTTGAAGAAGGACCGTGGGATAAAGATCGGGAGGCACTGGAAGATGAACAGAAATCTAGGGAGGATTGTCAACTTTACAGTCTGCACCCTCCACGCCAGTGACAGCGGGAGAGCATCCCATCTCCGAAACTCCCTCTCATGTATTGATGTGTTCAATCGTATTTATGGGGCCGTAGTTAGTAAACAAGCCTGATTTCAATCTTGTGGCCCACTGAGGTGAAGGGCCATTCATGCAGCCCAGTCACTAGCCAAGGTTGCCCAGCACTGTTCTAGACGGTCATGCTCCTGGGTTTGGAAGGTGCTGCCTAAGGATCTTTGGTTAGTTTCTGCAGTGCATCTTGTAGATGGTACACATTGCTACCACTGTGTCAGTGATGGAGGGAGTGTATGTTTGTGGAAGGGGTGCCAATCAAACAGGCCTGGATGGTGTTGACCTGTTGTATTGAGTGGAGAGTATTCCATCACATTCCCGACTTGTGCCTTGTAGATGATGAACAGGCATTGGGGAGTCACGAGACGAGATACTCGCTGCAGGATTCCAAGCCTCTGACCTGCTTTTGTAGCCACAGTGGGCCTGAACTTCCTCCGAGTAGCATTCAACATCAAGGCCACTCCAGCCCAAATACTTATTTTTATCAGCTGGTCTTACCTGACTTCCAAATTCAGGCTGGACGAGTTCCAAGCAGTGCAGCATGTCCATGTGGCTGAGTCAAAGGGCAGGAGAGTCGGTGTCCAGTGAAATTGACAGGCCAGGAACAAGTGTCTCAGCTTGGTGGATAGGATTTGGGGAGATTGGGGGAACCGGAATGTCAGGGAGTCAGGGAAAAGGTTGAGAAGTAAAATCAGAGGTCAGGGGGTTGAGTCAGAGGTTAGTTTGAGGTGATGCTGATCCAATGTTGGGGTGGACTGAGGTTGGGGGGGGGGGGGGGGGGGGGTGGAAATAGAGTCTTGAGGATGATGAATATCTGGGTCTTGAGGGAGGGGGGCTTCTGGGGTGTTGGGGGGAATCCCATGGGGGGTGTAGTTGGGGATGTCCACTGGAGGGTTGAGGGTACGGGAAGAAGAAGAGGTTTTAATTCATTTAACTTTTTCTGGGTATTGATGTAATGCAGTCGGAATTTGTGATTTAAATCATATTTTTGTATGGTTCCAACATAGGACATGTACCCACGTAAAGTTTGAAGCTCTGGGCAATTACCCTGAAAATCCTTACCTGCGAGTTTGTGGAGGTTCCCCAGTGCATTGTTGGGGTATACCCAATCCGTCACTGGAGAGCTCGGACGTTACAGCCCGTTCAGTATTGATACAGGTAGTTCCATTTCTCGTCCGTGGTAACCGCCAAGACGTTGATCGTAGGGTGGCACGGTGGCACAGTGGTTAGCACTGTGGCTTCACAGCACCAGGGTCCCAGGTTCGATTCCCCACTGGGTCACTCTCTGTGCGGAGTCTGCACGTTCTTCCCGTGTCTGCATGGGTTTCCTCCGGGGGCTCTGGTTTCCTCCGACAGTCCAAAGATGTGCAGGTAAGGTGGATTGGCCAGACTAAATTGCCCTTAGTGTCCAAAGAAGGTTAGGAAGGGTTATTAGGTTACGAGGATAGGGTGGTAGTGACGGCTTACGTGGGTCAGTGCCCACTCGATGGGCTGAATGGCCTCCTTCTGCACTGTATGTTCTATGTTCACTGCTGCCTCACAGCTCCAAGATCCTGGGTTCATGAGGCACGATCAATTTGACGGGAGACAAAGTTGAATCCAAACTGAGGCTTTATTAGTATCAGATGTGTGGCCAACTACAGCAGCTGACGAAATGGATGAGAGCTGGAGGCCACGCATATTTATAACCCGGCTCCTGGGCGGGGCTAGCATGCAGGGGCCCAGGTGAACCTGTAGTGCAGGTTCTACCGTACAACCCTTAATATAAGAACACAGTGGTTTACCACATTCACCCCCTGTTAAAATTGAGTCCGGCGGGGGTGGTGGAGAACTATATACAATTAGCAATCTTTTATATTTACAAAGCAGTAAAAAAATGTCTCTGGTCATCCGGTGGGCCGGACAGACGTTCAGCCGGTCCGGCGCCTTGATGGTCCTTTGAGATCGACGAAGTGGAGCCGGCGATGTTGGTGCTGTCGTGGTCGAAGTTGACTCCAGGAGCATGCCAAAATCCTCTCCATCAACGGGGGTGGGCAGGGGGAGGACGGACGGTCCTAGGGGGGGTGATGGGGGTGGCGAGGGAGGGGAGGGTGGCGCCGGGGGCGGTGTGGGAGTGGAACCTGCAGGTGCCAGGTCCCTGAGGGAGACGGTATCCTGGCAGCCATCGGGGAACGCCATGTAGGCGTACTGTGGGTTTGCGTGGAGCAGGTGCACCCTTTCCACCAATGGATCCGCCTTGTGGAGCCGCACACGTTTACGGAGAAGCACGCTTCCCGGAGCTGTGAACCACGTTGGGAGCGATACCCCGGATGTGGACTTCCTGGGGAAGGCAAAAACACGTTCATGCGGTGTACTGTTAGTCGCAGTGCAGAGTAATGAGCGAATGGAATGTGGTGCATCAGGGAGGACCTCTTGCCAGCAGGAGGCTGGGAGATTTCTGGACCGTAAGGCCAGCTGGACGGCCCTCCATACCGTCCCATTCTCCCTTTCTACCTGTCAGTTTCCCTGGGGGTTGTAGCTCGTCGTTCTGCTGGAGGCGATACCCCTGCTGAGCAGGAACTGACGTAGCTCATCACTCATGATTGAGGATCCCCTGTCAATGTGGATGTAGGCAGGGAAGCCGAACAGAGTGAAGATAGAATTAAGGGCTTTAATGACACTGGCAGACGTCATGCCGGGGCATGGGATGGCGATGGGATACCGGGAGTATTCATCGATCACACTGAGGAAAAATGTGTGTCGATCGGAGGCCTTTGAAATCCATGCTGAGGCGTTCAAAGGGCTGGGAGGCCTTCACCAGGCGCGCGCAGTCCGGCCGGTAGAAGTGCGGCTTGCACTCCGCACAGACCTGGCAGTCCTTGGTGATCGTCCTTACTTCCTCGACGGAGTAGGGCAAATTTTGTGCCTTAATGAAGTGGTACAACCGATTGACCCCTGGGTGACAAAGGCTGTCGTGCAGGGCCCGGAGTCGGTCTACCTGTGCGCTGGCACATGTACCTCGGGATAGGGCGTCTGGGACTCATTGAGTTTGCCAGGGCGATACTTAATCTCGTAAATATAGGTGGAGAGCTCGATTCTCCACCGCAAGATTTTATCATTTTTGATCTTGCCCCGCTGTGTGTTGTTGAACACGAAGGCTACCGACCGTTGGTCAGTGAGGAGAGTGAATCTCCTGCCGGCCAGGTAATGCCTCCAATGTCACACAGCCTCAACGATAGCCTGGGCCTCCACTCCACGGATGAGTGCCGAATTTTGGAGGCATGGAGGGTGCGGGAAAAGAATGCCACTGGTCTGCCTGCCTGGTTGAGTGTGGCGGCAAGGGCGACGTCCGATGCGTCGCTTTCTACTTGGAATGGAAGAGTTTCGTCTCCAGCGTGCATTCCAGCTTTGGCAATATCAGCTCTGATCCTGGCGAAAGCCTGTTGGGCCTCGGCCGTCAGGGGGAAATGAGTGGACTGTATGAGTGGGCGGGCCTTGTCCGCATAGTTTTGGACCCACTGTGCGTAATACGAGAAGAACCCCAGGCAGCGTTTGAGGGCCTTGGGGCAGTGGGAGCTCCATGAGGGGGTGCATGCGGTCAGGATCGGGCCCCAGAACCCCGTTCTGGACTACGTAGCCGAGGATGGCCAAGCGGTTTGTACGGAACACACGTCGCCTTGTTATACGTGAGGTTGAGGAGAGTGGCGGTGCTGAGAAATTTAGCGAGGTCCTGCTGATCTTGGCCGCAGATGGTCACATTGTCTAGGTATGGAAACATGACCCGCAAGCCGTACCGGTCGACCATTCGGTCCATCTCCCTTTTGAAGACCGAAACCCCATTGGTGACGCCGAAGGGGACCCCAAGGAAGTGATATAGGCGGCCGTCTGACTCGAAGGTGGTGTATGGCCGGTCCGATTTACGGATGGGGAGCTATTTGTAAGCGGACTTCAGGTCCACCGTTGAGAAGACCCAGTACTGTGCAATCTGGTTAACCATGTCAGATATGCGAGGGAGGGGGTACGCGTCGAGCTGCGTGTACCTGTTGATGGTCTGGCTGTAGTCCACGATCATTCGGTTTTCTCCCCAGACTTACCCACTACCACTGGAGCTCTCCAGGGGCTGTTGCTTGGCTCGATGACTCCCTCCCGAAGCAACCGCTGGACCTCAGACCAGATGAAGGCCTTATCCTGGGTGCTATACCGTCTGCTCCTGGTGGCGAGGGTTTGCAATCTGGAGTTAGATTGGCAAAGAGGGAAGGAGGATTGACCTTTAGGGTTGCGAGGCCGCACACAGTGAGGGGTGGTAAGGGTCCGTCGAATTTTAGGGTCAGGCTCTGGAGGTTGCACTGAAAATCCAGGCCGAGGATAAGTGCAGTGCAGAGGTTCGGGAGGACGTAGAGGCGAAAACCGTGGAACTCTACGCCTTGGACTGTGAACGTGACCGTGCAGTACCCCCGGATCGCTACGCGATGGGACCTGGAGGCCAGGGAGATACTTTGATTGGTAGGGTGTACCTTAAGGGAGCAGCGCCTTACCGTATTCGGGTGTACAAAGCTCTCGGTGCTCCCGGAGTCCAGTAGGCAGGAGGTCACATGGCCGTTGACTTTCACGCTGGTGGATGCGTTGGTCAGTTTTGTAAAGGCCCCGAAGAATCCAGCACGAGTTTTAAGGATACAAAATAATAAAGTTTATTTACTATAACAATATATACATAGTCGTAGCAGTAACTTCCCTTGCTACCTTCTCCTTCCTCTTGGTTCCTGGACTGGCCAGCTTATTTATAGTAGGAGTTTCTCCGCCCCCCTCATTGGGGAAGTTCATACTCCCATAGGATTGTGGGATAATCATTAGTCCCCAGCCAATCGTCAGTAGGCAGGTTATAACATCCCTCCCCCCCAAAGTCCAAGGAATCCACCGTAGGCCCTGGCGAAGGAAGGCGTCGAACTCGTTTGGCCGCAGGCCGGACGCCATTTGCACGCGGCGCTGGATCAGGCGGCGTATAACGAGACGGAGACCGGCGCTTCCGTGATGAACGGCGCGGTTGTACATCCACGGCCTGTGGACCCGAGGATTCCCCCTCTGATTCATCCTGTGTCTCCATCTCGGAGTCAGAGTCTGCTGCCTCCGTCATGTCAGCGTCTCTGTCCCCATTCGGTCCCGTCATGACCTGCGCAGGCTTTGAGTGAGGCACCAGTGGAAGATTTGGAGGACTACCTTCCCTTGTTTCTGGTCTTTGCCGCTGTTGAACTGAGCTCCGGGGGCGGGGAATCTTTTGCGGGGATGATCTTCTGGACCGGACGTGGTCTACATGTTTTCGCTGGAGACGACCCTGGGCTTGCACTTGGTACGATATAGGGCCCGTTTGGCGAAAGATTACCCCAGGAGCCCATTGGGCACCACCAGCAAAATTCCGCACGAATACTGGGTCACCGGGCGCAAACTGCCGAATCGGACGATGCTGAGACAATCCCGGTCCCTGCCGGTCTTGTGTGCGGCGTACTTTTGCGCCAATGTCCGGGAAGACCATACTAAGGCGGGTGCGAAGTCTCCGGCCCATTAGGAGTTCTGCGGGAGCTACCCCAGTCACTGTATGGGGGGTGGTCCTGTACGTAAACAAAAACCGAGCCAGTCTCGTGTCCATTGATCCGGAAGACTGCTTCTTTAGGCCTCTTTTGAATGTTTGCACTGCACGCTCTGCCAACCCATTTGAAGCCGGGTGGTAAGGGGCAGTGCGGATATGGCGGATGCCGTTCATCTTTGTAAACCTAGCAAACTCCTCACTCGTGAATGGAGTGCCATTATCCGTGACCAGCACCTCGGGGAGGCCATGCGTGCTAAATGATAAACGCATTTTTTCAATTGTTGCGCAGGACGTTGTCCCCTGCATCTTATGCACCTCCAGCCATTTGGACTGGGCGTCAATTAGTAGGAGGAACATGGATCCCTGAAAAGGGCCTGCGAAATCTGCATGTAAGCGTGCCCAAGGCCGCCCTGGCCATTCCCAGTGATGTAGGGGCGCGGCCGGCGGAAGCTTCTGATGCTCCTGGCAAATGGAGCAGTTTTGGGCCACCTTCTCAATGTCGGTGTCGAGGCCTGGCCACCAGACATAACTCCGGGCCAACATTTTCATCTTGGTCACGCCCGGATGCCCATTGTGCAAGTCTGATAATATCAGCTCCTGGCCTTCTTCCGGGACAACCACACGCGTCCCCCACAAGAGGATGCCGTCTTCCACGCTGAACTCTGACAGCTTGGAGGAAAATGCCCGTAACTCGCCTGGGAGCTGTCTATGCTGCCCACCATACAGGACTATGTGCCGAACCTTTGACAGGACTGGCTCCGTCTGGGTCCACTCACGGATCTGTGATGCCGTGACAGGCAAGGTGTCCATAGAATTTAGGGTTGCGACCACCTCACCGGTCGTGGGGGTCGACATGGGGCCGGTCGATAAAGGCAATCGGCTCAGTGCGTCGGCATTTGCTATCTGCGTACCTGGTTTGTGCTCCAGAGAATACTCATATGCAGCAAGCAACAAAGCCCAGCGCTGGATCCGTGCAGAAGCAATGGGCGGTATCGGCTTATCCTCTCTGAAGAGTCCCAGCAGGGGCTTATGATCAGTCACGATAGTGAAATGGCGGCCGTACACATACTGGTGGAAGCGTTTCACCGCGAAAACCACTGCCAGGCCCTCCTTCTCGATCTGCGCGTACTTCTTCTCCGCTGCAGTCAATGTGCAGGAGGCGAAAGCTATCGGTCGCTCGGCCCCGTTCTCCATCTTGTGGGACAGGACAGCCCCAATACCATACGGGGATGCATCACATGTGACGAGCAAAAGCTTTCCCGGATCATAGTGGGTTAGTAACCCAGACGACGACAATTGTTGCTTTACCCGCCGGAAAGCGGTTTCTTGCGGCTGACCCCAAACCCAGGTGTGATTTCTTTAGCAGCAGGTGTAAGGGGGCCAGCGTAGTTGCCAGATTGGGGAGGAACTTCCCGTAATAGTTTACGAGACCGAGAAAAGAACGAAGATGCGAAGTGTCAGTCGGGGTGGGGGCATGTTGAATTGCACGCACCTTCTGCGACGGGGTGCAGACCCTCACGGTCCACCCGATAACCTAGGTAGACTACTTCTTTTGCCTGAAATACGCACTGTGTGACGTAAACGGACTCCAGCCTCCGAAAGGAGTTTAAGGACAGCCTCCAGATGTTCCAAATGCTCTTGCTCCGACGTCCCTGTAATCAACATGTCATCTAGGTAGACAGCCACACGTGGTAAACCTCTCAAAATGCCCTCCATAACACGTTGAAAAATTGCGCAGGCAGAGGATACTCCAAAGGGCAACCGTGTATATTCATACAGGCCCCGGTGTGTGTTAATTGTTACATATGGTCGGGAGGCAGGGTCCAGCTCCAACTGCAGGTAGGCGTGACTCATATCTAATTTTGTGAATGAGAGTCCGCCTGCAAGTTTCGCGGAGAGATCCTCTATGCGAGGCATTGGGTATCGGTCGAGTCGGGAAACTGTATTCACTGTAAGTTTAGTCGCCACACAAGCGAACTGTGGCATCTGGCTTCATTACTGGCACAATTGGTGCTGCCCAGTCAGCAAAACGGACAGGCCTGATAATACCCAAACTCTCCAAACGAGTGAGCTCCCCTTCTACCTTCTCGAGCAAAGCGTAAGGCACTGGGCGCGCCCGGAAATAGCGCGGTGTGGCTCCTGGTTCAACTTGGATACGGGCTACAGCCCCTTTTATTTTCCCCAGACCAGGCTGGAATACCTCTGGGTATCGTCCTAGCACCTCAGTCAACCCTCCAGAAACTGTTTGGAGGATGTGCTGCCATTGCAACCGCAAATGGCGCAACCAGTCCCGACCCAACAGGCTGGGCCCATGGCCACGCACTACGATAAGTGGGAAACGCCCCTCCTGGCGTCCATAGACAACAGGGGTCATTGTAGTTCCTGCAATGTCCAGTGGTTCCCCCGTGTAGGTGGCCAACCTGGCCTGTGAGTCAGTTAGTGTAAGGGTCTGTATACCCTGCTTGATGCGGTCGAATGTCCTCTGGGCGATCACGGAGACCGCTGCGCCAGTATCCAACTCCATCTCCAGCGGGTGGCCATTGACCCGTACTGTCACCTTAATGGGGGCCACATGGGGAGCTGCCACACAATGCAGCTGCAGGCAGTCGTCCTCCGTCTCCACGTCCTCAGGGGTGGTCGCCGCAGGTTCATCCACATGGAAGGTACGGCCTCTGGGCTGGTCCCAGTTACGGCCCCTGGGCTGGTCCCAGTTTCGGTCGGAACGACGGTGCCTCTGGCGTCCCCAGGACCGCCGTCCGCGACGGGGTCGGCGCCTACAAGTCTGACACGGACATGGCTCCTCATCCATTGGCTCTGGAGAAGGCTCCCTTCGGGGAGGAATGTCCGATGGCCACTGGCGTCGGTCTGGTCGTTGCCTCGCCCAAGGTACCGCAGGAGTGCGGGGGGACGTTTTTGGGCGGAAAGGGTTTCGCCCCAAGGCATGCACTTCCATTCCCTGTAGCTCCTGTACTCCTCGCTCTGCGCTCTCTCGGGACAAGACTATTTGTATTGCCTGTTGAAAAGTCAATGTTGGCTCCGCTAACAACTTTCTCTGGGTGGCCGCATTGTTAATACCGCAAACCAAACGGTCGCGTAACATTTCTGACAAGGTCTCACCATAGTCACAGTATTCCGCAATCCCGCGTAGCCTGGATAAAAAAAAAAAAAAAAAAAAAAAAAAAAAAAAAAAAAAAAAAAAAAAAAAAAAAAAAAAAAAAAAAATCGGCAAGGGATTCTCCAGGGGTCCTCTCAGCGGTATTAAACCGGTAACGCTGGACTATCGTGGACGGGGTTGGGTTAAAGTGTTGCCCCACTATATTCACAAGTTCGTCAAACGTTTTGGTGTCCGGCGCAGCTGGGTACGTAAGGCTCCTAATCACCCCAAACGTATGCGGCCCGCAGGCAGTGAGCAATATGACCACCTGGCGCTCGTTTTCAGTGATATTGTTTGCCCGGAAATAGTAACGCATCCGTTGCGTGTACTGGTTCCAGCTTTCCAGCGCAGCATCAAAAACATCCAAACGTCCGTACAGAGGCATGGTATAATAGAAAACAACTTCCAACCTGTATCCAACAAAAATCCAGGGAGGTGGCTTCAGCAGTGTAGACAGCTATTCACTCTTACCTTCGTCGCCAGTTTTGTAAAGGCCCCGAAGAATCCAGCACGAGTTTTAAGGATACAAAATAATAAAGTTTATTTACTATAACAATATATACATAGTTGTAGCAGTAACTTCCCTTGCTACCTTCTCCTTCCTCCTGGTTCCTGGACTGGCCAGCTTATTTATAGTAGGAGTTTCTCCGCCCCCCTCATTGGGGAAGTTCATACTCCCATAGGATTGTGGGATAATCATTAGTCCCCAGCCAATCGTCAGTAGGCAGGTTATAACAGTCAGAGTATGTAGTCGGGACTGGTCACTTGCCATGGATGCGAGTCGTGGTTGATCGTCGGGTCGTGAGGCGTCCGCTGAGTTGGGTTCCTGAAACGCCGTTGACTTTAACCTGGTGACGTAAGACTTCTTCCTGTGCCTATCTGGGGAGTCGCGAAACATCTGATTGTGCAATCAGCAGATAACTTTCTGATCTGACCAATGAATGAAGACACACAAGTTACCGATAAATGAAAGAATTAAATAAAACACATTTCCATAAATAATATTATTATTCAGACACGTTTTAACAACTTGCTGCTGCCAAACTTTGCGGTAATTATTTTCACAGTAATCTGTTGGTGATGCCACATACGGACCGCCCCGCGATTCAGAGCAAATCAATCATCCGACAGTATGGACTCACAGAGTGAACACCGTGAACAGGAGCTGGAGGTAAGCCTTCCTCACGCATTGCTTTAGATAGTCTGGTGAACTCCAGTAACCTCAGAGAGCGAGAGAGAGGACTCGGAGCGAAATTGGTCCCTCTGTGTGTAAATTTTCCATTTGTTGTAGAGAGACCGGGCGCGGGTGAGTGAACTTTCTGCTCTGGATATGATTTAGTGCATTAGGCTGTCCTTGTTTCTCTCTCTCTGCTGCTGCTGCTCCTCACCGGGAATCCCCCCCCAGGGCAACAGGCAGGGCTGGAGAAACAGCGCCACTAGACATCTTTCCTCCAGTTAAAGATCATTTTGGCTTCACCGCGCGAATTGATCCAGCGGCTGCCAGCCCCCGGAATGGGAATGGGTCGCCCTCCCTCCACTGTTGACAGTTGTTGCTCGGAGGAAGGGTCAGCTCCCATCTCCAAATGTGATCTGTGAGGGGACCACAGGTGGGGAACCCCTGGATTTGATAGTGTTATTTAAACAAGGTAACTATCAATACAGTTCCGGATAGCCGACCATTACTATTGCCCAGAGGAATAGCTAAGAGTCATTACTGGAAGTCACGTGTAGTCCAGACCAGGCAAATGTTTGTTTTTTGTAACAATCGACAGTGGTTACAGGAACATCATTCGACCTTTGATTCCAGATTTTATTTAGTGAATTCAAATTTCGCCACCTGCCAGGGTGGGATTTGAACCCGGGTCCCCAGAGTGTTGCTCTGGATTTCTGGTCCATTGGCAATACCACTACACCACTGCATAACCCATAAAGCACTGTTGACAATCTTTGGAGTCTGGGTATTTCTCTTCATGGATAGTGCAGGTCCCTGAGCCTCTCCATATGTTTATAACAGCAAAACTCATTGCTCAGTGACTCTTAATGCTGAAGCTGGCTGTCCCCCATTCTTATTCTGGCAGATGATGGCTGGCAGTTGCGTTACTTTTTGGTCTCTTGTGGGGGACTGTGATTCTGACTCCTGTGCTGGAACTTTCTTCACACTGTCACTACAAATAGTTCCACAACTACAGCTGCTTAGTTTGGTGATGGTGCCCTTTTGTCTGCAGTTAAGTGATTGTGCATGCCTACAGAAGCCCCAAGCATCCGTATGCCTTGGGATTGATGCACGATCAATTGCACAAAGACTAAAGTTGGGTACAACTGTGGCTTTATTACAGTCAGATGCAAGGCCTCCTGCTGCAGCTGGCGAAATGGCAGGGCACTGGAGGTCATGCATATTTATACAGTTCTCCATGGGCGGAGCCAGCCGGCAGGAGCTACTGGCGAACCTGTAGTGCAGGTCCTACCTTACATCTCCTATTACAGTGGATCACCACAGGGATTCATTGGGTGGGATTCTCCGGCCCGTCTGCATGGTGACTGGAAATTCCCGCCTGAGGTCAATGGACCTCTACATCCTCCACATCCTACAGGTGGCAATCTTGCAGCGGGCAAGGTGGAAGAATCCAGCCCTTTGTTAATGGAGCCGAATCTTAAAAAAAGGGAAGTTCTGTTGTAACTATATAGGGCATTGGTGAGATCACATTTGGAATACTGCGCACAGTTATGGTCCCTTTACTTGAGGAAGGATGTAAATGTATTAGGCAATTCAGATTCTGTTCACTAGATTGATTCCAGGGATGAATGACTTGTCTAATGAAGAGTGATTTGAGCAGTTTAGGCCTATACTTGCTGGAGTTTAGAAAAATGACAGGACATCTAATTGAGGCATATAAGATGCTAAATGGGATTGACGGGGTAGACATACATAGAGTAGATGCTTCCCCCTTCTAGCACGAGAGGCCATTAAGTGGTGGCAGATTTAAAACAGAAATGAGGAGAAATGACTTTTATGCAACAATACCGTTTTTAGTCCCTAAAATGTATTAATGCCTTAACTATTTTCCGTTCATATTTTTAAAATCCAGTTTCTTTTTTCCCCAGATGCAGCGTGACTCCAGCTCCCTCTGTTTATCGCAACAGTTTGGTCCAATTGCAATACTTTAGAATAGGAAGCATATCTTTTTGTTCTCCTCGTAGTTGCAACACAATTTGCCTTCATATCTTTAAAATCCTGTTTCTTTTTTCCCCAGGTGCAGCGTGACTCCAGTTCCCTCTGTTTATCAGAGCATTTTGGTCCAATTGCAATGCTTCAGAAGCCTATCTTTTTTGTTCTCCTCGTAGTTGCAACGCAAGGAGGTAAAGCAATGTTAATGTATGTTTTGAACATCCAAATTAGGAGCAGGAGTTGGCCATTTAGCCCCTCGAGTCTGCTTTGCCAATCCATACCACCATGGCTGATTTGATTATGGCCAAAACTCCACATTTCCGCCTACCCCTGGTAACCTTTGACTCATTTTGTTAGTCAAGAATAAGCCTTTAAAATATTCAGTGACCCTGCCTCTGTCGGTCTCTGGGGAATAGAGTTCCAAAGTTTTGTGACCCTGAGAGAAAAAATGTCTCCTCCTTTCCATCTTAAAGGTGAGACCACTCACCGCACCTGGAGTATTGATTACATTTTTGATCTCCTTACCTCAGGAAAGATAAACTGCCATGGAGGGAATGCAACCAGGTCTATAACCAGGGGACACAGTCTCAGAATAAGGGACAGACCATTTAGGGCTCCGATGAGAAGGAATTTCTTCACTCAGAGAGTGGTGAATCTTTGGAATTCTCTGCCCAAGAGGACTGTGGAGGCTCTGTCATTGAGCATATTCAAAATCAAGATCAATAGATTTCTACAAATTTAAAAGAACAAGGTATACAGGGATAATGCAAGAAAATGGTGTTGAAGTCGAAGATGGTGGAACGAGCTCGAAGGGCTGAATGGCAAATTCGCTCCTATTTTATGCCAATCGAAACCGTTTCACCTTGCGTCTTAAAATTCTACATGATTTTAAAAATTAAATAAATTTGGAGTACCCAATTAAAGGGCAATTTAGTGTGGCTCTACCAGGTCTTTGTTTGCCTGGCCCAGGAGGACATCCTGGAAGTGACTTTTGAGATCCCTTTGGGGATGCCTGCAAGAAGGTGGGGCATATTAGAAAACATTGCCCCACCTCTAACATTGCCGCTGATGGTGCCGCTGCCCCCTCTGCTTCCACTGGCATGGAGGTGAGGGGACAGCCGTGTGGCCAGAAGGCTGAGAGGAAGACCAACAGGGCGATTCAGCAGCAATCAGGTTTGGATCCTTCTGGCCCTCTGACCCTGACTGACACAGTGCCCCTGGCTACTGACTCGGGTGCAGCCGTTACGCCTCACCCCACCATCGCCCGGTGACATTTCGCCATCGGATGCCGGGCCGACGACACTTCTGCGCCGGCCCATATGTGTGGCGGTAGTGAGGTGCGCGAGCTCGAACCAGAGGGTGCTCTGTCCCAGCCACAAATTCTGGAGAGAAGCATTGAGGGATAAGGAGTCAGCCTAGAGGGGCCTCCTGAGATTGAGGTCTCCCCAGTGTGTGACCCTCCGCCAACGGTGTCAATCCAGGTTCTTTTCCATAGATGTCACGCCCAGTCCCTGAAAGAAACGAGGCGGGGGGATAGTGAGGAAGCTGCCGCTGTCTCCCGAGCAGGGTGCTTCGGGGTCGGACAGGACCCTCGTGGGCCCGTTCCACCCAGTACAATTTAGCACCCCGGACTTGTTCAATTTCTCAGGGGAGGGGGTCAGCGATAACCCCTGGCTTCTTAGGTTCTTAGCGGTTTACAGTTTGGAAGACCTTCTGTCCCAACTGCTGTCCTCAGGCACCTCTGCCACCATCCTGGACCTGTTTCCGGAGTTATTTTCGAGGCCTTCCAGCACCAGGCGACAGGGGTGGAGCAGGCATATGCACCACCGCCTCCCACTGGCACAGGGCCCCAGGAGGAGCCTGAGGAGATCCTGCATGTCGATGATCCCGGTGGCGGGATCAAGGCAGCCCCAGAGTTGGTTGGTGGGCCCGTGTCGCCTGCCGCACTCCGTGTGGTGGAGGATTCTGGCCCGGAGGGCGACTGTCCAAAGGCTGTCAGCTACCCAGTGTCGGGAGCGCAGGGTGCACATGAGGCGCTCTGTAGCGGGTTGCGGGGCTCACTCGTGCCTGACACTGTGTCCCCCTCTGGGGGACTCCCGGAATCTGGCACATCATAATTGAAGATTCTTTTATTTTATTTGCCTCCGTGGATAGTGCCTATTGGGGCCCCCTCTCCACCAACACCCCGACTCCATCCCTCCCCACCACCCTCCCTTCCCCTCTCTCCCCGTACATTGCAGAAAGGTGTTGTGAACTGTTTTAATAATCAGAGTATCCAACTCCCCCCTCCCCATACGTTGGTACTGAGGGGAGGGTACCCTGTTTCTCCAACACAAAATTACTGTTTGTATTGTTTGGCCTTGTATATATTTTTTACTGTTTTAATAAAATGATATGGCCAATACACCTAACCTGCACATCTTTGGATTGTGGGGTGAGACCCATGCAGACACTGGGAGAATGTGCAAACTCCACACAGACAGCCCGGGGCCGGGATCAAACCTGGATCCTCGGTGCTATCAGGCAGCAGTGCTAACCACTGCCCAATCGTGCCGCTTTCTTTGTTCATGATTTTAAACATCTCTATCATATCTCCTTCTCTGCTGTAAGGAGAGCAGGTTCTTCAGTCCACATACCTCAACTTCCTCATCCATGCTATAATTTGAATAAATTTCTTCTGTACCTATTCTCCGGCTTTGATATTCTTCCTGAAGTGTGGTGCCCAGAATTGTTTATTTATGTTGGCTGGGCCAGCACTCATTGCCCATTTCCGAGTCAACCACATGGATCTAGAATCACATGTAGACCAGCCCACGTAAGGATGACGAATTTCCTTTCCTAAGGGCCATTAGTGAACCAGATGGGTTTTTACGACAATTGGTAATGATTTAATGGTTATCATAAGTCCAGATTTTTATTGCATTCAGATTTTGTCATCTGACATGGGGGGATTCGAATTTGGGTCCCCAGAGCCTTGCCCTAGGTCTTTGGGCTACTAGTCCGGTGACAATACCACTACGCTACTGCCTCCCCAATTGAACACCATTCTGCAGCTGGGACCATACCAGTGCTTTATAAAGGCTCAGCATAACCATCTTGCTTTTGTACTCTATGCCCGTGTAACAAAACTGATCTCATTATATGTTTTGTTAACGGCCTCCTCGACATCGGCTGCCAACTACTTAGATTTGTGTAAATTACACCCCCAGGAATCTTTGGCTGAAACGTTTCCAGCTGTTCCCACCGGCAGATCTTCCGGACCCACCAATGGCTGGAGCTTTGACAAGAGTCATCCAGACTCTAAACATTAGCTGCCTTCTCTCTCCACAGATGCTGTCAGACCTGCTGAGATTGTCCAGTATTTCCTGTTTTTGTTTCAGATTCCAGTATCCGCAGCAATTTGCTTTTATTAACGCACGGAGTCTGCATAGAATCTGTTCACTGTCAACCTCCTTACGGACTGCTATCTCTTTACAGTTACTGCTGCAGAATCAAACATTCAAGAGGGAAATTATCCAAACATCCGTGTTGGAAATGAATGTAGAATCAGCACAGAAAATATCTCTGGCTGCCAGGATGGATGGCAGGAAGAAAAAGAACTGAGTGTGAATGTAAGTTGAAATCTCGGTTTAAAGGCCTCTTGTGACATTCGAGATGCTCAAAAAGCCTCGCGATCTGGATCTCGCCCTCGCTGGTAGAGGCACTGTCAAGGTGCCAGGCTGGTGGTGCCCAGGTGCCATGTTGCCCATGCCCGGGGGGGCCTTGCCCTTAAAAGGGTGGGGGTGTTGGGGACCCCAAGGTAAGTTGGGGGGAGGGACTGGTCTGGAGGCTGTGTGAAGTGGCTGAAGGGAGGGGGTTATCAAACGATCGGAGCAGCATTTAAAAATGGCACCTGGATCCGCGAGTACTCTTCCTCGTCAGTGCAGGAAATGATTGTAAATGCGGCCTCGGAGGGACGTTCTTCACCGAGGACAAAGAAAATGGCAAAGTTCCGTTAAATAGCGGTGTCATTCCCGGCTCCCATTGGTGAGTTTGTCCCCTCAGCAAGTGGGGGGACCTTATCCAGCCTTTTCTGCTCATGATGAGCCTGGGATTAAGCTCAGCCCAAATGTTTAATGATCTGCCTTCCAGACAAGACCACATCTGTCTGCCTGTTCCAGTGCGTTAACAAGAACCTGTAAGAGGTTCACTCTTCAGTTTACCCCAACTGTTGTGGTTATTGATTTTAGTACTTTATATAAACAAAAAAACATTCCTAATGCCTAATAACTTCATTGCATTGTTAATGTAAACCGACTTGTGACACTAATAAATATTATTATGAGAGATTTAAACTAGTGCAGTGAAGCCACAAAACATTCTTAACAATGACTTATTAATAAAAGCCTCCATGAAAAATCACAGGCAAAACCCCAGGTTTGTTTTAAAACCTCCGTCAAACCCCTCTCCGGGTCTGGTTGCTACCATTTGTGGCCATCTAAATTGGCTGCCCACAAAGGATAATGGGAATTGTGGTCAGGTTGGGACACAGACGACACACCGCCATGTGTTTTGTGCAGAGGAAACCAGACCTATACAGATATTTGCACCTGCTAAAAGTCAATCACCGATCTCCCCAGGACAATGGTACTCAGATTGAAACATAGCAGTAGTAACAGACACCGGGGCGCCTATTTACTTTATTTGGGAGTACATGCGTGCCTTGGACAAACGACTAAGACCCGCCCAGCTATCAAGGTACCTGCCCCTAATTGGCCTGAATCGATTAGGGTGATCAAAATCCTATCGATCCATTTGATCCCGAGTTGGGACCGCCCAAAAGAGCGCTAAAGATCGGAGGATAAGAGGAACTGCGCAACCAACATTCTGTCTCTCTTGGGTCCGGCCTCTGCCCCACCAACTGCAGCACATCGACCAGCCAAGTTCAAGGACCTGCGATTGCTACCTGAAGGACGAGCCGCAGTCTAGACGTACCTGACAACTTCTAGCCGGACGTGGGGATTCAGATAAAGGCCTTGTCTAACTCCACGGAGCCGGTCACTTGAAATTTAAGTAAAGGCCATTTCAGCTATTGGGTATAGTTTAATGTGTAGCTGCGTGTAGATTACTACACATAGAACCAAGCCTATGTTTGATAATAAACAATAATTGAACTAATATACTGGTTGTGTGGTCATTTGTCCAGTACACGGAACGTACTCGCGTCTTGTGGTTATTATTAATAAAGACACATTAAACTATCTTTCAACCTTCCGGTAGGAGCTGTAGGCCATGGATCAGGGTGACCATGCCTGAACCACCTTCATGACTGCAGTGCAAGATTCAACTGTTTTTCCTTTTTTTAATACAAAAATACCAAAGCATATTCTTGGCGTCATCCTGTTTGGATGCTCAATGCTTAGCACCTTTTAATCTCTTTGAGCCTGGTTCCTGACTTGTTCCATTCTGCTGTGATGTCTCTGGCTTTCAAGTTCATGTGTCTTGTGATGATGTCTGGAAAGTCCAGTTGGAGGAGATTCCGACCCTACAAGCCCAAAATTCTATTCAAGGCAAAGGAGTTCTTTCAGTGTCCCAGCTAACATGCCTTCCTCAATCAACATCAAAAACAATTATCTGGCGATTCTTTCGTTTGCAGCCTGTGGGAGCTTGTATCGGAGTTGGTTGGGATGTTTAAACACATAATGATTTGTGTAAATAATACCATTTATGAATAACATTTTACAAAAGGTATGCATTAGTTCTAAGCACTTTGTGACAGCATGGGGGAATGAAAGGTGTTATTCTGGTGCAGGTCTGTCTTGTTTCTTTACCCTCACAGCTTTGCTCTAAATTTTTCACGATTGCACTATATTCACGATTGCACTATATTCTTCCTTTCTTCCTTCTTCTGCTATTCTCCTTTGTTCTGTCTTCCACATTCACTTCTGTCTTGCAACGCCCCTGGCCCTTGACCCTGCTATCTTGCAGCCTCCTCTTCCTGTCTCTCCTCTCTGTCTGCCTCTCTCTCTCTCTCTCTCTTTGGTAGCAGGTGCCGTTGAATGGTGGACACCACTGCATTCAATGATTCTTTGTTTTTGGCTCTCTAATATGCATTATTATTGCCATTTTCGTAGTAAATTTGAATTCTGTTTCTAAGTAATTCATAATTGGATATAATTTAAGGAAGTGAAAAATACTAATTAAACTTTTTTCTTTTCACAGAATACACCTTTTGCTATTTTGACACAAGACAATCCATTAAATTGTATTTACCCGTGTAAAAATCTGACACATCAGGAGATATGGCTCAATTGCACTTTAATCAATGATACTCTGATAAAATATACATGCACAAAAGATAAGAAGGTTGGTGAGAGTAATGAAGAGAAAAAAATTGTTAAATGATTAAGTTTCATTTTCAGTCATTTTCTCTGTTCTAATCATACCCTTATTTTAAATTTAGGTGTATGAATTCACCCATAACTTCAAAGGCAAGGGTAAGTATCAGTTTGGATTTGCATTACTTACCATTTTATATCCCAAAGTACGAAATATTGATCTCTGGGGAGAGTTGTACCAGGGAGGTAGCCCAGGAGATGTATAGGGGATTCTATTCCTGCCCCTGCCACAGAAGTCCCCACTGAAGGGATGTTCAAACTCTTTTATTACGCTCCTGTATTATCTTTTATAACACTTCTCATTGTGTTTTGATATACGATGGAGTGAAATATTGTGTTTTGATATACTACGGAGTGAAATATGTGTTACTCAAACCTTGGTTACTGATGAGGTCTTCTGAATCTCGATCTCGACCCCTGTTGGTCCGGCCATCTAGTGATCATCTGGTGCTACTGATTACACATTAACCCCTTTATGTACATGCACATACAGAGATCACGACACAAATGTCTGATTCCGTGCTCTTGAGACCCAACCGATACTCTGATTTCGATCAGAGATTTTGGATGATTCGGACTGGTTTACCGGAAAAGTTAGAAGAATTAAAACAAATCCTACCTCCTGGGTAAATTTATAACCACTCCTCGGAAGTTTTGGTCCATTAATCGCAGCACAGAAGTTAGCTTTTTTAATGTTCGACACGAGCCTCCTCCCATGATACTTTATTTCTTGCTATCAGCATTTCATTTTGTTTGTGAGACTAACGTTTTCGTAAGTCAGACACGATGAAAGAAAGAGTAAATAAACTAAACTCCAGCAGGGGTTTCTGACTGTCTCCAGCTGCCATAAGGATGTACCCGGGACCATATTCCATGACCAGAACCATTTGTGTTTTTAGGCAGCTCCATGACAGGGATTTGAAGCGGAGAAGAGGGAGAGCGAGTGCAGGTGGTAGACATTGGAAGACAGTGTTGCAAAGCAGCTACCCAAAGAAGCGTATAATAATAATCGCTTATTGTCACGTGGAGCTGTGGGTCCACCTCGGACTCCAGACTTCAGCGGGTAGGTTTTCTTTGAGCCATCTTCATGGCTGTATTGAGTACATCAGTGTATTGAGGGGCAGCACGGTAGCATTGTGGATAGCACAATTGCTTCACGGCTCCAGGGTCCTGGGTTTGATTCCGGCTTGGATCATTGTCTGTGCGGAGTCTGCACATCCTTCCCGTGTGTGCGTGGGTTTCCTCCGGTTGCTCCGGTTTCCTCCCACAGTCCAAAGATGTGCAGGTTAGGTGGATTGGCCATGACAAATTGCCCTTAGTGTCCAAAATTGCCCTTTGTGTTGGGTGGGGTTACAAGGTTATGGGGATAGGGTGGAGGTGTTGACCTTGGGTACGGTGCTCTTTCCAAGAGCCGGTGCAGATTCGATGGGCCGAATGGCCTCCTTCTGCACTGTAAATTCTATGAATCTATATCATAAGCGGAGTGCTTAACAACAGTTCCAGCTGTCAGGGTCTTTGGCACTAACTCTGGCCCCAACAATTAGAATGTCTGCTGGGTTGGGCTGATCTCTTGATTTGTGTGGGCAGTGTCTTGGTGGGGAAGGGCTGGAATTGCCGAATATGATGAATTGCTACTCTGCAGCGAATATGGTTAGGAAATGGGCCATGGGGGAGGGGTCGGTGTGGGGACGGATGGAGGCAGCATCGTGTAGGGGTATGTGTTTAAGGGCTTTGTTGTTGGAGCCTTTGCCATTCTCGCCAGCCAGGTACTCCCATGAGCCTAGTGGCAGTGTCAGCCCTATGGGCGTGGGGGCAGTGGCAGCAGGATCTGGGGGTGGAAGGTGCCCTCATGGGGATATTAACTGTAAGTGGGAGGAGGAGCTGGGAGGGGAGATGGGGGCTGAGATGTGGGCGGAGACCTTGCACAGGGTGAATGTGTTCTCATCATGTGCGAGGCTAAGCCTCATCCAGTTCAAGCTGGTACTTAGGGCTTATATAACAGTGGCAAGGATGAGTAGGTTCTTTGAGGGGGTAGATGAAAGGTGTGGGTGGGGGCGTGAATCTCGTCCACATGTTCTAGGTGTGTCCAAGATTGAATGGGTTCTGGCAGGAGTTCTCGGAAGTGATGTCCGGGATGCTCAGTATGGAGGTGATCCCGAGTCCAGAGGTGGCGCTATTTGGGGTGTCTGAAGATCCGGGGAGTCCAGTGGGTGAGAGGCCAATGTTTTGATCTTTGCCTCCCTGATAGCCTGGAGATGGATTTTGTGGTGGGCGGGAGTCTGGGTGAGCGACCTGGCGGAATCCCTGAGGCTGGAGAAGGTTAGGTTTGGGGGGCCAGTGGGTGGGTTCAGCCGGAGGTGGAAGCCGTTTATTGATTTCTTTAAGGAATTTGAGAGGTAGCAAGGGGCAGGGGAGGGTAAGGGGATAAAAATGGGGAGGTGGATTTGAGGTGGGAGTGGTGGCTGTTTATTGAATTGTTTGGTTGTTCTTCTGATTCTGTTTGTATCTATGAAAATGCCTTGAATTAAAATATATATTTTTTAAATGAACGTCCACTGGGCTGGGAATTGCTTGGATTTCGTACCAGCAGTTCTTGGGCTGGATTCTTTGATATCCCCACGCCGGCGTGGGAACAGGGGCGTTTTACAGCCGAAAAAACGGCGCAAAATGGCCACCGATCCTCTGTCTGGTGGGGGGCTAGCATGCACGCAGCTTGGAGCACCCGACTCTAGCTGCGGATACAGCCGGAGAATTTGCCGGGTCCATGGCCACGCATGCGCACGGCAGCGGCCGAACCGTGCAACATGGCGCCGGCCGCACGGGGACCCGATCTGCCAAATAGTGATCCCCTTTGGCCAGGCTCACCACCCCCCGCCAAAGCCCCCCCTGCCCAGGGATTGGCTTCCCCCTGACTGTGGCATCGCTGGAATTAGTCCCCAGCCGCCACACCAAGTTCCAGAAAATAAATACCACACGCGACTGACGCCGTTGGGAACTCGGCCCATCGGCGGCAGAGCATTGTGGGGAGGGCCTCCGATAACATCGTGAGGCCGCCCGATGGCGTACTCCTAGTGTACGCTGTTTTGGAAGGAGTGGAGCATCGCACCAGAACGCGATTTTGGCGTCAGAGACAGAGAATCCCGCCTCTTGTTTCTTTGCATGTCGTGAATTACTCCACAAAAAGCACCCCGCAATGGGGAATGCGAACCACGCGCAATTCAGTCCCGGCATCAACACTTAGGGGTGAAGTCACCGCTGGCGGGATTCTCCGTTTCGCCGGCAGTTCGCCCCCATCCGTGGTTTTCCCAGCAATGTGTGGTGGCTACAATGGGAAATCCCATTGGCCAGCTTTTGGAACGGAGAATCCAGCTGCCACCACAAAACATTCAGCTGGGGAGGCGGACAATTCACTCCTTCGTCTCCCAAACGGAGAACTCTGTCCTATGTATCCAGCAAACATGCTACCAATGTTGGTCAAGATATAATTATTGGTCAGACACTGGGAAAGCTCCAATGCTCTTTTATGGATGTGGCCGTGGGATCTTTGACACCAACCTGAGAAGGAACTCGGGACCTCAGTTTAACTTCTTATTATAAGGCAATATTGTCGCGCACTCTTTGAACTGCACACAAATCAATCTAAATTATGTGCTCAATATCTGGAGTAAGACTCAAACCCATAGCCTTCTGGTTGAGGTGAGTTCTGTCACTGAGCTGAAGCTGACATGTAATGTGAAAGGAACAGCATTTAGTTTTTTATTACCTTGAAGCAAATGCTATCTCTTCATTTTAATTGGACAGGAATCTTAGAACAAAGAAGAAGGAGGAAGAGTTGTTATTTAAGACAATTTCGAAAGAATTTGAGATATATGGCTCTCAACTTCCTGGTTCCCTACCGTTGCATTTAGGGGGTACTCCAATGATGTGGTGGTTATCCACTCGGAAGTTCAACACACGGGTTTAAACTGGCAATTTTCCAGAAGTGGTAACTTCACCTGGACAATTGCACTGGGAAACATCCAACAAAGCGATTTAAATCGCTAACTTTGGATTGTTCTGCCAATTTTACCCTAATAGTTACTCTGAACGAGTTAGAAAGAAAAAAAGCACGGATACCCCGCACTCATTCCACCCCCCCATCACTTTGGTCCGACCTCCTCCATCCCATCCCATCCCTGATCTACCCTCCTTCCTGTCTGTCCTGACCCTCCCCTTCCCTTCTGGTCTGAACTGTAAAAAGGGAGCATTCCCTTGTTCCCTGCACCGCAGTCACTCATTGCCGATGCAGCTGAGGGTGTGCTTCACTGCACCTGTCTCACCCAGCCTGAGTGAGGAAGGATGGTTGAGACCGGGGTTTAAGGATATGCAAGTGTGGCAATTCACCAGCGATTCCCACTCTGAGGAAGTTACGAACCACAGGGTCAAGTACAATGTTCACAATATGTACCTACACAGAGATTATGACCTTTTCTGAATTATTTAATGGATCGAAAGGTATTATTAATTCCAAAATAATCACCTTCCCTTTCTAACAGATATACAAGAGCGGTTACCTTCTGTTCCAAACCTGACAACAGTTACTCCAGGTAAACTCTTTGCAATTATTTCTGAGCAGATTACTGCATTTCTTTCTACTTCTATCATGTGATTTCCATTCAGGGTTAGTCATGCAATTTTTTTGGTGTCCATTACCATACAGAATCACAAACACGGAAAGTGAAGAAACCGACACATATAGGTAAATCACAAAACATTAAACCTTATAGTTTATAAATGTCAAATGAATGTCTTTGTGTTATTGCTAATTGACAAGCCATATCTACATCAACGTAAGACAGTTTGGTGTTAGCAATAAGGAGTAACTACCTAATTTTTAAAGGCTACCTCAAGAACAACCCAGTTTACTGTGACATTGAAATGAAACTTTCAGTAAAATCTGCCTCGTATGATTTGGTTGCCTTTTTGTTCTTGGGATATGGCTGCTATTGATGAGGCAGTGTTATTTTTTAATTTGGAGTACCCAATTATTTTTTTTTTTCTGAGTGGCAATTTAGCATGGCCAATCCACCTAACTTGCACATTTTTGGGTTGTGGGGGTGAAAACCACGCAGACACGGGGAGAATGTGCAAACTCCACTAGGACAGTGACCCAGGGTCGGGATTCGAACCCAGGTCCTCAGCACCGCAGTCCCAGTGCTAACCACTGCACCACATGCTGCCCCCGACGAGGCACCTATTCTTGCATGAAACCATGAGATTCATTTTCAGTAGGTGTGATAGATTTCTACTTGAAAGCTATTGGGCGGGATTCTCCAGTTTTCTGGTGCGGTGCACCCCGGCCGGCTGCAGAATTCTCCGTCTCGCCAGCCGCACACCGCTGGGAAATCTCCGGGCGTGGGTGCATTGCCGGCAAACGGAGAATCCCAACAACGGAGATCCAGCCCATTTGTTTGTGTGTGATAAGTGACGACACTTCAAAAAGTGGTTGTGAAAGATTTTTGGATGTCGGAGGATGTGAAAGGTCCTGAGGTGAGTTCAAGTTCTTTGGTGCCATCATGTTTCTTTGCTTGTGTATGAATGTGTATATAAGATTAATTAGTCTTATTTCCATCTTTAATTATTTTTCTTTAGGTATTATTATTGCCATATGCATTGGGATTGTAGTTCTAATAGTTCTAGGTGTTCTGCTTAAAATGGTGAGTAGGAATCTTGAGCCTTGACATTTTCTTTATTTTTGGAAGACTATCTAAAATGTTCTCAATGATCTGTTTTGCGACATACTTAGTTCTGTGCTCACGACCAATACTATACGAATAATAACTACAGATTGGTATAAAAACAGATTTGATAAAATCTCCCTCTTAGTAAGGATCTTCAAATGCAGGGGTTTCATATCTGGAACTGAGGAGTCCACAGGCCCCAATGTGTTTCCAGCCATTTACTTCGGGCAAAATTGTGGAGTGCCTGGAATTCCTGGGATGTTTTCCAGAGACTTGTCACCAGGAGGGTGATTTTATTTCATTCAATTCATTGTGACGTTGCTAACAGAGAATTCTCCTCAATTCACTCTGTTTGAAATTCACCAACAGGTTGGTGAACGATAGCAAATTGTTTTGCAGCACGCATTGTCTGTGGCCAATTATACTAGTGCAGACGATTGAATGCAGTATCAATTTGGTCTTTAATCCTATGATCACTAGATTACTGGCCTGCTACTTTAAGCAGTAGGTTACCGTATATCTCCGAGGATCATTAACAAAGGAATGAAACAAACTGGAGATGAAATGTAATAATGACGAGCACAAAGGCCTAGAATTTCGAGTGGGCCCAAACCTGAGTGTGAGCCAGTACTCTCTGCACACCCATGGCATATTTGTTTTATTACAGCCTCTTCATAGAAACCCTATAGTGCAGCATGAGGTTATTTGGCCACCGAATCTACACCGATCCTCTGAACGAGCACCCTACTTAGACCCACTCCCTGTAACCCCACCTAGTCTACACATCTTTGGACACTTAAGGGGCAAGTTTATCATGGTCAATCCATCTAATCTGCACATCTTTGGACAGGGAGAGGAAACTGGAGCACCAAGATGAAACCCACGCAGACACGGGGAGAATGTGCAAAGTCCACTCCAGCAGTAGTCACCCTGGGCTGGAATTGACCCGGGTCCCTGGCGCTGTGAGTCAGCAGTCCAAAGCACTGCGTCTCCCTCTTTTAAGGGCTGTTCAATTTATCCACACAATGCCTGAAGAAATTGTTGGCATTGTGCCTGGAGCATCAATTTTCAAAAGAAACTGGAAACCCAATTAGGCCCGATATTTCCCACGGTAAAAAGTTGTTGCAGCCATTCAGGATATGAGCCTGAAAAGGCTACCTGGTGGAGCACAATCTATTTCCTGAGCCATTATGTTGGAAGAAATAACGTGAGACTCGGTGATTTGAATGGGAGGGGAGGAAACCTTGAACCTGTATTGCTAATTACACTATCATGGAAAGAGTAATCCAGGGCTAAGGATCGGCCGAGAATCATGTAATCGAATTCTTACAGAACCTTGCAAAATTGGCAATTTCGTGGGTCAAAGATAATCATTAAGAATAAAATACAACTTACAAAATTAATGCACATCATCATTTGCTATAAGCTATTTGTTTTGCTTTTCTCAGAAATGTCAGAAGATTTCGGAACAAAACCCAGCAGAACAAGAAAACTTTGTATGAAGGAGTTGTGTTTTATTACCAAATATTGTATAATATAACTGGACTTTTTAAATGACTTTTTAAAACTGCAGAAATTTGAATTTTATGGGATAGGATTGCTGTCTTGTTGCTCTCTCTTGCTGAATTGAAATTCTCTTTCAGGTTAATCACAGACCTAAAATATTCCTGGAATTTATTTATTTTTCCCTTGCACGTATTTAAGAGCGACAGTAACGTAGTGCAGTGTTATTAGAGACAAAGATGGATCTACTGCAAAAAAACAGGTTTTCTATCCGTATTTAGTCTATCACTCATGAGGAACCTGATTTAAAATCAGTGGAAATTAGTTTTGTTACTAGTTCAATTAGTGTACAGTTTCTCAGTAAATTAAATATTTTTCATCTATTTTTAAGCATGCCTATGATTACGGGAAGGGTTTGTGAGGTCCCTTCCAGTCTCTTTTCTTTGCAAGGTGTATGATGTCTCACTTCCCCACAGTTATTTTTTTTCTAATCGAAAATAAATTCCAGCAGCAGGCTTTTTCGTGCTTTTAAAATTAAAGGTTATTTGTACACCCGTCGTACCTGTTTCGGCCAAAATAAGTTTTTTTTTTTTTTTTTTTTTTTTATAGTGTGGACAGGGGCAAACCCCTAATGCAGCTCCTTGCCTGCTCCAAAAGCCAATTCAAATTGAATCCAATTCATGGTCCCCACAATGAGAGACATACCAGATCCAGGCATTACACCTGACCTCGCGCTCATTTTAGCCAAAAGGCCGAGAAGTGATCTAAACAAAATAAGTGACGGCCAATGCTGATTGATTCCAAAAGGCAATGCCTTGACCAATCAGAGTCAAACTGGCTGGTTTAAATTTCAAGCAATGCTTAGCAGTTAACTGTCAGTCACAATCAACTGCTGCATTCTCCATGGCCACACCTCTGCCAATCAGAGTCTACTTGCCAATTAATTAACAGCTTCTTATACAGTATAAAGTTGTTTCCTGTGACGTTGGTATTCATGCGATTGTCCTGCATGCAAGAAAACCGTGACAAAATATTTTTCAGCAATACTCTGTAATCTTATTTATTAAAATACTGAATGACATGTCTGAAAGATTAAAAAGCATTTTGGAAAGCAATATTACGTGCTGCTATGATTTCCCAATTATTTTATAGGCATTTTGTAATTATTCTTCGCTCCTTGGATAGCACTGTGGCTTCACAGCACCAGGGTACCAGGTTCGATTCTCCGCTGGGTCACTGTCTGTGCGGAGTCTGCATGTTCTACCCGTGTCTGCGTGGGTTTCCTCCGGGTGCTCTGATTTCGTCCCAAAGTCCAAAGACGTGCAGGTTAGGTGGATTGGCCATGATAAATTGCCCTTCGTGACCAAAAAAAGGTTAGATGGGGTTATTGGGTTATGGGGATCGAGTGGAAGTGAGGGCTTAAGTGGGTGGGTGCAGACTCGATGGGCCGAATGGCTCCTTCTGCACTGTATGTTCTATGTTCTCCCCAAATATTTTGGTTCTATTTTTAATACTCTGATTGTTCCAGCGGGTCACCATTCCTATATTGGGTACTGGCGAGTGCAATCTAAAACTAATCCCATTATCCACTTTCTCTTCCTCCTTTTCCCATAAGGCAGGCGGGGAGGTGGGGATTTTGGATTATAAAATTGTGTGGGATATAGTGTTAACACGTTGAGCTTGTTCTACATCTGCCTCCACTGGTATTTTGCCTCCCGACCTCCACCGGCCATATTTCCCTCTGCTTCAAGTGTTATCAGAATTTCCCCCCCCCCCCCCGAAAGATGCAATGGTGTCTACCTCAACTAGACCCTGTGGTGAAGTATTTACCCTGAGGCAAAGTATTTCATGCTCCAATAGCTCCCTACATTAAATTCTCCTCATCACTTTTCTCACTCTTGGTGACAATCCCAAATTGATTACTCCTTGACCAGAGGAAATAGCCATTCCTTCTATGCCCCACTGAAGTTTTTAGTTTTAAAATAATTTATTAAACCTCCTCTGAAGCTTCCTTTTTAAAATTCTTTCATGTGATGTGGGCATTTCTAGCAAGAACTCATGTTGCCCATCCCTAATTGCCCCAGAGAATATGGTAGTGAGTCGCCACCTGAAACCGCTGCAGACCATGCAGTGTTGATACACGCATTGTGCTGTTTGAAAGAGAGATCCAGAATTATGACCCATCGACAGTGAAGGAACGGTGAGATAGCTCAAGTCAGGAGGGTGAGTGACATGATGGGGAACTCCCAGCTAGTGGTGTTCACATGCGTCTGCTGCTATTGTCCTTTTAGATGGTAGCGGTCACGGTGTTTGAGGGTAAAGCCAACGGAACATTGGCGAGTTGCTGCAGTGCATCTTGTAAATGGTACACACGGATGCCACTGTGTATTGGTGGTAGCGGAAGTGGATGTTGGAGATACTAGCTGTGGTACCAATCAAGCAGGCCATTTGTCCAGGGTGCTCTCAAACCTCTTGTGTTGTTGGAGCTGCACTTATCCAGGAAAGTGGAGAGTATTCCTGACTCGTGCCTTGTAAATGGTGGACAGATTTTGGGGAGTAAGGTGAGTAACGCTCTGCAGCATTCCAGCCTCTGACCTGCACATGTAGCACAGTATTTATATCATACAATCCCTACAGTGCAGAAGGAGGCCATTCAGCCCATCGGATCTGCATTGACCCTCTGACAAGATCACCCTACCTAACCCACCTAGCCTTTGGACACTAAGGGGCAATTTAGCCTGGCGAATCCACATCGCCTGTATATTTTTGGACTGGGAGGAAACCGCAACACCCGGCGGGAGGAAGGAAACCGGAGCACCCGGCGGACACCCACGCAGACCCATAGAAGTTGCAAACTCCACACAGACAGTTGCCCATGGTTGTAATTGAACCCAGGTCCCTGGTGCTGTGAGACAGCGGTGTTAACCACTGTGCTACCATGCCGCCGGCTGGTCCAATTCAGTTTCTGGTCAAGAGTTGCCGTTGAGGGGCGAAAGTTAGATTATGTCTCATTGGAGATGGTCTTTGATTGGTACTTGTGAAGGTTACTTGCCGCTTTACCCAAGCTTGGATATTGTCCAGGTCTTGTTGCATTAGGACACAGACTGCTTCAGTATCTGAGGAGTTGTGAATGGCACTGAACATTGTGCAATCATCCACGAACATCCCCATTTCTGGCCTTATGATAGCGGGAAGGTCATTGTTGAAATAGCTGAAAATGTTGTGTCTGAGTAACTTCTGCAGTGATGTTATAGACTGAAATGATTGACATCCCACCAGGGCCCAGGAGAGGGGATGCAGATGATAATCACCAGGTTTAGGGGTGGGCTAAGTTTTTTTGGTTTGAATAGAGTTTCTTCTCCCCAGCCTGAGCAGCCAGAGGCATAGCTTCAGAGGTGAAAGACTGAGGGCAGGATTCTCCGCGGCAGATGCTTGAATGGGGAAACGCGTTTGGGCGGAGAATCTGTTCTGATGCCGAAATCGGGGTAGGCGCTGGTTTCACGTCAAATCGCAATTCTCCATCCCCTCGACAGCAGCATCAATGCCTTCTAGAAGGCACGTACAATAAATACCCTTGGCATATCATTAGCTGGCCTGACCCGATATTCTCCGGGGTCTCTGCGATCCTCCGCCTCCACTGGGGCAAATTCCCAATGGCGAGGTTCACTTGTGCTTTTAAAAATCATGAAACAGGAGACGGGTTGCTGAGAGAGAAAGGGGGTACGGAGAGTATCCAACATCGCCATAGTTTGCTGACAGTCATGCCCCTGGCTGGGGGCTTCTGCCAGGGCCGTGGGGAGTGCCGGTGGGTGGGCTTGAGGTGGGCTGTAGGGTCAGGGTGGACAGACCCGGAACTCCATTGCCACAGTCAGCAAGGCAGCCATGCAGCTGCACATGCTGCTGACTGCCCATTGTGAACCTAGAGCCACGGGTCGTCTGGTTGTGTCTCCTCACTCCTCCAGGCCACCCAGCTGGGTGCCCTCTGGCCCCAGCCAACCCATCAGTGGGATGGGCATGCTCCAGCGCTACCAGTGCCATCTTGTTGGCTGGGATACTGTGCAAGGGATTTGAGGTGTCTGCAGCTGCAGCTTGTCAGCCTCCCGAGTGTCAATCACGGATCCGGTTCTCTTTGGAGTTGATTGTGTTTAACGTGCTGGCGGTGCTAGGTCCTCAACGGTTGCTAAGTTGGTCGAAGTGGGGCGCCAGTTTTGCTATCGTGGAAATCCACGAATCCTGCCCCGGCGTCTCAGGTACGGAGAATTCCACCGCGAGTTTAAAAATAATCGGAACTAACATCCTGAGAGTTCCACATTGTTTACAAGCCGCTCTTTCAGCTCTTTTCACCAGGTGCTGCTCTTTGGGCAGCTTAGTGATTCTGATGTTTGCTTTTGAAAAGCCCACCAGAAAACCACAAAGCTGCCCAAAGGCCAGCAGCAGGTCAGCAACTGGAAGTGTTCTTGTTTGAAAAATGAGAAGTGCCTTTTCTAAGTCAGTTTGATGCGGTGGGGTGGTGGTGGGGGTAGCAAAATGGTAAGGGGCTGTTGGGAGGGGTAGGTGTTGGAGCGATAGTTGAGGGGGGTGAGGGGTTGGGGAGAGATTGGAGGCAGTTAGGGGGATAGTTGGGGTGTTGGGTGAGGTAGGGGCCGAGGGAGTTTTTTTTTCATTCATGGGAAGTGCGCTTTGCTGTCTGGGCCAGCATTTATTTCCCATCCATAGTTGCCCTTGAGAAGGTGATGGTGTGCTGCCTTCTTGAACCACTGCAGTGCATGTGGTGTAGGTACACCTACAGGGTAATCCAGGGTTTTGACCCAGCGACATTGAAAGAACGGGTTCCAAGTCAGGATGATGAGTGACAGGAGGGGAACTTCCAGGTTGTGGTCCCATGTAACTGCTGCCCTTGTTCCTCTACATGGTAGCAGTCATGGATTTGGAAGGTGCTGCCTAAGAAGCTTTTGAGTTGCTGCAGTCATCTTGTAGATGTTGCACTCCACTGCCACTGTGGTGGAGGGAGTGGATGTTTACAAATGGGGTGCCAATCAAGTCGGCTGCTTTGTCCTGGATTGCGTGTTGTTGGAACTGCACTCATCCAGGCGAGTCGTGAGTATTCCATCACACTCCTGATTTGTGCCTTATAGATGACCACGAGGTTACAGGTTGTGGTCGAGTACAATTGTGTTACTGCTGATGACCCACAGCGTCTCATGGTTGCCTAGTTGCTAGATCTGTTCAAAATCTGCTACTGCTGATGACTCACCGCGTCTCATGGTTGCCTAGTTGCTAGATCTGTTCAAAATCTGCTACTGCTGATGACTCACCGCGTCTCATGGTTGCCTAGTTGCTAGATCTGTTCAAATTCTATCTCATTTAGCATGGTGGTAATGCCGCACAACATGGAGGGTAGTCAGTAGGAATGACCACTGCTCTCTCCAACAGGGTATTGGAGGGGTAAGCAGTTGGAGGGGAGGTTTACGGTGTTGGAGGTGTCGGCAGAGGTTGAGGATGTTGGAAGGTTGGATTGATGGTGTGGTTGGAGAAGCAGGGTGGCTTGGGAGGGGAGGTTAGGGGTGTTATGGGATATTGTCACTCACTTGCTTTTAGCCACACGAGATTACAATGTTCTCTGGTTGTGATGATCCAGGCATTGGGTTACATTGGTCAACTTCAAGAATGTGTGAGTGATCTGTTATTGAGATTGTATAATGTATATTGAGATTGTCATCAGCTCTTTCTCTGGGTCAGTCTCTCAGTCGCCAACCACTTCAACATCAAGGTGCAGTCATCGCAGTCATCATCGATGTCTTCCCATTCATCGTCCGTGCTCTTGATGATCTGGGAATCAATTACAGGGCATAGGGTGGAGGAGCTGAACTCCACCCCAACAGGACCTGCCTTCAATGAGCCGAAGGCTAAAACAGCTGCCTCTGCACCCGCTTCCAACCCTGGCCGATCCGATACCTCGAATATGGCTTTCAGGGGACCCAGTTCAAGCTTCATCTGAACCACCTTCGCGATTACCCTGAAGACCTCCCTCCACTACCTCGCCAGCTTTGGACAGGGCCAAAACATAAAAATTGCTCATACATCACAGACACCACCCACTTCTCCATTCCCCCTGGCGTCAACATGTCCTCCAACAGCGTGGAGGCCGGTGCCACTGGAAAGCTCTATCTCCTTCTTAGCAAAATCTCGACCTCCGCATACCTAAACATTTTCCCCTGCCCCAACCCAAATTTTGCCCCCAGTTCCTTCAGTGCCGCAAACAGGCCTCCGAAAAACAAATCCTTTAGTGCCCTAACTCCCTTCTCCTTCAATCTCTGACAACTCCCATCCCGCTTCCTTGGCTCAAATCTGTGATTTCCCCCGAATCGGCATTTCCCTTGACCCCACCCCAGCCTAAAGTGCTGGTGCAACTGCTGCCAGATTTTCAACATCGCTCCTACCACCGGACTCCCGGAGTATTTCCCCGGAACCATCTCAGCCCCAACCCTCTACACAGACTCTCTTCCATTCTAACCCACTGGGAGTGCCCCCCCCCCCCCCCCCCCACACAGCTCCTCACCGCCTTGCTCGCCGAATCATGTTATTCGTGCGGACACTCTCCCTTGGCTCCCTATACAGCAGCCTTACACAATCTACAAATTGTGGCCCAATCCCAAACCACTCCAGAACAGCCATCAAATACCCCTGCCAGGACAATTACCTGCCCTCTATCTTTTCATTGAGAACAGTCGATGGTACATTGGGAGTCTTAACTTTTCTGCCCCCCCCTCACCCATTCCAATCTCTCTCCTTGCGAACTTTCTGCTCTTCACTCCGTCAGGTCTAACCCCAACTTCGTCATCAAACCTGCGGACAAAGGGGGTGCTGTTGTCGCCTGGCGTACTGACCACTACCTTGCAGAAGCTGAGCGCCAACTCTCAGATACTTCCTCCTACCTCTCCCTGGACGATGACCGAACTGCTGAACATCAAGCCATGGGCTGGTTTAGCACAGTGGGCTAAACAGCTGGCTTGTAATGCAGAACAATGCCAGCAGCACGTGTTCAATTCCTGTACCGGCCTCCCCGAACAGGCGCTGGAATGTGGCGACTAGGGGCTTTTCACAGTAACTTCATTGAAGCCTACTTGTGAAAATAAACAATTATTATTATCTCCAACATCGTTAGCGACTTCATTTCCTCCAGATGCCTTCCCCCTACGGCTTCCAACCTCAGTCTCCCAACCCCAGACAGCCCGCTTTTACCTACTTCACAAAATCCACAAAAAGGACTGTCCCGGCAGGCCCATTGTATCAACATGCTCCTGCCCCACTGAACGTATTTCCTCTTATCTTGACTCTATCCTCACTCCCCTGGTCCATTCCCTCCGCACCTACATCCGGGATTCGTCTGATGCCCTGTGTCATATTGACAGCCTCCAGTTCGTGGGCCCGAGCCACAGCCTATTCACCAGAGATGCGCAATCTCTTTGCGCATCAAACACCAGGATGGTCTGAGAGCTCTTCGCTTCTTTCTCGAAAAGAGGCCTGAACAATTCCCGTCCACCCCCGCTCTCCTCTGCCTGGCTAAACTCGTTCTATCTCTCAAGAACTTCTCCTTTAGCTCATCCCATTTTCTCCAAATCAAAGCTGCATCCTCCCAATTGCATCTTTTATCTCCTGCTTCGCTATCGCCCCATCCAATATGGCCCTGTCCCCCTCGCACAATCTTGGGTATTCCAAACCATCCAGGAATTCCTGTATCACCTGATCCTCCCCAGGTGGCTCCGACCTATACGATCTCTCGTACAACTCCTCAAAAATCCTATTAATCTGATCTGGAGCCACCACCAACTTCCCTGCCCTATCCCGCACCTGAACAATTTCCCTCGCCGCTGCCTCCCTCCAAAGCTGGCCTGCCAACATGCGTCCTGCCTTTTCTCCATATTCGTAAACCGCTTCCCTTGCCGCCTCAATTGGCGCACCGCCTTCCTTGTGGACAGCCGGTCAAAACTCGCCTGTAACTCCTTCCTCTTTTCCAACTTTGCTGCATTCCTGTCCTGCATTCCTCCTGTCTACCTCAAACATCACATCGATTACCCTTTGATGCTCCACTCATTCCCCCTTATCTACCTTTGCCTTAAACAAGATCACCTCCCCCCCCCCCACCACCGCCTTTGGAGTGTCCCAAACCACCGTCTGCAAAACCGTCCCCGTACAATAGAACCCCGCAAATTCCTCGATTACTTTCCCAATCTTATTACTTTCCCAATCTTATCACCGAATACTCGGTCCCTCAACAGCCCCACATCTAACCTCCACCCCGGCCTCTGCACTGACCCCTTTCCAACACCATATCCCCCCCCAATGCGGCGCATGATCCAATATCGCAATTGCTGAATATTCCAACCCCTTAACCCCAACCAACAGCGCCTTCCCCACCACAAAAAAGTTGATCCGCGAATAAACCTTGTGAACCGAGAAGAGTACACCCGCTCCCCCGGGTGCAGGAACCTCCAAGGGTCCACCCCTCCCATTTCCGCCATTAGTCCAGCCAATGCCTTCACCCCCCCTGACGGGACAAGCGAGCGCGACTGTGACCTGTCCAATCTCGGCTCTGGCACCAAGTTCCAGTCTCCACCAACTATCAACTCGTGTGAATCCAAGGCGGGAATTGCCCCACCCATGTTCTTCACAAATCCTACATCATCCCAGTTGGGACCATACATGCTTACCAGCGCCACCAGATTCCTCTCTAATGCCCCTGTCACTATCACGTACCTACCTACCTGGTTTTCAACCACTTTGTCCACCTGGAACCGTACCCTTTTGCGAAACAATACTGCTACCCGTTGAGCCCTCCCATCAAAACCCAAATGAAACACCTGGCTGACCCAGCCCTTCCTAAGCCTCACATGGTCCTTCACCCTCAAGTGAATCTCCTGCAGCATCAGCCTCCAAACTTTCAGATGTGCCAGCACCTTTGATCTCTTTATTGGGCCTCCCAACCCCCTCACGTTCCACGTAACTATCCTAAACCGGGGGTCTCTCACCCCCCCCCCCGCCTTCTTATCCACCATCATCGTAACACCAGCCACTGCCCCATGAGCGTGACCCGTCCATATCCATTGTTAACATCGAACCCCCTCCCAGAATCTCCCCTGCACTTTCTCTCGAAAGTATCACCCAGTATCGATCCCCTCCACGCCCCCCCCCTTTTCACACCTCTTCGGCCCCTCAAAACCTGCACGCCAGGCTCCAATGTCCGCAGCCCCTCATCCCACCTCACCTCTGTTCACTAGCCGATGTAAGTTAGCTAGCACGGAAGCCCCACCCAAGGCTTTCCCTCCCCTCCCGCCCAGTCCCAGGAAAACAATCAAACCCCAACATCTCAATAAAATAACATATAAAAACGTTGCAACAAAGAATGGCAATCAAAAAACGTAACCTCTGTAACAGTGTGAAGTAAATAAATAACAATATAGGTAAAAAAACAAACCATTTACACACACTCCCAACTCCTCATTCACTGTCCACAACCCCTCTTCAGTTCCAGTCTTCACTTCTGTCCCAGACATTCTGCCTTCACCAATATCTCCGCCGCCTCCACCGTCTCGAAGTAGAAATCTCTGGCATTGTAGGTCATCCTCCGCTTCACTGGATACAACACACCAAATCGCATCCAGCTGTTGTGTAGTGCTTTCTTCACTCTACCGAAAGCCGCTCACGTCTTTGCCAGTTCCAACGCCAAGTCCTGGTAAATGCAAACTCCAACACCAGCCCACTGCACCTCCCGCTTCTACTTTGCCCAGATCAAAACCCTCTCGTTCATGTGGTATTTGTGGAAGCAGATGATCACTGCCCCTGGCGGCTCATTTAACTTTGGCTTTGACCTCAGCGGCCGATGGGCTCAGTCCAGTTTATACCGGGAGAGCTCCTCGCCCTCCCCCATCAATTCCACCAACATCTTGGCGAAGTATTCCGTCGGCCTCAAGCCCTCCATTCCCTCAGGCAGGCCCACAATCCTCAAATATTGCCATCTCGAGTGGTTCTCCAGGTCCTCCAGCTTTGTTCGAAGCCCCTTATTGGCCTCGACCACCCTCCGCAGCTCATCCCCCATATAGGTGAGCTGATCGCTGCGACATGGCCTCCCCCCCCCCCTTTATCTTCTCGCCCTGTTCCCCCCCCCCCTCGGCTGATGTCTTCGCCACAGCTACTCTCACCAGGGCAATTCCCTCTCCACCAACGTCTTCAAAGCCACCGCCATCTCCTTCCTCAATGCCTCCATGTGCTTCGCAAATTGCTTCTCCAACTCCAAAGACATCATGTCAGTCATCCTCTCTGCTCTGAACAGTGCGGCCCATCCGGCAGTCCAGCCTCCGCCAACTTGGTTGCTCCCTGGGCAGCACGGTGGCACAGTGGTTAGCATTGCTGCCTCACGGTGCCAAGGTCCCAGGTTCAATCCTGGCTCTGGGTCACTGTCCATGTGGATTTTGCACATTCTCCCCGTGTTTGCGTGGGTTTCGCCCCCACAACCCAAAGATGCGCAGGGTAGGTGGATGGTCACGCTAAATTGCCCTTAATTGGAAAAAATGAATTGGCTACACTAAATTAAAAAAGAAAAATCCTGGTAGCTCCCTGGCTGGCCCCATCACTCGATGGTGAACACTCACTCCCACCCTTCATCACGGCTGCTTTTCTTAATCCTTTTTACATCCTTTGCCTTCCTTGTATCTTCCTTCATTCAATCATTCACAAATTGCCCCCAGGACCAGACTTTAAAACTCCTAAAATCACACCTCAAGCAGGAGCCACCCAACATGGTTCCTCTCTCACTTCCCCTCCACATGCTGCCACCGGAAGCTCAAAGTCAGATCTTATTAATGAGTTATTCAGGAATACCATCAATTTCCATCTGGTTTTGATGGTTCCAGAGAGTTCTTACTAGCTTCAGTTTTATTTAAAATTTTGTTGTCATCTTTTTCGTTCGGACTCTTCTGGTCCTTGGCTGCGTTGAGACCGATGGAAAAACTGTTCTTCGCTGTTTATCTCATCAACCACATTTACTGCTTTTATATGGTCCATTGTAGGTCGCACAAAACGTTGTTTTGCAAAATGCCCAATACGGCCGTACCTGGAACAGACTTTTTCCAAAGTCCGGACAGTGCCGTGGGTCATGCCTAGTGTCACACTTTTGGAACAAGATGGCGGCGGCGGCTCCTTTCGGCGGCTTAAAATGACTGCTCACACTGAGACCACATTTCTTCTTGATGTGAGTCTCAGGAGTAATAGCGCTGGCATCTTCTTCTGAGTTGGCGCCAAAATCCTTTGAGCAAAGTGCGCTGTTTTGCTGTGGAGGCACCTCATTCGCAAGACACATTTTAATGTGGCGGTCTGATGGAAGCCCTTCTTCCTGGGTACACGTACTACCTATATTCCATTCACATGAGTCGCCATTTTCATAGAACAATACCGTTCAAAGAATTTTAATGCATCGTCACAGCTTCTGTTGTGCTTTTCGGTGCCACAGGCAGAGGCTTTAGATAGTTCTGTGGCTTGAGAACTACCGCCGCTAGCAGCAACACAAGAAGCCTATCTTCAGGCTGCAGCTGCAGGCCTAGGGCTGAAAGGTAGAGCCGGAATTGCCACTTAAAGAAATGCTAATTGTATTCTACATTACCCGTGAACTGGAGCTGGTCCTGACCTCGTCAATCTGTCGCTCCATTATTCTGTTGTGCTGAGTTGCCTCAGGTTGCAGTTCACCAGATAGGTCTGTCAGCCAAATGACTAATGTTGCCATTGCCGTTGTTATCTTTAAATCTTCAGCACTCGTGGTACCATGTTGTGTTTGGTCTTCAATCCCTTGCAAAGGAATCCACCAAACACCTTGAATTGGCCAAACCAGGATCTTTATTGAATCACACATGGTAAGATAGCGATCTGTTACAGAGCAAGCTATCATGGAGTTTCTTTGCACTCCTCTGGAACTACATCTAGCACGACTGTTCAGCTGTATGGCTTACTACCATCTCCTACAACCATCTGCTGATGGCCGGATGTGCCTCCACTTATATGGGAGTCCCTGGTCAAATGACCACTGTCTTGCTTGAGAGACTGCATTGTGTGTCTGCACCGCCACTTACTGGTTGGAGGTCGCACACCATCCATCTATGATATTGCCTACAGGCATATTATCACAGCCTGAGGAGGGATGACCACCTGTGATTCCCACAGATTCACGCCGTCTTCACATGTTAACTTGTCCTGACGAGTGAAGTAGGCTCTCAGCTGTTCAGACTTCTCGTAACGCCAGTCAGATTGTATCATTAATTTAACCTTTGAAAGATTAGGGTCTCTTTGGGTCCAGCAGCAGATGTGTGCCATGGACACTGGCAGGGTGTCTTGGAAGTTTAAGGCTGACACAATCTCCTGGGGTACAGGTGGTGACAGAATGCACTTGGATAGGGTCAGGCGACTTAATGCATCCACATTAGTAATTTACATCCCAGGCTGGTGCAGAAAAGCAGAGTTGTAGGCTGCCAACAACAGGGCCCAACGCTGCATCCTTACCGAGGCAATGGCAGTGTAAGCTTATCCTCCCTTAACAGGCCCAGTAATGGCTTGTGATCAGTCTACTGTACTCATACTGGTGGAATTTCTTCACACCAAATATAACCACCAAGACCTCCTTTTCAATCTGGGTATAGCTTTGTTCTGCTTCAGAGAAAGCGTCCTTGAACCATCTCCATTTTGTGGGATAAAATGGCCCTAATACCGCAGGCCTCGAGTTCTTCTGGCATAGTGCTGGTGATTAGCACGTCATCAAGATAAACCTTCACCGTGGGAATTCCCTGGAGGAGATTTTGCATCATGCGCTGGGAGATAGCACAGGCTCAAGCAATGCCGAACGACAATCTGGTATACTGGGAGAGGCCTTTATGGGTATTGATTGTGGCAAACTTGTGAGACTCCTCACCCAACTCTCATTTCAGGTAGGCATGACTGAGGTACAATTTTGAATAGGTGAGGCCCCCTGTCAGCTTAGCGTAGAGGTCCTCAATTCGCAGAATTGGATACCGATCGTCTTGAGCAGCTTGATTTATGGTCAGCTTATAGTCCCCACAAATATTTATCAAGCAATCAGATTTAAGGACAGGGACTATCGGCGCTTCTCACTCTGAAAACTGAACTGGCTTGATGATACCCTGCTCTTCCAATCTCTTTAGCTCTGCTTCAACCTTTTGATGCAATGCTTCCATTGAATACGCATTGGTTGGGACCTGAAGAACTTGGGCATTGAATCTGGTTTAATGTATATCTTGGCTTTAATCACTCAATTCTTTGTGGAAGACGTCTCCCTACCTTCTTAAGACATCTTGGAGGATGCCATTAGATATTTTGAAGATTTCCATCCATTTTAGCCAAATCTTCTGTCACCCGTCTCTGACCCAGTTGTCCTTCCACGACAACCAAAGGCAGATTGGCCTTCTGTCCACTGAAGGCCACTGGGGTATTGGCTGTTCCGAGAATCTTAAAATCTCCCCGGTGTATGTTGAAAGCTTGCCTGTAGTACACTTCAAACTTGAAGACTGCATTCCTGCAAGAACATATTGGAAGGTCTGCTCACCCAACATGGATAGCAAAGCCCTGGTGATGGCTTCCATCTTATGGGGTCTACCATTTAAGTTTAAGACAATTTAAATCAGAGCCGTCTCATTTAAATGGACTGCATTCAACCTATGCATCACAAAAGTCTTTCCCAGAGCTCTTCTCTTCTCCACTCTGTTCGGTGACGCTTTGAGCTGATGCTGCTGTTCTTTTTTGCAATGACGCATTTTGCCTCACGCAGCAACTTGCTTAGATTGTGCCCTCTTCAGTTGCTTTGGAAACACATGAGCTCTCAAACATGGCAGATCTCCTGGAGATGATCCCGCCCACAACATAGCAGTTCATCTCGGATTTGGGTTGACTCCCCGACTCCTTTCTGCTCCTTGGGTTCCAGTCCTGTCCTGAGGACTGCATCTGGTTCTGAGCTGTGCCTGTTGATCCCAGTGCAAACCATACCACCCCATACTTGGCTAATCTACCCTTATGCCATGCTTTGAAGTTTGGTCGTGCCTTTTTCAGTGCACTCTGTCACCTGAGCTATCTTAATCACTTTTTCCAATGTAATTTTGTCTCTGCCAGAAGCTTCTTCTGGATATTTAGGTTATGGAACCCAAAAACTAGCTGATCACACAACATGTCACTAAGCGTGGCCCTGAACTCAGTGCTCAGCAAGCTGGTGAAACATACTATAAAAGCTGAGATAGAGTCTTCATGGTCCCTCACTGCAGAGTTAAACTTACAATGTTGGAGTATAATCGAGGGCCATGGGTTGAAATCTTCCTTAACCAATTTCACTGTCTGGTCAAAGGTCTTTAATAATAATAATCTTTATTAGTGTTACAAGTAGGCTTACATTAATACTGCAATGAAGTTAATTGTGAAAATCCCATAGTCGCCACACTCCGGCGCCTGTTCGGGTACACTGAGGGAGAATTCAGAATGTCCAATTCACCTGACAAGCACGTCTTTCGGAACTAGTGGGAGGAAACTGGAGCACTTGGAGGAAACCCACGCAGACACATGGAGAACGTGCAGACTCTGTACAGTGACCCAAGCCGGGAATCAAACCCGGATCCCTGGCGCTGTGAAGCAACAATGCTAACCAATGTGCTACCATGCCACCTATGGGTTGGGTGCCTCTGGGGTTGTGAGGTTTCCACTCAAATTCTATGTTTGGAACCTGCAAACTGTCAGAAGTATCACCTCTGCTTTTCCTCACCTGTGTTCTCGTTCGCGGTAAAGAAATAGAGTTATTCGATATACTGGCTCCAGGCCTCAATTCCTTGATCAAATTGATCTAGTTTCCCAATGGTAGGCATTTCCACGCATAGTTTAAATTATTCCGACTCTTGCTGGAGTCAAGATGGCGCCGGAGATTGGCGATTCTCAGCGAGCTCTCTCATCCAGACCCTTTCCTTTTATCTTTTATCACCATTCCGACTTACTAAATCATGATGAGAGTGAACCTCCTACCAACTAGGTAGTGCCTCCAGTGCTGCACAGCCTCCACAATGGCTTGTGCCTCCTTCTCGACTGCAGAGTGCCGAATTTCCGAGGCGGTGAGGGTTCGGGAGAAAAAGGCTACTGGCCTGCCTGCCTGGTTGAGGGTAGCAGCCAGGGCGACGTCTGATGCATCGCTTTCTACCTGGAAGGGGATGGTTTCGTCCACCGTGTGCATGGCGGCCTTGATGATATCGGCCGAGATATGCCTGAAGGCCGACCGGGCCTCAGCCGTAAGGGGAAAAACCGTGGTCTTAATGAGTGGTCGGGCTTTGTCCGCATATCTGGAGACCCACTGGGTGTAATAGGAAAAGAGCCCCAAGCACCGTTTGAGTGCCTTGAGGCTACGGGGAAGGGGAAGTTCCTTTAGGGGGCGCTTGCGGTCGGGGTCTGTGCCTAGGACTCTGTTTTCCACGACATAGCCGAGGATGGCTAGTCGGGTTGTCTGGAAAACGCATTTCTCTTTCTTGTAGGTCAGATTGAGGGCCCGGCCGGTCTGGAGGAACATTTTCAGGTTTGCGTCATGATCCTGCTGGTCATGGCCGGAGATGGTGACATTGTCCAAGTACGGGTATGTAGCCTGTAAGCCGTACTGGTCCACCATTTGGTCCATCGCCCTTTGAAAAACGGAGACCCCATTTGTGACGCCAAAAGGGACCCCGAGGAAGTGAAAAAGCCGACCGGCTGCTTCGAAGGCCGTGTAGGGGCGGTCCTCCGGGCGGATAGGGAGCTGATGATAGGCAGATTTTAGGTCAACCATGGAGAATACCTGGTACTGGGTGATCTGGTTAACCATTTCTGCTATGCGAGGAAGGGGGTACGCATCGAGTTGCGTAAAACGGTTTATGGTCTGACCATAGTCCACCACCTTTCGTTTCTTTTCCCCAGACCGGACTACCAATACTTGTGCACTCCAGGGACTGTTGCTAGCCTCTATGACCCCTTCTTGCAGTAACCACTGAACCTCTGACTTGATAAAAGTCATATCTTGGGCACTGGACCTCCGACTCCTGGTGGCAATGGGCTTACAGTCGGGGGTGAGGTTCGCAAAGACGGGTGGTGGTGCAACTTTGAGTGTTGCCAGGCTGCATACTGTGAGTGGGGGCAGGGATCCGCCGAACTTCAGTGTCAGGCTTCAGTGACTACACAAAGTCCAGACCGAGCAGTAGGTGAGGGAGGATATAAAGTTTGAAATGGGCGTATTCACCACCCTGGATCGCGAGGTTCGCAACACTGTACCCTGTGATTTGGACCGCGTAGGACCCGGACACGAGGGCGATAGTTTGGGAGGCGGGATAGGTGCGCAAGGAGCAGCGCCTTACCGTTTCTGGGTGAATAAAGCTCTCCGTGCTCCCGGAGTCAAAAAGGCAGGGGTTGTCCCACCCGTTGATTTGGACCTGCATCATGGAGTTCCGTAGGTGCTTTGGCCGTGATTGATCGAAGTGATCGCTCCCAGTTGCGGGTAGTCGGAGTCCTCAGTTGAGTCGGACTCACAAAATGGCTGCCCAGAGTCACAAATTGGCCACCGCCGTCGGTTGCACGTGTCGGACTTTGAAGATGGCCGCCCCTATGACTCGCACGTGGCCGATGACGCGTCAGAAGGGGGCGTGTCCAGCCGGCGCGCAGCCGCGTTGTGGGGCCTGTGGGCCTGGGAGCTTGATTTGGACCCGATGAGACTTTTGTTTCTGGATCTTGGGCCCAGCTAGGCTGACCTTTGCGAAGTGCCCCTTCTTTCCGCAGTCGTTGCCGATAGTGGAGCGGGCTGGGCAACGCTGACGTGGGTGCTGGCCTTGCCGACAGAAATAGCACGGTGTGCCCCCGGTGTGAACGGGTCACCTCGTGGGGTAGGCCTGTAGCATGGCCGAGTCTGGAGGGGATCAAGAGGGGCTCGCATGATAAATTGCCCTTAGTGTCCAAAATTGCCCTTAGTGTTGGGTGGGGTTACTGGGTTATGGGGATAGGGTGGAGGCATTGACCTTGGGTGGGGTGCTCTTTCCAAGAGCCGGTGCAGACTCGATGGGCCGAATGGCCTCCTTCTGCACTGTAAATTCTATGAAACTATGAAAACTAGGAGGCGAGCGTTACCGTGCCTTGGAGGTCCTTTGCTCCGTCTTCAAGGAGTCGCTGCCTGATGTGGATCATATACCGGCGTGCTCATTGCTCTCGATAGGGCATCCGCAATGATAAGGTCCTTCCCTGGGTGTAGACCAGTTGGAAGTCATACCTCCTAAGTTTAAGTAGGATGCGCTGGAGGCGAGGGGTCATCTCGTTCAGGTCCTTGTTTATGATGCTGACCAGGGGGCGGAGGTCAGTTTCAACTGTGAACCGGGGAAGACCATACACATAATAATGGAACTTGTCTAAACCGGTTAACAAGCCCAGGCACTCCTTTTCGATCTGCGCGTAGCGCTGTTCTGTGGCGGTCATGGCCCGCGAGGCATAGGCGACCAGGGCCCATGACGCAGTGTCATCCCGCTGCAGGAGCACTGCCCCAATGCTGGACTGGCTGGCATCAGTCGAGATTTTAGTGGCACGAGACGTGTCGAAAAACGCCAGTACCGGTGCAGTGGTGAGCTTGAGTTTGAGCTCCTCCCATTCCTGCTGGTGTGTGTGCTGCCACTGGAACTCCGTGGACTTTCTGACGAGGTGGCGCAGAGCTGTTGTGTGGGAGGCAAGATTGGGAATGAACTTCCCCAGGAAGTTGACCATGCCTAGGAAGCGTAGTACTGCTTTCTTGTCTGCCGGCTGCGGCATAGCTGTGATGGCGCTGACCTTGTCTGCATCCGGACGGACCCCTGACCGGGAAATGTGGTCCACCAGGAACTTCAGCTCGGTTTGGCCGAAAGAACACTTGGCTCGGTTGAGGCGCAGGCCGTTTTCCCGTATGCGCGCAAAGACGCGTTGGAGACGATAGATGTGCTCCTGTGTTGTGGTGGACCAGATGATGACGTCGTCCACGTAGACGCGCACCCCTTCAATGCCTTCCATCATCTGCTCCATGATCCTGTGAAAGACTTTGGATGCCGAGATGATGCCAAATGGCATTCGGTTGTAGCAGAACCTGCCGAAAGGGGTGCTGAAAGTGCACAGCTTTCGGCTGGATGGATCCAGTTGGATCTGCCAAAAGCCCTTAGAGGCATCCAATTTTGTAAATATTTTCGCCTGGGCCATTTCACTCGTGATCTCTTCCCGTTTGGGTATGGGGTAATGTTCCCTCATAATATTGTTATTGAGGTCTTTTGGGTCAATACAGATCCGGAGCTCGCTGGAGGGCTTCTTGACACACACACACACCATGGAGCTGACCCACGGCGTGGGCTCCGTGACCCTGGATAGGACCCCTTGATCCTGGAGATCCTGCCGCTGCTGCTTGAGGCGGTCTTTGAGTGGCGCAGGGACCTTGCGAGGTGCGTGAATGACCGGGGTGGCGTCTGGTTTGAGCCGAATTCTATTGGTGTATGGCAGTGTTCCCATGCCCTCGAATGCCTCCTGGTTGTGGGCGAGGAGCGATTGGAGCTGTGCATTAAACTCTGCATCCGGGAAGTCAGACGTTCTGTCTGGAGAGAGCGAGTGGACTCGTTGCACGAGGTGGAGAGCCTTGCATGCCTGTGCGCCGAGCAGGGAGTCCTTCGATGAGCCGACTATCTCGAATGAGAGTGTGGCCGTGTGTGTGTTGTGTGTCACCTGGAGCTGGCAAGATCCCATAGCCGGGATAACGTTCCCGTTGTAGTCGACCATCCTGCACCGGGACGGCCGAATTGGTGGTCTGACCTTCATGACGTAGATGGCTGACCATGCTATGAGGTTGGCGGAGGCGCCAGTGTCCAGGCGGAAAGCTATCGGCGATCGGTTGACCGTCAGGGTGGCACACCATTCATCACCCGGATTGATCGTGTTAACTCGGTTCCCATCAATGACCGCAACACGGAAGGCGTCTCGGTCATCTGTGTCACCGGTCTGGATGTCGTCTGGGCAAGATTCGTAATGGGGAGGCTGAATGGTCCGCACGTCCCTGCGAGGTTGTCGGAGATGTGGAAGATTGACCGGTTGAGCTGCTCTACAGTAAGCAACGTAGTGGCCCACCTTGCCACAGCGTAGGCATTGTCGGGTTCTTGCGGGACATTGCCGCTTTAAATGTGCAGCTCCACAGTTGCCGCACGTCGTGACGTCATGACGTTCGTTGCGCCACTGCGCATGCGCAGTTCGGTCCTGCATCGGGAGCGCCTGCGCATCACGTCCCTCAGTGTTGCCGTAGGTTTTGGCACGCACAAGCGCGGGAGGCCTCGAAAAGCGCGCGAAATGGCCGACGCCGTCCGTGGGCTGGGAGGAACTCTATCGCCTGGACCCGTTCGGCCTCTTGGAGCACCTGACTTGCCGATCCGGCCGCGTAGGACCCCCGCCGCGCCGATTCGGTCGCCTGAAATAGTGCATAGCGGCTAGTCACGTTTATTGCGGTGGGTAAGGTGAGGCCTTTTATTTTTAAAAGCTGCTGGCGTAGGGTGCCTGAGGCGACCCCAAAAACGATCTGGTCCCGAATCATGGAGTCTGAGGTGGTGTCGTAACCGCAGGACTGCGCGAGGATGCGGAGATGGGTAAGGAATGACTGAAAGAGCTCATCCTTACCTTGCAGGCACTGCTGGAAGACATATCTCTCGAAGCTCTCGTTGACCTTGACGTTGAAGTGTTGGTAGAGCTTGAGAAGGACCATCTCGTATTTGGATTTGTCCTCGCCTTCCGCGAACACCAGGAAGTTGTAGATATGGATGGCGTGCTGCCCTGCGGTGGTGAGGAGGATGGCGATCTTTCTGGTGTCCGAGGCGCTCCCTCTTTCGTTGGCTTCCAGAAAGAGCTGGAAGCGCTGCTTGAACAGCTTCCAATTTATGCCGAGGTTCCCAGCGACTTGCAGCGGCTGCGGTGTGTTGATGGTGTCCATGGCGCAGGATGGCAGATTTGTGGGTGTCAATTCACTCCTGGTATCATGAAGTGTTGGGTACTCTGACACACAGACAAACCAACACGGTTGTGTATGGTACAACGCAGTTTTATTTCATTCAACTATAAACATAGTAAACTCTGGTATTCAGCACATGGTGAACCTCTGAGTGGCTGGCAATGAGGTCTGTGCCCTGAGCCCTGTCCTGCTCGAGTGCCCAGGAAGTGTAGTGTTCCCTGCTTTGTACTGAGTATGCTCTCGTCCGTGATTGGCTGTCGTATTGTGTGTGTTGATTGGTCCGTTGATCTGTCCATCATTATGTGTGTATGTATGTGCTGTGATGTTCACCTGAATATCATGACACCGGACACAAAAGCATCTCGGATGTGCAAGTTCATATGGACTTCTGCCGTCACCTCCTTGTGGTCGCAGTTCCTAGCGAGCGCAGTGAGTCTTTCCACGTACTCGACCAGCATTTCCCCGGAGCCGGCAGGTTGAGAGAAAATGCCAGGCGTGTACCTCGTTTATTGGCTTAACGAAGCACTTCTGCAGGATTTCGACCGCTGCCTCGTACTTGGTGGCCTTTTCGATCGCGGAGGAGAGTCTGTGGCCCACCCGGGCATGTAGTAAGCTCAGCTTGCGAGATCCGTCGACTGGAGAGTCTGAGGAGTTCAGGTAGGCCTCAAAACACCGAAGCCAGCATTTAAAAATTTCAGCGGCTGCCGGCGACCGAGCGTCCAAATTGAGTTTCTCCGGCTTTAGACCGCTGTCCATCTTGAAGTAATCTGCTAATTAAATTGCGACACCCTCAATTACAACTTGAGAGAGATGATTGGTAATACAAAGGCTTTAATTAGCAGAGAACCAGACAGGTACCGAGAAGTGTGCTCACTGCACACTGCCCACTGAACATTAACTTATATATGGCTCCCTGGGGGTGGAGCCGGAGGCAGAGTCCCCCAAAGTTCCAAACCCGGTCTTAAAGGGATCATTACATTAAAGGTGTAGTAATCAATCATCACACTAAATCTCTTTTCCACTTCATATATTATCATTAATAATGCTCTTTTGTGTTTACTTACAGGTTTGAGGATCCTCTGAAACACGAGCTCTGGACCCGACCCGACGCGATTGTCACGACTCCACCAACGCTGCGCTGAATCCCGGCCTCATCTGTTACAAGGCCCGAGGCTCAACACGCCGCTCCTGACTGCCACCGCCAAACCTACACCCGCCACCCCCGGACCTTCGCTCCCGCCCAGCGACTGCCCGATGACCGTGTCCCACCCGCCCAGTGACCGCCTGAGGATCGGGGCCCAGTGACCGCCCGAGGACCAGGGCCCGACCGCCCGAGGACCGGGGCCCACCCGCCCAGCGACCGCCCGAGAACCGGGGCCCACCCGCCCAGCGACCGCCCGAGGATCGGGTCCCAGCGACCGCCCGAGGATCGGGGCCCAGTGACCACCCGAGGACTGGGGCCCACCCGCCCAGCGACCAACCAAGGATCGGGGCCCAGCGACCGCCCGAGGACCCACCAAAAACTTTATGACTTACCTGCTCCAGGTAAACTGCTGCATCCTTTCCCCGGTGTAGGAGCCACATCGGAGTCCGACCACGTGAGCGCTTCCTCCAATCTACGGCCGCGTGTCCCGACCCAACCACGTGGTGTTCACCCTATCCAGAATCCTGTAGAACCTGTGGGGAGAAAAGGTAAAAGACGGGGCCTTTCTGGGCCCACACCAAGGCCAATCTCAGCACGAGTAGACCGCGGGGCATGAGCCCTTGCCAGCGAAGAAGAAATGCCCGAGCCATCCCCAAAGCGACAGGAACTACGCTCGGGACCCTGACCACACCGGAAGGTGAACCCGACCTTGCTACCCCACGAGACCAGACTGGTCAACGTACAACCCCCTCCAGTGAGCCTGACACTGCCACCATCATCCACGACCCCTTTGAACGACCACTTACCTTATGCAAATCCAGCCCTCCCATCCAAGAGCAGCCGCCATCCCAGGAAGCGAGGGAAAGGGGCTGGTCTGAAGGTGAGACTTAAATTATGTGGCTTCAAGACTCCCCTCCCCAGAATACTCCATTTTAAAAAAAAATTAGAGTACCCAATTATTTTTTCCAATTAAGGGGCAATTTAGCGTGGCCAATCCACCTATCCTGCACATCTTTGGGTAGTGGGGGTGAAACCCACGCAGACACGGGGAGAATGTGCAAACTCCACACTGACAGTGACCCAGAGCCGGGATCGAACCCGGGTCCTCCGCGCCGTTGGCAGCAATGCTAACCACTGTGCCACCATGATGCCCCTCCCCAGCATACTCCTGGCGATCGTCCAAGCGATTGAGAACAAGCTGGATGACCTCAATGCTAGATTTACCTCCCAGAGAGAAGTGAGGAACTGCTGAGTGCTCTGCTTCACTGAGACATGGCTTACTCCAGCCACACCAGACTGCGCCTTCCAACCCGAAGGCTTCTTGATCCAACGGATTGACCGCACAATGGCCTCAGGTAAGTCGAAGGGCAGGGGTATTGGCCTCAGGCAAGTCGAAGGGCAGGGGTATTTGCCTCCTCATCAGATAGCCCTCACATTTGTTATCATGAAATGCTTTGAGCAGCTTGTCATGAGACAGATCAACGGCAGCCTCACAGACGGTCTCGATCCATTGCGGTTCGCCTATCGCCACAACCGGTCCACAGCAGATGCGATCTCTCGGGCCCTTCAATCAACACTCAAACATCGCGACAAAAAGGGCACCTACGTCAGACTGCCGTTCAATGACTACAGCTCTGCCTTTAACACAATTATCCCGAGAAAGGTAATAACCAAACTGTGCAATTTTGGACTTGGCCCCTCTCTGTGCAGCTGGATCCTTGACTTCCTCACCAACAGACCGCAATCTGTCAGGATAGGTCACAGCACCTCTTCCACAATAGTCCTCAACAAAAGGGCCCGGCAATGATGTGTGCTCAGTCCTCTACTGTACTCCCTATACACACATGATTGTGTGGCAAGATTTAACTCCAATTCAATCTATAAGTTTGCAGATGATATGACTGTGGTGGGTCGTATCTCAAACAACGACGAGTCAGACTACAGATGGGAGATAAACAGATGTCAGAGACCCCTCACACCCAGGCTTTGCCCTCTTTCAGATCCTTCCTTCAGGCAGAAGATACAGAAGTCTGAAGACCCGCATATCCAGACAAAGGAACAGCTTCTTCCCCACAGCTACCAGTCTCCTCAACGACTCTCCCTCAGACTGATCTGTTCCCTGTAAGATACTATTCACAACACTCTATGCTGCTCTTGCTCATGTCATCTTTGCTTTGTTTGTCCCTTGTTCCATTCTGTAACCAATTACTTATTTGTCAATGTACTGTGTACTTTTTTGCATCCATTGTAACTATCCACTATTCTTTTTTGACTACTGTATACATACTGTGTATGTTTCCTTGGCCACAGGAACATACTTTTCACTGTACTTTGGTACATGTGACAATAAATCAAATCAAATCAATTCCATGACTTCCAACTTGACCCAGTCAATGTGGAGCCCCTCATTTCACACCTTCTGAAATTGCCACTTTGTTCCCTGGCTGCAGCTTTACCAGCAATTCATAAGAACATAGGAACTAGGAGCAGGAGTAGGCCATCTGGCCTCTCGAGCCTGCTCCGCCATTCAATGAGATCATGGCTGATCATTTTTGGACTCGGCTCCACTTTCCGGCCCGAACACCATAACCCTTATTCTTCAAAAAACTGTCTATCTTTATCTTAAAAACATTTAATGAAGGAGCCTCAACTGCTTCACTGGGCAAGGAATTCCATAGATTCACAACCCTTTGGGTGAAGAAGTTCCTCCTAAGATCAGTCCTAAATCTACTTCCCCTTATTTTGAGGCTATGCCCCCTAGTTCTGCTTTCACCCGCCAGTGGAAACAACCTGCCCGCATCTATCCTATCTATTCCCTTCATAATTTTATACGTTTCTATAAGATCCCTCCGCACCCTTCTAAATTCCAATGAGTACAGTCCCAGTCTACTCAATCTCTCCTTGTAATCCAACCCCTTCAGCTCTGGGATTAACCTAGTGAATCTCCTCTGCACACCCTCCAGCGCCAGTATGTCCTTTTTCAGGTAAGGAGACCAAAACTGAACACAATACTCCAGGTGTGGCCTCACTAACACCTTATACAATTGCAGCATAACCTCCCTAGTCTTAAACTCCATCCCTCTAGCAATGAAGGACAAAATTCCATTTGCCTTTTTAATCACTTGTAAACCAACTTTTTGCGACTCATGCACTAGCACACCCAGGTCTCTCTGCACAGCGGCATGTTTTAATATTTTATCATTTAAATAATAATCCCTTTTGCTATTATTCCTACCAAAATGGATAACCTCACATTTGTCAACATTGTATTCCATCTGCCAGACCCTAGCCCATTCACTTACCCTATCCAAATCCCTCTGCAGACTTCCGGTATCCTCTGCACTTTTTGCTTTATCACGCACCCAACTCCAAATCATCGATGTAAATTGTGAACTATGTGGGCCCAACACTGAACCCTGAGGGACACCACTAGCTACTGATTGCCAACCAGAGAAAACACCCATTAATCCTGTTATGGGCGAGGCGTTTTCAGAACCCCAAAATGTATCATGAAGTTCAACCAACCTCTCCCTTTAATGTATTTGTTGCTTTTCCTAGCACAAGGCTTTTTCCCTAGGTGTGGGATTACAATTATGGACACGTGGGTTTTTAAATACAAAACACTGTTTATTCCATGAACTCAACTTAACATCTTAAATAAACATTGGATCTCTTAACACCCCTTACTTCAAAGCTAACTCAGAAAATATTGCAACAGTAAATAATTCCTTAAAATGTTCCTTCAAACTTCCAAGGGACTTAACACCTTTAAACAAAATCACATCAGGTTAAAGGCTTCACTATTATAAGTTTAAATCACCCAAATGATCCAGAGACAGTCTTTCATGGCAGAGATCCAGCTCACTGCAAAACACAGACACACACCCAGCTCTTTTCCTACAAAACTGCAAAACTAAACTGCAAAATGGCTGACCTGACTTCGGCTCCACCCACTCTCTGACATCACTGTTTTCTTAAAGGTACGTTGCTTAAACATCCATGTCTTAAAGGTACTCTCACATGACAATCCCCACTCTTTGCTTTCTATTCGTTAGCCAATCCTCTATCCATGCTACTACTTTACCCTTAATGCCATGCATCTTTATCTTATGCAGCAACCTTTTGTTTGGCACCTTGTCAAAAGCTTTCTGGAAATCCAGATATACCACGTCCATTGGCTCCCCGTTATCTACCGCACTAGTAATGCCCTCAAAAAATTCCACTAAATTAGTTAGGCATGACCTGCCCTTTATGAACCCATGCTGCGTCTGCCCAATGGAACAATTTCCATCCAGATGCCTTGCTATTTCTTCCTTGATGATAGATTCCAGCATCTTCCCTACTACCGAAGTTAAGCTAACTGGCCTATAATTACCTGCTTTCTACCTACCTCCTTTTTGAAACAATGGTGTCACGTTTGCTAATTTCCAATCCGCCGGGACCACCTCAGAGTCTAGTGAATTTTGATAAATTATCACTAGTGCATTTGCAATTTCCCTAGCCATCTCTTTTAGCACTCTGGGATGCATTCCATCAAGGCCAGACTTGTCTACCTTTAGCCCCATTAGCTTGCCCATCACTACTTCCTTAGTGATAACAATCATCTCAAGGTCCTCACCTGTCATAGCCTCACTTCCATCAGTCACTGGCATGTTATTTGTGTCTTCCACTGTGAAGACCGACCCAAAAAACCTGTTCAGTTCCTCAGCCATTTCCTCATCTCCCATTATTAAATCTCCCTTCTCATCCTCTAAAGGACCAATATTTACCTTAGCCACTCTTTTTTGTTTTATATATTTGTAGAAACTTTTACTATCAGTTTTTATATTCTGAGCAAGTTTACTCTCATAATCTATCTTACTCTTCTTTATAGCTTTTTTAGTAGCTTTCTGTTGCCCCCTAAAGATTTCCCAGTCCTCTAGTCTCCCACTGATCTTTGCCACTTTGTATGCTTTTTCCTTCAATTTGATACTCTCCCTTATTTCCTTAGATATCCACGGTCGATTGTAACAGAGCTACATCACCTCCTTTACCATCCACTCTGTCCTTCCGAATAGTTTGATACTCTTGGATATTTAACTCCCAGTCGTGACCATCCTTTAACCATGTTTCAGTAATGGCCACTAAATCATAGTCATTCACGATGATTTGCACCATCAACTCATTTAACTTATTCCGAATACTACGAACTGGCTCTGTTGTCATCTCCTGGCATAGAAATTCTGGACTCAGAATGTGGCTGGTATCTACAAGCTGGTGAGAGTTGAACACTGCCTTTTCATGGTCATGTTGAAGACAATATGTTCCTGTTTTGTGCCTCTCCTTGATTCCTCGTATATCTTCACCATGCTACATGGCATGATTAGCAAGCTGCTGATGCCGTGACATAAACCTCTTGCTTCTCACCTTGATCTCCTTCACTTCCCTCTCATCGACCTTCACCTTCGGAGTTCTTGCTTTTACATTCCAAAGAACAGAGGCTTGCCCACCCAGAGGTATCCAGGAGGTGGAAAGAGACAGCAGTACAGCACTGAGAAAGAGGCTCAGGTATTCACAGCCACCATTCAAACACTGGCACCACATGTACCTTGGCCGTTTCAGCACTTGGTGAAGCAGGCAGGCATGAGTGGACTGCAGCCAGCACAAAGTAAAGGACAGTTTGTGTGCCAGCTCATTCTCTTGCAAGGTGACACACGGCACCGGTCGGTACAGATGATTCAGCTGAGGAGTTGATGGCGTGGCATAGAGGAGAACACTGAAAGGGCATGCAAACCGAGATATTGTATCCATTAGTTGGCCTGCCTCTATCACATTCAAGGAGCATGGACAAGTCCAGCTCCAACTTGGCAAAAGACATTGAGCAGAGGTCGCCCATACCTGTTGCAGTTGTAAGTTCTGGTTATTATTTGAACTTAAATTCAATTTAGTTTGTTTGAGACTTCAGCCAAAAAAGGCAACAGACGACACTAACTCAGAAAGTAACTCAGAAAACTTTCCTTAAGTTATAAAGTAATACTTATTAATAATAATAATAATAATCTTTATTGTCCCAAGTAGGCTTACATTAACACTGCAATGAAGTTACTGTAAAAAGCCCCTTGTCGTCACATTCCGGTGCCTGTTCGGATACACAGAGGGAGAATTCAGAATGTCCAGATTATCTAGCAGCATGTCTACCGGGACTTGTGGGAGGAAACCGGAGCACCCGCAGGAAACCCACGGAGACACAGGGATAACGTGCAGACTCCACACAGACAGTGACCCAAGCCGGGAATCGAACCTGGGACCCTGGAGCTGTGAAGCATCAGTGCTACCCACTGTGCTACCGTGCTGTCCACAAAGTGTAACAAAGTGGGACAGTGAATTCACAGGTGTATTACAGTTCAGACTCCACACAGACAGTGACCCAAGCCGGGAATCGAACCTGGGACCCTGGAGCTGTGAAGCATCAGTGCTACCCACTGTGCTACCGTGCTGCCCACAAAGTGTAACAAAGTGGGACAGTGAATTCACAGGTGTATTACAGTTCTTGCTTTCCGATTCAACTTCGGACGGAGGGGGACACGCGGCTTCTGATCCCTCCCTGTACCTCGGTGGGCCTTCTGCTTCCCTCTGCACAGCAGGCTTTGCTAACTTCACTTTTAAACTTGGTGTGCGCCATTTTGTTAACTGTTGCCCACACACAGAGTTGCCACATTTCACTGATTTCTATCAATGTCATTTTTTTCCTACTGGCATGACTACTGAAGTGATACACACGGAAAGCAAGGGCAAGTGAAATAAGTTGAGTTCTGATTGCTTACAACATTAATTGTGAGAGCCGTTCACTTCCTTTACATCCAAAGTGAATCCAAAGTTATTTTGTTTTTACCAATTGAAGTGCAGTTCCATTAATATATAAATGACTAAGCATTTTCTCGAACTCATCATAAAATATTCAGCATGTATTAATGCATTTAATCTTATTTATGGGGCCGTGGTTAGTGAACAAGCCTGATTTCAATCTTGTGGCCCACTGAGGTGAAGAAGGGCCACTCATGCAGCCCAGTCACTAGCCATGGTTGCCCAGCACTGATCTAGACAGTCATGGTCATGAGTTTGAAAATGAAATGAAAATTGCTTATTGTCACAAGTAGGCTTCAATGAAGTTACTGTGAAAAGCCCCTAGTCGCCACATCGCGGCCCCTGTTCGGGGAGGCTGGTACAGGAATTGAACCCTGCTGCTGGCCTGTCTTGGTCTGCTTTAAAAGCCAGCTATTTAGCCCACTGTGCTAAACCAGCCCCTAAGTTTGGAAGGTGCTGCCGAAGGATGGATCCTTGGTTAGTTTCTGCAGTGCATCTTGTAGATGGTACACACTGCTGCCGCTGTGTGTCAGTGGTGGAGGGAGTGTATGTTTGTGGAAAGGGTTCCAATCAAAACGCCTGGATGGTGTTGACCTGTTGTATCGAGTGGAGAGTATTCCATCACATTCCCGACTTGTGCCTTGTAGATTGTGAACAGGCATTGGGGAGTCACGAGATGAGATACTCGCTGCAGGATTCCTAGACTCTGACCTGTGCTTGTAGCCGTAGTGGGCCAGAAATTCCTCTGAGAAGCAATCAGCATTAATGGCCACTCCAGCCCAAATACTAATGTTATTTTTATCAGCCTGTCTTGCCTGATTTCCAAATTCAGGCTGGGCAAGTTTAAAGCAGTGCAGCATGTCCATGTGCCCTAGTCAAAGTGCAGGAGAGTCGGTGTCCAGTGAAATTGACAGGCCAGGAAGAATGCAAGTGTCTCAGCTAAGTAGATAGGATTTGGGGGGGGTTGGCGGGGGCGGGGGCAGGGGGGGACCGGAATGTCAGGGAAAAGGTTGATGGGTAAAATCAGAGGTCAGGGGGTTGAGTCGGAGGTGGGGGTTGAGTCGGAGGTGATGATGGGATGGTGAGCTCGGGGGATGGGGGGGGGGGAATCTTGAGGGTGATGGATATCTGGGTCTTGAAAGAGGGGGGCTTCTGGAGTGTTGGGGGGATCCCATGGGCGGTGTAGTTCGGGTTATCCACTGGAGGGTTGAGGGTGTGGGGGAGAAAAGGTTTTAATTCATTTAACTTTGTCTGGGTATTGATGTAACCCAGTCGGAACCATCCAGAATTTGTGATTTAAGTCATATTTTCGCCTGGTTCCAACTTAGGACAAATACCCAGGTAAAGTTTGCACCTCTGGGCAATTGCCCTGCAAATCCTTAGCTGTGAGGTTCCGTGAGGTGTTCCCCAGCGCATTGTTGGGGTATACCCAATCCGACGCTGGGGAGCTCGGAAGTTACAATCCACTTATTTTTATTGCTACAGGTAGTTCTGTTTCTCGTCAATGGTAACTCCCAGGATGTCCCAGGATTCAGTGATGGTAATGCCATTTAATGTTAAGGGGCGATGGTTCGATTCTCTCTTGTTGGAGATGGTAATTACCTCGCACTTCTGTGGCATGAATGTTGCTTGCCACTTGTCAGTCCGAACCTGGATATTGTCCAGGTCTTGTTGCATTTGGTCATGGACTGTTGCAGTATCTGAGTCACGAATGGAGCGGAGCGCAGTCACCAGAACATCTCACTCTGATTATGCAATCACTGATTTACATTCCCACTTCTGACTAATGAATGATGATGACACACCACTTTCCGACAAATGAAAGAACTCAGTAAAAGCAACACCATAAATAATCGTATTATTCAGACACGTTTGACAACTTACGGTAATTATTTTCACAGTCATGTGTTTGCTGGTGACGATTCAAACCGCCCGCCCCATTCGAAGCAAAGCACCCATCCGCCAGTCACCGACACCCTCCCAGAGGGAACACGGTGAACAGGAGCTGGAGGTAAGCCTGCCTCACGCATTGCTTTAGATAAGCCCCCAGGCTGTGAGACTACACATGATAAGGTGACGCTTTCTGAATGCTTAATTTTGTTGAAAGTGTTCGTGAATCGACACTCGCGTTAAATTATGCTTCCTCACGGAGAGCGTCTGGTGAACTCCAGTAACCTCAGAGAGCGGGAGAGAGGACTCGGAGCGAAATTGGTCCCTCTGTGTGTAAATTTTCCATTTGTTGTAGAGAGACCGGGCGCGGGTGAGTGAACTTTCTGCTCTGGATATGATTTAGTGCATTCGGCTGTCCTTGTTTCTCTCTCTCTGCTGCTGCTGCTCCTCACCGGGAATCCCCCCAGGGCAACAGGCAGGGCTGGAGAAAAAGCGCCACTAGACATCTTTCCTCCAGTTAAAGATCATTTTGGCTTCACCGCGCGAATTGATCCAGCGGCTGCCAGCCCCCGGAATGGGAATGGGTCGCCCTCTCTTCACTGTTGACAGTTGTTGCTCGGAGGAAGGGTCAGCTCCCATCTCCAAATGTGATCTGTGAGGGGACCACAGGTGGGGAACCCCTGGATTTGATAGTGTTATTTAAACAAGGTAACTATGATCCAGATAGCCGACCCTGTCATTGCTGTTGCCCACGGGAATAGCTCGGAATCATCAACATTTCTGTGGGTGTGGAAGTCGCATATAGTCCAGACCAGGTAAATGTTTTTTTATAACAATCGACAGTGGTTACATGATCATCATTCGACTTTTGATTCCAGATTTTATTTATTGAATTCAGAATTCGCCACCTGCCAGGGTGGGATTTGAACCAGATCCCCAGAGTGTTGCTCTGGATTTCTAGTCCATTGGCAATACCACTACACCACTGCATAACCTATAAAGCACTGTTTTTCAAACCTTTTTGCCCGGGACTCATTTTTACCAGCCGGCTGACCTTCGCAACCCACCATTTTCTCTTAATGTGAAAGGTGAGCCTGGGTTTATATTCTAGAGTAGCGAAGAATGAGAATTGACCTCATTGAAACAGGCATTATTCTCTTAGGACTCTACAGAGCAGATGCAGAATGTAAGTTTTCCTCAAATCGGTGGTTTACAGCCTGGGGATATAGTCTGCAAATTACAATGTGACAATTTTAGACCTCGATGAGGAGGAATTACTTAGCTTAAAGTATTGTGAATCTTTATAATCTCTAAAATTCACTATCAAAGAGAAACCTGCAGGCGCAGCCATTGAGCACATTCAAGGCACATGCAGGAAGACTGAATTGAATTTAAAAAAAAAAAAATCTTCTCCTAGGTCAGGCTTCTGGAGGAGACGGTGTATCTCTCTGGGCCCCTGTGCACTGATGAGCAGCATGCATATGCAGCGTGCCCGCATTTTTAAGCTGGTCGCGCCTGTCATTTTTAAAGCCACTCGCAGCCAGCATATTTAAAAGCCCGCTGCCGCAGCCGCGATTGGAAACACCACGACGGATGGCAGCATTACACTCCTGACACCCGCCCCGTGACCCACCCGCAGGTCGCGACCCCACTTTAAAAGTGCCTGTTATAAAGTACTGTTGACAATCTTTGGAATCTGGGTATTTCTCTTCATGGACAGTGAAGGTCCCTGAGCCTCACCATCGGCGGGATTCTCCGCTCCCGGGACTAAGTGCCCGCACTGTTGTAAACGCCATCGCCTTTCGCAACGGTGTGACCAGGGCCTGGGCATGACCTATTCTGGCCCCCGCTCCAGCCTCCTTATGAGACGCCAACCTCCCCGAACAGGCGCCGGAATGTGGCGACTAGGGGCTTTTCACAGTAACTCCATTTGAAGCCTACTTGTGACAATAAGCGATTTTCACTTTCTTTTCGTTTTCATTTTCATGGGCGCCACGCCAACCCGCGAATGCACAGTTGGGGCAGCTCATTCCTGTGAATGCGCAGTTGGGCAGAACCATCCTGCGCATGCGCAGGGAACTTCTTACGCACGCCGGCCCCTCACCAACATGGCACCGGGGTTCTGGGGTAGGCGGGGGGGGGGGGGAGCCCACCAATCGGTGGGCCCCGATCGCGGGCCAGACCACCATTGGAGCCCCCCCCCCCGGTGAAGGAGCCCCCCCCCCCCACACACACACACAGGCCGCCCCCCCCCAGCATTCCCGCACAGTTCCCGCTGGCAGCGACCAGGAGTGAACGGCACCGGCGGGACTGTCATTTTATTTGCCAGTCGCTCGGCCCATTTGGGCCGGAGAATCGCCACTCGCCGTTTGCGGCGATTCTCCGAGTGGCCTGGCGCGATTCTCGTGGCGCTGGTTTCGGGGGGGGGAATCACGTGCGGGTGTCGGGGTGGCGTGGCGCAACTCGCGCGGCGCCCCAGCGATTCTCCCACCCGGTGTGGGGGGGGGCGGGAGAGTACCGCCCCATATGTTTATAACAGCAAAGCCCATTTGCTCAGCTGAAGCTGCCTGTCTCCTATTCCCATTTTGCCAGATGACAGCTGGCGGTTGGGTTACCTTTTGGTCTCTTGTGGGGGACTGTGATTCTGACTCCTGTGCTGGAACTTTCTTCACACTGTCACTACAAATAGTTCCACAACTACAGCTGCTTAGTTTGGTGAAGGTGCCCTTTTGTCTGCAGTTCAGTGATGGTGCATGCCTACAGAAGCCCCAAGCATCCGTATGCCTTGGGATTCATTGGATGGGATTCTCCGGTGCGTGTTCCCGGCGACTGGAAATTCCCACCTGAGGTCAATTGACCTTTACATGGTCCAGGGTATTCTCTGTTTGTCTTTAAATCCTGCATTTTTTTGTATCTAGCTGGGAGAGTAGGTAGAGCTCAGTTTAATGTCTTATCCATAGGACTTCAGCTTCGATAGTGGTGCACTCCCTCAGTATTTGCACTGGGTTGTGAACATAGACTTTGTGCACATGTCTCTGGAAGGGATCCTGAGCTGTGGCCTAGGTAATTAGGCCACAGCTAAGCAATACCTTTTTTATTCTGTAAAATGTATTAATGCCTTAACTATTTTCCCTTCATATCTTTAAGATCCTGTTTCTTTTTTCCCCAGGTGCAGCGTGACTCCAGTTCCCTCTGTTTATCAGAGCATTTTGGTCCAATTGCAATGCTTCAGAAGCCTATCTTTTTTGTTCTCCTCGTAGTTGCAACGCAAGGAGGTAAAGCAATGTTATGATATGTTTTGAACATACAAATTAGGAGCAGGAGTTGGCCATTTAGCCCCTCGAGCCTGCTTTGCCAATCCATACCACCATGGCTGATTTGATTATAGCCAAAACTCCACATTTTCGCCTACCCCATGTAAACTTTACATGATGGTGGAACAAGCTCGAAGGGCTGAATGGCAAATTCGCTCCTGTTTCTTATGCCAATGGAAAGTTTCACCTTATTCACTCCTTAAAATTGTTCATGTTTTTTAAAAAAAGTAAAAAATTGAGTACCCAATTCATTTTTTTTCCAATTAAGGGGCAATTTTGTGTGACCAATCCACCTAATCTGCACATCTTTGGGTTGTGAAGGTGAGACCCACGCTGACATGGGGAGAATGTGCAAACTCCACACGGTCAATGACCCGGGGCTGGGATCAAACTGGGTCCTCGGTGCCATGAGGCTGCTGTGCTAACCACTGCGCCACTGTTTCCCCCCCCCCCCCCCCCCCCCCATTGTTCATAATTTTAAACATCTCTATCATAATTCCTTCCCTGCTGTAAGGAGAGCAGCTTATTCAGTCCACATACCTGAAGTTCGTCATCCATGGTATAATTTAAATAAATCTCTTCTGTACCTATTCTCAGGCTTTGATAGTCTTCTTGAAGTGTGCCCAGAAATGTTTATTTGTGTTGGCTGGGCCAGCATTTATTGCCCATTTCAGAGTCAACCACATGGACTTAAAGTCACATGTAGAGAAGCCCACGTAAGGATGACAGATTTCCTTCTCTAAGGGGAATTAGTGAACCAGATTTGTTTTTATGGCAATCGGCAATGGTTTCATGGTCATCATTAAGTCCAGATTTTTATTGAATTTACCTTTTGCCATCTGCCATGGGGGGATTCGAACTTAGGTCCCCAGAGCCTTACCCTGGGTCATTAGGTTACTAGTCCGGCGACAATACCACTACGCCACTGCCTCCCCAATTGAACACCATTCTGCAGCTGGGACCATACCAGTGCTTTATAAAGGCTTAGCATAACCATCTTGTTTTTGTACTCTATGCCCGCTTAATAAAACTGATCTCATTATATGTTTTGTTAACAGCCTCCTCGACATCGGCTGCCAACTACTTAGATTTGTGTAAATTACACACCCAGGAATCTTTGGCTGAAACTTTTCCAGCTGTTCCCACCGGCAGATCTTCCAAACCCACCAATGGCTGGAGCTTTGACAAAGTCATCCAGACTCTAAACATTAGCTGCCTTCTCTCTCCACAGATGCTGTCAGACCTGCTGAGATTGTCCAGTATTTCCTGTTTTTGTATCAGATTCCAGCATCCACAGCAATTTGCTTTTATCAACGCACGGAGTCTGCATAGAATCTGTTCACTGTCAACCTCCTTACGGACTGCTATCTCTTTACAGTTACTGCTGCAGAATCAAACATTCAAGAGGAAACTTATTCAATTATCCGCATTGGAAATGAATGTAGAATTAGTACAGAAAACATCTCTGGCTGCCAGGATGGATGGCAGGAAGAAAAAGAATGGAGTGTGAATGTAAGTTGAAATCTCGCTGTAAAGGCCTCTTGCGAGATTCGAGATGCTCGAAACGCCTCACGAGACATCGCAATCTGAATCTTGCCCTCGCTGGCAGGGGCACTGTCATGGTGCCAGACTGGCAGTGCCCAGGTGCCATGTTGCCCATGCCAGGGATCGTGCCCGGGGGTGCCTTGCCCTTAAAAGGGTGGGGGGCTTCGGGACCCCAAGGTAAGTTGGGTGCAGTTGGGGGGAGGGTGTGGTCTGGAGACTGTGTGAGGTGGCTGAGGGGGGGGGGGGGGGGGGATCAAAAGATCGGAGCGGCATTTAAAAATGGCACCCTGATCCACAAGTACTCTTCCTCGTCAGTGCAGGAAATGATTGTAAATGCGGCCTCGGAGGGGTATTCCTCACCGAGGACAAAGAAAATGGCAAAGTTCCGTTAAATAGCGGTGTCATTGTCGGCTTCCACTGGTGAGTTTGTCCCCTCAGTGGGTGAAGGCACCTTATCCAGCCTTTTCTGGTTATCCTGAGTCTGAGATTAAGCTAGGCCCAAATGTTTATTGATCTGCCTTCCAGACAAGACAACGTCTGTCTGCCTGTTCCAGTGCGTTAACAAGAACCTGTAAGAGGTTCACTCTCCAGTTTACCCCAACTGTTGTGGTACTTGATTTTAGGACTTTATAAAAAGAAAAACATTTTTATTAACCAAAAAACATTCCTAATGCCCAATAACTTCATTGCATTGTTAATGTAAACCAACTTGTGACACTAATAAATATTATTATCAAAGATTTAAAGTGGTGCAGTGAAGCCATAAAACATTCTGAACAATGACTTATTAATAAAACCTCCATGAAAAATCACAGGCAAAACCCCAGGTTTCTGTTCAAACCTCAATCAAGCCCCTCTCAGGGTTTAATTGCTACCATTAAACTATCTTTAAATCTCAACTCCACTATCCCTCGGAACTGGCTAATGCTTACAACTCCCCACAAGGTTGGTTCTTCCGGTAGGAGCTGGAGGCCATGGATCAGGGTGACCGTGCCTGAGTGCAAGATTCAACCTTTCCCGCTTTTTAATACAAAAATACCAAAGCATATTCTTGGCGTCATGCTGTTTGGATGCTCAATGCTTAGCACCTTTTAATCTCTTTGAGCCTGGTTCCTGACTTGTTCCATGATGTTCTTTGCATGAACAAAACAACGGACCCCATTCTGGTGTGATGTCTCTGGCTTTCAAGTTAATATGTCTGTGATAATGTCTATTTCTCCTTAGCTGTTGTTAATGGTTTTTTTTGCATAACGGCTGTTGCCTGGGCCCAGCAGCCTCTGGTCTCTCATTTTCTTTAATTGTATTGTCTGATGTGCACTGTTTTGTCTTTGAGATGGCAATGTCCCAGTGTCTTGGTTTTGGTATCAGCATGTTTTGAAGATTAACAACTTCCGGTACAGTTGGGGTTTTGCCTGTTTGTGTCCATGAAGGGGCATAGACAAAGTGGATAGTCAGAGGCTTTTCCCTGGGGTAGAGGGGTCAATTACTAGGGGGCATAGGTTTAAGGTGCAAGGGGCAAGATTTAGAGGAGATGTAAGAGGCAGATCTTTTAGACCGAGGGTAGTGGGTGCCTGGAACTCGCTGCCGGAGGGGGTGATGGAAGCAGGGATGATAGTGAAATTTAAGGGGCATCTTGACAAATACATGAATAGAGGGATACGGACCCGGAAGTGTAGAAGATTGTAGTTTAGATGGACAGCATGGTCGGCGCAGGCTTGGCGAGCCGAAGGACCTGTTCCTGTGCTGTACTTTTCTTTGTTTGTTTTGGGTATTTAGGTTTGATGAAAGTCCAGTTGGAGGAGATTCCGACCCTACAAGCTCCAGTTTCTGTTAAAGGCAAAGGAGTTATTTCAGTGTCCCAGCTAACATGCCTTCCTCAATCAACATCAAAAACAATTATCTGGCGATTCTTTCATTTGCAGCTTGTGGGAGCTTGTACCGTAGTTGGTTGGGATGTTTGAACGCTTAATGATTTCTGTAAATAATACTATTTCTGACTGAATAACATTTTACAAAAGGTATGCTTTAGTTCTAAGCACTTTGTGACAGCATGGGGGAATGAAAGGTGTTATTCTGGTGCAGGCCTGTCTTATTTCTTTCCAAAAAAAATATGTTTATTCAAAGTTTTTCAATAATTTTAAAAAAACACTCCAAAAAGGAAAGAAAATGTACAAAATAAAAATGGCAATTCGCCAACAAACAAAGCAACTTAATCCTATAACCCTTAAACGATTTAACAGATTAAGAACAAAATGGGGCAAACGCCCCTTACATAAACCAAAACAAGAACCCCACCTCCCTGGGTTGCTGCTGCTATTGACCTCCACCTAACGTTCCGCGAGAAAGTCAAGGAATGGTTGCGACTGCCTGGAGAACCCCTGCACAGACCCTCGCAAGGCAAACTTTATCTTCTACAACCTGAGAAACCCCGCCATGTCATTGATCCAAGCCTCCATGCTTGGGGGCTTCGCGACCCTCCACATTAGCAAGATCCTTCTCCGGGCTACCAAAGAGGCAAAGACCAGAACTCCGGCCTCTTTCGGCTCCTGCACTACCGGCTCGTCTGACACCCCAAATATTGCTATCCCCCAGCTCAGTTATACCCAAGTATCCAAGACCTTGGACATAGCCTTTGCGAAGCCCCTCCAAAACCCCACAAGCGCCGGACACGCCCAGAACATATGGGCGTGGTTTGCTGGCCTCCCCGAACACCTCACACACCTGTCCTCTACCCCAAAAAACTTACACATCCTTGCCCCGTCATATGCGCTCTGTGCACCACTTTAAACTGGATCAGGCTCAGCCTGGTGCAAGATGACGAGGAATTAACCCTGCCCAGGGTGTCAGCCCACAGGCCCTCATCCAGCTACTCTCCCAGCTCCTCCTCCCACTTGCCCTTCAGCTCCTCCACCGAGGCTTCCTCCGCCTCCTGCAGCTCCTGGTATATCGCCAAGACCTTACCCTCTCCGACCCACACGCCCAAAATCACCCTGTCTTGTATCCTATGGGCAGGCAGCAGCGGGAATTCCCCAACCTGCCTCCTCACAAATGCCCTAACCTGAAGGCATTTCCCGGGGGTAACCCAAATTTCTCCTCCAGCGCCCTCAGACTGGCAAAAGTCCTATCAATGAATAAGTCCCCCATCCTTTTAATTCCCACCCGATGCCAACTTAGAAATCTGCCATCCATCCTGCCCGGTGCAAACCTATGGTTGTTCCGTATTGAGTACCAGATTGAGGCCCCCACCTCCCCCCTGTGCCGTCTCCACTGCCCCCAGATCCTCAATGTCGCCGCCACCACCGGGCTCGTGTTGTACCTCATCGGCGGCAGCGGCAACGGTGCCGTCACCAGTACCCCGAGGCTAGTACCTACACATGACGCCCCTTCTAGTCTTTTCCACGCCGCCCCCTCTCCCTCCATTACCCATTTCCGAACCATTGCCACATTAGCTGCCTAGTAATAGCTACACAAATTCGGCAGCGCCAGCCCCCTCCCCCCCCCCCCCCCCCCTTAACCCTCGGGGTCTTACTTGCCCATACAAACCCCATAATGCTCTTGCTCACTCGCTTGAAAAAGGCCTTCGGGATGAGAACAGGCAGGCATTGGAACACGAACAAGAACCTAGGAAGGACTGCCATCTTAACGGACTGCACCCTTCTTGCCAGGGAGAGTGGCAACACGTCCTGTTTCTTAAAGTCCTCCTCCATCTGGTCCACCAACTGCGCCAAGTTGAGCTTATGCAGGACCCCACAACTCTTGGCCACCTGGATACCCAAATACCAGAAACTCCTCTCCACTCTCTTGAGCGGCAGCTCCTCCAGCCTCTTTTCCTGACTCCTCGCATGCACCACAAAGAGCTCGCTCTTCCCAACATTAAGCTTGTATCCCGAGAAGTCTCCAAACTCCCTAAGGGTCTGCATGACCTCTGCCATTCCCTCCACTGGATCCGCGATATACAAAAGCAGGTCATCCGCATATAATGAGACCCGATGCTCCTCCCTTCCCCAGACCAACCCCCTCCAGTTTCTAGACTCCCTTGGACCTCATTTATTTTGGCCGGACTCCGTACCGTGCTTCCCCCTCTGTCCCTGAATCCTCCAATTTCCCTAACCGGCACCTTCTTACGTAGCTGATGCGCCAGCATGCGACTCGCCTTCTCCCCATACTCGTACCCTGCCCCAGCACCTTCCCCCACTGGGCCTCTGCTTTCCCCGTAGTCAGCAAATCAAACTCCGTTTGGAGGCTCCCGTGCTCCTTCAGCAGCCCCTCATCAGGGGATTCCACGTATCTCCCCCCATCTGATCCATAAACCCCCTCAGAACCTTGGCCGCAGCTGGCCTCCTGCCTGACGTCGCCCTAGATCGATCCAGTGCCGGGTCAAGTACAGTATTGAAGTCCCCTCCCATTATCAGGTTCCCTGCCTCCAGATCCGGGATCCGGCTCCGCATGCGCTTCATGAACCCTGCATCGTCCCAATTCGGGCATATACATTCACCAGCACCACCCGGGACCCTTGCAGCCTACCACTCACCATCACATAACGGCCCCCTTTATCCGGCACAATACTCACCGCCTCGAATGTCACCCACTTGCTCACCAGGATTGCGACCCTCCCTGTTCTTCGCATCCAGCCCAGAGTGAAAGACCTGCCCCACCCATCCCTTCCTCAGCCTGATCTGATCCGCCACCTTCAGGTGCGTCTCCTGCAACATAGCGACGTCTGCCTTCAGTCCCTTTAAGTGCGCAAACACCCGGGCCCTCTTGACAGGCCCATTCAGGCCTCTCACATGCCACATGATCAGCCGGTTCGAGGGAATACCCCCCCCCCCGCCCCCCCAGCCGACGAGCCATCTCCTTTCTTAGGCCAGCCACGTGCCCACACCTCCCGCACTCTCCAGCCCCCCAGACGGGGGCTCCCCACCCTGACTCTCCCTCTTCCATCCAGCTCCCCCTCAGTCAGTACAGCAGCAACCCAGATCCACCCCCCGTCTAATCCCCCCTCGCCCGGCCAGGCAATTGCTTAGCCCCCCCTGCTCTCCCCATTGCACTCCCGTAAGTCAGCTGACTCCTGCTGACCCCGGCCGCTCCCGCCTCTGCCGACGATCCCCCGATTGAAGTCCCCCCCCCCCCCACTCCCCCTACAAACCAGTGCGAGCTCCCGTCCGGTACCGCCCCCCACGTCGTGCCACCCCCCCCCCCCACCCCCCTTTTGCGTGGGAAAAAGCCCACGTTCCCTGCCTGGGCCGGCCCCAACCCCTGTGGCATGGCTCCTTTCTCCTGCAGCCTCTCCCCGATCCCCAAATGCCCAGGGCCTCTGGCCCCCACTCCCCCATTCAAACGCGGGGAACAAGCCCTCTCAAATCAATACACATACCCAGAAAACACACACATCAAATCAAATTGCCCCTTCCCACTCCCCAGCATCCCCATAACCTGCCGCAAACCACTAATTCGAGTCCAGCTTTTCATTTTCGATGAAGGCCCACGCCTCATCCGGCGTATCAAAATAGTGGTGTCGGTCCTGATGCGTGACCCACAGCCGTGCTGGCTGCAACAGCCCAAACTTCGCCCCCTTTTGATGGAGAACCGCCTTGGCCTGGTTGAATCCTGCCCTCTTCTTGGCCAGCTCTGCACTCCAGTCCTGGTAGATGCGGATTTCAGTGTTCTCCCACCTGCTACTCCGCTCCTTCTTCGCCCACCCCCAGACACACTCCCTGTCGGTGAAACGGTGAAACCTCACCACCACAGCCCTTGGTGGCTCATTCGCCCTCGGCCTCCTTGCCAGGACTCTGTGTGCCCCATCCAGCTCCAGGGGCCTTGGGAAGGCTCCCGCGCCCATCAGCGTGCCCAGCATCGTAACCACATACGTCCCAACATCCGACCCCTCCACGCCTTCAGGGAGACCCAGAATCCGCAGATTCTTCCTCCTCGACCTGTTTTCCAGGTCCTCAAACTTCTGCCATTTTTTGTGCAGCGCCTCGTGCGCTTCCACTTTCACCGCCAGGCCCAGAATCTCATCCTCGTTATCAGAGGCTTTCTACTGCACCTCTTTAATCGCCGTCCCCTGCGCCCTCTGGGTCTCCACCAGCCTCTCGATCGACGCCTTCATAGGGGCCAACATCTCCGCCTTCAACTCCGCAAAGCAGCTTTTCAGAAACTCCTGCTGCTCCAAAGACCACTGAGCCCACGCTGCCTGGTCTCCACCTGCCACCATCTTGCTTTTCCGCACCTGCTCTCCTCTCTTTTCCAGTGCCGCTTTTTTGACCGCTCCGCTCCTGGTCCACTCGATAGTGCTGGGGGAACCTCGCTGCTGCCTTTCCACACCGGGAATCATCGTCTATATTCCGCTGGGGCTCCTTCAAAGGGCCCAAAAGTCCGTTCACGGCAGGAGCTGCCAAACGTGCGACTTACCCAGGCATAGCCGCAACTGGAAGTCCCTGTCTTGTTTCTTTACCCTCGCAGCTTTGCTCTAAATTTTTCACTATTGCACTATATTCTCCCTTTCTTCCTTCTTTTTCTATTCTCCTTTTGTTGTCTCTCTTCCACATTCACTTCTGTCTTGCAACCTCGCTGCCCCCCCTCCGTCCTGTCCAGTCCCTGTGATCTTGACCCCTGGCCCTTGACCCTGCTATCTTGCAGCCTCCTCTTTCTGTCTCTCCTCTCTGCCTGCCTCTCTCGTTTATCCTCTCTCATTCCTTTTCTCTCTCTCTCTGGTAGCAGGTGCTGTTGAATGGTGGACACCACTGCATTCAATGATTCTTTGTTTTTGGCTCTCTAATATGCATTATTATTGCCATTTTCGTAGTAAATTTGAATTCTGTTTCTAAGAAGTATATCATAACTGGATGAAATTTAAGGAAACAAAATACAAATAAAACCTTTTTCTTTTCACAGAATACACCTATTGCTATTTTGACACAAGACAATCCATTAACTTGTATTTACCCTTGTATAAATCTGACACATCAGGAGATATGGCTCAATTGCACTTTAATCAATGATACTCTGATAAAATATACATGCACAAAACATAAGAAGGTAAGAGTAATGAAGAGAAAAAAAAAATTAAGTTTAATTTTCAGTAATTTCCTCTATTCTAATCATACCCTTATTTTAAATTTAGGTGTATGAATTCACCCATAACTTCAAAGACAAGGGTAAGTATCAGTTTGGATTCATATTGCTTGCCATTTTAAATCCGAAAGTACTAAATAATGGATCTCTAGGGAGAGTTGTACCATGGAGGTAGCCCACAGAAATTTATGGGAGCCTCTATTCCTGCCACAGAAGTCCACACTGAAGGGCAATTACCCAGGATGTTCAAACATCTGATTCCGTGCGCTTGGGACCCAACCGATACTCCGATTTAAATCAGAGATTTTGGATGGTTCGGACAGGTTTACCATAAAAGTTAGAAGAATTAAAACAAATCCTACCCCCTGGGTAACTATAACCACCCCTCGGAAGTTTTGGTCCATTAATCGCAGCACAGAAGTGAGCTTTTTTAATGTTCTACACAAGCCTCCTCCCACCATAATTAATTTCTTCCTATCAGCATTTCATTTTGTTTTCGTACACGTATAAGTCAGACATGATGAAAGAAAGAGCAAATAAACTAAACTCCAGCAGGAGTTTCTGACTGTGTCTCCAGCTGCCATGAGGATGTATCCTGGACCATATTCCATGACCAGGCCCATTTGTGTTTTTAGGCAGCTCTATGACAGGGATTTGTGGCGGAGTAGAGGGAGAGAGAGTGCAGGGTTAGGCATTGGAAGATACCATTGCAAAGCAGCTACCCAAAGAAGGGTATAACATTGTTTACAACTGTTACTATATTTAATTTATCTTCCTTAACTGTGTATTTAACAGCGATCTTGTTGTACAGTGCCCGTAGTAGTAATATCACCTCTGAGCCAGAAGCTCTGGGTTGAAGTCCCATACCAGAACGTTTTGGCCACAGAAGGAGCGTTCATGACTTGGTTCAATTGGCTGATAATCAGCTCGAGAAACCTTTCCATTATTCGCCAGAAGAGGAAGGAACAACTTGTGAAGATACGCTGAACCAAAACTGCATTTAACTGGGATGTGGTGACAATTATACAGGGTTGTATTTGAAATGTTGTCCAAATCAAGGAGGCCAAGCGGCCTGTCGAGTTGACACCGATCCTCTGAAACAGCACCCCATCTCGGCCCAAGCCGCACACCATCCCCGTAACCCCACCTAGGGCCAATTTAGCATAGCCAATCCACCTAACCTGCACATCTTTGGACTATGGGAGAAAAACGTATCATCTACATATCAGAAATATGTTCATTTGACATTATCAGCCGATCCACCAATATACTTTTTAAGGAACAAAGAAAAATACAGCACAGGAACAGGCCCTTCGGCCCTCCAAGCCTGCGCCGACCATGCTGCCCGTCTAACCTAAAATTTTCTACACGTCCGGGGTCCGTATCCCTCTGTTCCCATCCTATTCATGTATTTGTAAAGGCGCCCCTTAAACATCATTATCGAACCTGCTTCCAACACCTCCTCCATGCAGCGAGTTCCAGGCACCCTCTGTTTAACAACTTCCCTCACACAACTCCTCTAAACTTTGCCCCTCGCATCTTAAACCGATCTCCCCTAGTAATTGACTCTTCCACCCTGGGGAAAAGCCTCTGCGTATCCACTCTGTCCATGCCCCTCATAATTTTGTTGACTTCCATCAGGTCGCCCCTCAACCTCCATAGGTTATAGAATTCCTAGAGTGCAGAAGGAACATTGAGTCTGCACCGACCATTTGAAAGAGCACCCTACCTAGGCCTGCTCCCCTTCCCTATCCCGTAACCCCACCTAACCTGCAGAACTTTGGACACTAAGGGGCAATTTAGCATGGACAATTGACCTAACTTGCAGATCTTTGGACTGTGGGAGGAAACCGCAGCAACAGGCATAAACCCACTTGGGAAAACGTGCAAACTCCATACACGTTGTCACCCAAGGCTGGAATTGAACCCGGGTCTCTGGTGCTGTGAGGCAGCAGTGTTAAGCGCTGTGCTGCCTTGCCACCACATATTTAGTCCCAAGCTGAATGTCAATTATGGTTGTTTGGGACTTAGTTGACCATCCCAGCTCGTTGAATTGGGTTTTTGGAAGGCCCGATTCTTGCTTTTGCCACATCCATAGCTTTAGGATGGCTCAGTTGATAGCACCTTACTTTCTGAATTTGATGTTAATAAATTCCAGAACTATTGCAGGATTTATTTGGCCATTCAACTCAGCTGTTTGGAGATCTTGCTGCGCACATGCATTAAAGTGCATGCCCTTCACTTCAGGAATAGTTTTTAGAGAGGACGAACTTGATGTATTTAAAATTGTCTATCTGGCACTTTCATATCTCTCAGTTTCAATAACATACGTTGAATATGTAATCCCTGTAAAATGGGCAAAATTCTCTGCCCATTTCTCTGGAAGCCGCAATCGGGCGTCAGGCCAATTCGGGCGCCGTGCTCCGCTCCCTCACTGGTGGCAATACCAAGGTGTGCACCCCATGCCACCAGCGGCGGAATGCAAAACCAACATTTAAATGTGATTCGCAGGTTGGACACAGAATGCTCCGCCCTTCCATGGTGCTCCGCTCCCCTCGGGTGGAAGTCTCGAGGGCGTAAATTATTACAAGTATTTACAAACAGGGACTGGGCACTATGGCTGCGGATGGGGAGCAGGAGGCTAAACAACTCTGAAAAACCATTGAAAACTATGGGCTTGCTGGGGGATGGCTGCCGGGCCGGAGGCTGGAATGGGTCGTGACTTAGTGTCAGGTCCATGGACTTGGAGCATGCCCCTCTGGATCGGGGTGGCCTGGCTCAGACCAGCATTGCTGCAGTCTGTCGTTTGGTGCTACTTACAAGCCTCTGGCTGCCCACACTGCTGAGTGCTGCCTGTGTCCTTTAAATGCTCAGAAGGCCTTGGGTCAACTGGGAGCACACCCGGGGTGACCCTCTGGACACCCTCATACCCCAGCTGTATCAGCAAGTGCAAGCTCAATCAGGTACCCACCAGGTGTTGGCACTCCACAGAAGCGCTGCCCCATTGCAGAGGAAGCAGGGGATCAGCAGAGCTCATTGCAACCAGAGGACACCTGCACCGTCGCCTTTGGAACCCTCCCTGGTTCTCTCAGGGCGGATGACTCACCAGTGACAACCCCACCCCTCCGGATCACCAGCTTCTCCTCCTGGTGGAACTGGCAGTGCTGACTGCCTCTGCCATCACCTCCCAGACAGTGTTCAGGAGGGCAGGCTTGAGTCTGCAACCCACACTGGAAAAGAGGGTGTCCCTCACAGGCATGGGGTTGTGGGTCCACCTCGGTCTCCCGACTTTAGGGGGTAGGTTTTCTCTGAGCGATCTTCGTGGCTGCATTGAATATATCGTAAGTGGAGCGCTTAACAACAGTTCCAGCTGCCAGGGCCTTTGGCGCTAACTCGGCAAAAGCAATTAGAATGTCAGCTAGAATGGGCTGATCTCTGCATTTGTGTGGGTGGGGAAGGCCCCGCAGGTTAGGGGGGCTTTCCTGGAGCAGGGGTGGGGGAGAGGCTGGCGTTGCCGAATGTGATGAATTACTACTGAGCGGCGAATATGGTTAGGAAATGGGCCATAGGGGAGGGGTTGGTGTGGGGATGGATGGAGGCGGCATCGTGTAGGGGAATGTGTTTAAGGGCTTTGTTGTTGGCGCCTTTGCCATTCTCGCCAGCCAGGTACTCCCATGAGCCCAGTGGTGGTGTCAACCCTATGGGCATGGGGGCAGTGGCAGCAGGATCTGGGGATTGAGGGTGCCCTCGTGGGGATATTAACTGTAAGTGGGCGGAGGAGCTGGGAGGGGAGATGGGGGCTGAGATGTGGGCGGAGGCCTTGCAGAGGGTGAACGTGTGCTCGTCATGTGCGAGGCTAAGCCTCATCCAGTTCAGGGTGGTACTTGGGGCTTATATAACAGTGGCAAGGATGAGTAGGTTCTTTTGAGGGGGTAGATGAAAGGCGTGGGTGGGGGCATGAATCATGTCCACATGTTCTAGGTGTGTCCAAGATTGAATGGGTTCTGGCAGGAGTTCTCGGAAGTGATGTCCGGGATGCTCAGTATGGAGGCGATCCCGAGTCCAGAGGTGGCGATATTTGGGGTGTCGGATGATCCGGGGAGTCCAGTGGGTGAGAGGCCGATGTTTTGATCTTTGCCTCCCTGATAGCCTGGAGATGGATTTTGCGGTGGGCGGGACTCTGAGCCGCCGAAAGCGGGAATCTGGGTGAGCGACCTGGCGGCATTCCTGAGGCTGGAGAAGGTTAGGTTTGGGGGGGATCAGTGGGTGGGTTCAGCAGGAGGTGGAAGCCGTTTATTGATTTCTTTAAGGGATTTGAGAGGTCAGCAAGGGGCAGGGGAGGGTAAGGGGGTTAAAATGGGGAGGTGGATTTGAGGTGGGAGTGGTGGCTGTTTATTGAATTGTTTGGTTGTTCTTCTGATTCTGTTTTGTATATTGAAAATGCCTTGAATTAAAATATTTTTTAATAAAAGAACATCCATTGGGCCAGGAATTGCTTGGATTTCATACCAGCAGAGTTCTTGGGCTGGCTTTTCCGCATTTGAGGCGATGTCCCCACTCCGATAAGGGAACGGTGGCGTTTTACGGCCGAAAATATGGCGCAAAAGAGCCACTGATCCTCCGTCTGGTGGGAGGCTAGCAGGTACGCAGCGTAGAACCCTCGGCTGTAGCTGCGGATACGGCCGGAGAATTGCGGGTCCATGGCCACGTACGTGCACAGCGGCGGTCTGCAGCGGCCGGGCCGTGCAACACCGCGCCTGCCGTGCGGGGGCCCGGCCTGCCAAATAGTGACCCCCTTTGGCCAGGCTCGCCACCCCCCCGCCCCCCCCCCCCCCAGTGCCCCCAACCCCCGCCAAAGCCGCCCTGCCCAAGGATCGGCTCACTTAGTCCCCAGCCGCCACACCGAGTTCCAGAAAATAAATACCACACGCGATCGACGCCATCGGGAACTCGGTCCATCGGCTGCGAAGCATTGTGGTGAGGGCCTCCGGTAACATCCTGAGGCCGCCCGACAGCATGCGGCGTACTCCTAGAGTACGCTGTTTTGGAAGGGGCGGAGCATCGCAACAGAACGAGATTTCGGAGACCGGAGAATCCCGCCCCGTGTCCCTTTGCATGTCGTGAATTACTCCACAAAAAGTACCCCCCAATGGGAATGTGAACCACACACAATTCAGTCCCGGCATCAACACTTAGGGGTGAAGTCACCGCTGGCGGGATTCTCCGTTTCGCCGGCAGTGCTCCCCGCCCGTGGTTTTCCCAGCAATGTGTGGTGGCTACAATGGGAAATCCCATTGGCCAGCCACTGGAACGGAGAATCCAGCTGCCACCACAAAACATTCAGCTGGGGAGGCAGAGAATTCACTCCTTCGCCTCCCAAACGGAGAACTCTGTCCTATGTATCCAGCAAACATACCACCAATGTTGGTGATGTTGGTCAAAATATAATTATTGGTCAGACACTGGGAAAGCTCCAATGCTGTTTTCTGCAAGTGGCCGTGGGATCTTTGACACCAACCTGAGAAGGAACTCGGGACCTCAGTTTAACTTCTTATTATAAGGCAGTCCCTCCAATATTGTAGCGCACTCTTTGAACTGCACACAAATCAATCTAAATTATGTGCTCAAGTATCTGGGGTAAGACTCAAACCCATAGCCTTCTGGTTGAGGCGGGTTCTGTCACTGAGCTGAAGCTGGCACGTAATGTGAAAGGAACAACATTTAGATTTTATTACCTTGAAGCAAGTGCTATCTCTTCATTCTAATTAGACCGGAATCTTAGAACAGAGAAGAAGGAGGAAGAGCTGTTATTTAAGACAATTTACAAAGAAATTGAGATATATGGCTCATAACTTCCTGGTTCCCTAGTGTCGCATTTAGGGTGTACTCTAATGATATGCTGGTAATCCACTCAGAAGTTTCCACAAGGATTTAAACTTACAATTGTCCAGGTGAAGTTATTACTGGGAACCATCCAACAAAGCGATTTAAGTCGCTAACTTCGGATGGTTCTGGTATTATTCTTATTATTATGATTAATTTAGCATGGCCAATCCACCTAGCCTGTACATCTTTGGGCTGTGGGGTGAAACCCACGCAGACACGGGGAGAATGTGCAAACTCCACATGGACAATGACCCAGGGCGGGGATTCGAACCCGGGTCCTCAGCGCTGCAGTCCCAATGCGAACCACTGCACCGCATGCTGCCCCGAAAAAAAGCATTTCTAACTCCATAGTACTACTCTGCCTCACACGGACACCCCTCCCCCCAGTACGACCCCCCACTTTGATCCGACCTCCTCCTCCTGTCTGTCCTGACTCCACTTCCCTTCAGGTTCGACCTGACCTTTGGTTCCACCCTGACCCCTCCTCCGGTCTGACCTGTAAAAAGGGAGCATTCCTTTGTTCCCTGCGCCGCAGTTACTCCTCGCCGATGTAGCAAGGGGTGTGCTTCACTGCTCCTGTCTCACCCAGCCTGTGTGAGGACTGTTAGTCAAGAGACTTTGGAATAACAGTGAGGATAAGTCATTCAGTGTCAATCCACCAGAGATTGCCACTCTGTGGTAATTACGAACCACAGGATCAAGTACAATGTTGACAATATACCTACACAGAAATTATGACCTTTTTCCTGAATTCTTTAATAGATCCAAAGGTGTTATTAATCCCCCAAATAATCATCTTTCCTTTTCTAACAGATATACAAAAGTGGTTACCTTCCATTCCAAACCTGACAACAGTTTCTCCAGGTAAGCTATTTGCAATTAATTTGCAATTATTTCTGAGCAGATTACTGCATTTCTTTCTACTTCTATCATGTGATTTCCATTCAGGGTTAGTCATGCAATTTTTTTGGTGTCCATTACCATACAGAATCACAAACACGGAAAGTGAAGAAACCGACACATATAGGTAAATCACAAAACATTAAACCTTATAGTTTATAAATGTCAAGTGAATGTCTTTGTGTTATTGCTAATTGACAAGCCATATCTACATCAACGTAAGACAGTTTGGTGTTAGCAATAATGGAGTAACTACCTAATTTTTAAAGGCTACCTCAAGAACAACCCAGTTTACTGTGACATTGAAATGAAACTTTCAGTAAAATCTGCCTCGTATGATTTGGTTGCCTTTTTGTTCTTGGGATATGGCTGCTATTGATGAGGCAGTGTTATTTTTAAATTTGGAGTACCCAATTATTTTTTTTTTCTGAGTGGCAATTTAGCATGGCCAATCCACCTAACTTGCACATTTTTGGGTTGTGGGGGTGAAAACCACGCAGACACGGGGAGAATGTGCAAACTCCACTAGGACAGTGACCCAGGGTCGGGATTCGAACCCAGGTCCTCAGCACCGCAGTCCCAGTGCTAACCACTGCACCACATGCTGCCCCCGACGAGGCACCTATTCTTGCATGAAACCATGAGATTCATTTTCAGTAGGTGTGATAGATTTCTACTTGAAAGCTATTGGGCGGGATTCTCCAGTTTTCTGGTGCGGTGCACCCCGGCCGGCTGCAGAATTCTCCGTCCCGCCAGCCGCACACCGCTGGGAAATCTCCGGGCGTGGGTGCATTGCCGGCAAACGGAGAATCCCAACAACGGAGATCCAGCCCATTTGTTTGTGTGTGATAAGTGACGACACTTCAAAAAGTGGTTGTGAAAGATTTTTGGATGTCGGAGGATGTGAAAGGTCCTGAGGTGAGTTCAAGTTCTTTGGTGCCATCATGTTTCTTTGCTTGTGTATGAATGTGTATATAAGAGGAAGAAGTTCAAGAGATCCTAGCACTAAAACAAATAATTAGTCTTATTTCCATCTTTAATTATTTTTCTTTAGGTATTATTATTGCCATATGCATTGGGATTGTAGTTCTAATAGTTCTAGGTGTTCTGCTTAAAATGGTGAGTAGGAATCTTGAGCCTTGACATTTTCTTTATTTTTGGAAGACTATCTAAAATGTTCTCAATGATCTGTTTTGCGACATACTTAGTTCTGTGCTCACGACCAATACTATACGAATAATAACTACAGATTGGTATAAAAACAGATTTGATAAAATCTCCCTCTTAGTAAGGATCTTCAAATGCAGGGGTTTCATATCTGGAACTGAGGCGTCCACAGGCCCCAATGTGTTTCCAGCCATTTACTTCGGGCAAAATTGTGGAGTGCCTGGAATTCCTGGGATGTTTTCCAGAGACTTGTCACCAGGAGGGTGATTTTATTTCATTCAATTCATTGTGACGTTGCTAACAGAGAATTCTCCTCGATTCACTCTGTTTGAAATTCACCAGCAGGTTGGTGAACGATAGCAAATTGTTTTGCAGCACGCATTGTCTGTGGCCAATTACACCAATGCAGATCGAATAAATGCAGTATCGCATTGGTCGCCTTTAATCCCATGATCACTAGATTACTGGCATGCTTCTTTAAGCAGTAGGTTATCGTACATCTCCGAGGATCATTAACAAAGGAATGAAATAAACTGGAGATGAAATCTAATAATGTTAAGCACTAAGTCCTAGAATTTGGAGTGGGCCCAAACCTGAGTGTGAGCCAGTACTCTCCACACACTCACGGCATATTTGTTTTATTGACAGTCGCTTCATAGAATTCCTACAGTGCAGCAGGAGGCCATTTGGCCTACCTAGGCCCACTCCCTGTAACCCCACCTAATCTGCACATCTTTGGACACTAAGGGGCAAGTTTATCATGGTCAATCCATCTAACCTGCATATCTTTGGACTGGGAGAGGAAACAGGAGCACCCAGAGTAAATCCACGCAGACACGGGGAGAACGTGCAAATTCCACTCCAACAGCAGTCACCCTGGGCTGGAATTGACCCGGGTCCCTGGCGCTGTGAGTCAGCAGTCCAAAGCACTGCGCCGCCCTCTTTAAGGGCTGTTTATCCACAAAGTGCCTGAAGAAATTGTTGGCATTGTGCCTGGAACATCAATTTTCAAAAGAAACCAGAAACCCACATTAGACCTGGAATTTCCCACTGTAAAAAGCTTAACCCCATTTTGCAGCCATTCAGGGCATGAGCCTGAAAAGGCTACCTGTTTAATGTCTATAAAATGGTGGAGCACAATCTATTTCCTAAGCCAATATGTTGGAAGAAATAATGTGAGACTCGGTGATTTGAATGGGAGGGGAGGAAACCTGTATTGCTAATTACACTATCATGGAAAGAGTAATCCAGGGCTAAGGATCGGCCGAGAATCATGCAATCGATGCCTTGCCGAACCTTGCAAATTTGGTGATTTTGTGGGCCAAAGATAATCATTAAGAATAAAATACAACTTACAAAATTAATGCACATCATCATTTGCTATAAGCTATTTGTTTTGCTTTTCTCAGAAACGTCAGAAGATTTCAGAACAAAACCCAGCAGAACAAGAAAACTTTGTATGAAGGAGTTGTGTTTTATTACCAAATGTTGTATAATATAACTGGACTTTTTAAATGACTTTTTTAATCTACAGAAGTATGAATTTTATGGGCTAGGATTGCTGCTTTGATACACCCATCATGCTGTTTGGAAGAGAGATCCAGAATTATGACCCATCGACAGTGAAGGAACGGTGAGATAGCTCAAGTCAGGAGGTTGAGTGACTTGATGGGGAACCTCCAGCTAGTGGTGTTCACATGCGTCTCCTGCTCTTGTCCTTTTAGATGGTAGTGGTCACGGACTTTGAAGATAAAGCCAAAGGAATTGGCGAGTTGCTGCAGTGCGTCTTGTAGATGGTACACACGGATGCCAGTGTGTATTGGTGGTAGCGGAAGTGGATGTTGAAGGTACTAGCTGTGGTACCAATCAAGCAGGCTGTTTGACCAGGGTGCTCTTAAGCCTCTTGAGTGTTGTTGGAGCTCCACTCATCCAGGCAAGGGGAGAATGTTCCATCAGACTCCTGACTCGTGCCTTGTTAATGGTGGACAGGTTTTTGGGAGTAAGGTGAATTACTCTCTGCCATAATCCCAGCCTCTGACCTGCACTTGTAGCACAGTACTTATATCATACAACCCCTACAGTGCAGAAGGAGGCCATCCAGCCTATCGGGTCTACACTGACCCTCCGAAAGACCACCCTACTTAGCACCACTTACCCCACCTTACTACCTAGCCATTGGCCACTAAGGGGCAATTTAGCTTGGAATCGAACCCAGGTCCCTGGCACTGTGAGACCGCAGTGTTAACCACTATGCTACCATGCCTGTGGCTGGCCCATTTCAGTTTCTGGTCAAGAGTAACGACCAGGGTGTTGGTCGAGAGGGGGTTCAGCAATGTTAATGCCATTGAATGGTAAGGGGCGAAAGTTAGATTATTTCTTGTTGGAGATGGTCTTTGGTACTTGTGTGGGTCAAAGGTTACTTGCCGCTTAACCCAAGCTTGGATATTGTCCAGGTCTTGTTGCATTAGGACACAGACTGCTTCAGTATCTGAGGAGTTGTGAATGGCACTGAACATTGTGCAATCATCCACGAACATCCCCATTTCCGTCCTTATGATAGCGGGAAGGTCATTGTTGAAATAGCTGAAAATGTTGTGTCTGGGTAACTTCTGCAGTGATGTTATAGACTGAAATGATTGACATCCCTCCAGGGCCCAGGAGAGGGGATGCAGATGATAATCGCCAGGGTTAGGGGTGGGCTAGGTTTTTTGGTTTGAATAGAGTTTCTTCTCCTCCAGCCTGGGCAGCCAGAGGCATAGCTTCAGAGGTGAAAGACTGAGGGCAGGATTCTCCGCGGCAGACACCAGAATGGGGAAACGCGTTTGGGCGGAGAATCTGTTCTGATGCCGAAATCGGGGTAGGCGCTGGTTTCAAGTCAAATCGCAATTCTCCATCCTCTCGACCGCAGCATCAATGCCTTCTAGAAGGCACGTACAATAAATACCCTTGGCATATCATTAGCTGGCCTGACCCGATATTCTCCGGGGTCTCTGCAATTCTCCGCCTCCACTGGGGCAAATTCCCAATGGCGAGGTTCACTTGTGCTTTTAAAAATCATGAAACAGGAGACGGGCTGGTGAGGGGGAGAGCATCGCCATAGTTTGCTGACAGTTGTGCCGTTGGCCAGCAGCATCTGCCAGGGCCATGGGTAGTAGCCAGTGGGTGGGCTGTGGGGTGGGGTGGACAGACACGGAACTCCATTGCCGCAGCTGGCAAAGCAGTCATGCAGCTGTGCACTCCGCTGACTCCTCCCCCCGCCAGGTCACCCTTCAGTGGGATGGGCTTGCTCCAGCAGTACCAGGGCTATCTTGTTGGCTGGGGTGGTGTGCGTGGGATGTGAGGTGTGTGTATGCGGCTGCAGCATGTCATCCTCCCGGGTGTCAATCACGACCTGACAAAATCTGCACCGTTTCTCTTTGGAATCAATTGTGTTTCACATGGCTCCGGTGCTAGGCCCTTAATAGTAGCAATCAGTGCAGGTGTAGCCCCGGTTTCTCGGTCTTGAAAGTCTACGGATTCTCCGTTGGCGTCAACACTTTTCTCAAAATGGAGAATCCAGTCCCCGGTGTTTGATCGCAATTTTGCCGGTGGTGCATTGTGGGTCTCTGGCGTTAACCTTCGACAACTGGGGCCAATCTCTTACCAGGTGCAAGCTGTATTCAGCTCAAGCATTTGGCGACATTCGGTCCAGAATGCTGCCTCTTCCGCGGATTTCCCCGCCCCCAGAAATCGCTTCTCCAAACGCAGCAACTACCGGATTCGGATACAGTGGATGTTCCTTCTTGAGGTCTCCCTCTGGCACCCCGCTCAGGGCCTGCTTGGATCGCTACAGAACCCCATGGATATAGGGAGGCCGAGATGACGGAGGTTCTCGACTCTGACTCCGAGATGGACATGCAGGACGTCTCTGAGGGGGAGTCCTCAGTTCCATGGCGCACAGACCTGCAGGCATTTATCTCGAAAGCGCGTTCGCCTTCTCATTATACACCGCCGGATACGGCGCCTTGTGCAAATGATGGCCAGCCTCCTGTAAAACGAGTCTAGTGCCCCCCTTCGCCGGGGTCTTCGGCGTATTCCTCGGATTTTGAGGGGTGAGGGATGTTATAACCTGCCCAGATCCAATTGACTGGGGACAATTAATCGCCCCATGACTCTTGGTGAATATGAGATCCCCCAATGAAGGGGGGGGGGGCAATCACTACTAGTTGCAGCTATATAAATAGAGCTGGCTAGTGTGATACCAGTAGTGAACTACTGTTGCTGTGTACATATTGTTGTAAATAAAGTTACTTTCTGTTTGACTCTACAAACATGTGCTGGATTCTTTGTGGCCCTCACAACTTCCTCAATGTCAAACAGGTGTGTGACCACAGTTAGTGAGTCACACAGTTTAATCTTCACTATTCTGACATCAGCCATGGTGCCCCCATTCTGTGGCAATTCATTGTGCCAGCTGCGTTTGAACCAGCAAGGTGAACCAAAGGATGGTTACTGGGCAACAAGGACCATCCACTGACAACATGGCTCATGACACGACCCGCCACGCTTTCACACAAAATGGCCATTGACATGCTGAAATAATTCTGTGCCTGAACCACTATAGAGAAGCTTGCAGTGGTCCGCAGAATGGGTGCAATGGGTTATTATGGTCTACTGAATGCTGAACATTAATAGAGGACAGCCCTTGCAAAATCTATTTGACGAGTGTCTGAGGAGTAGGAACAGAATGGGAAGAACTTAGACAGCCCCTTTCTGTTTGGGTCGTCCATGAAAAACTCTTCAGATTGCAACAACAGTAATTGCAATCCCCAATTACCCATTCATTGACAGTCCCGTACCTTAACTTCCCTCTATCACTGACCATCACAGTGTCTGCTTGGCGACCATGCAAATAAATGGCACCAAATCAATGTTCAAAACCAAATTTATAGTCAACCAATTTACAGACAAAAGTTAATTACTCACCATTAGTACTTATCATTTATGTTCCTTTGCCTGCACTCGTGCTCCGATGCAATGCTGTACCAGTGGGATCAAAAAAGCCTCCTCTGGGTCCTTCTGTTACGGCAGTGTCCAAGATGTGATTATTTCTATCCCTAATTATCAACATTCTGGGGATTATCATTGACCAGATCTAGAACTGGACCAGCCCTATAAATGCAATAGCTACAACAGCAAGTCAGAGGCACAGAATTCTTTGGTGAATAAGTCACTTGCTGACTCCCCTAAGCCAGTCCATCATCTACGAGACACAAATCCGGAGTGTGATGGAATATTCTCCACTTGCCATGATGAGTGGCAACAACGCTTAAAAAGCTCAGTACCATCCAAGCAATCAGCATATTGGGATGGGATGCTGAAACGATTCCAAGAAACAACAGCAAATGCTCATAGTTAACAAATTGTTTTATTTATCATAAATTTTTCTAGTGATCTCAATGACACTTCGTAAACGGTTACAAAGCTCTGTTTTGCTTTTCAAACCCTAATAGGTAAATCAGAACTTGAGCATAATTCTTTGGCCATCCGTACCAATTGCTCTCTGATAAATGTATCAGGCTGGTATGAAGATGCTTAGCTTTATTAAGGCGTCGAGCTACAGGGATGTTGTTGCAACACAGTATATTCAACAAGTAGCATGTCCAGTATTTCACCTTTATTTTCATTTGGTTGGTGTTTCTGGTGTTCAGTATAGCAACCAGCGTGATCAGAATTTGCAAATCTATTGCAAGGTTTTGGTTGGTGGTATTATTGTGGCAAATTCCAGCCAAGCTTTGCAGGACTATGATCTTGTCCTTCTCCACAAACAATGTTCGATTCAGGAAGCGGATGAGGTCTTCAATGTAGTCCTGTGCAAACGTTGCTGCTTCAGGTCCACCTGTTGAAAAGAGGAATTGGTCCAATCTGAATGATCCCTCTCTCTGAAAGTGACACAGTGGGAAATAAATGATGGGTGCCTGGTGCACTGGGGTGGTCTTTTATCTTTTAGAAACAGAATGGTTACCGTGCTGGAGGAGGCCATTTGGCCCATCATATCCATTTCACTTCTCTGCAACATCCTCACCCCTTTATGCTTAACTCTGCAAATTCTCTTTGATGCCTATCCAATTATATCATAAATTCCCTGCAGTGTAGAAGGAGGCTATTCGGCCCATCGAGTCTTCACCGGCCCTCTGACAAAGCATCCTCCGCAGGCCAACTCCCCCGCCCTATCCCTGTAACTCCACTCAACCTTTGGAACACTGTGGCAATTTAGCATGGCCAAACTGCCTAACCTGCACATCTTTGGATTGTGGGGGGAAGCTGGAGCACCCGGAGGAAACCCACACAGACAAGGGGAGAACGTGCATACTTCACACAGACAGTAACCCGAGGTTGAAATTGAATCCCCGTCCCGACCGCTGTGAGGCAGTAATTCTAGCCACTGTGCCGCCCTCAATTGTATATCTGCCAACATCACACACTCGCACAATTTAGCGTGGCCAATCCATCTACCCTGCACATCTTGGGTTGTGGGGGCGAAACCCACGCAAACACGGGGAGAATGTGCAAACTCCACTGGGACAGTGACCCAGAGCCGGGATTGAACCTGGGACCTCGGCGCCATGAGGCAGCTGAGCTAACTACTGTGTCACTATGCTGCCCCGCATAATGATCTTTGTAATAAAAAGCGTTATTATTGTCACAAGTAAGCTTACATTAACACTGCAATGAAGTTACTGTGAAAAGCCTCTAGTGGCGACACTCCAGCACTTGTTCGGGTACACTGAGGGAGAATTCAGAATGTCCAATTCACCTAACAGCACGTCTTTCGGGACTTGTGGGAGGAAACCCATGCAGACACAGGGAGAACGTGCAGACTCCGCACACACAGTGACCCAAGCCGGGAATTGAACCTGGGACTCTGGTGCTGTAAAGCAACAGTGCTAACCACTGTGCTATGTGCCACCCCACAGCACATTCCAGACCCTAACCACTCACTGCATTAAAAGGTTACTCCTCACACCTCCATTGCTTCTTTTGCAAATTACCCGAAATCTGTGTCCTCTTTTCGATCGTATCACCATGGGGAACAGTTTGTCCGTATTTATTACACACCTTTTATAATTGTACTTCTTCCTTCATATAGCCTCAAAATATTATTTCCACCAAAATGCACTACTTCACACTCATCTGCCATCTGTCTGCCTATTGCAATTATCACTATCCTCCTCATCGTTCATAATACTTCCAAGCTTTTTGTCATTTTAAAATTTTGAAATTGTGCTCTCCATATTCATATACATAAAGAAAAGCAGTGGGCAGTATCCTACCCTGACAGGAATCCCACCCCACTGCGTCCAAAAAACACCCTCCTCCGTTTTGGGTTATTCAGCCAACTTTGCATTCTTGTTGTCCAAGTCCTTTTTATTCCAAAGGCTTCAATTTTGCTGACAATTCTATCATGTGACACGTTTATCAAATGCCTTTTAGAAGTTGATACACACCACATTTATCAACCACATTACCCTCATCAACAATCTGTTTCCTCATCTAAATCGAGTTGGTTGAACACAACGGGCGAAATTCTCCCCCAAAGGCGCGATGTCCGCCGACTGGCGCCCAAAATGGCACCAATCAGACGGACATCGCGCCGGCCCAAAGGTGCGGAATGCTCCGCATCTTTGGGGGCCGAGCCCCAGCATTGAGGGGCTAGGCCGGCGCCGGAGGGATTTCCGCCCCGCCAGCTGGCGGAAATGGCGTTTGTTGCCCCGCCAGCTGGCAGAAATGGCGTTTGGTGCCCCGCCAGCTGGCGCGGAAATGCGGCGCATGCGCGGGAGCGTCAGCGGCCGCCGACAGTTTCCCGCGCATGCGCAGTGGGGAGAGTCTCTTCCGCCTCCGCCATGGTGGAGGCCGTGGCAGAGGCGGAAGGGAAAGAGTGCCCCCACGGCACAGACCCGCCCGCGGATCGGTGGGCCCCGATCACGGGCCAGGCCACCGTGGGGGCACCCCAGGGGTCAGATCGCCCCGCGCCCCCCCCCCCCCCCCCCCCCCCCAGGACACTGGAGCCCGCCCACGCCGCCTGGTCCCGCCGATAAATACCAGCTTTGATTTACGCCGGCGGGACAGGCAATTTCTGGGCGGGACTTCGGCCCATCCGGGCCGAGAATTGAGCGGGGGGTCCCGCCAACCGGCGCGGCCCGATTCCCGCCCCCGCCCAATCTCCGGTACCGGAGACTTCGGCGGGGGCGGGGGCGGGATTCACGGTGGCCAACGGCCATTCTCTGACCCGGCGGGGGGTCGGAGAATGACCCCCATTTGCCTTTCGGAAATCTATGCCAGCTTTCCTTAATGAATTTTGCGTTTTTCCAAGTGACTGTTAATTTTTTCCTGGATTTTATTGCTTCTAAAAGGTTGGGTGACATGCTGATCACCTCAGCTTCTTGCTTAGGAAGTAGAAGTGATGACCAACTGAGAGGTCTGCCTCTTCAACATTATTAAATGAAGCTCCACTCTATTCTGAAGGGAGCCATATAACCTGATTAGAACTATGGGCGTCATTCTCCGCCGGCGGGAGTCTCCGTTTTGCCGGCGCCCGGGGGTTTCCCGACGGCGTGGGGCTGCCCTACAATGGGAAACCCCATTGCCCGGCCGGTGTTACGGAGACTCCTGCCGGCCGGTCGGGGCAGAAATGTGGCGGGGCGGGTAGGAGGATTTCGCCCAAGATTCCTTGCATTTTATGGATAGAAATGTTTCTGTTGACAGGATGAAATGATTCACCCTCACCAGTCTTGCTGAAATAGTAAAGATGACTGTTGTCAGTCTAATGACTTCGGCTCGTCACTGCAGTGAATATTATTATGTTTTGAGTGATTGTTTTGAGACTCTGACTTTTGGTGTCATAATGATACCTGTGGTTGTTCACTAAACAGACAGTGAATGGAAAGCACTGACCGCTGATCTGTGAGGGAAAAGGCTAGGAAAGTCATAGTCATCGGGTTTCACAGCACAGAAAGAGGCCCTTCAACCCATCGGGTCTGTGCCGGCCATCAAGCACCTATCTATTCTAATCCCAGTTCCCATCATTTGGTCTGTAGTCTTTTATGCTATGGCCTTTCAAATGGTCATCTAACTGGTTCTTAAATGTTGCTAGGGTTCCTGCCTCACCCTTCCAGTCAGTAAGTCAGTGGACATCACGGTAGCACAGTGGTTAGCACAATTGCTTCACAGCTCCAGGGTCCCAGGTTCGATTCCCCTTTGGGTCACTGTCTGTGGGAGTCGGCACACTCTCCCGGTGTGTGCCTGGGTTTCCTCCGGGCACTCTGGTTTCTTCCCACAGTTCAAAGATCTGCAGGTTAGGTGGATTGGCGATGATAAATTACCCTGAGTGTCCAAAAAAGGTTAAGTGAGGTTGCTGGGTTATGGGGATAGGGTGGAAGCATGGGCTTAAGTGGGCTTTCCTAAGGGCCGGTGCAGACTCGATGGGCCAAATGGCCTCCATGTGCACTGTAAATTCTATGATGATTCTATGAGTTCCAAATTCTCACCACCCTCCGGGTGAAAACGTTTTTCCTCAAATCCGCTCTAAATCTCCTGTCCCTCACCTTAAGTATATGCCCCCTGGTTTGATCATTCTACTAAGGGGAAATTCTTCTTCCACTCAAACCTACCGATGTCCATCATAATGTTGTACACCTCGATAAGATTCCCCCTCTACTTTCTCTGCTCTAAGGGAAACAACACCAGCTAATCAGCTTCTGTCTACAATTCACACATTTAAACAAACATCTACTGTAAATGTTTTATTCTTTGATATCTGTAAGATTATTCTTCGATTCGCCCAGATTCTGGATACGTAACTGTGTAAGATCATTAGCTGCATTTGAAGAGCTAGGCCCGAAACAGGCAAGATGTGCCAAATGATCTCCTTGAGTGTTGTAAGTTCCATGATGAACAACACAACTTGATTGTTCTTTGCCTTTTCTACATTTACGCCTTTGCCATTTCATTCTCTATTTAATGACTAGGCAATATGTGGATTCTGGAAAATAATTATCTTCAGAAAAGAAAGCTTGGCAAAGTGCATTAACTTCAGAATAACGAAACATCAACAAGAACTAGAAATATATTTAGTCAGTACAACAAGAATAACAAAAGCACAGAACTGACTGACCTGTAAAACACATGATGCCTATGTATAGTGCAGCTTGAAGTCTGTTACTCAATGGCAGATGAGTCTTCCGTAACGAAGCGCCCAAGATCATGATCTGTTTGATCTGAGGATTACCTTCGTACATTGAGATCTCATCTTCTTCCACATTCCTGAAGAAAAAGGGCTTGACGGACTTCTCATAAAACTCAATAAGCGACCTGAACATTTTACACAACTGTTCAAAGATCAAAACAATGGATTATTGAACTCTGCCCATCAAAAGCAGACTATAACTATCCCTTGTTTAGCAGATTTAATTTATTCCTAAAAACTGGTGCTAAACAAAAAACTTTTCTATTTAAAAAAAGCATGTAATAAGGGTGAGTTGTGTTCCTGACCTGTAAGTAGGCCACAGATCAGCCATGATCTAACTGAACCCCGGTGGGCGGGACAGGCTCAAGGGGCTGAATGGCCTACTCCTGTTCCTGTGTACATTAAAAACCTACTGGCTGCTTTGAACCTCTTTCTATTACCACTTGCTACTCTAATTTACCACCCTAACTAATTTCCTACTCTTTTTTATTTTACTCCACCCTCCGCTTCCATCTTCCAAACCCTCAGCCAGGAGAGGGGTGACCCCTGCAGCAAGATACAATGAGGGGATGGAGAGAGGCAAGCGGGGTGGAGAGGAGTAATGGAGGGAGGGAGAATCTTCCAATGGAGAAGGGAGGCGGCAGGTGGGAGGGAGAGAGAGGGGTGGGTGAGCAAAGTGGCCAGAGGAAGGAGTGAAGGGATGAGAAGAGATGTGTCTAATGGGAGAGAGTTTCAAAGAGGGAAACGGGAAGAAGCAGGGTGTGGGCTAGTGGAATGGCAAAAGCCAGATGAGCATGTACAGTCACCGCAGAATATGGAAGCGACACCATTCAGCTGTATTCCCTTATTTACAAATTGTACCAAAACAAAAACATACCTGTTTTTAAGACTTTGCTAATGTTAAAACTGTTGGAATTCCATTCATGAAGAAAATGATGGATACTATAGAGTAACAAAAGAAAGTGTGATGTCCTAGATTGTGATGCAATCAAATTCTTTTTTTTTTAAGAATAGAGTTTTCTTAAACCATCACAACACAATATTGGTGAATTCCATTGCACCGCATCACAAAGGGTGATGTCACAGCTGCAGGACTTGCTCCGATTTTACCAGTTAGAACAGCGACCTTTACATTCCAAAATGCTTCACAGAGATTTCCAAACAAAATTCAGTTTTATATTGAAGGGGATGTTAGCACAGATGCCCAGAAACTTCATCAACGGTACAGATTTTAAGGTGCATTTTGAAGGGGGTGAGAGGGCGAGAGGGATTTCCAGAGTCCAGTGCCTCAGGAGCTTTTGGCACAGCTGCCAATGGTGGAACTAAGCAAATCAGGGATGTGCAAGAGGCCAGTATTAGAGTAGTGCAAAGATATTGGAGGGCTGTAATGCTGAAGAAGGTTGTAAGATGGTGGGGTGGGGGAAGGGACGAGGCTAAGAAAGATTTGAAGACAAGGCTGAGAATTTTAAATTTTGGGGTGTTGCCGGGCTGGGTCCCAATATAAGTCAGTGAGCAGAGGGGTGATATGTAAACTGAACTGAACTTGATGCCCCTTTAAGGGAAAGGTTCATCCCAGCCTCCTTCTGCATCATAACAATTCCGTGATTCCCTTCACTTCCTTGATTTCTCTGTCTCATTTTTAGCAATACGTTGTCAATCACTGTCAATTGTAAGCCCACTAATTCCAACAGTAAGCTTCGTTACACTTTCTCCCATCCAGCTTTCTGTCAGAAACCTATTCGATACTTCCAATTTTTCTACCTCCATCATGTCTGTTTAAATGACACCATTTTCCATATCAGTGCTTCGTTGTCTTTTGTTCCTCAATTGAAGATTACCCTCCACATCGGTTGACAGTGCTCTCAACTGTGTCCACCCCTTTATCACAATTTCGTCTCTCCCCCTTCCCAGAACCATGATAGTGTTCGCCTTGGCCTTATCTTCCAATCCATTGTTCTCCACTTTCAAGGGATAATCATTAACCAGCTGGCCGAAAACAGGCAGGAAAGATCCACGACAGGAGAGAGGCAATCGACATTGTTCCCATGATGTAGTTCGAGGAGGATGATGCCAGCTACTAGGGAGGACAGGGATCGCTCTTGTGGGGTAGGGGAGATCAGTTTGCCCCAGCAACCTAGTACGATACCTCGAGGAGTTCATCAGATCCTGATATTCACAGTGAGCGACATGCAACCTTGTAATCTGAACCAATAGATCAAGACACACAAGGATGATCAACATAAGCTCTAGCATCCAGTCGGATGAGGAAGCTGAGGAAAAACAATCACTGTGCTCACCCACATCCTCTACCAGCACAGGGACACACACCTATTTGGAGCATAGCTCTGGATTAGGCTTGGAGTCACCAACTGGAGAACACCTCACTGACATGTCCCTGCTGAAGTCAAAGGCAGGGACAACTCTACTTTCCGGCACTCGGAGGGCTGTTGGAGACCAGCCAGCCATTGAGCTGAGTCAGATGATGAGCCTCTGTGAGGAGCCACCAACACCATGTTGGAGATGCAACAACAGGTAGTGGAATGAAAGAGAAAATGCTGGAAAATCTCAGCAGGTCTGGAGCATCTGTGGAGAGAAATTTGCTTTTAACAGGTAGTGGAACATCAGGCAGAGATACGGTAGTCAATCAACAAACTAGATCAAAGGATGGAGTAGTCCATCTTGGTTTGGTCTGTTGTCGTGGCTCCAACATGCGAGCACCTTGAGGTCGCTGTGGGAAGATTGGTGGCTTGCCATGGAGGCTTCGGCCCAGCAGGTCTTGCCAGATTTGCACTCGGCCCTGCACTTCATGGCCACACACACCCTTGTTGACACCATCAATGCCTCGGTGAGAGGGAGATGAGGCACCTTTACATCCCTCCAGGTACCCCTTCTCCTCAAGGAGCCAGAGAGGTGCCCTGAGGAATCCACAGGAAGGATGAATATCAGCCAGGCGTCTCGGGGGGCCTCCACTTAGAACAGTCCAAAAACACTCGAGCCACTCTGAATCTCCTCAGCCGATGACTCCATCCACTCTAGCTGCTCAGGCCGAGGAGGGGGCATCTGCCCCTGAGCAGGAGAGACTTAACATGCAGGTGGTGCAAAATGGTGATTCTGCGCCATTATTTTGAGGCAGGCTGCCATTCTCCTCTCCCCAGACCCACTTTCACAGGCCACTTTTCACTCCCCACAGCTCCCCTGCCCCCGGGCTCCCACTAGTGAGTGGGGGCGGGGGTGTGGGGGGATGGCTAGGACACAATGTTACAGCAGCACGGTAGCACAAGTGGTTAGCACTGTGGCTTCACAGCGCCAGGGTCCCAGGTTCGATTCCCCGCTGGGTCACTGTCTGTGCGGAGTCTTTCTCCCCGTGTCTGCATGGGTTTCCTCCGGGTGCTCCGGTTTCCTCCCACAGTCCAAAGATGTGCAGGTTAGGTGGATTGGCCATGCTAAATTGCCCTTAGTGTCCAAAAAGGTTAGGAGGGGTTACTGGGTTAGGGGGAAAAGGTGGGAGTGAGGGCTTAAGTGGGTCAGTGCAGACTCGATGGGCCAAATGGCCTCCTTCTGCACTATATGTTCTATGTTCTAACCTGCTTCGGTGCTCTGTCAGAAGGGTGTGAGGGGTGGGTTCGTGTGGACTGGCCGTAGAGGAGGCGCGGGTGGGGGCGAATGGTCGGACGTTGGGGGTGGGCTTGGCTCATGGACCGCAGTTCAGTGAGCGTTGGCCGCTCCGGTGTCCTCGCCCGCCCGCTCCCCCCTCTCCCCTGTCCCCCCCCCACTCCCCCACCTCCACCACCCCAGAGATTTGATGGCCATGTGAAGGAATGGCCAGCTCGCATGCAGGGATCATCCAGGTGGACGGTGGAAAGTACTACCGTGACAAGATTCAGACCCCACATGATTGCCAAAACCCCTTATGTAGTCCCTGGCTCTGCGACTGCACCTCCACGGTCGATGGGAAGCCTGAAACCCGAAACCCGTCTGGATAGCAGCTAGTCCCTGGGGTCGCAGGTCCATGTCATGGGTCTCAGTCGATGGCTCGCGTCCACGTCGGTGCTATAAACCCCGGGCCCCGACTTCCGGTTGCGGCTATGCGGAGCTAAGTCGCACGTTCGGCAGCTCCTGCCAGAAACGGACTTTTGGGCTCTTTTTAGGGCCCCCAGCGGCATTTGTTCGACGGTTCCCAGGGTGGGAAGGTGACAGTAACATTTCCCCGGCACTGTATGGATTGGACCAGGAGTGGAGCGGTGAAAAAAGTAGTTATGGAACAGCGAAAAGTGCGAGGGAGGAAAACCAAGATGGCGGCGGTTGGAGACCAGGCAGCGTGGGCGCAGTGGTCGCAGGAACAGCAGGAGTTTCTCCAGCGCTGCTTCACGGAATTGAAGGCAGAGCTCTTGGAGCCGATGAAGGCTTCGAATAGACAAGTTGCTCGAGACCTGGAAGGCCCAAGGGGCGGCGATCCGGGAGGTGCGGCAAAAGGCCTCGGCGAACGAGGACGAGATCTTGGGCCTGGCAGTGAAGGTAGAGGCACACGAGGCGATGCGTAAGAAATGGCAGGAGAAGTTCGAGGACATGGAGAACCGGTCGAGGAGGAAGAACCTGCGGATTCTGGGTCTCCCGGAGGGAGTGGAGGGGTCGGATGTTGGAGCATATGTGGTCACAATGCTGAACACGCTGATGGGCGCAGGGGCCTTCCCGGGGCCCCTGGAGCTGGAGGGGGCCCACCGAGCCCTGGTCAGGAGGCCCAAGCCCAACGAGCCACCACCGGCGGTGCTGGTGCGGTTCCACCGCTTCGTGGACAGGGAGTGTGTCCTAAGGTGGGCAAAGAAGGAGTGGAGCAGCAGGTGGGAGAATGCAGAAGTCCGAATATACCTGGACTGGAGCGCAGAGGTGGCCAAGAAGAGGGCCGGGTGCAATCGGGCTAAGGCGGCTCTGCATCGGAAGGGGGTGAAATTTGGAATGTTGCAGTGGCGCGACTGTGGGTCACTTTCAAGGACCGCCACCACTACTTTGAGACTCCGGAGGAGGCGTGGACTTTTATCCAGGCCGGAAAGTTGGACTCGGATTGAGAGTCGGTTGCGAGGGGATGTCGAGAGGGGATTGATGTGATTGTTGTGTTTTAGGGGGATGTTCTGTTCTGTTTGGTACTTCTTTCTTTGGGGTGCTGGGTGGGGTAGGGTGAAATGGTTCGTAGTGGGGTTTGGTGAGAGTGTGGGCGTCGGTGGTTGTAAGAGGGGCCCCATTGGTGGGGGGGGGGGGGAGTGGAGAGGGAAGGCCCGAGGTGGGGAGCTGGGATCAGGCCGCGAAAGGGAGCTGCGGCAGAGGGAGCGGGGCCGGTTTGGTGGAAAGCGCGGGCTTTTTCCCGCGCTAGGGCAGGAAGGGGTCAGGGTCAGGGGGGAGGGGTAGTGCTGGAGAGGAGCGCCCATTGGTGGACAGGAGGGGGGGGCAGATTCTCACCCTGGGGGGTCGATGGAGTGGCGGGAGCGGCCGTGGTCAGCAGGAGTCAGCTGACTTACGGGAGTGCTATGGGGGGAGGAACGCAGCTAGGGGGGACCTAGCTGGGGGGAAATTGGATTGCTGCTGCATTGGCCAAAGGGGAGCTGGACCCTGAAGAGAGAGTCGGGGCAGGTGTCTGCAGCTGGGGGGAACGAAGAGTGCGGGAGGCGCGGGCACGTGGCTGGCCTAGAAAGGGAGATGGCTAATCGGCGGGGGGGGGGGGGGGGGGGGGGGGGAGGAGGCGGGAAGCCCCCTGATCTGGCTGACAACTTGGAATGTGAGAGGTCTGAAAGGGTCGGTCAAGAGGGCACATGTGTTCGTGCACCTGACGGGACTGAAGGCAGATGTGGTCATGCTCCAGGAGACGCATTTGAGGATGGCAGACCAGGTTAGGCTGAGAAAGGGGTGGGTAGGGCAGGTTTTCCATTCGGGGTTGGACGCAAAGAATCGAGGGGTGGTGATTTTGTTGGGGAAGCGGGTGTTGTTTGAGGTGCTGAGCATCGTGGCAGACAATGGAGGTAGGTACGTGATGGCGTGTGGTAAGCTGCAGGGGGTGCGGGTGGTCTTGGTGAATGTGTATGCCCCGAATTGGGACGATGCCGGATTTATGCGGCGCATGTTGGGCCGGATTCCGGACCTGGAGGCAGGGAGCTTGATAATGGGGGGGGGGGGACTTTAATACGGTATTGGATCCAGCATTGGACCGCTCTAGGTCCAGGATGGGTAAGAGGCCGACGGCGGCCAAGGTGTTGAGGGGATTTATGGACCAGATGGGAGGAGTGGACCCGTGGAGGCTTGTTAGGTCGGGGGCCAGGGAATTCTCTTTTTTTCCCCACGCCCATAAAGCCTACTCCCGGATTGACTTCTTCATTTTGAACAGGGTGCTGATCCCGAGGGTGGAGGGCATGGAGTATTCGGCCATAGCCATCTCAGACCATGCCCCGCACTGGGTGGAGCTCGAGCTAGGGGAGGAGAGGGACCAGCGCCCACTGTGGCACCTGGAGGTGGGTTTGCTGGCGGATGAGGAGGTGAGCGGACGGATCCGGGGGTGCAGTGAAAGATACCTAGAGGTTAACGATAATGGGGAGGTGCAGGTAGGGGTGATCTGGGAGGTGCTGAACGCGGTGATTAGGGGAGAGCTAATCTCCACTAGGGCCCACAAGGAGGGGAAAGAGGAGAGAGAGGGAGAGGTTGGTGGGGGAGATTTTAAGGGTAGATAGGAGGTATGCAGAGGTCCCTGAGGAGGGACTACTCAAGGAGCGACGAAGCTTCCAGGCCGAGTTTGACCTGTTGACTACCAAGAAGGCGGAGGTGCAGTGGAGGAAGACGCAAGGGGCGGTGTATGAATACGGGGAGAAGGCTAGCCGGATGCTGGCACACCAGCTTCGGAAGCGGGACGCAGCGAGGGAGATTGGGGGAGTTGGGGATAAAGGGGGGAACACGGTGCGGAGTGCGGTGGGAATAAATGGGGTATTTAGAGACTTCTATGAGGGGCTGTATCGGTCTGAGCCCCTGACGGAGGAGGGGGGGATGCGCTGTTTTCTGGTCCGGCTGAGGTTCCCGAGGGTAGAGGAGGTGCAGGTGGCGGGGCTTGGGGCACCGGTGGGACTGGAGGAGCTGACTAAGGGGCTGGGGAGTATGCAGGCGGGGAAGGCACCGGGGCCAGATGGGTTCCCGGTGGAATTTTACAGGAAGTATATGGACCTGTTGGGCCCATTACTAGTGAGGACTTTCAATGAGGCGAGGGAGGGGGGTCCTATCCCCGACGATGTCCAGGGCACTGATCTCACTGATCTTGAAGCAGGACAAGGCCCCTTTACAGTGTGGGTCGTATAGGCCAATCTCGCTCCTCAACGTGGATGCGAAGCTGTTAGCGAAGGTGTTGGCTACCAGAATTGCGGACTGTGTCCCGGGGGTGATCCACGAGGACCAGACGGGTTTCGTGAAGGGAAGGCAGTTAAACACCAATGTGTGGAGGCTTCTAAATGTAATCATGGTGCCTGCAGTGGAGGGGGAAGCGGAGATAGTGGCGACTATGGATGCGGAGAACGTCTTCGATAGGGTGGAATGGGGGTACCTGTGGGAAGTGTTGAGGAGGTTTGGGTTTGGGGAGGGGTTCGTTAGTTGGGTTAGGTTACTGTACGAAGCCCCGGTGGCAAGTGTGGCCACAAATCGGAGGAGGTCGGAATACTTTTGGCTGTACCGGGGGACGAGGCAGTGGTGCCCCCTATCCCCCCTGTTATTTGCGTTGGCAATTGAGCCATTGGCGATGGTTTTGAGGGAGTCCAGGATCTGGAGGGGGCTGGTGCGGGGGGGAGGAACACCGGGTGTCGCTGTATGCAGATGACCTGTTACTGTATCTGGCGGACCCGGTGGGGGGGATGCCGGAGGTGATGCGGATCTTCAGGGAGTTTGGAGACCTTTCCGGGTATAAGCTCAACATGGGGAACAGTGAGCTATTGGTGATACACCCAGGGGACCAGGGAAGGGGGATAGACGAGCTTCCACTGAAGAGGGCGGAAAGGAGTTTTCGGTACCTAGGGATCCAGGTGGCCATGAGCTGGGGGGCCCTACATGAGCTCAACTTGACGAGGCTGGTGGAGCAGATGGAGGAGGAGTTTAAAAGGTGGGATATGCTGCCACTCTCCCTGGCGCGTAGGGTACAGTCGGTGAAGATGACGGTGCTCCCGAGGTTCCTTTTTATATTCCAGTGCCTCCCCATCCTGATCCCTAAGGCCTTTTTTAAGCGGGTCAGCAGGAGCATCATGGAGTTTGTATGGGCGAAAAAGACCCCGAGGGTGAGAAGGGTGTTTCTGGAATGGAGCAGGGACAGAGGGGGGCTAGGGTTGCCTAATCTGTGTGGGTACTACTGGGCTGCCAATGTGGCGATGATACGCAAGTGGGTAATGGAGGGGGAAGGGGCGGTGTGGAAGAGGCTGGAGATGGCGTCCTGTGTGGGCACGAGCCTGAGAGCGCCGGTGACGGCACCACTGCCGCTCCCGCCGACAAGGTACATCACGAGCCCGGTGGTGGCGGCGACCCTCAAAATTTGGGGGCAGTGGAGACGCCACGGGGGGAGGCAGAGGCTTCGGTGTGGTCCCCGGCCCAAGAGAACCATCGGTTTGTCCTGGGGAGAATGGATGGGGGGTTCCTGAGCTGGCACAGGGCAGGTATTAGAAGGATGGGGGACCTGTTTATAGATGGGACGTTTGCGAGCCTTGGGGCGTTTGCGAGCCTTGGGGCTTTGGAGGAAAGATTTGGGCTCCCCCCTGGAAATGCCTTCAGGTACATGCAGGTAAGGGCGTTTGTAAGACGGCAGGTAAGGGAATTTCCGCTGCTGCCAGCACGTATGATCCAGGATAGGGTGCTCTCGAGGGTGTGGGTTGGAGAAGGCAAGGTCTCGGCGATCTACCAGGAGATGCAGGGGGGGGAGGCAGCCTCGGTGGAGGAGCAGAAAGGTAAATGGGAGGAGGAGCTGGGGGAGGAGATGGACGAGGGTACGTGGGCGGACGCCCTGGGTAGGGTAAATTCTTCCTCCTCTTGCGCCACGCTTAGCCTGATACAATTTAAGGTTCTGCACAGGGCGCACATGACTGGGGCAAGGCTGAGTCAATTTTTTTGGAGTAGAGGACAGGTGTGTGAGGTGTTCGGGGAGCCCAGCAAATCACGCCCACATGTTCTGGGCGTGCGCAGCGCTGGATGGGTTCTGGAGGGGCGTTGCGAGGACGGTGTCTAAGGTGGTAAACACCCGGGTTAAGCCGAGTTGGGGGCTCGCACTATTTGGGGTATCGGACGAGCCAGGAGTGCAGGAGGCAAAAGAGGCCGGTATTCTGGCCTTTGCATCCCTGGTAGCCCAGCGGAGGATTCTGCTATAGTGGAAGGATGCGAGGCCCCCAAGCATGGAAGCCTGGATCAGCGACATGGCAGGGTTCATTAAATTGGAGAGGGTAAAAGTTACCTTAAGAGGATCTGTGCAAGGGTTCTTCAGGCGGTGGCAACCGTTCCTAGACTTTCTAGCGGAGCATTAGGAGGTGGACAGCAGCAGCAGTGTGGTAGCACCAGGTATTGCGGTACCTGAGAGCCTGACGCCATTGGTTGAGCGAAGTAGCTCCGCCCTGAAGGCGGAGTATAAGAGACGGCGCCGCCCCAGCAGCCTTCACTTTCTGTACCGAAGCTGCTGGGATCAGTTCTTAGAGTATTGGATGGTTCCCTGAGCAGACTGCCAGAGTCATCTGGCAGAACGCCTCATCACCAGAACTTTCAAACAAGCACCAAGACCTAGCTTGGCTGGTGGTGAGAAGGGCCCTCCCTGTCAGATTCTTCATGCACACCCGAAGGCTCTGCACCAATGCACGCTGCCCTCGGAGTGGCTGTGGGGGAAATGAGACGGTCACACACCTCCTTGTGGAATGTGCCTTTGAAAAGAAGGTCTGGAGAGAGATGCAGTGGTATTTGTCAAGGTTTATCCCGAACAGATCTGTGACACAGGACTCTGTGCTCTACGGACTGTTTCCAGGGACACACACCGAGACAAATATCAACTGCTGCTGGAAGGTCATCAACTCGGTGAAAGACGCTCTTTGGTCTGCCCGAAACTTGCTGATCTTCCAGTGCAAAGAGCTGTCCTCGACCGAGTGTTGCAGACTGGCACATTCCAAGGTCCAGGACTACGTGCTGAGGGACGCACTCAAGCCTGGGGCAGCTGCCGCCAAGGCGCAATGGGGAAAGACCACTGTGTAAGGTCTTACCAGCAAATGTACACCGAGGGGCGGGTAACAGTGTAAACCCCCCTCGGTCTGGGCCACCAACACTCCAATGTATAAAACAAACATGACAATGTAAATATTTAAGAAGGAATTGTAATGTAAAGAGTGATATGTGTATAACATTATCAAAATTGAATGGAAGAAAGTCAAGGCAATGTGTAACTCTGCCGGAAATGTACAGTCAAGACAATTTGAAATGTTCTGTAATGCTTATGATAAATTTTATGAATAAAGTATATTTTTTTGAATAAAAAAAAATTAAAGCCTCAGTTACTAAGTACCTTCAACTTGTTTACATTGATTGCGTATCAATTTAATACTCTAACTAAGCTGGAAGGATGGATCTCCGGATCAAGCCGGAGTGCCTCCAACTCAGTCCCCACGTGGAGAACTCGGCAGCTATTTTTAAACACTGGCTGGCGGGTTTTAAGGGTTACCTGGAGACGGCAAGCAAAGTAGACTTTTGTAATAAACCACTGTTTCAGGTTTAAACTTTAAGCTATTTTATTTTTTCTTTTAAAAGATAAAATCACTGTCTTTACAGAAAAATAAAAAGATCTTGCTTCTGGATTCTCCTGGTCGGTTGATCAGACCTTCCTGGGCCTCCTCGACAATCTCTCTCCTTTATCTGCTGGTCTCCTCCCGGTTGTTTTACGGTTCTGCTCGGCTTTCGTCTTTTGTCTGTCCCATGTACCAAAATCACCCTGCAGGCTGAGAGTGAGTCCCTGGCTGGGGGCGATCTAGGATATATATCACCTTTAAAACAGCTTTGCTGATTAAGTGACATTATTCTAAAGTTTTTTCTTCTGCTCCTGATCGCAATACCTTTCCTGTCCATGTGATTCCACATCAAGTCCTCATAATATCATGAGAGGGCCTTCGTGTAAACCTGACCTTGGTCTGCCAGCTTACTGGAAGGGAGGTTTCCTTGTTAATTATACTGGGGCATTCCAGTCTTTCATTCCCTTATCTTTTGGAAGTATTGTATTTTCTTGTATTCTTAAATGTTTCAAATTATTCAAAATTAAGAATCTGATAATTCCAATCAACTGCTTGCTAAACTAATTAACTTCTATTAAAGGGTATAAAACTCATTCTTTTTATTTAACTTAAAACTTAATTCACAAGAATTTCTTGAACGAAAGATATCTGGTTGCAGCATGAACTGCTTCCTTATCTCAAGGCCTGTGTGATAATGGCTGTCTGCGTTCCAAAGAACCTTTGTCTGCAGTTAACCCTTCGAGCGCCTTCTGCTATTTCATTTTAGCATTTCATTACATTTACTTTTATGGGATCTTTTCTGTTACTTTGCTTTTTTTCATGTTTCTTGGGGTTTTTCCATCAGTCCTTCATGTTTTAAATGTCACCTTTGCATTTTTCTCAACACGTCGGAGCCCGCTGTTTTTTCTGCGGGTAGCCCGGATTTCTCAGGCCCGCATGGGCCGTGCGGCCAGGCCAAAACGGTGGGTTCCCCACGGCGCCGTCCACACCTGGTCGCTACCGCCGTGAGCAGTGCGTGAACGCTGGGGGGGCGGCCTGCGGGGGGGTGAGGGGGGATCCTGCACCGGGGGGTACCTGAAATGTGGGCTCTCTGAAGGAGGACCTCCTTCCTTCCGCGGCCCCGCAAGATCCATCCGCCATCTTCTTGCAGGGCGGACTTAGAGAGGACGGCAACCACGCATGCGCGGGTTGGCGCCGGCGAACCTGCCCATGCGTGGATGACGCCTGTTATGCGGCGCTGGCCGCGTCATCTATGCAGCGCCGCCTTTACGCGGGCGACAAGGCCTGGCGCGTGTAGATGACACGGCCCCGATCCTGGCCCATTGTCAGTGCCTGAATCGGTCGGGATCGGGGCCGTTTCGCGCCGTCGTGAACCTCAACGGCATTCACGATGGCGCGGCCACTTCGGCGCGGGAGTGGAGAATCCCGCCCCATGTGCGACCCGTGGCTGATGCCATCTTGGATGCCCCAGGCCCCCAGCACGGCCGACTACTTGCTGCCCGACCTAAATTGTGAACAGACCAGACTGGCTCTCTGTCACATGGAGACGGTGCTCACTGCACTGTGCACCCTGACTATCTCTGCAGCTGTATCCGTGAGAAGAGGCAGAGTCTTGATGCCTCGTGTGTTTTATAGTGGTGTCCCCTGCAGTGTCCTGTCTGGTGATTGGTTGTTCTGTGTCCAGTGAGTTTATTGGTTATTCTGTGTGTCAGTCACTGTCTGTATCTCATTATATACATGAGTGGATATTGTGACAATGCCGAGGTCATGGAGGACCTTCTCAGTTTAAATTAATTGTTTTCTTCTGTTTCAAGTCAGCAATGAACTGAGATTGCCAGTGAAACTAGCTGATGGAAAAACCAGTGGTGAGATCATAGAATTCCTACACTGCAGAGGAGGCCATTTAGCCTGTCGAATCTGCACCGACCCTCTGAAAGAGCACCCTAACTAGGCCCAATCCCCCCGCCATAACCCCACCTAATCTTTGGACAATTTAGCATATGCCATCCACCTAACCTGCACATCTTTGGATTGTGGGAGGAAACTGGAGCACCCGGAGGAAACCCACGCACACACGGGGAGAATGTGCAGACTCCGCACAGACAGTGACCCAAGTCTGGAATTGAACCTGGATCCTGGCGCTGTGAGGCAGCAGTGCTAACCATTGTGCCACCATGCCACCCACAAAATGCAGCCTTGGGGGTGCTCCCCAGCAGTCTGGAAGTGAAGCGAGTCAAAGATCGGAGGGCTTTGGGATGCGGGGGGAGAGAAATAATCATGGGAGGAGGTAGGCAAATCTTTCCCCACATGCCAGAAGCATTCATTTCAAATTTCATCCCTTCATAATGTCAATGAACTGACACCTCCTGCATCCTCAAATTATGGTTAGTAGTAGAAATAATTGGCACCCCGTGCTCCCAGGAGAGGACCTCGATCAAAGATGCCCAAGAATTTTGAACACAATTTGTAGTTGCCAACTCTCCAGCCTTGACCTAGAGTCTCCAGGAATGGAAGACCAACCTCCAGGAGGCTGCTGTGTGCGATCCTGGAGAAAAGTCATCAGGACGATAAAAACTTAATTTTCTGTGAACATTTCTCTTCGGTGGACATAAAAATATTGAAGCTGAAAGCAAATTACTGCAGATGCTGGAATCAGAAATACAAACAAAAAAAACTGGATAACCTCAGCAGTGTGGTGATATGCATCACTGTAAATACACAACGGTGGGGGGCGGGGGCGGGGGGGGGGGGTGGGGGGGGGGGGGGGGGAGACTGGTGGGGATGGAAGGCTGACAGTCAGGCATCATCCAATTGGGTAATGAGTCTTTTTGCTTTCCTATTGGGAAAGGAATGCACTGCTTGTCAAGGATGAGTGTGTTGACCGACCTATGGCTGGAGCACGGGTGCAAACCATTTGATGAAATGTCCAGGAATACATTTAATTCCAATTGGCGACCCTACGGCAGCCTCTTCGCGTGTGGCTCGGCACCGGAATCACTCAGTCATAGCACAGAGTCAAACATGCTGAAATATTTATTTCTGCTCTCGTGCAAGGGGCTCACAATTCAATTGTGCGTTGCAGCCAAACAGTGCACTTGCTGAAAGAGCGGTCATTCATTGGACACTTGATTCCACAAGGTGGCAGTCTCTACACACAATAACTGTTTTTCAATTCTTGTGTACCCAATGTGGAAATTTGAATGTGGACAAGAAAGTGGAAGACTTAATCAGGGAGCCCATCATATTCAAATAATAGTTACCTTCCTGATTGTAAGTCTGTTGCGTTTGAATAGTTAATGAAAAAGTCCCACTAATAGATTTTTGAGCGATTGCGGTTTGTAATCTGTGGCACAGAGAATTAGACAAGAAAATGCGTACAAAATGTAAGAAAATGTACACTCATTGAGATTCTCTGTTCCTGAGACTAAGTGTTGATGCCGGGGCAGGATTTGTGAATTTCCACGATGGCAAAACCAACACCACATCTGGACCGATTCAGCAACTGTAGAGGACCTAGCACTCAATCTATTCCAATGAAAAACGGTGTGGGATTCGCCAAGTCCGTGTTTGACACTCGTGAGGCTGACAAGCTGCAGCAAAATGTACACACTTCACTCCCCACACACACCATCCCAGCCATCAAGATGGCATTGGTTGCGCTGGAGCGCGCTCATCCAGCTGATGGGTGAGCTGGGGTCAGAGGGCACCTAGAGGGGGCGCCCTGGGTGTAGACTTATACGAACTGTGGCCCCAAGTTCACACTGGGCAGTCAGTGGCGTGTACAACTGAATGGCTGCCTTGCAGGTTGTGACAATGGTGTTCTGTGCCCGTCCACCCCGACCCCACAGCCCACCTCCTGGCCACCACTAGCTACTCCCTCGGCCCTGGCAGAAGCCCCCCAGTCAGAAAACTGTGGCGATGTTGGACACTTCCCGTATTCCCTCTCTCCCCCTCATCAGCCACGCCGCCATTTTCCCTATTTTTAAAAGCACAACTGAACCTTGGCATCAGGAATTTGCCCCAGAGGAGGCAGAGAATCACGGAGGCCCCGGAGAATACCAGATCTGGCCTGCTAATGATATGCCAAGGGTGTTTACTGTACGTGTGTTCTGTAGTGCATTGATGCCACTGCCGAGGCGACGGACAATTGTGATTTGGTGTGAAACCGCGCAGGCATGATTTTGGCGTCAAAACCGATTCTCTTCCCAATCGAATCCAGCTTCGGCCAACAGAGAAATCCCGCCCACTGTTTTCAGATGTTAGAAAACGGGAAGATGCAGAGGGTCGTACTAGAAATACTGCCTATGGCACTGATGAAATGACCATACATTGAGGAAATAAATGAAGATGTAGGGCACATCTAATGGAAATGTTTCTGTGTCATTTGTGGCGGGTTTGGCTGGTAGTTTCCCGTTGGCTTTGTTGGCGAGTTCCCCACCGCTTTCCTACCACACTTAGTCACTTTTCTGGGCCCGGGGAGTTTCTCCCCGGTCAAGCCCACACTTAGGACGTGATCTAACAGAAAGGTTGCTAAGCATGGTAGCGAGGAGGAATAGTCGGATGTCTCCCAATGGCCGACCCGGTGAGGCCGTGTGGTGAACCACTGTATTAGGGGATGTAAGGTAGGACCTGCACTATAGGTTCACCGGTAGCCCCTGCCGGCTGGCTCCGCCCACTAAGAACTGTATAAATATGCATGACCTCCATTGCTCTACCATTTCGCCAGCTGCAGCAGGAGGCCATGCATCTGACTGCAATAAAGCCACAGTTGTACCCAACTGCGTCTTTGTGCAATTGATTGCGCATCAATTTATTGCAGTCAGATTTTTCCACAGAATGGATATCAGAATCAAACCCGATCGCCTGCAGCTGGATCCGCACTCCCCCGACACCAGAAAAGACTTTACTCACTGGCTAGCATGTTTTGAGGCCTACATCAACACTGCGGACCCCGCACCAACGGAGGCTCAGAAGATAAACGTCCTGTACTCCAGACTGAGCTCCAGCGTGTTCCCGTTGATCCAAGACGCCACGACTTACACAAAAGCAATGGAACTCCTTAAGGAACACTATGCTCAGAAGACGAACACGCTCGCCGCCAGGCATGTACTCGCCACCCGCTCGCAACTACCTGGTGAGTCCATCAAAGAATTCTGGAGCGCCCTAATTCCACTCGTCCGGGACTGTGACTGTCAGGCCGTCATGGCCGCTGAACACGCGAACCTCCTCATGCGCGATGCTTTCGTGACGGGGATTGCGTCGGACCACACCGAGAACGATTACTGGAAGGGGCCACGCTCGAACTGGCGGAGACTAAAACCTTGGCGCTCTCCATGACGGTCGCATCCCGTAATGTACAATCTTACCCCTCCCGCTGCGCTGCCCACCCGTCTACCCGTTCCTACCCCTCCTGGACCCCGCCGATGACCTCCTCAGCTGGGGCCCTGCCTTCCCAATATGCCTGCTCCGCACGCCGATCCGTGCACCCCGGGGGACCCCGCTGCTACTTCTGCGGTCAGCAGAAGCACCCCCGCCAACACTGCCCGGCCCGGCCCGCACTGCCATTTGTAAATCCTGCAGTAAGAAGGGCCACTTCGCGGCTGTGTGCCAGGCCCACGCAGTCGCTGCGATCACGCCCGCTATCGCCCCCTCCCCCACGCCCAACGCACAATGGGAGCCGCCATCTTCTCCTCCCGGGGCCATGTGCGGCCAATGGGCGCCGCCATCTTGTCCCCCCTCGGCCACATGCGCCCCATGGGCGCCGCCATCTTGTCCCGACCCTGCAATGTGCGCACCACGGGTGCCGCCATCTTGTCCCGACCCCGCAATGTGCGCACCATGGGCGCCGCCATCTTGTTCCCTACAGGGTCTCCGGACATCCCGAGATCGGAACCGCACACGCTCGCCACCCGAAGCATCCGACGACTACCCGCAGCTCGCTTCGATGACGCTGGACCAATCTTGCCCGCACAACCTGGCCACCGCGCGACGACAGTGAAAATCAACGGCCACGTGACCTCGTGCCTGCTGGACTCTGACAGCACCGAAAGCTTCGTACACCCAGATACGGGAAGGCACTGCTCCCTCGCAGTCCATCCTGCCAATCAAAGGATCTCCCTAGCCTCCGGATCGCACTCCGTCCCGATCCGAGACTTCTGTACAGTCACCCTCACTGTCCAGGGCGTAGAATTTAGTAACTTCCGCCTCTATGTCCTTCCTAATCTCTGCGCTGCACTTCTGTTGGGCCTGGACTTCCAGTGCAATCTCCAGAGCTTCACCCTCAAATTCGGCGGTCCCTTACCCCCCTTACCGTTTGTGGCCTCGCGACCCTCAAGGTCGATCCCTCCTCCCTTTTTGCCAATCTAACTGCGGATTGCAAGGCCGTTGCCACCAGGAGCAGACAGTACAGCACCCAGGACAAGACTTTCATCAGGTCCGAAGTCAAGCGGCTGCTTAAGGAGGGTATTATCGAGGCCAGCAACAGCCCCTGGAGAGCCCAAGTGGTAGTGGTTAAAACTGGGGAGAAACACAGGATGGTCGTGGAGTACAGCCAGACCATCAATCGGTACACGCAGCTCGACGCGTACCCCCTCCCACGCATATCTGAGATGGTCAATCAGATTGCGCAGTACCGGGTCTTCTCAACAATTGACCTGAAATCCGCCTACCACCAGCTCCCCATCCGGAGGTCGGACCGTCCATACACGGCCTTCGAGGCGGACGGTCGCCTCTACCACTTCCTTAGGGTCCCTTTCGGCGTTACAAATGGGGCCTCGGTCTTCCAAAGGGAGATGGACCGAATGGTCGACCAGTACGGTTTGCGGGCCACCTTTCCGTACTTAGATAATGTCACTATCTGTGGCCATAACCAGCAGGACCACGATGCCAACCTCGATAAATTCCTCCGCACTGCCACTCTTCTCAACCTGATCTATAACAAGAGAAGTGTGTGTTCAGCACGACCCGGTTAGACATTCTCGGCTATGTAGTCCAAAACGGATTTCTCGGGCCCGACCCGGACCGCATGCGCCCCCTCATGGAGCTTCCCCTCCCCCACTGCCCCAAGGCCCTCAAATGCTGCCTGGGGTTCTTTTCCTATTACGCCCAGTGGGTCCGAAACTATGCGGACAAGGCCCGCCCATTCATTCAGTCCACCCAATTCCCCCTTGCGGCCGAGGCACAACATGCTTTCGCCCGCATCAGAGCAGACATCGCCAAGGTCGGGATGTGCGCAGTGGACGAGTCACTGCCTTTTCAAATAGAAAGCGATGCTTCAGGCGTCGCCCTTGCCGCCACTCTGAACCAGGCAGGCAGACCCGTGGCATTCTTTTCCCGCACCCTTCATGCCTCTGAAATTCGACACTCATCCGTTGAAAAGGTGGCCCAAGCTATCATTGAAGCTGTGCGGCATTGGAGGCATTACCTGGCCGGTAAGAGATTCACTCTCCTCACTGACCAACAGTCGGTAGCTTTCATGTTCAATAACACACAGTGGGGCAAGATCAAAAATGATAAAATCTTGCGGTGGAGAATCGAGCTCTCCACCTATAATTACGAGATTTTGTATCGCCCCGGTAAGCTCAACAAGCCCCCAGACGCTCTCTCCCAAGGCACATGTGCCAGCGCACAAGTGGACCAGCTCCGGGCCCTACACGACAGCCTTTGTCATCCGGGGGTCACTTGATTGTACCATCTGGTCAAAGCTCGCAATCTGCTCTACTCCGTCGAGGAAATAAGGACAGTCACCAGGGACTGCCAGGTCTGTGCGGAGTGCAAGCCGCACTTCTACTGGCCGGACCACGCACGCCTGGTGAAGGCCTCCCGCCCCTTTGAACGCCTCGGCGTGGATTTCAAAGGGCCCCTCCCCTCCACCGACCGTAACACAAACATTCTCAGTGTGGTCGATGAGTACTCCAGATTCCCCTTCGCCATCCCATGCCCCGATATGACGTCTGCCACCGTCATCAGGGCCCTCAGCACCATCTTCGCTTTGTTCGGTTTCCTCGCTTACATCCACAGTGATAGGGGATCCTCATTCATGAGCGATGAGCTGTGCCAGTTCCTGCTCAGCAGGGGTATAGCCTCCAGCAGGACGACCAGCTACAACCCCCGGGGAAACGGGCAAGTAGAACGGGAGAATGGGACGGTTTGGAGGGCCGTCCAGCTGGCCCTACGGTCCAGGAACCTCCCAGCCTCTCGCTGGCAGGAGGTCCTCCCTGACGCCCTACACTCCATCCGGTCACTATTGTGCACCACCACTAATAACAAACCCAGTGAACGTGTTTTTACCTTCCCCAGGAAGTCCACATCCGGGTTGCCCCTCCCGACTTGGCTCGCAGCTCCAGGACCGGTCCTTCTCCGTAGGCACGTCTGACTCCACAAGGCGGACCCCTTGGTGGACAGGGTTCACCTGCTCCACGCCAACCCTCAATATGCCTACATTGAGTTCCCCGACGGCTGCCAAGATATTGTCTCACTCAGGGACCTGGCACCGTCAGGCTCCACCCCAACACACTCCCCCAACCATACGCTCCCCCCCCCCCCTCCCACCGTGCCGCCAACACTGACCCCACCAGAACCCCCCCCCCCCAACTTCCCGCACAAGAGGACGAAGAGGACTTTGGCACGCTCCCGGAGTTCCCTGATGACTGGCCAGCATCAGCACCGCCACCACCGCCAACGGTGCCACCTCCACCACCGCCAGCACCGACTTCGCCGCCACATTACGCCGCTCCCATCGAAGCACCAAAGCACCGGATCGGCAGAACCTTTGATGGACTCCAGACCGTCAACATGGACATTTTCTTTTTCTTCTTCTTAACACTGTACATAATTGCAATATTTGTATATAGTTTCATATCACCCCCGCCGGACTCATTTTTAACAGGGGGTGAATGTGGTGAACCACTATATTAGGGGATGTAAGGTCGGACCTGTACTACAGGTTCGCCGGTAGCTCCTGCCGGCTGGCTCCGCCCACTAAGAACTGTATAAATATGCATGACCTCCATTGCCCTGCTATTTCGCCAGCTGCAGCAGGAGGCCACGCATCTGACTGCAATAAAGCCACAGTTGTACCCCCGCCGCGTTGGTACTCTGTTTTTTCATCTAGTACTGATGTTTGCACTGGGTATCACACACTGTGTTTAGGGCTGTGGGGGCTTTCTGGCCCCTCCCCTCCTCCTTCCTGTTTCGCTCTGTGACTCCCTTGGGTTCCCTCGTCTCCCCGTCCCTCTCTGCTCCTCTCCATTGTGTGCTCTTATTTTGTTTTCCTCCCCCCCCCCCCCCCCCAGTCACAGTTGTCTTTGTGCAATTGATTGCACATCAGGCCACCACCGGTATCTAACGTTAATTAGATCACTAATGATGCCCCACGGCTTCAGACTGGAAAAGAGTGTCCCGCCAGCTGATTTTTCGGGACCGCGCTTGGCAGCACCCCGCGAAGCTCCACGATTCGGGTCCTGGCAGGATACCCTGCTCCCCTGAGGGGGTTGGAGTGTCAGCCACAGGGCAGCCAGTGCTGCCTGGGAGGTAGTGGCAGCAGCCATCAGTTCGGGGAGTGTCACCAGGACGTCCGCCACACAGCGCCGCCATGAGCTAAACAGGTGAGTTGGCATTGGGCCCCTGGCACCGGTCCCACCTGTCACCACCCCGCAGTCTCAGGAGGACCTTGCCGGATGCTATGGTGACCTTTACGACCACCTGGAGTGGGTATCCTCCTCCTCCACATGGTGTCAAGTCTGCAAGGCCATGCTTCAGGTGCCACACTGTCTCCTTGTTGAGGCAGAGCCTCCTGTGGCACACACGGTCCGTCATCTGTTCGAAAGACCAGCGATGCCTGTACACCTTGGACCGTTGCTAGCCTCTCCCTCTGCGTCCCTCCCTGACCGGATAGGCCACCAGGTCCTCAGGGTGTGGGGCAGGTCCCTGCACATGGGCCGTGGTCCCGAGCCTCTGTCAATGCTGCTGCCGCTGCCTTCTCTGGCATCTGGCCATCTGCACGACCAACGCCACCCTGAGGGCAGCTTCTGAGGGGTCCACAATATCATCCATAATGTGACATCTGTAAGCGATTGGAGAGGGTGAGAGGCTGACAAACAATTATGGCTGCCACCCCGGCATCTGTGGGTCCTCCATGCCCCCTATGTCTCCCTACCCTCACATAACCTGCCATCCCTCAGGGTGCCATCCAACATGCCCTGCACATGCACCCCCGGCCGAAGCAGGGGCCCCTGCGCACCGGGCCCCAGACACCTGCTGGTAACATTACCTGGACCGGGTGCTGGTTCCCTCCCAGGTCAATGCACACACCTTTGGGTCGCAGGAATGTTCCTGGTGCCCAACTCTCGGGTGTTTGAATCTTGGCTGCCGCCTCTGTGGTGTGGAGTTCAGGTACAGTATCCAGGCCTCACAGTCTGATTGGGATGCTAGGCACTTGCCTACGACATGGCATGCCACCCATGGCAATCCACTTGGGAGCTGTGAAGTGCTCACGTTATTAGAATTGCCAATTCCCTATTAGAGATAGCCAGCGGCCTCCATGGTCAGCGGGGGTTAAAGTGACCTTCACCACGGATGGGGCTCTGTCCTGGGGTGTTCGGTGGGGTGGACAGGCAGCAGATGGAGCTGCCCCTTATGGGTATACACGAATCGGGGGGGAATGGCATGCTGGGCCTGCGGGCGCGGGACCACCTGCCCCTCCAGCCGAGGAGTGACACCCCCCCCCCCCCCCCCCACCCGATGCGACACGCTGCTGCATGGCCGTTAGATCGCACCTTTGTTTTTCACCGGCTCCTCAGAGACCGTGTCACCATTTTGACAGTGTGCCCCAATCTCTAAGAGGGCATGTGGGCCCCACACCCCCTCTACCCATGTGCCATGCCATCCCCGCAAACATGGGCATTACCCCACACCCCCTCCCCCCCGCTATTGAGCTGCTTGGAGGCCTCCATTTTCAAGCCTTTACATGCCCCCTTTTGGGACCCCTCACCTTCCAGGATCCCACCCTTTATCCCCACAACCTTCCAGAGGCCCCTTCATACCCACAATACTCCCAGCCACCCTTCTTATCCTCCCTCCACCCTCCTTTCATGGGCATGGCTCTCCCAGGCCCTGATACACCCTGGCAGTCCTCCTGTCGGCTTTGCAGTGCCTCCCAGGCATTACCATGGTGCCCATTGTGGTGAATGTATTATGCCAATAATCCACCATTGTATTTGTACCTGTGCTGTTGCCTTGTATTTGTATCTGTGCTATGCTGTTGCCCTTGTGGGCTCCTCCTACGGGCCATTGTATGGCATTATCCATAGGGGAACATGTTGGGGCCTGTATGGGCTCCACCCATGTTTCCTCCCCTTGAAGGAAGGTATCAAGAGCAGTCGACCTGTAAGTGGTTCTCAGTATTGGATCAGTCGCAGGCAGGCACTGTTCTAAGTTGATTAAAGCCACGGTTTACTTCTACTCCCGCCTCAAGTGAATTGATGGTCGCATTACCCATATTCAAGGGGGAGGGCCAAGGGACCATCCTGCCCTGTCCCTGACCACGCGGGGCCTCCGATGGTCTGGGTAACATTCCGCCTGGTTCACGTTTGTGTGGACCAGTACAAAATGGCACTCGGTGGGGGACTCCCTGGGGTTGCCGGTAGATGCCGGGAGACCGTTTGAACTCTGGTGAGCACGCCTAAGTGGGTTTAAAACTGTATTAGGTGCGCAAGGCTTGGTCACGCACATTGTAGGTGGGATCCCGATCTGAGTAGATCTCCCGAGGAGTGCCCGTTGCCAGGCAGCCCTCGGGAGGCGTCTCCCGGCATCTACCAGCCATGTTGCACCCCGGTTCGGGCGCAACGCAGTCAGTAGATCACTCCCATAGATTTTGTTACTGAGGATTTTGAAAGTGACACTGAGAATGTGGAGAATGATTAGTGGAAATCATACAATAAAAATTGTAAATCTAATTAAACTTGAGCAAAGCCAAGAAAAGTAAACCATAAGACCATAAGACATAGGAGTGGAAGTAAGGCCATTCGGCCCATGGAGTCCACTCCACCATTTACCCGCTCTCTCTCATAGCCCTTAATTCCTCGAGAAATCAAGAATTTATTAACTTCTGTCTTAAAGACGCTCAACGTCCCGGCCTCCACCGCCCTCTGTGGCAATGAATTCCACAGACCCACCACTCTCTGGCTGAAGAAATTTCTCCTCATCTCTGTTCTAAAGTGACTCCCTTTTATTCTAAGGCTGTGCCCCCGGGTCCTAGTCTCCCCTGCTAATGGAAATAACTTCCCTACATCCACCCTATCTAAGCCATTCATTATCTTGTAAGCTTCTATTAGATCTCCCCTCAACCTCCTAAACTCCAATGAATATAATCCCAGGATCCTCAGACGTTCATCGTATGTTAGGCCTACCATTCCTGGGATCATCCGTGTGAATCTCCGCTGGACCCGCTCCAGTGCCTTCCTGAGGTGTGGGGCCCAAAATTGCAAACAGTATTCTAAATGGGGCCTAACTAATGTTTTATAAAGCTTCAGAAGTACATCCCTGCTTTTATATTCCAAGCCTCTTGAGATGAATGACAACATTGCATTTGCTTTCTTAATTACGGACTCAACCTGCAAGTTTACCTTTAGAGAATCCTGGACTAGGACTCCCAAGTCCCTTTGCACTTCAGCATTATGAATTTTGTCACCGTTTAGAAAATAGTCCATGCCTCTATTCTTTTTTCCAAAGTGCAAGACCTCGCACTTGCCCACGTTGAATTTCATCAGCCATTTCTTGGACCACTCTCCGAAACTGTCTAAATCTTTCTGCAGCCTCCCCACCTCCTCCATACTACCTGCCCCTCCACCTATCTTTGTATCATCGGCAAACTTAGCCAGAATGCCCCCAGTCCCGTCATCTAGATCGTTAATATATAAAGAGAACAGCTGTGGCCCCAACACTGAACCCTGCGGGACTCCACTCGTTACCGGTTGCCATTCCGAAAAAGAACCTTTTATCCCAACTCTCTGCCTTCTGCCTGACAGCCAATCGTCAATCCATGTTAGGACCTTGCCTCGAATACCATGGGCCCTTATTTTACTCAGGAGTCTCCCGTGAGGCACCTTATCAAAGGCCTTTTGGATAAAGCAAATGAAAGTAAATGGATTCATCAACGAATGTTTTTGAGGACAAACATTTTGGTCTGGATTCTCCGATTTGGAGACACTGGGCGGAATTCTCTCAGCCACGCCGGGCTGGAGAATCGTTGGGTGGGATTCGAATCGGCGCAGTTGGCGCGGCGCCGGTCGGGAGCCGCTGTACGCGGCCCCCCGCCGATTCTCCACCCGCCAGTGGCTGCAAAAAAATCCGAGTCCCGCCGGCGCTGTCCATGTGCGGTCTTACCCGGCGAGACCTCGGTGTGCATCCTTTCGGGGCGGCTTGGTTGGGGGGGGGGGAGGGCCTCCGCTGTAGCCTGGCCTGCGATCGGGGCCCACCGATCGGCGGGCCAGCTTCTCGGGCTGGGGGCCTCTTTTGCTCCGCGCCGGCCCCTGGCTATTGAAAGACCCGGTGCTGGATTCTCCGGTCCCTCAGCCGCATGTTTCTCAGCGGCGCACAGTTCACTGATGGCGGGATTCTGTCTTCCCGTCGCTTGTCAGTGGGATTTCTCACTGAAGCCACCCCACGCCGCTGGGAAACCCGTGGGCTGGGTGCGCTGCCTGCGGGAACAGAGAATCCTGACGATCGTAGAATTCCAGCCCCTTTTTCAAAGTTACAACCCGATGAACAGGATTCTTCAGTGGCACCATGCCAACCAACGAAAGGTTAATTGAAAACAATTTTTAAAAATAAACTCTTCCCGCAGAGCCACTAGTGCTTCCCTGCTTTTGAGATTGCCCTTCTCAGTGCCACAGGAAGCAGTGTGCTCCCTCCAATATCTTTGAAAGAATCAAAGTTGTTTGGATTCATAATTTTTACCTCGCATCTGACATGAATGTTTAATTTTAATTATAATGTACCACGATGTAATAAGAAGGACAAAATGCATTCTTGAAATTTTATTTTATAAATGCCATTTAGGTAAACAAAGAGTTTGCTGCATTTTCCTTCGAAAGACAGGACAAAGAAATGAAGTTTGAATCAAATTACTTAATTGTACAACAGTGTCTGAGCCAGGGAAATCCCTCTTTAACCATTGCACCCATTCATTCATCGGCATTGCCGTCCTCAGTTTATCTTCATTCCGACATTCCACAGGTAAACCCTGCATCATATTATTTTACAAATTAGTACCCCAGTCTCACACTGCTAAACCTGTCATCTCTGACATGTGTCGAGGCCAACCTCTCGGCTCCATGTGCAACATATTTGGAGGCGAGATCATGCCTTGTAGGAGGGGTATTTTAAGCACGTTACACATACAATATCCACAGGTCCTGCATTATTCACATGACGATTGCCAATTTCTGTGGATTTTTTGTCTTGCCTCTAAATCCTAATGGCTGAAACACTGCATCTTACATGAATGCAAACGTCAAAGGACCAATCCCGATTGAACTGCACTCCCCCTTTCATGTAGGCCTTAGTGCATTTGACTTTTGTTACATCTATCGGGCCAAATAAAGGCCACGGGACAACGGAAAGCTAATAGCAGAGTAAGAATACATTAACTGGAGATGCAATATGTACAGTATGTACCCTGATAACCCAAGTCACAAATGTGCAAATTAAAAAAGTAATGCCAGTGTGATTTCAAAAAAAAAATGACAAGAAATGGTAAATTCAGTCGTTAAAGATTTTGATGAATTTTAAATAAATTAACACAAAATAAAGTGATTTCCGTGGAGTTCGAACAACTTTGGTAAAATGTTTGAATGAAACGACTCATTTGGTTCCTCTTTGGATGGTGTCATAATGTGTGTTGTGGATTGACTATTTGTTGGGGGGAAGGCAGTTTTATTTGCCAGATGAAAGGCGTTTTGTTCAGGGTGGAGCAGTCCTGGTTCTCTTTGATCTGCTGCTGTGGTGCCACGTCTTTCGCCCTCAGCGCAGAACTTGTGCAGCTTCCATCCATGTGGGCAGACTGTAATACTGAGGTGTGTCGCAGAGTTCCCTTTTAGAAGGCAGTACTGGCCGCGTTTCCTCTCCTTCCTGCGAGTTGCACCATCTCCTGAGGGACCTTGTCGAGCTGTTCATAGGCCAAGCAACCTTCTTCTCCTAGGCAAGGAAGAATTGTGGGACATGAGAGTGAGATGATTTTGTGATTGGGTTGTGACTGTGACATGCACATATTTTCAATACATTAAACATTACAATGAGCCCAATTTGCATGTGGTGGGTTTATGGTGAATCAGAGTATCATCAAATTTCCCACCGTAGAAGGAGGAACAATGGCCAATGCAATCTAAAGTGCCGCATAACTGGCTCCATTCTCCATGCTATTTAACTCTTCCCTTTTCAGATGTTTATCCACTTCCCTGTTAATGACCATGATGTGGAGATGCCGGTGTTGGACTGGGGTGGGCACAGTGAGCCGTCTTACAACACCAGGTTAAAGTCCAACAGGTTTGCTTCGAATCACGAGCTTTCGGAGCACTGCTCCTTCCTCAGGTGAATGACTTTAACCTGGTGTTGTAAGACTTCTTACTGTTAACTACTGTTATGAATTCTAATTCCCTTATTAATGATGTTTAGAGATTCCACATACCAACAACCCTCTGCATAATAGAACATCTCCTAACCACTTTCCTCATTCTCGTGGTGATTATTGTAAATTTATGCCCTGGCCAGCTGGTGAAACAGAATTTTCCAGACTAATCTAATCGAAACCCCCAATAATCTTGAACACCACTAGCAGATCTCCTCTTAATCTTTCCTGTTTTTGTGAAAAGAACTCTACTTTGTTTCGTCTTTCCTCAAAATTAAGGCCTTCTCCCCTTTCTTTACTTATTCCATGGCTTTGTCGCCCTTCCTAAAGCAGAGAACCACATGTCTACATAATAGGGTGAAAATTCCTGCAGGCCCATTTTCAGGCTTGAAGTGAGCGTTGTGCCCTGGGGCAAGTCAGAAACTCGAAACCAGTCAAAAATTGACTTCAGGCTACAATGATATTATCTGGGCAAACTTATGGTGCCCGTTGCTCCTCTGCAGGCAGTTCACCCATTTTAAAATAAATATCAGCTGCTTCTCAAAAGATAAGACCCGGCGGAGGCTGGTTGACAGATCCTAGTGTCAGGAATAGGGCCCCGGAACCACAGTTTATTTTAAATATTTACCTTTTTGTGGTAGTTGCTGGAGGCTGTAGTGGCTGCTGAAGAATTTTGAGTCAAGTAGGCCCGACTCATGCTCTGTTTATCACTTACTCATTTCTCAGTGAGGGCTTAAGGTAGGCGACAGGCTCTTAATTTACATAGTCAAGGGTTTAATGCCTATTTTAGATGGCCATCATGGAATCTGAAATATGCCTCGAAACAATATCAAGTTGGACATGTTTCAAGTGTGTGGCACGGAGCATTGATCTCTGACATTGACCCTCATTGGGCAAGATTCAGCGGGACAGAAACAGAGTCCTATTTCGGGTGCATTTAGCGGTGTGTTTCTCAGCATCTGCAGCGCTGAGAAAGACCCCACTATGCAATGACAGTTTTCCGATTGTTTTGTGACCTTGTTGACCCGCCAGTGCAAGAAGAATACTCACAGATTGGGGCACCATTTTTAAAAGCTGCCCGATCTTTTGACCCCCCCTCAGCGATCCCACCATGGGATCCAACTTACCTCTCAAAGGGTCGTCGAAACCCCCTCACCTCACCTCTTATGGGCAAGGCACCCTGTGCCCAACCCCTGGCATGGGCAACCTGGCACTCGGTACATTGGCACCCTGGCAGTGTCCCTGCCTGCCTGAGCCTAAGCCTCCCCGGGGGTTTCTAATGGCCTGGGAGACCCCTCAGGTACCATTACGCCTGGTCCACATTTGTCCTTGCGAGGTTACACAGGCATGACCTTTAGGTCCTGGGCTCCAGGATAATCCACTGCAGACATAATTAAATGAGGCTCACTAAAATGCTGATCTGGATCAGGCCTAGTGAGGGCGATATCCGGATCGAGATGTCTTACGAGACTCCATTGAATCTTGCAAGAAGTTTCGATCATTGTGAAGCTCGCGACATTCATTGGTCTCGACCCGTCACCAAGCCAGGCGCAAGGAGGCCGGTAAATCGCTCCATTGTTTCCATTTTACATCCATGAAACAAACATAATGAGGTTCAATTACTATCCCAATTTTCCAACTGATGTTTAAGCAATAATTTGTCTATCTTCAGCATTGATCCCCGATGCTTTGTCATCTTCTCCACCTACTTTCAAAGATTTGTGAATCTTTCTGCTATTTTACTGCTATGAAAGTAGGATGTATAAGCATGACTTAGCTGATCTTGTGCAAATTCTAAATTGTGCCCATAGGCCATGGTGTCATTTCAGGAACATTTAAATATGTGTACGTCAGTCAAACAATCCCCCAGGCCCTTTTTGTTCAGTGCTAATAAAGGTTGCTTTAATTCTGTTCAAATACAACAATTTAAAATAAAGCACAATTTACATTGAAGAATCTATAGCAGATTTTATGTAAAGATAAAGTGCATGGGATTGCGGGTAGTGTCTTGAAATGGATAGAAAGCTGGCTAGCAGACAGGAAGCAAAAGGTTGGAATAAACGGGTCTTTTTCCAATTGGCAGGCGCAGGGATCTGTGCTAGGGCCCCAACTGTTCACATTATATATTAATGATTTGGACAGGGAACTAAATGTAGTATTTTCAAATTTGCAGATGGTACAAAGTTGGGTGGGAGGGTGAAATGTGAGGAGGGTGCAGAGATTCCTCAGCGGGATTTGGACCGGCTGAGTGAGTGGGCATATACATGGCAGATACAGTACACCATGGATAAATGTGAGGTTATCCACTTCAGTAGCAAAAATAGGAAGGCAGATTATTATTTGAATAGGTGTAAATTGAGAGAGGTGGATACTCAGCGAGACCTTGGTGTCCTCGTGCATTAGTTGCTGAGAGCACACAGGTACAGCAGGCAGTAAAGAAGGCAAATAGTATATTGGCCTTCATAGCGAGAGGATTTGAGTGTAAGAATAGGGTTGTTTTACCACACTGGTATAGGGCATTGGTGAGTCCACACCTGGAGTATTGTGTGCAATTTTGGTGTCCTTATCTGAGGAAGGATGTTTTTGCTATGGAGGGAGTGCAGCAAAGGTTTACCAGGCCGATTCCTGGGATGGCAGGACTGTCATATGAGGAGAGACGACATCTGGTAGGATTATATTCATTGGAGTTTAGAAGAGTGAGAGGGGATCTCATAGAAACTGGCAAAATTCTAACAGGATTATACAGGGTAGATTCAGAAAGAATGTTCCCAATGCTGGGGGAGTCCAGAACTCGGGGTCATAGTTTGAGGATAAGGGGTAAACCTTTTACAACTGAGGTGAGGAGAAATTTCTTCACCCAGAGAATGGGGAATCTGTGGAATTCACTACCACAGAAAGTAGTTGAGGCGAAAACATTGTGTAATTTAAAGGAGGAATTAGATATAGCTCTTGGGGCTAAAGGGATCAAGGGATATAAGGGGAAGGCGGATCAGGATATTGAACTTGATGATCAGCCATGATCATAATGAATGGCGGAGCAGGCGCGAAGGGCCGAATGGCCTCCTACTGCACCTATTTTCTATTAATGTTTCTATGTTATAACAGAGCTGGGTTCTATTTGACTAGTGACAGTACTCTGGAGCGGAATAAGCAGTGTGGTGCCTCAGGAGAGCCATATAGTCAGATCTGATCTTACGATACCTCTGCCTCCAGTCATCTTCCCCTAAACAAGGGAAGTCCAAACTGGGGCATTGAGCCAGAAATACTCACCCCCACATAAAATGGAGCCCTCGTAATGTTACCCGGAGAGGAAATTGAGAAACCTTACAAGGTTGTAAGAATTTGTCAGCACCCGATGGGAAATTCATCTACACCGCCGCCCCCTCCCCCACCCCCGGAACAGTGCTGCTTTCTATGACCATAGATGGAGAAATGGCACCCACCATCTCCTAGGATTAGACTGACTATTGATACTTAGCTTTGTTCAAATTAAAGCTCCCCTTGTGTATAAGTCACAATGCCCAACTTATTGTAAAGTTTTACTTTGCAACCCAGTGCTACAATTGTCATGAATTTGACCTTTCTTTTTAATGATTGTATCCCAGTCAGCTGTAAGAATCCCCCTGCTGGTCATTCATCCTGGTGATACAGCAGCACAATGGCTCAGTGGTTAGCACTGCCGTCTTGACGGTGCCAAGGACCCTGGTCCGATCCTGTGGAGTTTGCACATTCTCCCCGTGTCTGTGTGGGTCTCACCCCCACAACCCAAAGAATGTGCAGGGTAAGTGGATTGGCCACGCTTAATTGCCCTTAATTGGAAGAAAAAGAATTGGCTACTCTAAATTTATTTTTTTGAAAAAGTAATTTAAACAAAATTCATCCTGGTGGCAATCTTGGGGCCTCAATTTGAAAGAGGCTGAATAGAGTGATCCCATAAGTATGAATGTAAGTGGGATGGATGTCATGCACATATTTTGTACTATGTGACTATCTTCCACTCACTGCATTTTGCTAGAGAAATAATCCAACTGTTCTCAAGATCTAACAGGTTGGGCCTGTATCCATCAGAGTTTAGAAGAGTGAAAGGTGATCTTCCTGAAACATATAAGGTACTGAGGGGTCTCGACAGGGTAAATGCTGAGTGGATGGTTTCCCCTCGGGAGAGAGAGTAGGACCAGGGGACACAGTTTAAAAGTAAAGGGTCTCCCATTTGTGATCAAGACGAAGATAAATAATTTTCTCTCAAAGGGCCGTTTGTGGAAGTCTCCCCCCTCAGAGTCCTGGAGGCATTTTTAAGGCTGAGATGGATAGATTCTTGACTGACAAGGGAGTCAAAAGATAGGTAGTAGACAGGAAGGTACAGGTCACAATCAGGTCAGCCATGATCTTATCAAATGGTGGGGCAAGCTCGACAGGCCAAATGGCCTACTCCTGCTCTTAATTCGTATGCTCGTCCATTTGCTGTAGTTTTGGAGACACGCTTGAAGACCACAGATCTTGCTCCCAACTCAATAAATGACACGGTGATGTCAACACCCACACCATTTTTTTTTTAAACTCCACGAGAAGCAAATGGCAAATACCCTTCTTTTAATACAGCTCATTGCAACCGGTCTGCAATCATTTCCATATACCAGTCTCAGGGACCTATTTGATTCATTTGTGTGTGGAAAGCAGGACAGTGAGAAAATGATGCGAAAAAGAAGTCCAAAATGTAAGTGTTATTGCTGTCAGTCCTGATGCACTGGAAGATATGTCAGGCGTGTTGCTGATCTATAGATCATCATTTTTCACCTTCCACCTATTGACACACACAAATGTACATTCTGTGGCAGAACAGTCTCAATTCAAAAATGTTGAAGCAATTCCACAATTCCCCAAGGTACGAATTGAATTTGGTTTTGATTTCACCAAGTGAAAACAAAGTTGTAAAAAAATATTGGAAGGAAAGAGATCCTGGTCATTTGAGCTCACTCCAATTCATTACTCAAATAGATAAAGGGACGTTTTGCAGCACTGACTACACTACCTCACGTGGACGCTGGTTTAATATGGTTCCAAGCCTGCATGGAGGAGAGAATGGAACAGATAGGCATAATGATTCTCTGTGCTGAATTCATATCACAATGCAACATCAGCTGCTTTTTGCCTGATCTCAGTTTGCCTCTTGGCATTGTGAGGAGAATTGCATTAATTTCAGTACGGTCTTCAAAATGAAATGTGTAGGATTTAGTTTAATTCTCTTGGTCCTCGATTCCTGCATGATAAGAGCACCAAACATAAGATCAGGGGTTACCACACCTCGCCTGCCTGCCTGATCTTGCATCCAATAACTTCCGTGGCCAAATAATCAGCCGAACTGTTAATCCACAGCATTTCAGTTGTTGCCACAACGTGAAAAACCTGACAGCCACGGCATTGATTGTACAAGTCCAACCCAAACTGTTGCCGAATTTTGAAGAAAGCACCGATCTACGTACTATGTGGCTCACCCACATGGAAGAGCACTCACCGAGTGAGAGGAGTGATTCAGCAGCAGCTTGCCGGAGAAGTTCTCTCTCAGATTGGCACAGACTCACCAATATGTCAATGCTTTCACAAGCCTGCGGAGAAAAACATTGAATATTTGGAATTGGTTAAATCAGTATTGGTAAAGAACCTTGATTGAAGGACTTATCATTCCGAATGTCACACAATAATATCCAATTAGAGTTTAGTGATCCATGAAGGAACATATATTTGGTGGTTATGCCCTCAAATGCCACAGGAACCACTTGTGGTATTTTGGCAGGGCAGATACCCAACTAAAGTGGCTTATTCCAGTTCTACACAAATGGCCACAAGAGGATTCTATTACACTCCTCCCTCGATGGAAAAGTTACACAATGTTCAAAATTTCATATAACTTTTGGAGATTTTGTGTGTTTCATTTATTTATAGATCTAACTTAACCACCGGTTTCCGATTTCCAAGAAGATACCTCCTTCCTTGACTCAAATTTTCAGCACTTGGGGAAGGACCTCCACCCAGTTGGGCCTTAGTCTGAGGTGACGTTTTCTCCAACAAGGACCGATTTTGTCCTTAAACTTCTGTTTAATTGTCCACTTTATCACTTTATCTGTCTGACTTGGTTCGGAACTAGTTTCAGGTGCCATTTGTGTTGGAGCAACTACTGGTACTCTATTTGTAGCCCAACTATCCAATTCATCGGATTCATTAGTCCCAAATTCCTCCTCCTTCATGAAACTCTGAAGGTAAAACTTAATCTACATGTACAAACCTAACCTTTTCACTACCAAACATCTTGACCAAATATGTGCGACAACCACATACTTTGACAACTCTTCATGGTAACCACATCCACCACAATCATTATGATGATTCTCTTTCCACCTGGATTGTTTCTCTTCAGCTGACTGTACTAAATGTGGTTTCAGCAATGACACCTCATTCTGAGATGACTTCTCAGAAACAATTTAGCTGGCGTACTGTGTGAGGTGTGTTATGATAAATAAACAAAACAATTGCCAGTTTGTGATTCAATAATAATGGATGTTTCTTCCAATTTGCATCATGTGAAGATCATACTGAACAATTGCGCACCCTGCTGCCCCATTTGAAGCAGGATGGCATGGCAGAACTCGAGTGTGTTTTACCTCTTTCCTTTGAATGAATTTTACAATATCTCCTGAAGAAAACTAAGGTCAATTGTCGGACATAATTTCCTCAGGGAACCCATAAATAAAATGGCAGAAATTCTCCGTCTGTCGGGATTCTCTTTTTCCGCCGGCAGCGCAACCCCGCTCGCGGGTTTCCCGATTGCGTGGGATAGCTTCAATGGGAAATCCCATTGACAAGCAGCAGGAGTTGAGAATCCCGCCATCAGCCAACGGTGCAATGCTGAGAAAAATGTGGCTGGGGGATTGGAGAATCCCACTCAATGGGCGAAATTCTCCCCCAACGGCGGGATGTCCGCCGACTGGCGCCAAAGCCGGCGCCAATCAGACGTGCATCGCGCCGGCTCAAAGGTGCGGAAGGCTCCACATCTTTGGCGGCCTAGCCCCAACATTGAGGGGCTAGGCCGACGCCGGAGGGATTTCCGCCCCGCCAGCTGGCGGAAATGGCGTTTGTTTCCCCGCCGGCTGGCGCGGAAATGTGGCGCATGCGCGGGAGCGACAGCGGCCGCTGTCAGTTTCCCAGCGCATGCGCGGGAGCGTCAGCGGCCGCTGTCAGTTTCCCGCGCATGCGCAGTGGGGAGAGTCTCTTCCGCCTCCGCCATGGTGGAGGCCGTAGCGGAGGCGGAAGGGAAAGAGTGCCCCCACGGCACAGGCCCGCCCACGGATCGGTGGGCCCGATCGTGGGCCAGGCCACCGTGGGGGCACCCCCCGGGGTCAGATTGCCCCGCGCCCCCCCCCCCAGGACCCCGGAGCCCGCCCACGCCGCCTGGTCCCGCCGGTAAATACCAGGTTTGATTTACGTCGGCGGGACAGGCAATTCCTGGGCGGGACTTCGGCCCATCCGGGCCGGAGAATCCAGCGGGGGGTCCCGCCAACCGGCGCGGCCGGATTCCCGCCCCCGCCCAATCTCCGGGAGCGGAGACTTCGGAGGGGGCGGGGGCGGGATTCACGGCGGCCAACGGCCATTCTCCGACCCGGCGGGGGGTCGGAGAATGACGCCCATGATCTAGAGTTTTGTTAGCTGTTGTTCGATTCATTGGGAACCCCTCAATTCACTTTGAGTAGCTATCTATCACAATGAATAGCTGTCTCCCTTCAACATCTGAAAAATCTATGCGCAGTCTGTGCCACACTCTAACTGGCCATTACCACTTTTGCTAAAATACTGATGGCAGCTTCTTTTCTACTGCTTCACATGTACTGTGCTGTTTCATGGAGTCTTTTATGTCCTTATCAAACCCTGGCCACCAAAGACAATTGCTCCCCAGATTCTTTGTCAATCTCATCCCCAAGTGTTGATCATGAAGATCACATAACAACTGTGATCAGTACCGTTCAGGAATTACCACCCGGGATCGCCACATGACACAGCGTTTATCATCCCTAAACATAAAAGAAGCCTGATTTCTAAATCCAGTATCTGTGTTGGCCACCTTTTTGCGATATAGTCATATACCCTGGCCAGCACAATTTGTTTTAACAGTGGCAACTGCTGTGACTGGCATCTCTTCTATTCGTGAAACGAAAAATACATCTTCCCTGTTGGGCTCTACTTGGGATGGGGATGGTAATCCAGACAAAGCATTGGCATTCTAATCGTCTGTGCTTACTAATACCATACGGATAAGAAGACTAAGTCTGTTACAGTGGCACAGTGGTTAGCCCTGCTGCCTCACAGCACCCGGGACCTGGGTTCGATTGCAACCTTGGGTGACTGTCCATGTGGAGTTTGCACTTTCTCCCTGTGTCTGCGTGGGTTTCCTCCGGGTGCTCCGGTTTCCTCCCACAGTCCAAAGATGTGCAGGTTAGGTGGATTGGCCATGCTAAATTGCCCCTTAGTGTCCAAATGTTAGGTGGGGTTATGGGGTTACGGGGATAGGGCGGGGGAGTGTTGTCGGTAGGGTGCTCTTTCATAGGGGGGTGGGTGCAGACTCAATGGGCTGAATGGTCTCCTTCTGCACATAAGGGATTCTACATTCATCCTATAGCTAAAGTTGGTACGGGAGACTTTGGATTCAAATGTACCATTTGTGGCCAAATAATGGAAAATATCCATTTCCTATTGACCCTATCAAAACTCTTCTAATAAGCTCTTCTAAATCTCTTCATCTTACCCTCCTCAAGTGAAAATAGTCCAATCATTCAAAAGGGAATTGGATACGGACATGCAGGACAAGAACATACAAAGGATGCAGGGGATGGTCAGGTAGGTAAAGGTGAATATCTCCAACTAAGTATCTGGCACAGCTAGAATGATCAAAGTGTGCTGTGACTCCGATCATTATTATTATTGCACTGTGAATTTAATAAAAGCTGTACTTACTTTGATGCATTTCAGTGCTGTGCAAGCCGCTGTTTGGATCTTTACATTGGGTTGGGTTAGCGACTTGGTGTAGTAAAGCAAAGCCTATGAAAGAGGGGAAAGCATTCTTTCAAATGTACGATTAATAATGTTCTTCTAAAGGAAGTACAAATGCAATTTTACATCAGATCAAGAGAAAATAATGGGCTAGATGCTCTGGGCACCAGCTCTCCCCTCAATCTGGAAGGAAAGTTGGCTCTGGAGGGACCAACGCCTGTCCCACAGCAATAACACCCTAGGGACAATCAGGCTGAGTGTCTGACGTCTGTCTCCTCAATTGAATGGAAGGCCCACTTTCATAACAGCTCCAGCAGTCCCAGCAGTGGCAGATCTCCGTAGTGGACGCTGCTGGGACTGCAAGGAGTCACAGGTCAAAGATCATGGCTTTTAAGGCAAGGATTGATTGGAAAGCCTCGGGATGGAGGTGGAAGGAAAAGGGTGGGGGTTGGGGGGCTGGGGGGGGTCTGTTGTGTTTTGGAAAGCTATTGGGAGAAACAAAGTGGTGGCATCTTGGACGGGTGCCCCATGTGTGCACAAGGCACCTCGAATTGATGTACCTTCTCATCCTTCTTGCTTTTCTCCACTACCGTCGCTCCCCTCCCATAATATGCAGCCCCTCGTGCCTTCTTATCAAATCTGTGTGATCTATCCCATGTTGAACAAGGAATCTATCATTTTCTTTAATGTTTTAATAAAATCTGCATTCACTGAACCAGATGGTCTTCTGTTCCCTAAGCTAACAGTTTTGTAAAATATTTACTGATTGTTATGTTTAAGGTGTCAGCTTTGACTCAGTGGCTGATATTTTCACTTCTGGTTCAGAAGGGTGTGGATTCAAGTTCCATGCCTGTAACCCGAAGGCACAAAGTAAGCTGACACCCCGTACAGTAATAATAACACAACATGCTGGAAAGACTCAGCAGGTTTGCCAGCATCCATGGAGAGACAAACAGCGTTAATGGTGTGATTTAACCCACAAAAAAGAATCCCGTTTTGGGTGTGCATAGTGGGGTGTTTCTGGGTGCCTGCAAGGCCAACAATGACCGCACTATTTAACTATGCCGTTTTTTTGGCCTGGGTTGGGAACGCACTGCCGAGACCACACTTATCCCACTTCCTGCATTCCTGACCTCAGTTTGCCAGTGCCGGAAGATGACTCGAGTATCGGGGCGGCATTTGTAAATGCTGCCCAATCCTTTGACACCTTCTCTGCTCCTCCAATGCAGCCTCCTGACCCTCCTACTGCCTCAACTTCTTAGCGGGGCCTCAAGCACCCCCTCACCCAACCTTTAAAGGGCTGGACACCCCCAGGCCAAATCCCTGATATGAGCAACCTGGCACCTGGGCACTGCCAGTCTGGCAGTGACACTTGGGCATCCTGGCAGTGCGAGGGTGACACTTACAGGGTTCTGGCTGGCAGTGCCCAGGTGTCAGCAGGAGTGCAAGGTTACCACCCGGCCCAGAGCCCAATCACCCAATGGCCTGGGAGACCCCTACCCCACACAGGTGCTCTTATGCCTGGTCCACATTTGTCTGGACAAGTGCCAGATGGCGCCATGGTGAGGTCTCCCAGGTGAGGCCGTTAGTTCCGGGGTCTCGGGAGAATTTGGTGTCGGCATATTTAAATGAGCCCAATGTCTCATTTAAATCTGTTAATCTTGGTGAGATCCAGATAGTGACGTCTCGTTAGATTTCGTGAGGACTCGGTCGTATCAGCGCAGCCGCTTGGCCCATTCGGGCCGGAGAATCGGCAGCCCCGCCGATTCCAGCGGCCCGTGGACAGCGCTGCGACAGCGCAAATGGCGCCGATTCTTCGCACCTCGGAGAATCGCGCGCTGGCGGCGGGGCGTCGTGGCACGGTTGCGGCGATTCTCCGGCCCCCTGCCGGGTCGGAGAATCGCCGGGGGTCGGCGTGAATCCCAACCCCGCCGTCCTCCTAATTCTCCGTCCCCCCAAAAATCGACCCGGCATGAGTCGCGCCGCCCGCCCTGGAGAATGGCAGGGTCCGGTGCGACTCAATGGGCGCCGGGGCTGCCTGAATTCTCCGGCCCGCAATGGGCCGAAGTCCCATCCGTCTTTTGCCAGACCCGCAGGCGTAAATTGGAGTAGGTCCATACCGGCGGGACCTGGCAGTGCGGGCGGCCACCGGGGTTCTTGGGGGGGCGCGGGGGGATCTGGCCCCGGGAGGTGCCCGGGGCCGGGGCCCACCGATCCGTGGGCGGGCCTGTACCGTGGGGGCACTCTATCCTTCTGCACCGGAGGCTGTACTGGTCCGCCATGGCCGGTGTGGAAACAAAGCCCTCTGCGCATGCACCGGGATGACGCCAGCACACGCTGGCGCTCCTGCGCATGTGCCAACTCGCGCCATCCGGCAGAGGCCCTTCGGCGCCAGTTGGCATAGCTTTCCCGCCGGCCGGCGGGGCACAAACCAGTCTGGAGTCGGCCTAGCCCCTGAAGGTGCGGAATTTGGGGAGGCCCGACGCCGGAGTGGTTCACGCCACTCCGTCCCGCCAGAGTTGCCCGCCCAGCCGGGTAGGGGAGAATCCCGCCTAGCGTGGATCTAGCGTGGCCTGATGCTGATGCAAAGCAAAAGGGGGCAACATTTTCCGACTTTCCTGACGCGACCCATTGAATCATCCATTGCTGACAAAAAATCCAGTCAGAAAAACACCAGTCATGTGAAGTGACTAGAGAAGCTGAGATTGTTTTTCTTAAGAGTGGAGAAGTTTCCAAGAAGATTTCAAAGAGATATTCAAAGTTATGCAGGGATTTTGTAGAATGAATATGGAGAAAGTATTTTCAGTGGAACAAGAGTCAAGAATCAGAGGACACAAAATTGAAACAATTGCAAAAAAGCGTGAAGTAATTTTTTTACATCAAGATATGTCAAGATTTGGAATGCACTAGTTGAAAGGGGGATAGAAGTAGATTCAGTAGTAACTTTCACAAGGGATTTCGATATGTAGGACAACAATTGCAGGGACACGGAGAGAGAGAAGGGAAGCAGGGACCGATTACTTGGCTCTTTGAAAGAGATGGTACAGGCACAACACACCAAACAATCTCGTTGTGCACTGTTAGATTCGACAAACCTTAAATAAACAACAAAATAATGAAGTCGTTTTCTAGACACTTTCAGTTGGAAACCTCACCCTGCAAAGTAAACTTAAGGGATAGAAAATAATAGTCAGCACACCAGGCATCCTGACGTCACAACCATTTTGTCAACTATGTTAAATAAAGAGTCAACTATGCGCTGAATTCTTCAGCTGTGCCCGCCGCAAGATCGCCACGAACGGAACGGGGACCTCTGTTGACCTCGGGCGGGAATTTCCGGTCGACGGCCAGGCATGGCTGAAGAATCCCGCCCTGTGGATCCAATGTTTTCAACCAACAGTGAACTTGAAGGATAAATGCGTTAACTTGCTGTAAATGCAGAGACGTACACATAGTTACCTGGTGCTTCCTCTCATTAGAACTACTTCAGTATTCAAGTAACAAGCCTCCACTTGTGCACAGATAAGTTGAAGTAATGTCAAGTGTGCCAGTTTTCAAAAATTCATTAAAGGGATGTGGGTGTCGCTGGTTAGGCCAGCATCTATTGCCCATCCCTATTTGCCCTTCAGAAGGTGGTGATGAGTTGCCTTCTTGAAGCAATGCAGTCCTTCAGGTGTAAGTGCGCCCACTATGCTGTTACGGAGGTAGTTCCAGGATTTTGCCCCACTGAAAGTGAAGGAACGGTGATATATTTCCAAGTTGGGGTGGTGAGTGACTTGGAGGTGAACCTCCAGGTGGTGGTGTTCCCAGGTATCTGCTGCTCTTGTACTTTCAGGTGGTAGTGGGCGTGAGTTTGGAAGGTGCTGGCGAAGGAACCTTCGTGAGTTACTGCAGTGCATCTTGTAGATGGTACACACAGCTGCCACTGTTCGTCGGTGATGGAGGGTTTGAATGTTTGTGGAAGGAGTGCCAATCAAATGGGCTGCTTTGTCCTGGATGGTGTCAAACTTTGTGAGTGTTGTTGGAGCTGCACTCATCCAGGCAAGTGGAGAGTATTCCATTACACTCCTGACTTGTGCTTTGTAGATGGTGGACAGGTTTTGGGGAGTCAGGAGGTGAGTTACTCATCGTAGGATTCTGAGCCTTTGACCTGCCCTGGTAGCCACAGTATTAATGTGGCTAGTCCAGTTCAGTTTCTGATCAATGGTAATCCATCATGCATCAAATATAACCGCATGTAGGTGATACGTATATCGGTGTACATTCAAGTGACTAGAAATTGAACTTAAGCGTCATAAATTTTAAATTTCTCTCAATATTGTATTAGGGTTTTTACCTTTTCTCTGAAATTGTTGTCTGTTGAAGCGGTAGCAAGGAAGGAGGTTGCAGCCTGCACTAAGTCACTGTTAGTTTCCAGTAGAAGAAAAGCTATTGCTTTTAAAGTCTCCTCGAAAGGTTGAAGATTCTGGGCAGGCTGTTCTTCCAGTGTTTCCAGCGTCTTTTCCGGCTGTGAGGACTGAAGGGTTTGCAGTAGCATGACTACATTTAAAAACAAAGAGAATGGTTTTTAATCACCCACCTTCCATTTCAGCTCAAAGTTTAGGTAAAGAAAACATATATGCTCGTTTAGCACACTGGGCTAAATCGCTGGCTTTTCAAGCAGGCCAGCAGCACGGTTCAATTCCCGTACCAGCCTCCCCGAACAGGCGCCAGAATGTGGCGACTAGGGGCTTTTCACAGTAACTTCACTGAAGCCTACTTGTGACAATAAGCGATTTTCATTTTTCATTTCAAAGACGTCACACACACCAAGTGTTTTATAGCCAATCAGTACTGTGTAAATGTGGACCATTTTTCAGCCAATTTGCATTTGACAAACATCAATATAATAAATGTCACTTCTATTTCAGTAATGTTGTCTGATAGATAATTGTCACTGGGAGGATTATTGTTATTTTCTTTTTCAAATAGTTCTGTGGGATCTTTGATGCCCACCTGATTTTTGGCTCATCCGAATGACAGCACCTCTGCCAGTGCAGAACTCACCCAGTATTGCACTGTAATAAAATAAAATGTTGGAAATCAGCAGGTCTGGCAGCACCTGTGGAGAGAGGAACAGCGCTAATGTTTCGAGTCCCTCTGACTCTTCTCCAGAGCTCCGAGGAAGTCATACGGACTCGCAATGTTGGGCGCGAGTTAACGGGATGAAAACAGAGTCTCATTTTGGGCGGGTTTAGTGGGTGTTTCTTGGCGCAGCAACGCCAAGAAAGATACCGCTATTTAATGGCACTTTGCCAATTTTTATGGCCTCGGCGGAGAACATCCTGTTGAGGCCACTTCCTGCACTGGCGATTCAATGCCGCCCTGATCTTTTGATCCCCCTCAGGCACCCCACCAGGTGGTAGCGCTAAGGTGCCAGTGTGGCAGTGGGAGGGTGCCTGGGTGGCAGCGGGAGTGCGAGGGTGCCATCCTACCCAGGGCCTGACCGCCCAGGTGTCACTAATGAACTGGGGGACCCCCCAGGTGCTGGTACGCCTGGTCCACGCTTCTGTGGACAGTGCTAAATGGAGCCATGACGAGGTCTCCCAGGCACAGCCATTAGCTCCCGGGCCTAATGGCTCACTTAAAAGTCCAGATCACGACGTCTTGTGAGATTCCGTTGAATTGCATCACCAAGTCGGGAGCTGTTAAATCGCGTCCGTAAACTCTGTTCCTCTCACCACAAATGCTGCCAGACCTGCAGAGTTTTCCCAGCAATTTTCTGTTTTCATTTCAGATTTCCAGCATTTGCAGTATTTTGCTTTTATTTGATTATTGCACTGTGGTTGTTATCTAAGAGTTGTGAAGTCTCTGGATTGGGGTTGAAACCACCATCTTCTGATTGAGAAGTCAAATTGTTCTTATCGAGCCATCTTTGATTATCAAAACACTAACTAGGGGCGTCATTCTCCGACCCCCCGCCGGGTCGGAGAATGGCCGTTGGCCGCCGTGAATCCCGCCCCCGCCCCCGCCGAAGTCTCCGAAGGGAGAAAAGTCGGCGGGGCGTTAATGGCGCCGCTGCCGCGGAGAATGTCACGGGTCTGCGCAAGGCAGCCGATTTTCGGCCTGCCGATATTCTCCCTTCCGGATGGGCCGAAGTCCCGTCGACGTGATGACCGTTCACGTCGACGTGAATCAAACCTCCTTTTCATCGGCGTGACCCGGTGCTCCAGGCTCACGCCGACCAGCGAGGAAGTGAGTGACGGCCTGGGGGGTTGGCTCTGGGCAGGAAATGGCGTGGCCGCAGACTGATTGCCTGAGGAGAGGTGTGTCTCGGCTTGTGTGTGTGTGCGGCGGGGGGGGGGGGGGGGGGGGGGGGTGGTTAGAGTAGGCTGGGCTCCGGGGGAGTGCCGGGAGGGGGTCCGTGCCGGGATGGAGGTTGGGGGTTGTGGAGGGGGTCCGTGCCGGGGTGGAGGTTGGGGAGGGGGTCCGTGCTGGGGTGGAGGTTGGGGGTTGGGGAGGGGGTCCGTGCCGGGGTGGATGTTGGGGTTTGGGGAGGGGGTCCGTGCCGGGGTGGAGGTTGGGGGTTGGGGAGGGGGTCCGTGCCGGGGTGGAGGTTGGGGAGGGGGTCCGTGCTGGGGTGGAGGTTGGGGGTTGGGGAGGGGGTCCGTGCCGGGGTGGAGGTTGGGGGTTGGGGAGGGGGTCCGTGCCGGGGTGGAGGTTGGGGGTTGGGGAGGGGGTCCGTGCCGGGGTGGAGGTTGGGGGTTGGGGAGCAGGTCCGTGCCGGGGTGGAGGTTGGGGAGGGGGTCCGTGCTGGGGTGGAGGTTGGGGGTTGGGGAGGGGGTCCGTGCCGGGGTGGAGGTTGGGGGTTGGGGAGGGGGTCCGTGCCGGGGTGGAGGTTGGGGAGGGGGTCCGTGCTGGGGTGGAGGTTGGGGGTTGGGGAGGGGGTCCGTGCCGGGGTGGAGGTTGGGGGTTGGGGAGGGGGTCCGTGCCGGGGTGGAGGTTGGGGGTTGGGGAGGGGGTCCGTGCCGGGGTGGAGGTTCGGGGTTGGGGAGGGGGTCCGTGCCGGGGTGGAGGTTGGGGAGGGGGTCCGTGCCGGGGTGGAGGTTGGGGAGGGGGTCCGTGCCGGGGTGGAGGTTGGGGAGGGGGTCCGTGCTGGGGTGGAGGTTGGGGGTTGGGGAGGGGGTCCGTGCCGGGGTGGATGTTGGGGTTTGGGGAGGGGGTCCGTGCCGGGGTGGAGGTTGGGGGTTGGGGAGGGGGTCCGTGCCGGGGTGGAGGTTGGAGAGGGGGTCCGTGCTGGGGTGGAGGTTGGGGGTTGGGGAGGGGGTCCGTGCCGGGGTGGAGGTTGGGGGTTGGGGAGGGGGTCCGTGCCGGGGTGGAGGTTGGGGGTTGGGGAGGGGGTCCGTGCCGGGGTGGAGGTTGGGGGTTGGGGAGGGGGTCCGTGCCGGGGTGGAGGTTGGGGAGGGGGTCCGTGCTGGGGTGGAGGTTGGGGGTTGGGGAGGGGGTCCGTGCCGGGGTGGAGGTTGGGGGTTGGGGAGGGGGTCCGTGCCGGGGTGGAGGTTGGGGGTTGGGGAGGGGGTCCGTGCCGGGGTGGAGGTTGGGGAGGGGGTCCGTGCTGGGGTGGAGGTTGGGGGGTTGGTGAGGGGGTCCGTGCCGGGGTGGAGGTTGGGGGTTGGGGAGGGGGTCCGTGCCGGGGTGGAGGTTGGTGGTTGGGGAGGGGGTCCGTGCCGGGGTGGAGGTTCGGGGTTGGGGAGGGGGTCCGTGCCGGGGTGGAGGTTGGGGAGGGGGTCCGTGCCGGGGTGGAGGTTGGGGGTTGGGGAGGGGGTCCGTGCCGGGGTGGAGGTTGGGGAGGGGGTCCGTGCTGGGGTGGAGGTTGGGGGTTGGGGAGGGGGTCCGTGCCGGGGTGGAGGTTGGGGGTTGGGGAGGGGTTCCGTGCCGGGGTGGAGGTTGGGGGTTGGGGAGGGGGTCCGTGCCGGGGTGGAGGTTGGGGAGGGGGTCCGTGCCGGGGTGGAGGTTGGGGGTTGGGGAGGGGGTCCGTGCCGGGGTGGAGGTTGGGGAGGGGGTCCGTGCAGGGGTGGAGGTTGGGGGTTGGGGAGGGGGTCCGTGCCGGGGTGGAGGTTGGGGGTTGGGGAGGGGGTCCGTGCCGGGGTGGAGGTTGGGGGTTGGGGAGGGGGTCCGTGCCGGGGTGGAGGTTGGGGAGGGGGTCCGTGCCGGGGTGGAGGTTGGGGGTTGGGGAGGGGGTCCGTGCCGGGGTGGAGGTTGGGGAGGGGGTCCGTGCCGGGGTGGAGGTTGGGGGTTGGGGAGGGGGTCCGTGCCGGGGTGGAGGTTGGGGGTTGGGGAGGGGGTCCGTGCCGGGGTGGAGGTTCGGGGTTGGGGAGGGGGTCCGTGCCGGGGTGGAGGTTGGGGAGGGGGTCCGTGCCGGGGTGGAGGTTGGGGGTTGGGGAGGGGGTCCGTGCCGGGGTGGAGGTTGGGGAGGGGGTCCGTGCTGGGGTGGAGGTTGGGGGTTGGGGAGGGGGTCTGTGCCGGGGTGGAGGTTGGGGGTTGGGGAGGGGGTCCGTGCTGGGGTGGAGGTTGGGGGTTGGGGAGGGGGTCCGTGCCGGGGTGGAGGTTGGGGAGGGGGTCCGTGCCGGGGTGGAGGTTGGGGGTTGGGGAGGGGGTCCGTGCCGGGGTGGAGGTTGGGGAGGGGGTCCGTGCCGGGGTGGAGGTTGGGGGTTGGGGAGGGGGTCCGTGCCGGGGTGGGTGATGGGAGGGCAAATGAGTTGGTCCACCTGGCCAGGTGCCAGCCTCCAACAGTTGGACCCATGCGGTCCATGCCACCTGGCTGGGGGGAGGAGGGGATATGGGCAATGATGACATGTCGTCGTTCCTCTCCCCCCCACCAGGTCGTCATGTTTTCAGATCATCCAGCGATGTTGGCCGCCGTGGTGGCAGCCGCTCATGTCTATGTTGCCCTGGATGAGGAGGAGGAGGAGGAGGAGGAGGAGGAGGAGCGTGCCAGAGAGGCGGCGCAGGCTGCCGCAGAGGGGCAGGCGGCAGCCGCCCAGGCTGGAGGGACACCTGACCGACAGGACGAGGAGGGGGAGGAGGACGTCGCGGCCCCACGGCAACGGAGGCACCCGAGGGCGCCCCGTGTGTACCGGCCCCGGCAGTCATACCAGGACCTCACGGACCGGGAATGCAGGAGGAGACTCCGGATGAGCCGGGAAACCGTGGCACACATCTGCCACCTGCTGGCACACCTGTCACCGCGTGGCACTGGCGGGGGACACCCTCTCCCCGTGTCCGTCAAGGTTACGGTGGCCCTGAACTTTTATGCAACGGTGTCATTCCAGGCACCGAGTGGGGACCTGTCCGGCATATCGCAGACATCGGTGCACCGGTGCATCCGGGCAGTGACAGATGCCCTATATGCCATGGCGCACCGCTACATCCGCTTCCCCGTGGACCGGGCCAGCCAAGATGCCCGGGCCGTGGGCTTCTCTGCCATTGCCGGGTTCCCCATGGTCCAGGGCGCGATCGATGGGATGCACGTCGCCGTGCGGCCACCTGCAGATAACAGGGCCGTGTTCACTAATAGGAAGGGGACCTATTCGATGAACGTACAGGTGGTCTGCGACCACGGCATGATGATCCTGCACGTCTGCGCCCGTCACCCAGGCAGTGTACACGACTCATTCGTGTTGTCGCGGTCATCCATCCCCGGCATGTACGAGGGACGCCATCCCCGGCTGAGGGGCTGGTTGCTGGGCGACAGGGGCTACCCATTGCGATCGTGGCTGATGACGCCTATACGGAGGCCACGCAATGAGGCGGAGAACCGCCACAATGATGCCCATGTAGCGACAAGGGGAGTGATCGAGAGGTGCTTTGGCGTGCTGAAGATGAGTTTCAGGTGCCTGGACCTCTCTGGGGGCGCCCTCCAGTATCGGTCAGATAGGGTCGGCCGCATCATTGTGGTGTGCTGCGTCCTGCACAACATAGCCCAGCAGAGGGGCGATGTGCCGCAGGCAGAGGAGGGCGGAGTGGAGGAGCAGCAGGAAGAGGCCCAGTCCTCCCCAGATGAGGGGGATGGGGGCAATGGTCAGGGCAGACGGGGTAGACACAGACGGGTGGCTGTCCACCGTTACCGGCTGGCCCAGCGGGCACGGGACAGGCTGATAGCCGCCCGCTTCACTGACTAGATGGGCGTGGGAATCGGGTAGTATGGCCACAGACCGCACACCATGACAACAGCCGACCACCCACACCCACCACCCATCCACCCACCCAGCACCCTCACCCCCCTCCCCAACCCCACACACCCCACCCGCATGCACATCACCCCCCCACTCCCAATTGCCGATCCACCGGCGGCACAACGGGCCGGGCTCACCCAGTTGCGGGTGGACGCGTGTCTATCGCAGGCCATGGAGAATGATGACAACCCGCCTCCGATGAGCTCCTGGCTCTACATCGTTGGACTATGTCTGACCCATGGCCACAGTACCACCATCCACCCGGACCATCCCTGCATGCGGCTGTGACACTGCAGCGCACGGTCCCGTCCTCTGCCCGGGGGATGTTGATGGCGGCCCAGGGGGAAGGGGGCAGGCTCACCTGGGGCTGAGGTAAGACCACCCCTCACACACACACTTGCGCTCAACGTACATGACACCCCCGCACACTTTGGACAGAGCACAAAGGCAGCTTCGGTAGGTGTAACATTGACTTTAATAACCAAAGGAGTTCATGCATGTGCCCTAGCGCCTAAAACTCATCTGTGCCCTGCACCCGTGCCAACTTACTCAGTGTCTAATTGTTTAGCCTTACGGGCCCTTTGACTACGTCTACGTGGTTCCCCAGACGGTACAGCAGAACTGGAGGTGGACTCCTGTGATTCCTGCCCTCTGACACTGGATCCCTTTGGCGGCCGTTTCCTGGGGCGTCCTGGCCTAGATGGGCCAGGCTGCGGCCCGGGCGACTGGGATGGCGAGCTGCCAGCCTGTCCTGCCCGTTGCCCACCCAATGCACCTGGGACGGAAGGGGGGGAGTCCGAGGTGTCGCGGTGTACCGGGACCTCCCCTACAGAGGGAGCCGGGACGGACCACACCACCTCCTCCTCCCTTGGGGTGCCCGATGGCCCCCAGGCCTCTACATGGGTGGGGGATGCGAACGGACTGGCCATCCGACGCGCCCCCGACATCTGGCGCTGCCAGTCCTGGAGGCCCGTGCTGGTATCGACAGGGGTCTGCAGGTTTGCAGCCATGGAGCCCAGGGGGTTGTCGAACCCTGTCTGCGACAGTGCGACGCCAGCTCGCACATGGCCACTGGCGCCGATGCCCTCAGCGATGGCCTGCTGAGACTGGGCCATGGCCTGCAGAGACTGGGCCATGGCCTGCAGAGACTGGGCTATGGCCTGCTGAGACTGGGCCATGGCCTGCTGAGACTGGGCTATGGCGTTGAGCGCCTCTGCCATCTGGCGCTGGCACTGGCTCATGGCCTCCTGTGAGAGGGCAGCCATTTCCTGGGCCACAGACGCCGCCTGCACGGAAGGCCCCAGGCCTCGCAAACCGTTCCCCATGTCTGACACCGTCGCACCCATTGCCTCCACCGCGGACGCCACCCGTGCGGTGTCAGCCTGGGTGGCACGCATGACCGGGACCACTCCCAGCTCCTGGACGCGGGTGGACTCCTCCACCTGCGACCGCAGCCGCCGCAAGCCACCCGTCACCCTATTCGCTCGTCTCCGTGTCGGTGGTTGCATCGGATCTATGTGTGGGTGTGGTAACTGCAGGAACCCGGGATCCATCTGGGCGGCAGATGTTCGCTTGGCCTGGGCTGCCCTCCGACCGCCCGGTCCCTCTGCTGCTCCTACCTCCACCTGCTGTACCGGGACGGCTGTGTTGTGCGCACCAGTGAGTGTACCAGACGCCTCATCACTAAAGTGCCCAACCGTGGTGAGTGTTTCTGCGATGGTGGAGGGTGTTGGTGACAGCAGTGGCGTTGTGTCGTGCTCTTCGTCCCACTCTGAGTCCATGGCACTTTGGGGTGGGGGTTCGTCTCCACCCATCCACTCTGAGTCACTGTCCGGTATTTCGTCTTCCCGGGTAGGGGTGTCCTGGGTAGTGGTGTCCCGGGTAGTGCTGTCCCGGGTAGTGGTGTCCCGGGTAGTGGTGTCCCGGGTAGGGGTGTCCTGGATAGTGGTGTCCTGGGTAGTGGTGTCCTGGATAGTGGTGTCCTGGGTAGTGGTGTCCTGGGTAGTGGTGTCCTGGCTCGGATGTGACGGGGGCCTGTGGCTGCCCCCCTCATCGCTGGGTGGTCGCTCCCGCACGTGACGGGGGTGTCGTCTCCCTGTTGCTCCAGGTCTCTCCGTCTCCCGTGGTCTCCGAGGGGCATCCTGCGGGCGTCGCATGCTGGAGGGTTCGGGTCTCTCCGTCTCCCGTGGTCTCCGAGGGGCATCCTGCGGGCGTCGCATGCTGGAGGGTTCGGGTCTCTCCGTCTCCCGTGGTCTCCGAGGGGCATCCTGCGGGCGTCGCATGCTGGAGGGTTCGGGTCTCTCCGTCTCCCGTGGTCTCCGAGGGGCATCCTGCGGGCGTCGCATGCTGGAGGGTTCGGGTCTCTCCGTCTCCCGTGGTCTCCAAGGGGCATCCTGCGGGCGTCGCATGCTGGAGGGTGCGGGTCTCTCCGTCTCCCGTGGTCTCCGAGGGGCATCCTGCGGGCGGTCTGCATCTGCGGGGATGGGTGCCTGGACGTTTGGTCCTGCGATACACAATGAAGCATGCATGGTTAGACATCAGGCAGTGATCAGGTGATACGGGAGAGGGGGATATAGGGGAGGGGGATATGGGGACGGGCTGTTGGTGGCTCACTTGCTCGTGGGGCCCCGACCTCTGCATCAGCAACCTCCCGGTCCTCAGGTCCGCCAGCCAGTTCCAGGGCCCTTTCCTCGTGTACGGTCAGTGGCCTCTCATCAGCGGGCCCTCCTCCAGTCCTCACATGCTCCCTATTGTTGTGTGCGCGCTTCTCCTGGGGGGGGGGGGTGGTGGCAGGGGTAAAAGGCAACAGTGTTAGGCAGGTATATGAATGCACGCCATCGGTTGCGCGTGCATTGCAGAGGTTAAGGTTAGGGCTGGATTCACTTGGGGATATGGGGGATATGGGGGAGGGGGGATATGGGGGAGGGGGGATATGGGGAGGGGGGGATATGGGGAATATGGGGGATATGGGGGAAGGGGGGAATATGGGGGATATGGGGGAGGGGGGATATGGGGGAGGGGGGATATGGGGGAGGGGGGAATATGGGGGATATGGGGGAGGGGGGATATGGGGGAGGGGGGATATGGGGGATATGGGGGAGGGGGGATATGTGGGAGGGGGGATATGGGGGAGGGGGGGATATGGGGAATATGGGGGAGGGGGGATATGGGGGATATGGGGGAGGGGGGGATATGGGGAATATGGGGGAGGGGGGATATGGGGGATATGGGGGAGGGGGGATATGGGGGATATGGGGGAGGGGGGGATATGGGGGAGGGGGGATATGGGGGATATGGGGGAGGGGGGATATGGGGGAGGGGGGAATATGGGGGATATGGGGGAGGGGGGATATGGGGGATATGGGGGATATGGGGGAGGGGGGATATGGGGGAGGGGGGGATATGGGGGAGGGGGGATATGGGGGATATGGGGGAGGGGGGGGATATGGGGGAGGGGGGATATGGGGGAGGGGGGGATTTGGGGGAGAGGGGATATGGGGGATATGGGGGAGGCTCACCCTGCCTGCTCTGACGAGGTCGTTCACCTTCTTGTGGCACTGGGTGCCTGTCCGTGGTGTTAGGGCCACAGCGGTGACGGCCTCTGCCACCTCCCTCCACAGACGCCGGCTGTGGCGTGGGGCAACTCTGCGGCCGTGCCCGGGATACAGGGCGTCCCTCCTCTGCTCCACCGCATCCAGGAGCGCCTCCACATCGCGTGACTCGAACCTCGGGGCTGAGCGACGGCCAGCCATCAAGTCGGGTGTTGCGGTCGGCTGTTCCGGTCGGGTGGGGGGGAGCTGCGCGGCCTTATGAGCCGTCACGCCGTGCAGCGCGTATGACGCTGCACGGCGTGAACCACTGCGCAAGCGCGGATCCCGTTACGTCGCTGCTAGCCCATTTCGGGCCGCAGACTATCGGCCCATTTTTATGACGTGACGCAAGTGGGATTTGCGCCGTTTTTTGCGCCGATCGGCGGAGTTTCCGCCGATAACGGAGAATTTCGCCCTAGATCTTTATCTATTATAATTTTTTAAATTTTATGATAGCATGCCCATGCCCTGTAGCATTGTTGACCAGAAATGTATAGGTATTAGGAAAATCACTTAGAGGGAGCCTTTGTAAAACTTATGGGGAGAAATTAATTCACAAAGCAGTGCAAATTAATGCTGTCTTATATTAATTCCCTGGGAGAATAGAGCTCAAATGGCACTTTGCAAACCACACAAAAGCATGTATACCATGCCCCTCATGTTGTTAAGTTTAGTCAGAGATGCACGCAAATATAGCCACAATTTCTGTTTGCTGTATATATATGCTTCTCAGGTGTTAGACCAAGGCCCTGTGTGCCTATTTAGTGGGATGTAAAAGGTCCCATTGCACTCTTTTAAAGAATAACAGTGTAGTTCTACTGGTTGCCTCGCCAATGCTAACAAAATTAACCAATCATTCAGCCCACTGTTGTTTATGGGAGCTTGCTTTGTGTAAATTGATTGTCACGTTATCACACAGTGACCACACTTTAAAAGTAATGAAATGGCTGTGAAAGTGTGAAATCTTCCTTGTTTGTTAGTTCAAACTGTGCATTGGCAACGTAACGCTCAGAATGGTTTCAATGATGTGCGGGCAGACTTGAAATTGTTGGGAAGAGATGCAGGGAATGGTTTTAATCCAACCCAGGAAGAATGCAGGGGGTTTGAGCCAGAGAATCACTTTATATCCTGTCCAATTTTACTCTCTACACTGTCGGATATAAAACAAGAAATGGATTTGTATGGGTTAGGTTAAAATTACCTCTATACTGGGCAGATTTAATGAGTTAGCATTCCTGGGGCTGATTCGTGCAACAGGAGCACAGCTTGTGATTTCAGTCACAAAGCATTCATCCCAAATGATTTCCTAGCTGGTAAAGTTCTGTACATTCATAAAATCTACCCTTTAATGCGTGGCACAATAGTCAGGAAATTCTCTCAGATCAGGGCAGGATATGCAAGTATTTGAAGGCCTCAGTGAGTAGAGGAATCAGACAAAGTAGAAGGGAAAATAATGCAACATGAAGGGTATTGAGAGAATGCAGCAAAATAATGAGCAGAAAGAACAATGGTCTGAGGTTTGATGAAGTTAAGGTTAAAGTCACTTTGTGTTGCTCACAGGTAGCGGTCCTTGAATTTACCACACGATAAAAAAAGCAGCTAAAACCATCATTTTGTACCTTCATTTGCCAGCTGTGCTAGGTGATCTTCAAAGTCAGATATGTTGTGACGAGCTAGGTAGTTAGCAAACTGGCAGATGGTTATCACTTCCTGTGCATCGGGGGCGGCGAATGTCTCCGATTTATCGAGCATCTGATTCACGACGGTTCGAAAGACTGGGGATCAGGAAATTGTGTTAAAGCATGGAAAACTCAGAAGAGGTGGATTTACGATTAGGCTCAAATATAAGGGCCGAGATTCTCCGTTCCCTGCCGCTAGGATCGGGGATCACGACCAGGCGCAGAATCCCAGGTCGGGCCAAAAATGGGATGGCCACCAGGCGGCAGAGTCGCCCCCAGCCTCCGCTCCCACCCTGCTGGCCAGAGCTCGCTGGCGGGAACATGCAAACAGCTGATTTGCATTGATTTGGATGCAATTAATGGGCTAGAAACCCGAACCTCTCCCCCCTCCCACCCCTAATATGCTCTGACCCTCACAGCAAGCACTTAATTGGACAGGCTTTTTGGAAGTATTGCCAAGCACAGTCCTGGCACGAATCCCGTATCTGGACTGCCCCTTCCAGCCCTGAGCAACCTGAAGATCACTCTTGGCATAGTGATCTTAGGAAGCCGTCTTTACAAGATCCTCATCCTGGGCGGACCTTTTAAAACTCTGAAGTGACCTTCTCACTCTGAGCTGCTCTGTTTGTTAGCCGATGAGCAGAACAGGCAGTTCATTGACGATGCAAGCCAGGAACACTTTCCCTTTCTTCACATCTGCTCCCTCAGGCCTATGGATCTGACCATCGCCCCTTGACATTCAATAACATTACAATTACAATTTCTGAAACCCCCACTATCAACATCATAGGGGTTATAATTGACCACAAACTGAACTGGACTAGCCATATAAATACTGTGGCGACCATAGAAGGTCAAATGCTCGGAATCCTGTGGCAACTAACTCACCTCCCGATCTCCCCAAAACCTGTCCACCATCTACAAGGCACAAGTCAGGAGTGTAATGGAATACTCTCCACTTGCCTGGATGAGTGCAGCTCCAACAACACTCTAGAAGCTCGATATCATCCAGGACAAAGCAGCCCACTTGATTGCTACCCCTCCAACAAAGATTCAAACCTTCCACCATTGATGAACACTGGCAGCCATGTGTACCATCTACAAGATGCACTGCAGGAACTCACCAAGGTTCCTTAGGCAGCACCTTCCAAACCCACAACCACTACCATCTAGGACAGGAACAGCAGATTCCTGGGAACCCCACCACTGGAGGTTCCCCTCCAAGTCACTCACCATCCTGACATGGAAATATATCGCCGTTCCTTCACTATCGCTGGGTCAAAATCCTGGAATTCTTTCCCTAGCAACACTGTGGGTGTACCTACATCTTAGGGACTCCAGCGGTTCAAGAAGGCAGCTCCCCACCACCTTCTGAAAGGCAACAAGGGGTGGGCAATAAATGCTGGCCTAACTAGTGATGCCCACATTCCGCAAAATTTATTTTAATAAAATGATTACTTTGACTTTGTCATTTAAGTCCGAGGGTGTCCTCTGTGGGCGAGGCCGACTCTACCTGGAGCAGCTGACGGTTTTTGTCTTTACCTGCTTCCGAGTGACCTGGACCCCTCTCGTTCACACTTTTGCCAAAATGGAGACTCATTTGTTTCATCAATCTGTCCACTGGTGCATAAAATGTATTTCCTGAGCGCGAACTCTCTACCCAGCTGGAGAGCAAAGCCTGGTTTTCTCGTAGCTGTGGAACTGCTGTAAATAGACAATTGAATAACACAGTTCAGTATTCAAACTGAACATTAACTGAAGAAAACAAGGCAAAGCTTTTGTGGGGGGTTTGCATCCCTGGGCCAATGGTGAATTATTTTATCGCTTTTCATGAAATTTTTGCAGTCTAATATTTTTTCCCACACGTTACTTTTTCCCTGACTAGTAACTTTGATAACTGAATGGCAAACAGCAAAATCCATTTTGTGAGCCACATAATGTACAGAGTGGATGGAGGCCATTCAACCCATCGCGTCTGTGGAAGCCTTTTTCCTTGACTTTACAGTAAAATGCTATGCTCATGTATGAATCACTCTGATTCCTCAAAATTACCTATTGCATGGCTAGGGTCCTGCCCATGGCGAGAACCATCACAGATGGGACAGAAAACTTTAAGGACCAGTCAAAGGTCTGTTGACTTAAGGTGGGAATTATGGGACCAGAGAATCTCGGCCTAGAGTATGTTTTACAAGCAACAAATTCACTTGTTTTAGCTCCTGCCCTCTGACCTGCCTCCATCTGGGTCTGGACTGGGCCTTGGATGGCAGCTTTGCTAACACCCTTTATTTAAGCAAGATGTTTTTTTCAAACATTAAAAAAAAAGTATTCCTTTCTCAGAGTTACAGAGCCAATGCGCGGAGTGGACAGGGCAAGCCCTTATTCCATCTCCTTGATTGCTCCAAAAACCAATTGAATCCAATTCATGATCCCCACAAGAGAGACATACAGGATCCAAGCCGACAAGAAAAGGCATTGCACCTGGGCCGAAATTCTCCGGCTATTTGCTGGCAGCAGGATTGTCTGGTCCCTGCAGCAGCGCACCCTCTCCTGCGAGTTTCCTGGCGGCGTGGGGTGGCTTCAATGGGAATTCCATTGACAGCAGCCGGAGCAGAGAATTCCGCTGTCAATGAACGACATACCGTCTCCCACCACCGGGAAACACAAGGTTGGGAGGCCGGACAATCCCGCCCCTGATCTGGGGCTTGATCTTAGCCAAAAGGCCAAACATTAACATTTTACTCAGGGATTTAAAGAAAATGGATCTGCAATAAAGTCAAGCTGACCTGCAGTCATCCGTTCTTGCATCCAGCAATTTACGATCATAAGATGTATTTTTTTAAATGTGTTTTTCAGTTTCTTTAAGGGCATATGGAGAAGAAGCACTTCAAGTCCTATCTAAATGTTGCTAAGCGGTGTGCCTGTTGCACCAGCCCTTTACTTAAATATTCCTGTCGCGTGTGTTTGTCAGATTGTCCCTTTATTTAAATATTCGCAATTTACGCCTGTGACACATTCTACTTATTTACATATTAATGTGATGGAAAGGAAAACAGAACAATGGAATTCCAAATTAAAGCAGAAAACTCTTTGGTCTCTGTAATGAGAAAAGACGGTTTAATCCTTGGGGTAGAGGTGGATGATGTTCCTCCCTGAACCCCCATTGAATGTTTGACAGGTGCTGCAAATCTGAGATGTGACTTGCCCCATTTTCCTGGCTCCAGAGAGGTGCATGTTCTGGGTGCACTCCAAGTGCAGCTCCACCCCCTGGCAGGACTATGCATTGGGATGGCAACAGGAGTGATGGAACAAGCCTCCAAAAAATCTGGCATTGGCTCCAATGAGCAAAGTTTAGAACATTGGAGAGTGATATTTGGCTCCAGGGGAACAGAAGAATTGACCATTTTCTAACAGAACCTGGTGGGAATAATGAATGAAGAGCTTTTGACAAAAACAAAGGTGTAATATCCCACACGGGACTAACGGAGTGGGAATGACTGTCTTCCCCGTGATCCTCGCGGAGTACGAGATCTCCTGCTGAGGGGCAGAGGAACTCTATTAACCATTGTATATAAGGTTGGCCAGTAAGGTACCGACCAGAAGAGGAACCCAGTAGGGATCTACCAGGCAGTGTATATACCGTATTGCAAACAAATCTAAGTTCTTTATTTTACTTGGTGTGGACTTGCCGTGTCCTTATTTTGTTTTTATTATTATGGGTTTAAACCTGTCACTTACCTTCTAACACACAATTAATATTTCCTGGTTTCTCTGTGCTGAGCTCGGCCAGGTTTTCTAGTAAACGAGTTTGCTGGGAAATCCTATCCAGCAGATTGTCCCGAATGATCGGTGATGCTTCAAATGATAACAGTTGCTGTGAAATGAAATGAAAAACCATTAACATTTCTCCAGTGTCTACTGTACTGTGGTATATTTAGCAGGTCTCCAAAAAAAAAAAAGTTTTTCTTGAATATAGCAAAAGTAAATGAGATATATGCATTATATCTGCTTAATAACAAGTACAGTTGGACTGTGCAATGTGTGCTTCTAACAATTATGCATTGGCAGGATTTTTGGGGATTGTGTGGTTTCACCCGTCACCCGAATGGAAGGATTATCCGGCTCTTCCCGCCCGCATCACCCAATCCCACAAAAGGTGAGCACCCCGCAACCCCCACCCCACCCCACCACCTCTGCAGCGTGTTCCCCAGTGGCTGTCTGGAGCTATTTAACACTCCACGGAGTATTAATTGGCTTTAGGTGGGACTTTTGCCCCTCATACAGGCTGAAGCCCTGCCTCAAAGAGCCAGCGCCAATCTGATTGGCTGGCACTTCTGGAGCCCCAGCAGTGTCAATGGCCAGCTAGCCCAGAAGGAAAATCCAGACAAGCTCAGATGTGACTGGTACTGGTGAGAACTGGTCCTGTATAACCATAAAATGGAACTCTAGTTCGGACCAGTTCTCCTCATTTCCATGTTGTTCTGCAGGACTGGGACTACAAGCAGTCCCCAGGTTCAAAGTCCCAGAATCCAAATCAGTTAAAAAAATATATATTTTACTGGATGTGGGTGTCGCTGGCTAGGCCAGAATTTGTTGCTCATCCCTAATTACTCCACCACCACCTTCTTAAACCGCTGCAGTGCATGTGGTGTAGGTGCAGACACAGTCCTGTTCGGGAGGAGGAGTCACAATTTTGACACCGCGACAATGAAGAAATCAAAACGCTGTGTGATTTGGAGGGATCTTGCAGCTAGTGGTGTTCCCATCTGTTGCCCTTATCCTTTTATATGGTAGAAGTTCAGGTTTGGAAGGTGCTGCCAAAAGAGCCTTGATGAGTTCCTGCAGTGCATCTTGCACATGGTACACACGGCTGCCACTGGGTGGTGGAGGGAATGAATGTTGAAGGTGGTGGATGGAGTGCCAAACAAGCGGGTTGCTTTGTCCTAGATGGTGTTGAGTTTCTTGAGGGTTGTTGGAGCTGCATTCCTTTAGGCAAGTGGAAAATATTCCATCACACTCCTGAGTTGTGCCTTGTAGATGGTGGACATGGTGGCACAGTGGATAGCACTGCTGCCTCACAGCTCCAGGGACCCGGGTTCAATTCTGGTCTCGGGTGACTGTCTGTGTGGAGTTTGCACTTTTTCCCCGTGTCTGTGTGGGTTTCCTCCGGGTGCTCTGGTTTCCTCCCACAGTCCAAAGATGTGCAGGTTAAGTGGATTGGCCATGCTAAAGTGCCTCCTAGTGTCCAAAAGGTTAAGTGTGGTCACTGGGTTACGGGGATATGGTGGAGGAGTGGGCTTAAGTTGGGTGTTCTTTCCAAGGGCAGGTGCAGACTCGATGGGCCGAATGCCTTCTTTCTGCACTGTAAATTGAGTGATTCTATGACAGGCTTTGGGGAGTAGGGAGGTGAGTAACTCGCCTCACAATTTACAGCCGCTGACCTGCTCTGATAACCATAGGAATTACATGGCTGGCCAGGTTTTTGGTCAATGGTAAACTCCCCGCTGTGGGGAAGAATTTCTTCATTGAGAGTGGTGAATCTTTGCAATTCTCTACCTTTGAGGGCTGTGAAAGTTCAATCAGAGAGCATGTTCAAGACATAAACCAATAGATTTGTGCATTCTAATGAGATCAGGGTTATGGGAATAGTGGGGAAAATGGTGTAGTGGTAGATGATCTTCCATGACCTATTTGAATGGTGGAACAGGCTCAATTGGTTGAATGGCCTACTCCTTCTCCTATCTTCTTATGTATTGTTATGCTTCACCCTGATCAGCAAGCTTACCACAACTGGTTTGACTTCAAGATTAGCTGGAAAAATATCTCGCTGTAAAACCTTAACATGGCGGCTACAGCTATTTTCCACCAAGATTTAGATTTAGATTTAGATTTATTGTCACATGTACCAAGATACAGTCAAAAGTATTGTTCTGCGAACAGTCCAGGCAGATTGCTCCATTCATGAAAAACATCAGACATATGATAGATACACAATGTAAATACATAGACATTGGGTGAAGCATATGGAATATAGTGCTACAACTGTAGGGAAGATGCATTGAGAGATCAATTCCGTTCATAAGAGGGCCATTCAGGAGTCTGCTAACAGCGGGGAAGAAGCTGTTTTTGAATCTGTCGGTGCCTTAAAATGGAACCTAACACTTTAGTGACTGTCTTGTGTTTTGAGGTGCAAAATATGATATCACAAATTGTGCGTCCCTCTCCAATGTCATCGTGGGTTGAAACAGTGTTTGAGATGCCAGGAATAGCCTGCTATTCTTCACCAACAAGACACTTGGTATAACTAGTGCACTTTCAGTTGGATTCACAATGCAAAAACCTGCACAAACATAAAGGTCTTGAAGGAAAATCTGGATTGACCAGAAGACACTGATTATGGTCTGGGAGCTATGCAGTAACAAGCAATCAACAAGCACCTTGAATACATTGGTTAATATATGGAGTTGTCATATACATCTGGACGCATTACCTGGAAAAGCTGTTCTGAATGTTGTAAGTGTTTGACAATGGCAAGGTCGAGATTTTCGTTTCCGGTGGTGAGTGGGAGAGGACTTCCAGCAACACTAGTGCCAACCCCCGTGTCTTCCGTCAATGCCTCACTGAGATGACCTCTGGCATCTGGATGTTTTGAACTGTTGTTATTGAAAGCAAATCCAATCAATTACACAAACCTCAGAAGTTTGAATTGTGTTTGATATCATGTAAATCCACCACGTTGAACAGAAAACTATATCAAAATAATGCACTCTAAAATATGGTTTGGGGATTCAGATTATAGGACTTAACTATACAAAACTGTCGCATTTTTGGATACGTTCCAGACGGGTTCCACTTGTATATTGCAGTCCTCATAATCCCCCCAACACTTGCAGCTTTGACTCCTTCCGAACCTGTCTTCTGCAATTTCTGAAAATACTCCTTTCCATTCTAAGTTGCAAGTTGTGAATTCTCCAAACAGAAAGCTGTTCTTTTAGGGTCACTGCTTTCTCTAGTTTCTGGTGATTTTGATGAAGAAGTGTCCTCGGATCCTCCATTTTCCCATTGCCAAGTCCTAATTTTAACTAATTTTATCTATTTGTATTTTACCTGCTGGCTCCTCCACAACTCCAGTTAACCTTGATCCCTTCAGGTCCCTCCAATTGTTGTGTATAGGCCTTTAAACTTTCTTCTGCCCTATGTTATCTCATGTTTCATTCCCTGCCCACATTTCATTCTCCTTGGAAGTTTGCCCAACCAGCAGCTCCCGTCCTCCAATTTGATGATTCTGCTTTTAGTTCTTCTGTATCTATTATTGACAGTGACAGATGTGTGTACCATCTTCAAGATGCACTGCAGGAACTCACCAAAGATCCTTATGCAGTACCTTCCAAACCCACGACTACTACCATCTTGAAAGACAAGAGCAGCAGAGACCTGGGAACACCTGAGGCTCCCCTCAAGTCACCCACCATCCCGACTTGACAAATATCACCATTCCTTCACTGTCGCTGGGTCAAAACCTTGGAGTTTCCTCCCTAACAGTGCTGTGTGTGTACCACCACCTCAGGGACTGCAGGGATTCAAGAAGACAGTTCACCACCACCTTCTGGATGGCAGCTAGGGATGGGCAATAAATGCTGACCTAACCAGCGATGCCCACATCCCGTAAATTAATTTAAAAATTGTTGGCCTCACCATCTCCTTTGACCTCAAACTTTGTGTCCAAAACTTCATTTCTAAAGTTGCCCCCAAGGAGGTTGCTTTCCTCCTTTGTATTAAACACTTATTTTTCCATGATCAATTCTCACCCTCTGTAGAATTTAGTTCTATCCAGAGCTTGTGTATTGCTCCTATATTGAGAAAACTCTGCCAATTCTTCATTATATCCTGACTGCAGTAACACTTTGCTTGTATCACAGCATGCAACATAGTTGATAACTATATCTTCCTCCACCATCAGTCTCCCATTGTCCATCTCTTTGGCACATTCCCCGCTATCCTAGCAGCTTCAGTATTATCAACAGTAATCCCCCAATACCTCTGACAATTCACATTCACAACCCCTTCTGAAGTGTCCTGGAATGTCATCAGGAATGAGTCCTGGACTATCCTCAAGAATGGCCTGAACTTCCTCCATCTTAATGTCAACAAGATCAAAGCTGTCCTGTTCAGCTCTGACCTAGGCCTCCAGAGACCCCATAGTGGCATTCAACAGCACACAACCTGGATCGAGCAACTTGTTTGACTCAGAATTGAGCTTCATTCTTTCATATTCTATCCATTTCCAAGATCAACTGTTGCCAGGTCTATAATGTCACTTATCTCCAATCTCAGATCATCTCACCACCACTGAAATACTCTTTCATGTCTGCATCACTATCGGGGTCAATGAATCCATTAACCTCCTCATTAACCTTCCATATCCCGGCCTATTCAAATTCTGATTAAAACAATCATCTGACCACCTGGATCCCATACTTCACCGAGTCTCGCTTGGAGTTGACTTTGTCCTTGCGATCTCTAATGGTTACCCAGATCCCAATGTGACACATTCATAATCTTCATCTTCATTTACAAATCCCTTCACAGTCACATCTCTGTCACACCTTTGCAACCACCTCCAGTCCTATGTGGCATCATTTGTCTCCAAGTTTTCTTTCAGTTCTGGCCTTCTTTGCATGTGACCTGCCAATCAAATGTCAAATTTTCAAAGGCAGGGCCTTCCGCTAGTTTGAACTTTGGAATTCTGCACAGCCTGTCTTGCCTTTCTCTATTTAATCAATATCAATAATCCATTCAGAACTTACATAGAATTTACAGTGGCAGAAGGAGGCCATTCGGCCCATCGAGTCTGCACCGGCTCTTGGAAAGAGCACCCTACCCAAGGTCAACACCGCCACCCTATCCCCATAACCCAGTAACCCCACCCAACACTAAGGGCAATTTTGGACACTAAGGGCAATTTATCATGGCCAATCCACCTAACCTGCACATCTTTGGACTGTGGGAGGAAACCGGAGCACCCGGAGGAAACCCACGCACACACGGGGAGGATGTGCAGACTCCGCACAGACAGTGACCCAAGCCGGAATCGAACCTGGGACCCTGGAGCTGTGAAGCAATTGTGCTATCCACAAGGCTACCGTGCTGCCCCTGGGAAGCACTCTTTTAGATTTGCCAGTCTTTTTCTTCCAGTGCTTGTAATGTGCTGCCCTCAGTCTCACCTTGCTGTCTTCAGCAGTATTGTATTGAAATCAATGCAGTCTCCTATTATACCTTGTGATATGAAAGGGCCATAAACCAATAGATCTCATTAACTTCCTTAATCTTTCCTTCCACTTTCATACTTTAATTTTTAAATGTCAATGGCTACTTCTTGAAACTTGTACCCAGATTCCGTTTCACTCATTTTAATGCTAATAGTACTTCACTATGGGCCTTGTAACTTTGATTGTTACTGTAATTGCAATCATAGAATCATTGAATCCCTACAGTGCAGAAGGATGCCATTCGGCCCATCGAGTCTGCACCGATCCTCTGAAAGAGCACTCCACCCAAATTCACTCCCTCACCCTATCCCAATAGCCCCTTAACCTAACCTACACATCTTTTTTGGACACTAAGGGGCAATTTAACATAGCAAATCCACCTAACCCGCACATCTTTAGACTGTGGGAGGAAATGGAGCATCCAGAGGAAACCCACGCAGACACAGGGAGAAAGTGCAAACTTCACACAGACAGGGACCCAAGGCCAGAATTGAACCCGGGTCGCTGGCACTGTGAGGCAGCAGTGCTAACCACTGTGCCACCCTATGTCTGTCATTGCTGCTGGTTTGGATGGAGACAAGGTTGGCTTTGTCAGGAGACTCTAGAAACAAGCATTAGAAATGAATAAATATATAAAAATAAGACCCTAAGAAGGGACAGGAATACCTGATCCATTATTTAAAAAATAAAAAACAACCATGCGCCCAATTTGCTTAATACGTATTTGAATTATTTTGTGAGAGGGTTTCACTGAATATGTCAATTGCTTAAGTGCCAAGGTTGGGAAAAATTATTCACGTGTGTCCGTCATCGCGCGGGTTTTTTAAAAATAGGTGATTATAGTAGGAGGGCTGAGCATTGATTGGAGACGCCGAACAGAATTGGGACTGGCTTCGGCTGTTCCAAGTTTTCAGCCTAGATGGAGCCCTTGTCCCATGTGGTTTGTTTCAGAATGGAGGAGAGAGAGAGACCAACATTCCTATTCCCATTGCGTTGCAAGTGCTGATTCTGTATTCGAAAATACGAAATTGGAAAGACTTTGAGAGTGAAAGATGTAAATGGGGAAACACAATAAAATGAATTCTATACCATTTCATCAGCAGGATGGTAAGGACAGTCAACCCACAGTTTTATAAATACAGGGGGAATAGAATTGTAGCTTTTGTTTTAATGAATGCTAAATCTGATCCACAATTGAGCTCCTTCGCTAATGGGACCAGTAAAGTGTCGAGCTTTAAACATTAGCCAAGTACTCAGAGAATTTGCTATGAATATTCTAACTTGCTACATTAATAACGTTGCTTCAAAAACACAAAAGTCTTTCAACGTGGCAATGTGCAGTTAAACTGCGGTCCAATCTGCCTTCTTGCATGGAAATAAAAGGTCCCATGACACTATTTGAAGAGCTCTTTTCGTATCTTTACTTCAAAATTAATTCAACGACTGCAAAGGACTTTAGGACATCAAGTCACGCATTTTCTACTTTAGGTCATTTCCAACAAAGAACAAACAAAGAACAAACAAAAGTACAGCACAGGAACAGGCCCTTCGGCCCTCCAAGCCTGCGCGACCATCTAAACTAAAATCTTCCACACTTCCGGGGTCCGTATCCCGCTATTCCCATCCTATTCATGTATTTGTCAAGATGTCCCTTAAAAGTCACTATCGCCCCTGCTTCCACCACCTCCTCCGGCAGCGAGTTCCAGGCACCCACTACCCTCTGTGTAAAAAACTTGCCTCGCACATCTCCTCTAAACCCTGCCCCTCACACCTTAAACCTATGCCCACGAGTAATTGACCCCTCTACCCTGGTAAAAAGTCTCTGACTATCTACTCTGTCTATGCCCCTCATAATTTTGTAGACCTCTATCAGGTCGCCCCTCAATCTTCTTCGTTCCAGTGAGAACAAATCAAGTTTATTCAACCTCTCATCATAGCTAATGCCCTCCACACCAGCCAACATCGTGGTATATCTGTTCTGCACCCTCTCTAAAGCCTTCACATCCTTCTGGTAGTGTGGTGACCAGAATTGAACACTATACTCCAAGTGTGGCCTAACTAAGGTTCTATACAGCTGCAACATGACTTGCCAATTTTTATACTCAATGCCCTGGCCAATGAAGGCAAGCATACCGTATGCCTTCTTGACTACCTTCTCCACCTGTGTTGCCCCTTTCAGTGACCTGTGGACCTCTACACCAAGATCTCTCTGTCAATACTCTTGAGGGTTCTACCTTTCACTGTATATTCCCTACCTGTATTAGACCTTCCAAAATGCATCACCTCACATTTGTCCGAATTAAACTCCATCTGCCATCTCGCCGCCCAAGTCTCCAAACGATCTAAATCCTGCTGTATCCTCTGACAGTCCTCATCGCTATCCACAATTCCACCAACCTTTGTGTCGTCTGCAAACTTACTAATCAGACCAGTTACATTTTCCTCCAAATCATTTATATATACTACGAACAGCAAAGGTCCCAGCACTGATCCCTGCGGAACACCACTAGTCACAGCCCTCCAATCAGAAAAGCACCCTTCCATTGCTATTCTCTGCCTTCTATGGCCTAGTAAGAAGCCTTACAACACCAGGGTAAAGTCCAACAGGTTTGTTTCGATATCACTAGCTTAGGGAGCGCTGCTCCTTCCTCAGGTGAATGAAGAGGTATGTTCCAGAAACATATCCGCATCTCCACTTCTATGACCTAGCCAGTTCTGTATCTATCTTGCCAGCTCACCTCTGAACCCGTGTGACTTCACCTTTTGTACCAGTCTGCAATGAGGGACCTTGTCAAAGGCCTTACTGAAGTCCATATAGACAACATCCACTGCCCTACCTGCATCAGTCATCTTTGTGATCTCCTCGAAAAACTCTATCAAGTTAGTGAGACACGACCTCCCCTTCACAAAACCATGCTGCCTCTCGCTAATATGACCCCTGGCTTCCAAATGGGAGTAGATCCTGTCTCAAAGAATTCTCTCCAGTAATTTCCCTATCACTGACGTAAGGCTCACCGGCCTGTAGTTCCCTGGATTATCCTTGCTACCCTTTTTAAACAAACGAACAACATTGGCTATTCTCCAGTCCTCCGGGACATCACCTGAAGACAGTGAGGATCCAAAGATTTCTGTCAAGGCCTCAGCAATTTCCTCTCTTGCCTCCTTCAGTATTCTGGAGTAGATCCCATCAGGCCCTGGGGACTTATCTACCTTAATATTTTTCAAGACGCCCAACGCCTCGTCTTTTTGGATCGCAATGTGACCCAGGCTATCTACACACCCTTCTCCAGACTCAACATCCACCAATTCCTTCTCTTTGGTGAATACTGATGCAAAGTATTCATTTAGTACCTCGCCCATTTCCTCTGGTTCCACACATAGATTCCCTCACCTGTCCTTCAGTGGGCCAACCCTTTCCCTGGCTACCCTCTTGCTTTTTATGTACGTGTAAAAAGCCTTGGGATTTTCCTTAACCCTATTTGCCAATGACTTTTCGTGACCCCTTTTAGCTCTCCTGACTACTTGCTTAAGTTCCATCCTACTTTCCTTATATTCCACATAGGCTTCGTCTGTTCCCAGCCTTCTAGCCCTGACAAATGCCTCCTTTTTCTTTTTGACGAGACCGACAATATCCCTCGTTATCCAAGGATCGCAAAATTTGCCATATTTATCCTTCTTCCTCACAGGAACATGCCGGTCCTGAATTCCTTTTAACTGACATTTGAAAGCCTCCCACTTGTCAGATGTTGATTTACCCTCAAACATCCGCCCCCAATCTATGTTCTTCAATTCCCGCCTAATATTGTTATAATTAGCCTTCCCCCAATTTGGCACATTCACCTGAGGACCACTCTTATCCTTGTCCACCAGCACTTTTAAACTTACTGAATTGTGGTCACTGTTCCCGAAATGCTCCCCTACTGAAACTTCTCCCACCTGGCCGGGCTCATCCCCCAATACCCGGTCCAGTGCAGCCCCTTCCCTAGTTGGACTATCTACATATTGTTTTAATAAGGCCTCCTGGATGCTCCTTACAAACTCTGCCCCGTCCAAGCCCCTAGCACTAAGTGAGTCCCAGTCAATATTGGGGAAGTTAAAGTCTCCCATCACAACAACCCTGTTGCTTTTGCTCCTTTCCAAAATCAACCTTCCAGTCACCTCCAGCTTTCAAACAGTGTTCCTGTGGGCAGCCAGAAATTAATCAGTTGAACAATCCAGGCTACAAATTACATGACGCCTTGTGGGCTTTCGGGACACAGGCCAAGCAGACCCACTAATTATTCGTTCTGTCCCTCGATGAAAACTTACACTATAATTAGATATTAAGTGGTTTTGCCAGCTGGACTAATCAGAAAGAAAGTAACCCGAGGTCGAATTAGCTAGACACTAATTTCAAGAAGCAAATGATAACTAAGAACTTCAATACGTTACATTAAATTTTGCAACTTTGGGCTCCATAAGTGAAGCATTGCCGAATGAGAGGTTGAATTGGAGAACTGAGCACAAAGATCATTGAATCGGACAGCAGAATCTGGAGCACCATGATTAGGCACAATAACATCCCCACCAGATATTGGACGCGATTCAAGGACCCCATTGCGATTGGCGTGGATCCGGGCGCAATGGCGCGTGAACCCCATATCAGGCTCTGCGCCGGGTGCCAGGCGAAATGCGAGTCACCCGGCTTTCTCCACCCAGCATGATTTGGATCTTGCCCTCACTTCAAACGGCACCCAGGACTCACCGGCTGCACCTGGGAGACTTCGCCTGGGTGCCATTTAATACTGGGCCACACAAACGTGGACAAGGCATACGCCACGTGGGGAGGGGGATCTCCGAAGCCATTGGAGACACCCGGCTGGTCGGAACAAGGCAGGTGGCACATGGCACACTGTCACTGGTGAGGGGGGGGGGGTCAAAAAAGCAGGGTTGGGGTGGGGGGGGGCCTGAAATGCAGGGGGAAAGATCGGGGCGCCAGACAATATAGCACCCTGATCTGCAAGAAACCCCTCTAAGTTTGGCCTCGGCGGAGAGAAACTCCCCGAGGCCAAGAGAAAACGACAAAATGCCGTTGAATAATGGGGTGATTCTCGGCATTACGGCCGCTGAGAAACACCCCACTGAACAACTTGAACTTCGCGCCCATTGTGATTTGCATGAAACTTTAAGCTTCACCTCAATATCTACCCTATTATATGAATGATTATGTCAGACAACAAATTGTGCATCTAATTGAGTCTTCCTCCATTCAGTGACTCATTGGGCAAATGCGTTTGATCGTGTTAAAGCTATACAGACATCGCTGAGAAAGGGTTTGTCTGACCTCCTTCCGTGATAACCGAAGCTCTACTGCCAATAACCTGTGTGGAAACTGGATGGGGGACTCTTAAAATGCCGAGGGACGATTACCTGCTGGTGTCCTTCCCTAATTTTCCTCAAGAACAATTTGAAATCACAGGCACCAAGCCCACCCACGCAAAACTGGAGGGGCTTTTATTTAAATATGCAGATCAGGATCTGGCTGCCATTTTAACGTTGTTCTGAGCAGCTACCATGGTTTTCTCAAATATTTGCTGACCACTTCCGAATCTGTCTCCGTACTTAATTATGTGCAATCTTCAAGCCTCCAAGATACCTGATTTTAACCAAAGGGCAGCTATTTCCTACCGGCTTCTTCATGGCTTTCACTCAGGAGGTTGGCCAGCATGTGTTAATTGGGCCTAGCCTCTAAATTTGGCTGGGCCTTCCACTTGCTTGGCTATTTTCCCGCCAGGGAGTTAAAGTTATCCGTACAATTATTCCTGAACACTGCGATAAATAAGAACTGATGTCGAGTCGCGTCTTCCTTATGCTGGTTGTGAAGGAGGTTAGTATAATCGCAACAAACTTACCAAATGTTTTCCTGAGCCTCGACGTCAGAGCAATCAGAGTTGGCATCGTCATCACCACCATCCTCCTCCTCAAGGTCTGAAGTGTTTAGGAAATCAAAGCTTTCTAAAGCACTTTCAACGGTGAGACTTAAACTGGATGATCTGCTTCTGTTACTGTGTGGTTTACACTGCAAAAAGAATTAATCAATGAAAATCATTGAGTTAAAATATGACCAGGTGAGCTAAGAAAGAAGCCAAAGAAGTTAACATATTTTCTTTAACATAACCCAAGTAATGAAAATTGAGGCAAGAAATAATTAACAAGGGCAGCAAATTACCATAATCCCCCAGAAAAGGTTAAACAATTGGATTTGTTGCATTCCAGCCAAGGGTGGCACAGGGGATTGACATGGGTATGTGAGAGCAACTGTCCAGGTAACTGAACTCTGAATCCTGAATCTCTCCAGTGCCGTCGTAGAGAAGCACTGTCGGTGCTTCTCCATGGCAGCCCCTGTAGGTCTCTGCCATGTTGCGTCGGGGCCGGCGTGGAGAAGGCAACTAGTGCACATTCGCGAGTTTGCGCCAGTCGTACCGTGCATGCGCAGACCCGCGGTGCCCGTTTGACACCGGTATCGGCAGCTGGAGCTGTGTGAGTCGCTCCAGTGCCGTGCTGGCCCCCTGTAGGACACAGGATCGCTGATCCTGGGGGCCTGTTGACACCGTCGTAAAACGCGACGGCGTTTACGACGGTGTCAACACTTAGCCTCAGGATCAGAGAATCCCGCCCCTAATTTCTTCTTGAAAACATACAGGGCGCGATTCAATGGACAAAAGTTAAAGTCCACTTTTGGCCGCGTTTGACGGGGTTTTTCTCGACGGCTGCAGCGCTGAGATACATCCCGCTATTTATTTTTGCCCTCCGGGAGTTTCTCTCCTCCGAGGCGCCACTTTAGTCGATTTCCCTCTGGCAAGCTCGGCTCCTCGCAGATCAAGGCGCCATTTTGAATGGTAGCCCCGATCTCCCCCTACCCCACCCCTTCACCCTCCCCCCCAACCTTGTTGAGGCCCCTGGAACACCCCTCATCACCATCCCCCCCAACCCCCTTCAATGGGCAAGGCCCACCCTGGGCTTAAATTGGAGAATTGTGACTGCTAATTGGAGAATTGGCTGTGAGGTCAATGGGTCCAATTTGCATTAATACTGATTTTTTCCATTCAATAAAATCAATGCTGGAAGATCAGGATTGATGTAAATTAGGTGCGGTCACCAATTTCCTGATCAGTGCCCCCATGAAACACAATTCTGTATTGGGAGCGGGACCTCAGAAAACCTACTGTTTGTGCCCTGATTTAGTTACTCTACCCATCTACCCATGTACCAACAGTGACTGCATTTCACAAATAGTTTCTCGGGAAATGTTTCCTGACATCACGCCAAAGTGACGTAGCTCTAATATTACGTTTACTATGCCCTAGATGTTTGACGCCTCCAAGAGGAATTACTTTCTCTCTCTCTACGTTACGAATGCCTTTAAATATCTTGAATACCATTATTACATTACCCATTAACCATCTATATGCAAAGGGAAACAAGCCTGAAGTCTATAACTGGAAAAAAAATCTATGTCTGGTTTTGGGCACGTTTAGTACTGTGCAGCGCCAAGAAACACCTGCTTTTAATGGCACTTTGCCATTCTTTTGGCCTCGGGGAGTTTCTCTCCACCGCCGCTGCACTTAGAGGGATTTCCTGCTGGCAAGCCCAGCAAGAAAGATTCCTCGCAGATCGGGGGGCATTTTGTCTGGCTGCCCCAATCTTCCCCCACCTCCACACCCTTTTCAAATCCTGCCCCCCTCCGCCCCAAGTTTTTGACCTCCCCATCTTCACCGCAATCTTGGGAAGGCCCCGGGAACATCCCTGTAGCAATAGCATAGTTATGTTGTAATTCACTGACTGACCACTAGGAGTCTCATTAGTATAGAAGTGAATGTAAAGTCAGCTGACCAGACACAGGCTGGAGGGTGTCAAAGGGAGAGTTTACGTGTGCATGATTTTGCTGTTGTTTATCTGTCTTGGATATACTTTACTCCCAGTTAACGTTAATAAATTGTTTATAACTTTAACTACAAGTGTTCTTATAATAAATCAGGCCATCCAACAAGAACATTACAACCCCCTCACCCTCCTCCATCTGGGAAGGCAGCCTGGCATACAGGCACCCTGGCACTGCCACCACTCAGTGCCCCAGCCAGCCTGACAAGGCCAAGATGCCTGACTGCCAGAGGGAGTGCCAGGGTGGCATCCTGCCCTGTCTCTGACCACCCAGGGGGTCTCTACTGGCCTGGGAGACTCCCCAGGTGCCAAAAAGACTGGTCCATGTTTGTGGAAACCAGTACTAAATGGCGAGGTCTCTCCGGTGCAGCCATTAAATCCCGGGCACCGAGAAAATCCCGTGAATGTATATTTAAAGGAGCCTAATGGATCATTAAAATATGCAGATCTGGATTATGCTCAGTGCGGGTGAGATCCAGATCGCGATGTCTCGCAAGACTCTGTTAAATTTCGAGGCGTTTTGAGCATCGCAAATCTCACGATTGGCCTCTCGCGAGGTTCAATGGCCTCATCCCGACGCCAAATCAGGCGTGATGAGGCGGTTAAATCATGCCCCTTTATTTAAATCCTTTTAGCCACAGTGTAATTCTGGTGAAACTGTTTTGCAAACACTTCAGGGCCAGTATACCCATCCTGAGGTTTAATGCCCAAAATAGAATGGAGTGCTCCAAATGGAGCCTACCTATAACTTCTACCCATTGAGATCATGGCCAATATTTCACTGGCCATTTAAAATATTTGGTACCAGCGTCTCAGAGATTTCTGTGCTTTGATATCAAGGGCCTGATTTTCACCATTGAGATGAAAAGCTCAAGTTGGGAAATTATTACATTACCCATTAACCATCTATATGCAAAGGAAAACAAGCCTGAAGTCTATAAGAGCAGACTCAGCAAATCTCCATGGAACTGGCCCCTGCACTCACTATTCTCACTGTAGGAATGAGGGGGCTGATCGAAGGCCCACGAACCCCAGAAGCCGTTTGGATGCAGAGATAATTGTTTCTCTGATCAATCCTCGTATGAACTGAGATTCCACGTAGGGAGTCTTGCCTCTCAGGGAGTTTTTGTTTACCACAATACTGTTCTCCTCAAACAATTTTATAAAACATATTATTAATCAGATGCAGTTGAAAATACTGACCTTTAACAGATCCTCAAGTCGCATAACTTCTTGGTCCAAATCTTGAAGTTCTTTATATTGCTCTTTGTGTGGCTCCAATGATAGAAAAAGACCCTGCAGAGCTTCCTCCAGGCTCATCTCTGAGATCGACCTGGTTCCTTCATAATCATTGGATATAAAGGCATCAAATTCCTGTCCGTCAGGGGCCAGCAGCCGTTCTGGTGAGGTCAATCTCTTCACCAGTTGCTTGGTTAGATTGCCTTCGTACGCATCCAATTCCACAGGCTTTAGGTCAGACATCTCATTTGAATCTTGGAGGATGCCCACTGTGTCATCGGACTCTGAAAATGTATCATTTTCTTGGCTTGATCCCTGTTGGTGGCATTCCATTTGCATCGACGACAGGTCGATGTCTGATACCTCTTCTCCTTGGTCAGATTCAAGAGAATTTGGACCACCAGTTCTCTCTGTTACGTTTGCTGGTGTTGAGTCACCATCCCCCTCAGTCACTGAAATCTGAGATTCAGAGTCTTCATCTTGAGTATCCGGTGGACTCACAGTGATTTCCGGATTGGAATAGACTCGGCTAGTGGGTGTCAAACTGAGCTGGGTAGTACATGTACCATTTGCAAGGTAACCATGGCTAAGCGATAGGGACTTCTCACTGGTTAAGTTCTCATTGTCCAAGATGTCAGCCTCAAGCTCTGAAGACTGGAATACAAAAGGTCTGCTTTAAAAATATGCGGACTGAAGCAGTTTACAGAAAAGGACCACCTTTACAAACATCGCTGCAGCTTTGGTAAACAATTGATCAAAATGGACCAAAAGATATAAAGAAGTTGCACGTAGCTCTGCAGTTAAAAGGGTCAATGTCACAGGGAAATGGCAGCTGGCAAGATCTGACCCCAATTGATGGTGGTAGCAGTGGGGAGTTACATACCGTAAAGGGTTTGGCATAGTAGGGATTCAAGTCTGCTTTGTTTTTAATAATAACCTCCAGACTGTTAGACCCTCTGAGAAAAGCTATTATTTGATACAACTGTTTTAAACCTTTACTGCAAAGTAATTATGGCATCAAGTCATGGTGAGTTGTCCTTTCTGTCACCGTTACCTTTGATAACATAACGACTCTATTCTGCAAAATAAACATTAGGATCAAAGCAAAGACAATAATCTTCCTAATAAACACTCCCTGCTTCAGATGGCCCCTGCTTAAGTCAACCGGAAGAGTACAAGGGATTGAGTTGACATTACCCGTTTTATACTATTGCCCAAGGTGATAAATATCAGACTTTAAATGGGCTTCGAGAAAATAATACAACAAATGCTAAAAAGACTGAGGTCCATTTCAATATGTTACAGTATTGAGCTGTTCTTACAGGTAAGCACTGTCAGTACTTACTTTCCAATTTAGGACGAGGATGGAACCAAGAAGCAAGGTGCAATTAACAGCAGACATTGCAAAATTCAGCATGCAATGAGTCTAGAAACTGTACAAATATACAATGATGCCAAAATGTTTTTTATGACATTACTAGCAATCCAGTACTGGAAAACACCAACACCATCCCACAATCAGCTTTCATACGTGATGTTCAAAACAATTCTGTCGAGTTTTACTAAGCAGTTAATATACAGACAAATAATAACTCAATTAAGAATTAAATTTGTAATCTGTCTTTGGAACAAATTGAAAGAATTAAGCTAGAGCTATGGTTTATCATATTTTAATGTCTAATTCATTACATTTTGTTCAGAAATGTCCCCACCTGCAGCATTTTCGTCCTTCGGAAATGAAGGACAGTTTGATAAATGTAAAAAATAAATCACATTCTTCCTCTTGTCGGTGGAACTATCATCTCAAAGATTGGAACTTCTCGCCAGGAGCCCCTCAAGTTTAACCCTGCAGTGTTCCAAAAACAATGAGTGGCTGCCTGCTGTTGCTGGTGGTGTTGGTGTTTGAACAGTACAAGGTAGTTCAGGTCAAACAATGCACACGCGATGTTATCATGCACGGTCTCCGGAATGGAATCCAATATTGCAACGGCAGTTGCCTGATGCCACAGACACTGGAAAAGGAGTATTGTTCCATTTCCTAAAAGTATTAAACTTAGAAGTATGCATTCCATCATTATTTATGAGTACATTATGCAGCATAAATAACGACATAAACAAACTTCTTTTATACTTCTCAAATCAAACCACGTAAAAGTGCACACCAATCCCTCAAGGAATATACCTGAAGCTGACATACATTATAAATCAATGCTGGGGTAGCCTCCTAGCAGTAGTAAGAGGTCCTAGTTAAATTGCAGGCCGTTCCTGAAACTTGGTAACACAAATGTGGACAGGTGGGGTGTAAGGAGCTTAGCTGGGTCGTTGTTACAACAAGGGAGGGGTCTCGCAAGACTGGGCAGATAGATGGGGATTAGGGATAAAGTTCGTCCCTCAGTCTCAATGTCCAGGCAATGGGGAGATCTATTTTTCAAAACAGGATATCAAGTAAAGCGAATTTCAGCCAAAATTGGAAAGCAGCAAATTATACATCAGATTTTGCATTGCACCTGTGGAGTGCCCAGTTTGTTGTTGTAAAGCAGGGGATAAAGGGCTCGTAATTCTAGATCTCCATCCTTTTTATGAGACTGGGATTTCCTGAGGATCCTCCAAGAAGGATGTAGAGCCTGTTTCCAGAGCAAATCTCGGTTGTTTATTTATGTACATTCGGTGGGATGAGCTTTAACACGCCCAACCCATCTCAATTTCTTGCAGGCCCATCTGGCTATTAGAAAGGGTGTTCTTAGGAAGCAGGGAATAGCTCTTGTCCCTAACCCCCATCAGACTGGAGGGCCTAAGGTGGGCACATAGATGGCAAAAAATCTAAATGGCAGCTTAGTAACTTTAGAGAGAGTGAAGGTCTTTCAGCTGCTTATATGCTCCAAAGCCTCAGACCAGTTCCTGCAGCTGGATTTCCATTCCTGAATTCTGGGTGCAAGTGTCTACCAGGGTTTGGGTCTGTACTCGGTCATATCAGACCCATGTTAATGATGTGAAATGTAGGTGGGTTCAGGTGATATTAGGTGGGAAAACTGAGAAGCACCAAATGGGAGAAAACAGTTCGGGATTAATTAAAGCTTCGGGGTGGCATGGTGGCACAGTGGTTAACACTGCTTGGATCGCTGGCTTTGAAAGCAGACCAAGGCAGGCCAGCAGCACGGTTCAATTCCCGTATCAGCCTCCCCGAACAGGCGCCGGAATGTGGCGACTAGGGACTTTTCACAGTAACTTCATTTGAAACCTACTTGTGACAATAAGCGATTTTTAATTCATTTCATTTCATCTGTGCGGAGTTTGCACATTGTCCCTGTGTCTGCGTGGGTTTCCTCTAGGTGCACTGGTTTCCTCCCACAGTCCAAAGGTGTGCATGTAAGGTGGCTTGACCATGCTAAATTGCCTCTTGTGTAGGTTAGGTGGTTTTACAGGGTTGTGGGGATAGGGCAAGTAAATGGGCCATGGCTCCTTCAGAGGGTAGGGGCAGACTCGATGGGCCAAATGGCTTCCAGAAGCCAATGGCTTGCAGAAGCACTATAGGGATTCAATGGTTCTTACTTGGAATCCAAAAGCCAGATATATCCCAATCCATTGTGACGATTGGCAAATAAGGTTTATCTAAAATTTGTATCTGAAAACTATTTGGCTTCCTATCAGCTCCAGTTACTCTCCACTGGTTTATTCATAAAGGAATCTGGTTATCCAGAAGACATTATGCTTCTTCACACCAACACAAGGGAAGGGAATGATGCACACAGATCTGTAAGATCAACAACTGCTGTAACAGGAACACACACACATGCGACTGGCAAAATCCCAATCACAGAAACAGATCACTCCCACAAAGGGGACTCACATAGAGCTCCAGCCTTTCCCTAGGCCGCAGCCTGAGAGATGGCAGGTCACTGAATGAGCGACTCCGTCGCAGTTTGTCAAAGAACGTGTCCCGAAGAGCATCTATGAATGACAGCCGTAGTCTGTCTGGTGATGGCTGCAGGCATTTCTTGGTACATCAAAATTCAAAGGGTTAATGTGATAAAATCTTCATGGAAGAAACCGAATGTTTTAAACAAAGACTATATCTTTACTGGAGGTATGCCATTGTGGGAAGGACATGGTAGAAGGCAACGATTAAAGGAGTACACATCATTTCTTTAAAACTTTGAGATATAATTTAATGAAATATATTGGCACAAAGGCAATGGATGGGATTCTCCGCCGGCGGGATTCTCCGTTTTGCCGGCGCCCAGGGGGTTCCCGATGCCGTGGGGCTGCCCCACAATGGGAAACCCCATTGACCGGCCGGCGTAATGGAGAATCCTGCCGGCGGGTTGGGGCAGAAAAGTGGCGTAGCGTGCGGAGAATCCAGCCCCATAATACTACAACAGCGCTTTTCAAAAGTATTCCATTGGCTGTAAAGTGTTTTGTGACATCCCAAAGCACTTTACTGATGATGTTTAAATTTAACCTCCTACTTTCTTTAATCTTAAATAGGTTTAAAAAACTCACTAAATCATTATATCCATAATTTGGGATACCCACTCTGAAAACATCCCAAATCTAGGCTTGTTTTCTCCTCTGAAATCTATAAACCGGCACATTTTATGCAGCCAGCAATTCAGGTTTGCACTAAACCATCTCAAAAGAGGCCTCAGAAACCTTTGCCACAAAACTGCTAGGATCTGCTCCACACTCAATTAATGGGAGGGACAGGCAGCATTCTATCCAATTGGCTTCAATCAAAACCTCTTGCTGTCAAAAATGAAGAATTAGAAAACAAAGGAAAATGCTCAGTTCTACGACTTGCACTCTTTTCATCCAGCGGGGTGAGGATTAGGCCACAAATGAGTCCGAATCGCTCGTGTGAACTATAACACGGTTAAAGTTGGATTTGGGTCTGGTCATGAGCAACTGTCCTCTAGAATCTCACCAAATTTTTTAAACGTTGTCTTGGGTGATAGTGCTGGCTGGAATCCTCTGCACTCTCTGGGGTGGGGTGGGGGGATGGGGGCGAGGAGGGCATTTAATTGGGCAAGAGCACCCCAGTGCCTTCCCACGTCCAACCTGATCACGGCACTTAAGTGGGCAATTAATGATCACTTAAAGGTCTCATCACTCAACCACTGATAGCCAACTCCCTGCCCTTGCTGCTGATCCCTGACCCATGAATTACCTGTGGTTGGGGTTGCTCCAGGATCCTGGGCCTCTGTGGCTGTCGTTCAAGGAGCTGCCACCTCCTCTTCCACGGTAATGTTGAGGGAGCTTCTGGGCGCTGGTTCGCCAGAAACTCTCAGTAGGCAGGACCTCAATCCCTGGAGACCTGATTCCGGGGATTCTCAACTGCCAGATTGGCCTGTGATTCAGCAGGCTTTCCCCAAAGGAGGCAACACGGATCTCTTGTTGGTCCTCCAGCCAGCACATGGGAACCTCATTGCCTCCACAAGCTTCATCTGCTGAATGCGTGATACTATATAGACTACCTGCTATACACCCCACCTGATATTCAGTTCTATTGAATATTTAACGAGAGCATAACAGGCGGCCAAATTGATACTGCCCGTTTTACTTTTGATTCTACCCAAGAAGAATCTCTATTCTGCCATGTCTTCTCTCAGGATTCTCATAGATGTATAAGCCCAATATCCTATGTTACCAATTCACCACCAAATTTCTGGCTGTCAGTGACACCACATCAAACCCCAATGACTTAAACATTTAATAATGAAGGCAGCTGCCCATTACCATAACACCACATGGGCTATAATAACAAAGACCAGTTGGATGCAACAGATTCTTGAAGTAGCAGTATGCTCCTTGAAAGATTAAGAGGCCACTCAGGTCTTAAAACTGCTATGTATTAGGTATGCAATGTCAGGGTTTTTTCCTTTACCTTCTCGATATCTGGCTTGTGAGGTTATGACAATCCATCCTTCTGGATAGATTACCAATTGCCTTTCAACATTGCACCCCACTGAAGCCCCGCAGGGAACATGTACCTGCCAATAGCACACCTAGGTTCTGCAGCGTCTAGCTAGGTGCATCTGGTAGAATTCCTGTAAAAAGCTAAAGATTACCCCTTACAAGGATCTCGCTGCCCAGCCCACCCCAAGGGCAATTTGCTGGATTGCTGTAAAGGAGTGGGCAATCAGCAGATTTCGATTTCACCCAGATGCTACCCTGCTAGGATTACCCCAAGTTAAATAGAAATACTCAGGCAGTTTCTGAACTATAATATTCAGGATGCCTGCAGTCTCAGGCAGTTCAAAGCTCCTTGGTCCAGCCATTTTCAAGAAGCCTTCAGCTTATACACAATGAAGCTGATAGAAATCATAATGTTGTAATATTCATTGTTCAGACATTAGATGTTGTCATTTAAAAAAAATATTTAGAGTACCCAATTAATTTTTTCCAATTAAGGGGCAATTTAGCGTGACCAATCCACCTAGCCTGCACATCTTTGGGTTGTGGGGGCAAAACCCACGCAAACACCGGGAGAATGTGCAAACTCCACACAGACAGTGACCCAGAGCCGGAATCGAACCTGGGACCTCAGCGACGTGAGGCAGCAGGGATAACCCACTGAGATGTTGTCATATTTATCATACAAAAATACACAGAAAAAGGTTAATTTAAAAATTAAACAATTCTGTTTGGCCTGCCTTCCCATTTTTTCCGTTGTTTCTCCATCTTCTATTTTTATTATACTGACTCTATTTGTAACTAACATACATAACTTGACTGGTTTCTTCTGAAATATAGCCAATCTCGTTCCAGATGTGACCATTTTAACATTACTCTTTGATTTTTTTTTGAGCATCAAATTCAGAAGCATTAGTTTTGGAAATGCAGAAGCAAATTTCACAAATTTCCTGACATAGTGGGAACTCACATTGGTAATATGGGTGCCAAAGTCACATGTGTGCAGTTTTGTAGTATTCTGTGTAGTTTTAGTGTCCTTATCTGAAGAAGGATGTTCTTGCTATTGTGGGCGTGCAGTGAAGGTTTACCAGGCTGATTCCTGGGATGGTGGGACTGTCATATGAGGGGAGACTAAGTTGGTTAGGATTATATTCATTGGAGTTTAGAAACGTGAGAGCGGATCTCATAGAAACTTACAAAATTCAATGGGGGCACGGTGTCACACTGGCTAGCACTGCTGCCTCTCGGCGCTGAGGACCTGGGTTCGATCCCGGCTCTGGGTCACTGTCCATGTGGAGTTTGCACATTTTCCTGTGTCTGCGTGGGTCTCACCCCCAAAACCCAAAGACGTGCAGGGTAGGTAGATTGGCCACGCTAAATTGTCCCTTAATTGAAAAAAAGAATTGGGTTCTCCAAATTTTTTATTTTATTTTAAATTCTAACAGGATTAGACAGGGGAGATACAGATGGTGGGGGAATCCAGAACTAGGGGTCAAAGTTTGAGGGTAAGGGTAAAACCTTTTAGGACTGAGGTGAGGAGAAAGTTCTTCACCCAGAGAGTGGTGAATCTGTGGAATTGACTACCATAGAAAGTAGTTGGGGCCAAAACGTTGTGCAATTTCAAGAAGGAATTAGATATAACTCTTGGGGCTAAAGGTATCAAGGGATTATGGGGGAAGGCGGGATCAGGGTATTGAACTTGATGATCAACCGTGATCATAATGAATGGCGAAGCAGGCTCGAAGGGTCGAATGGCTTCCTCCTGCTTCTATTTTCTATGTTTCTACGTTTAACCATACAATATTCAATCCTTTATCATTAGCACACAGAAAATCTACTTTGGATGTCAAGTTTAATCAGATAATGCAGCAATATATACTGCATCTATCATGAGGAGGTGTGTCAATGTTAGAAAGCAGAATGTTAGAAAGCAGAAAACTTCCTGTTTCCAGTGACCTTTAAGTTGCCTGCCTCATAGATAACTGTTCAGATCCACTGGAAACCTTCCTCTTCTCAATCAGTTCTACACTCAACACCAGTCATGTCTTTCTATTGAGACAAGTAAAGCCAAGTTTGCCCAGTGTTATTCTATAAACTGAGTTGGGACCTAGATGTCAAATTGAACCCTTACAATCAGTGGAAACTTAAGCCATCAGTCTGCACTGGTTTTAACTTGGGTCCTGAAAAGACGGTGTCCTAATCCACTTGGCTACCTCATCTTTATTGTGGACAATTGTAGTATCGCAATAATGGGAAATCAGTAATATCTATTTTATCTAACCTTGTCCAGGCTTCATAATAGAGCACATTACTTACAAAGAAGGAGAAATCTTCAAAGGTGGGTGTTTCTGGTGTGCTTTGGCTGTATATGGAACATCTCCTTTGCACACAGGAAGCTTTGTTTAGATTGCCTGTTGATGGAGTCAGGTCTTCTTTGTCAAATGGACTATAGGTAAAATATGAAAATAATAATTAACATTTCAAACTTCTCACCTGTTTTATTACCATTCAACATTAATATCCAGGGCTGGATTATCCGCCCTGTTGCGCCACTTTTCAGCCTTGACCCGCCGGCGGGATTCTCCGTAATGCCGGCCGGTCAATGGGGTTTCCCATTGTGGCGCAGCCCCACGCCGTCAGGAAACCCTGGGTGCCGGCAAAACGGAGAATCCCGCCGGCGGAGAATCCCGCCCCCTATCTTGTTGGTATTGTCTCATGATGTCATCGAATCATAGAATCCCAACAGTGCAGAAGGAGGCCATTCGGCCCATCGGGGCCCTCCAAAAAGCACCCAAACCTAAGCCCACTCCCCCGCCCTCTCCGCGCAACCCCACCTAACCTTTGGACACAAAGGGACAATTTAGCACAACCAATCCACCTAACCTGCACATCTTTGGATTGTGGGAGGAAACTGGAGCACCCGGAGGAAACCCACGCAGACACAGGAAGAACGCGCAAACTCCGCTCAGACAGTCACCCAAGGCTGGAATTGAACCCGGGCTCCTGGTGCTGAGAGGCAGCAGTGCTAACCACTGTGCTACCGTGCCGCCCCTTAATTGTATCTAGTAATCTAATTTAAAAATGACTTTCAAATATTTATTTACACTGATAAGAAATAACAGCAGTCACTGAATCGAGGCAATGTAGTCAGTGGCCCAGCAACGCTGCTGCCACCAATGGGACGGGAAGAGCATTGCAACAGTCAATAACTGTAATACTTACTACCAGATGACCTCAAGGTTTAGTTTGACAGTTGCAAGGTCATTGATGTCAACGGCAACCATTTGAGGTCTGGCTGTGAACAAGTCCTTAGTTTCACACGTGACACTGCCAACCAGGACATGAGTAGCCAGTCCCTTCAACTCTGACACCTGAAAGTTACACACGGAGAGAAATGACGTCAGCGCATAATTTACAGTTATAGAACATAGAACAGTACACTTTTATCAAAATATTGGCTAATAATGATATCATCTTAGCTGGTACTGTGATAGTCTGTATTCTCTGTAGTGTATTTTTTCTGTTATGCAGTCAACACTTTCTGCTCTATTTCCAGCATGTAGGGCCATTCCTGGGGCTGGTGACTGCAGCCAAGCAGCAGGGTGGGTATGTGGTCCCAGGACACAGCTATGCCTAAGTTCCTCAGCCAGCCTATAGACGCCTGTAGTAGCAACTCAAAAAGAACACTTAATCTAAATTTACCCTTTCACTTGCTGGGTAACATCAACCCTGATCAATCATTTGTTGGTTTTGGACAGTTTACATTGCAAACCTCTTGGTGAAGGGAGATCAAACTAGCATGTTGCACTCATTGGCATCTTAGGTTGCTACATCAGTGGGCAACATCACCAGTTTAAGTATTTAACAACTGCATGAAAGTTTTCCGGAGAAATTTTAATATTTGATGACTTATAACACTATACAGTATAATGCTCATTTTTATTTAGCAATTTATCACAAGGTTTTTGGCAGCACGGTAGCACAAGTGGATAGCACTGTGGCTTTGCAGCGCCAGGGTCCCAGGTTCGATTCCCCATTGGGTCACTGTCTGTGCGGAGTCTGCACGTTCTCCCCGTGTCTGCGTGGGTTTCCTCCGGGTGCTCCGGTTTCCTCCCACAGTCCAATTACGTGCAGGTTAGGTGGATTGGCCATGATAAATTGCCCTTAGTATCCAAAAAGGTTAGGAGGGGTTATTGGGTTACGGGGATAGGGTTGAAGTGCGGGCTTAAGTGGGTCGGTGCAGACTCGATGGGCAGAATGGCCTCCTTCTGCACTGTATATTCGATGTCTATGTCTATGATGCAAGTGCACTCTTGAAGTACTATTTAGGTGAAGAGAACAACCATTGTCAATGCTAACATCTCACAGATATCGGTGAAAGAACTAACCATGAATCTGCTGTGGGTGAGTCATGGTGGATAGAATAATTTGATTAGGACACCAGTTCAACCCTCTTCTCTTTCCCAGGTACAGTAAGGCCATAAAATCCTCAATGACCAACTGAGCTTGTGGACCAGGCCTCAGCTTATTGATTCCTTTGAAAGACAACAGCACTAAGAACGCAACTATTCGATGCATCAAGGGACCCGATTGAGGAGTCAAACCTGCAGCCTTTTCAGCCGGAGGGAAAATTGAGCCAAAGGAACGCCTACTAAATGCATAAGCAATGAAAAGATACTGGGTACTGGGAACCGAAAAGAGCTCACGTTGAATTGACTGGAAACAACCTGATGTGAAACAGAGATGTCCATTAAGGAATTCTGCACTGACACCACATAAATCTGAGCGCTTAAAAGCCAATTACTTCAGCTATGGAATTGACTGCTGGATTTTTGCAGTGAGCTGATAAGACCAGACAGCCCCGTGGAAAGTAATAATTTAGCTGCTGGACCTATTCCCAATGTCCGCAGTGAGCTTTCCTTTCAGAATGACAGAATTTTATAGCACAGAAGGAGCTGATGTTGTCTCTCCAGAAACACTCTCACTTAGTCCCATTTCCATCTTTTTCCCTTTTTAAAACCTGTCGTCAAATATTCATAAGAACAAATATGGATTCTGCTTCCATCAGTTGGTAGAGGGAGGCAATGGGATATTATTCATCCATTTCTCTGTCTATTCCCAGCATTGCTTCAAATCAAGGAAGGTTAGGGCTACACGGTGGTGCAGTGGTTAGCACTGCTGCCTCACGGCACCGAGGATCCGGATTCGATCCCGGCCCCTGTCTGTGTGGAGTTTGCACATTCTCCCTGTGTCTGCGTGGATCTCACCCCTATAACCCAAAAAGATGTGCGGGGTAGGTGGACTGGCCATGCAAAATTGCCCCTTAATTTAAAAAAAAGATCATTAAAAAAAAAATCAAGGGAAGCTGGTGGGGAAATGTTGGCTTGAACGAGAAGAAAAGCAGCAGGGCGTTTATTGAACTTTGGAGCAGATGGTGAGCGAGTGAGCAAAGCAAACAGGAAATGTCACCGCAGTCAGAAAGTTACATCAAACTACACTCCACGCGCAGCTTACAAAGCACAGAAGCAAAAACGCTTCTGACATTTCTCTGTTCTTGTGGGGTTTTATTGCTGGCCTGCAGTAGCTTTCTAAGAAAATGTAGCTCAAGCAACAAAAATGCTGGAAGCGCTCAGGAAGTCAGGCAACATATGTGAAAAAATAAATGTTAATGTTGTGGTGAAGGCTTCATATCATAAATTAAGATATTACAGTGAACAACGTAGAAGGAACAGGGCAAGGCAAAGGCCAGTGGTGCAGGAAAAGTGGCCATCTACACAAGAAGGGAAAAATAATGAGCTGTTAAATCAATTAGACGACAAACAGGAGATGGTTGACTGATAAAGGCATAACACCAAAGGAGTAGAAATGAGAGAAATTAGAGAAATAAGTGCCATATCTGAGATATGGGTGGTACGGTGGCACAGTCGTTAGCATTGCTACCTCACAGCGCCGTGGACCTGGGTTCAATTCCAGCCTTGGGTTACTGTCCGTATGGAGTCTGCACTTTCTTCCTAGAACATACAGTGCAGAAGGAGGTCATTCGGCCCATCGAGTCTGCACCGACCCACTTAAGCCCTCACTTCCACCCTATCCCCGTAATCCAATAACCCCTCCTAACCTTTTTGGTCACTAAGGGCAATTTATCATGGCCAATCCACCTAACCTGCACGTCTTTGGACTGTGGGAGGAAACCAGAGCACCCGGAGGAAACCCACGCAGACACGGGGAGAACGTGCAGACTCCGCACAGACAGTGACCCAGCGGGGAATCGAACCTGGGACCCTGGCGCTGTGAAGCCACAATACTATCCACTTGTGCTACCGTGCTGCCCTAAACTTTGTCTGCGTGGGTTTCCTCCGGGAGCTCCTGTTTCCTCCCACAGTCCAAAGATGTGCAGGTTAGGTGGATTGGCCATGTTAACTTGCCCCTAGTGTCCAGGGATGTGCAGGTCTGGTGGGGTTACGAGGATAGGGTGGGGGAGTGGGCTTAAGCAGAGCGCTCTTTCAGACGGTCGGTACAAACTCGATGGGCCGAATGGCCTCCTTCAGCACCGTAGGCATTCTATGGTTCTAACTAGTGTGAATTCTTGAACCAGGTTAGTGAAAAAGGACAGAAGGGCATGAAAATCTGGCAAAACAGAGCAGACTCAGTAGACTGATGTTAGAAAGTTGCAGGTGAACACCAGATGAACTTCAAGAGTCTACCTTGTATCAGTGAGGGAAACCCCATTCCCAGCTCATGGAGCATGCCAGCTGTCTGACTTGCTGAGCGTCTCAACTTTCATTCATCGATTTTAGATGATGTGAACAACATGTTCATCCCCATCACCGTGTATACCACTGGATAGGTGGCCATAAATCTGCTCATTAAGTTACAGCAGATTTAACTCTTTAATGCGTAAACTGCAATTGGATCTCTCATGATCAATGATCTAACCTCCGGGAATTCCAGCCAACCAGAGATCGCCAACTTTGAATACAATTCTCAACAGGCAATCTGATTGAACAAAGCACTGATTTGTGCCAGTTATCTATACACGTCTGCTTCAAGTACCTTAATTGAGAATAGTTCATTAATCAGAGGTAAGAAAATCATCTCTTCTCCATCCCAGCTTTGTCGGTCATTTACTTCTATTTTGCCTTTTAATTTCCACCTTTGACGACCATACCGCATGAAGATCTTGTCAGAAGGAACAAAAGAAAGTTAGCATGTATTTTACACATGAATATCTCGAAGTACATTTTCGAACTCATAACTAATTCGCATTCTGTTAAATTGTTTTGCAGTTGCCCCCATTAGCTGGAATGGCCATTGTGATCAGCACCCCCTCACTCAGATTTCTTGAGCTACAAGGTACACAGAAATCAGAGGATGTGCAGCAAAGAGAAAAGTGAAATAAAGGGTCAAACATTTTTTTTAAAATCCTCATTGCATTCAGACAATCTGTTATCACCTCACCGAAGATCAATATGTCCTTACAGTACAATGTCCTGTCACACTTGAATAAGCTGAAGTATAAACCACTTACCTCATATTGATCTCCTGGACAAAGACGAGCAAAACCGGCTAAGCCTGTCAAGTGAAAATTACATCAAGATCACAGTTAGAGTTTCAAGTTTGAATGGAATTTACTCAATTACTTACATTATCAGTTGCTGGATGTAATTGAAAGCTTTCAATTTGCACAAAAATTCTATTTTATAAAAATTAAGGGGAAATTTCTTGGATTCATAGAATCATAAAATCATAGAATTTACAGTGCAGAAGGAGGCCATTCGGCCCATCGAGTCTGCACCACCCTTTCAAAAGAGTACCATATTTATGCCCACACCTGCACCCTATCCCAGTAACCCCACCTAACCTTTTTGATACTAAGGGCAATTTAGGATGCCCAACCCACCTAACCTGCACATCTTTGGACTGTGGGAGGAAACCGGAGCACCCGGAGGAAACCCACGCAGACACGGGGAGAACGTGCAGACTCCACACAGACAATGACGAAAGCCAGGAATCGAACCTGGGACCCTGGAGCTGTGAAGCAACAGTGGTAACCACTGTGCGACCGTGCTTTTGGCGGGAACTTGTGCCTACCAAAAATACATATTAGAAATTTTAGCTGGGGGTGCATTAAGATCTTTTTTTTTTAAATTTAGAGTACCCAATTCATTTTTTCCAATTAACGGGCAATCTTAGCGTGGTCAATCCACCTACACTGCACATCTTTGGGTTGTGGGAGCGAAACCCACGCAAACACGGGGAGAATGTGCAAACTCCACACGGACAGTGACCCAGAGCCGCAATCAAACCTGCGACCTCTGTGCCACGAGGCAGTAGTGCTAACCCACTACGCCACTGTGCCGCCCCTGGGGTACCTTAAGATCTGAGACAAGCTCTCACTTAGGCGAAGTTCACCACTGACTGTGGAAAATTGGAAGATTAAACCTTTAGTTTGATTTGTTTTATACTGAAAAGCGCCAGAGTCCACTTGGATGTGAGGTAAAAGTATGTGTCGATGTTCTTTATCATGTTCTCTGAATACTGTTTCATCCAGTGCTGACCACATAAAACTAATGGCAGGTTTTCCTATTTTTCACTTTGGCATTAAGTAACCACTGGGATGGAACACAGAGGGGAATTGGGTGCCCAATCCTCCACGTGTTCCATTTGGGTGATTATCAAATTCTCCAACGTGAAAAAGGAAAAGAGAGAGGCACGGTGGCGCAGTGATTAGCACTGCTGCCTCACGGCGCCACGGACGTGAGTTCGATCCCGGCCCCGGGTCACTGTCCGTGTGGAGTTTGCACATCCTCCCCGTGCCTGCGTGGGTCTCACCCCCACAGCCCAAAGATGTTCAGGGTAGATGGATGGGTCACACGAAACTGCCCCTTAATTGAAAAAAAAATGAAAGAGGAAAAGGTCACCCCAATAAATCTCTGGAATATTGCATACTTTAACGAACAGTGTATTATAGAGCAATTGCTCACGCCGTATAATATGTAATTGCAGTATCCACCATCAATATTCTATCTTGTTATTGTGTTGCATATTATAATTTCCAAATGTAAAGGCAGCGCAGGGCGCAGTGGTTAGCACTGCTGCCTCATGGCGCTGAGGACTCGGGTTTAATCCTGGTCACTGGCCATGTGGAATTTGCACATTATCCCCGTGCTTGCGTGGATCTTACCCTCACAGCCCAAAGATGTGCAGGGTAGGTGGATTGGCCACGCTAAATTGCCCCTTCATTGGGAAAAAGGAATTGGATACTTTAAATTTAAATAGAAAATTCCAAATTTAAAAAACCAAAACATTTATATTCACTTCCATGACTTAAGGATGTCCCAAAGTACTTTCAAACTAATAAAAAACTATTTAAAAATGTAGCCACTAATTCAGGTTAAAAAACTCACAACCAGTTTGGACTCAGCAAATGATCACAATCAGCAATAAGATAGTGACCAGAAATCTATTTATTGGTGCGGGCTGAGGGATAAATATTAACCAGGACACTAGGAGAACTACCCTTTGAATAATGCCACGCAATCTTTTGCAGGGAGGTGGTGGTGTAGAGGTCTTGCTACTGGTCTAAGCGATCCAGACCAATGCTATGCGGACCTGGATTCAAATCCCACCACAGCAGATTGTGAAATTTGAGTTCAAGAAAAATCTGGAATTAAAAGTGTAATTAATGATGACCATAACAGCACTGTTATTGTCACAAAAACCAAAATGGTTCACTAATGTCCTTCAGGGAAGGAAACCTACCTCATCTGGCCTGGCCTTACACGTGACTCCAGATCTTAAAATGGCCTAGCAAGCCAATTAGGGATAGGTAATAAATGCCTATATCCCATGAATGAATAAAAAAAATCTTTCACATCCGCTTGGGAGGACAGTTTAAACCTCTATTAGTGCGGCACTAAAATGTCACCTTGGCATAGGGCCTGAACCCACAGTCTTGAGACTCCGAGGTGATTCCTATTCAGGAACTATATTTTCCTCCTTGTAAATGTCACTAAAAATTTTGCAGTCATTTACAAGCCGGCAAGAAAATGCCAACTGCGCGTTTCCTAAGCAGACATTTCTGTCCAAGACGGACCTGTTATTGCAACATTCTAAAAAAATGGTGCCATAAACATTTCTGGGGTAGTTAAATGGCCAGTAAATCGGCAACAATGACAGAACGCTGTTGAATGATTATTATCCGATGACTCCTGCTGCAAGATGTAGGTGCATGGTGATGAATCATGACTCACTGACACTAACGGCTAATACATGAAAAACAGCTACATTACAAAAACGACTACACTTCAAAAGTACTTCAATGGCTGTAAAACACTTTTAGATGACCTGAGGTTCAGAAAAATGTTTCATTAATGCATGTCTTTCTTAATTTCTCCATGGACCTGTACCCCAGCAAGAAATTCTCTAAGTAGGCATCCCCAGTGAGAGCAATTTTTGAGAGTTCACGCAATGACTGTTATTCAAAGGCACACACAAAGATCAGCACAGCACCGCCTTCGGGGGGAGGATGGGTGGGGCGGGGGGGGGGGGGGGGGGGGCGGGGGGAGAGATTACAGGGTGGAGGTGGGGGAGACGATGGAATTGTACGGAAAGGGAGGAGAGAAACCTCAGAAAACCAGGCCTGTTTAGAAACTCGCAGTGAAATCTGCTGTGATCCAGCTTGTTAAAGAACATCTCAAAATAAATATTTTAACTGTAAGGTAAATAGCAGTATTACTACGCTTTCCATGAATGAAGGCTCTCACTCTCTCTATACCACTAGCTATACATATGATATGGGTTGACAATGTGGAGATGATTTTGTGTCACTCTGATATTGGCAAGGAGCCTCACGCGCTGGGGTGCACATCTGAAATAGGGCAGAATTCCCCTATTTTGGGCAGGATTCTTCGGCCGCGACCACCCGGCGACAGAAAGTTCCCGCCCAAGGTAATGGACCTTTACATGGTCCGCGTCCCGTCCATGGTCATCTTGCAGTGCTCACGGCTGCAGAATCCAGCCCTAAGTGTCAAGGTGAGGCAAGAATGTGGAGTATTTCCCACTGCGGAGGCCGGCGGAAAAGCATGCCAAAATCTTCTATCTCCAACCTCATTAATTATGCACCCAGATGTTTCATGTCTATTCTGTGGCGGGCCAGACCTGGATGGTACAGCCCGCCATCGTCTCGAGGTGCATTATTGAAAAGGCGTTCAACATCACTGACCGACTATTGTGGAAAGAAGGTGAACTGCCTGAAAATGAACATGGGTCTCCTGGAGTATTCTGAGGCTGGAAGATGGACACCCTTCAGGATACCGAATTTGGAAGGCCCACCTATAGAGATGCCCCCCGCCCCCCAACCACTGCTGTGATGGTTCCAGGGTCCAAGGTTGCAGGCAGCCTCGATCCTGAACTCCAGAGATAACCCCAAGCATTGTTCAAAAGAGTCCTGACATCTGCACGCCACATTGTCCCGAATGTGTTTCCTTCAGCATCGCGGAGAATCTGGGGGTGGGGCCGGGCCTTCGTCGACATCCCATTAACGAGATGCAAATGAGGTTCATGCTGGCCCCTGGTGAGTTTTCCGATCAACCATAAACATAAAGCAGACCAAGGCAGGCCTGCAGCATGGTTCAATTCCCGTAGCAGCCTCCCCGAACAGGCGCCGGAATGTGGCGACTAGGGGCTTTTCGCAGTAACTTCATATGAAGCCTACTTGTGACAATAAGCGATTTTCATTTCATTTTCAACAGTACAGCACAGAACAGGCCCTTCGGCCCTCGATGTTGTGCCGAGCTTTGTCCGTAACCAGGATCAAGCTATCCCACTCCCTGTCATTCTGGTGTGCTCCATGTGCCTATCCAATAACCGCTTGAAAGTTCCTAAAGTGTCTGGCGGGAGCCAGTGGACGATTCCAATGTAAATGTGTTCCCTGATCTGTGACAGATTGTAGCTCCCCCCAGGCAGATACCACTCCTGACGCCTGTCCAATGAATAATGCCAACTCAGAAAACTATACCACCACATTCCTCAGGCAATATATTTAAAACAGCACTTTTATTCTGTTAATTTACCTTTCATTGTGATGTGAAATTCTCCCAGCAGGCTTCCAATCTCTACCTCCAGTGAGCACAATGCCTGAGGGTGAAAGGTATTACTGTCAATACAAGGCATGCACAGTGCAGCACATTAGTTGCACTAATATCAAGGTGCAGTGTTGAAAGATCCAGCCGCCTGATGCTCATATTGTTTCATGAAATTCTTTAGTCTGAACATTCGCTGAAAAATGAACTGCTCTTTCTCCTAACTGAATAAACTCATTCTTGCCTCACATCAAAGAGTAAGCAGATCATTAAACCTGCAACTGCTTTTCACCAGCTGGGTGAAACATACCGTAGCAAGGAGTGATTGTTTACAATTTCCACTTCTAATGATGTGTGAAGAGCATATGGTATCATGCTGTGCAGAATAAACTGTGGGCTGTTTCCAATCGGAATTTAAGTGGGCAAGCCTGTCTGGATCCAGGATTTGGATAGAAACAGAAAGTGCCGGAAAATACTCCCCAGATCGGGCCGCTATGAAGAGAGAAATAGAATTAATGCTTCGATTCCAATTTGACTTCTTCAGAACAGAACTTAGGGGCATGCCGGGCACACCCTGACCCGGATTCACCCAGCACCCAGGACTAACCGGCCGTGCCTGGGAGACCTTGCCAGGGCGCCATTTAGTCCTGGTCTACACAAACGTGGACCAGACGTAACGGCACCTCGGAGAACTCTCACAGGGTATTGGAGATCCCTGGGTTGTCAGGGTTGTCAGCGGTGTGAACCGCTCCAGCGCCGTGCTGGCCCCCTGTAGGGGCCAGAATTGCTGATCCTGTGACCGTGTTGACGCCGTCGATAAACACACGACGTTACTGAAGGCATCAACACTTAGCCTCAGGATCAGAGAATCCCGCCGTATATTCTTGTTATATAATTCTTGATTTTTTTTTTGCTTGCTTATTGCTCCCAATATTCCTCTCAATGAACTAGAGCAACTAGCGTAGGCCAGTCACCCACTTGAGCCTGCTCTGCCATTCAAAGAAATCATGGCTAACCTGTATATTCACTCCACTTACAATCCTTGGTTCCATAACTCTTAATCATTTTGCCTAATAAAGGAAGTATTTACTTCAGTTCTGAACTTTACAACTGACCTAGCCTCAGCATCTTTCCAACATCCAGATCCAGGTAATAATATGGGGACAACCACCCTTTCCTAAACTCTTCTGAACCATTTTGGGTCTTCAACATCTCAATAAATCTTCAGCACAGGCACATCCAATTTTCCCTTCTGCCTTAAGTCCCATTTTCTGACACCAACCCACCAAAGTATACAAATTTTTGCACCTGTTCAACTGCATCCTCTCTAATTGTAATATATACATGGTGGCACAGTGGTTAGCACTGCTGCCTCACAGCGCCAGGTACCCGGGTTCAATTCCGGCCTCGGATGACTGTCTGTGTGGACTTTGTACGTTCTCCCCGTCTCTGCTTGGGTTTCCTCCGGGTGCTCCGGTTTCCTCCCACAGTCCAAAGATGTGCAGGTTAGGTTGACTGATCATGCTAAATTTGCCCTTAATATATCCTGGGATGTGCAGGTTATGTAATGGGATTACGGAGGTAGGGGCGGCGTGGACAGTCAGAAATGGGCAAAGGGCTCATTCGAAGGGTTGATGCAGACTCGATGGGCTGAATGGCCTCCTTCTGCACTGTAGGGATTCTATTTTCTTGTTGACTCCCAAATTACATTACCTTTCTCTTCTTTATGTTCATCGAAAGTTTGGCATTCCACCAGCACATTTGTTTTCGATGTGGTTTTAAGGTCAGTATCGTCAATGAATCAGAGATTGTCTAAAATCTTGCTGTACAGGGAGACTCCGCCAATATCATCTTTTGGTACCAGATTAACTGACCCGGATTTTGTGGGATCTGTCGCGGGAGACGCAACGGATCAGCCAAAAATCCACTGACAATCCCAGTGGTGGGCACCAGACGGAAACTCCTCTCCTTTGCCACTTCCAATGCCGAATTAAATAAATCAAGAGACATAGAACATTGTTGTATAGCCTCAACTGTTGATCTAAGCCATTCTGTCAGTTACCTATCCAACAGCCTGTGGGGTTTGTTAAAAGTATTTTCTATCAATCTGGCAAATTTCTCCTGAAGACATGCCATATCCCATCGCACCATATCAAAGGTCTGTTTACAATGCCTGAAGTTGTAACAAGCGTCATAATCTGTAAATTCCTCTTAAATCTATCTTATCACAAAGAGTTGATTTTATCATACTTCATACAGTTTAAAAAATACTTCTATGTATTTTAAAATTTTCCTTTGCAAATTCTCGGTAAATCATTTTCTGGTTATACTCAGTTAGCATTATTTCCTCTTCTTCATTTATATCCTCTGAATCTCAATAGGGTCCTGCACAATAAACTTTGTGCTTATTTTCTCAGTAAAAATATCCCTTCCGATTCAAAGGTATTGAGATAAGTCTTATGAATTGGAGTTCATGGCGCTGAGCTTCTGACAACGGCAATGTTTCTGTACAGACACCATGTGACCAATTCTCAGTCCATTAATACTAGACTTACACCATCAAGTCAAGAGCAACTTATCTTCAAAGAAAATATTTTCAATGCTTTTCAGAGAAACTTAAGGAAAAACAGATGGCGGGCCACTGAAGGAGAAGCTTGGCCTAAGAAAGGTTTTGAGGAGAGAGAAGAAGATTGAGAGGCAGAGGGGTTAAGGGGAGGAATTCCAGATGATAGGACCCAGCAGTTTCCAGTAACTGGTAATTCTATGAGTGTACAGCCCTATTCAGCTTGTACCAGCACTATCCAACTGATAACCCAAATCCATAATCATAACTTGACTTCATACTGCCCTCAATGCCAGACTCCAGGATCACCCCACCACCCTTACGGACTTAATGTGGAGATAAGAACATAAGAACTAGGAGCAGGAGTAGGCCATCTCGTCCCTCGAGCCTGCTCCGCCATTCAATGAGATCATGGCTGATCTTTTGTGGACTCAGCTCCACTTTCCAGCCCGAACACCATAACATTTAATCCCTTTATTCTTCAAAAAACTATCTATCTTTATCTTAAAAACATTTAATGAAGGAGCCTCAACTGCTTCACTAGGCAAGGAATTCCATCGATTCACAACATAACGGGCTACAAAGTGAAGCCGAACAGTATCTCTGGCAGCAGCGCACCACTCCCCGATGAACTCAATGCATTCTATGCTCGGTTAGAGCAGGTAAGCAAAAATCCGCTGGCAAGTGCCCCAGCAGCCCATAATTCACCCATACCCACCATCACAGCTTCCGAAGTCAGATTGGCCTTCCTGAAAGTGAACCCTTGGAAGGCGACGGGCCCAGACGGGATCCCTGGTCGTGCACTCAGAGCCTGCGCAGACCAGCTGGCAGAGGTATTCACGGACATCTTAAACATGTCCCTACTCCACTCGTAGGTCCCCACCTGCTTCAAGAAGACCACCATCATACCGGTACCAAAGAAGAACCAGGCAACATGCCTCAATGACTACCGACCAGTGGCCCTGACTTCAGTCGTAATGAAGTGCTTCGAGAGGTTGATCATGAAGTGCATCACCTCCATACTCCCAGAACGCCTTGATCCACCGCAATTCGCATACCGCTGCAACCGGTCCACATCAGACACCATTTCCCTGGCCCTACACTCATCCCTAGAGCATCTCGACAACAAGGACTCCTACATTAGACTCTTATTTATTGACTACAGCTCCGCCTTCAACACCATAATCCCAGCCAAGCTCATATCAAAGCTCCAAAACCTAGGACTTGGCTCCCCACTCTGCAACTGGATCCTTGATTTTCTGACCAACAGACCATAATCAGTAAGAATGAACAACAACACCTCCTCCACAATAGTCCTCAACACCGGCGCCCCGCAAGGCTGCATACTTAGCCCCCTACTCTACTCCCTGTACACACACGACTGCGTGGCAAAACCTGGTTCCAATTCCATCTACAAGTTTGCTGACGATACGACCATAGTGGGCCGGATATCGAATGACGATGAGTCCGAATACAGGAGGGAGATAGAGAACCTAGTGGAGTGGTGTAGCGACATCAATCTCTCCCTCAATGCCAGCAAAACTAAAGAGCTGGTAATTGACTTCAGGAAGCAAAGTACTGTACACACCCCTGTCAGCATCAATGGGGCCGAGGTGGAGATGGTTAGCAGTTTCAAATTCCTAGGGGTGCACATCTCCAAAAATCTGTCCTGGTCCACCCACGTCGACGCTACCACCAAGAAAGCATAACAGCGCCTAGACTTCCTCAGGAAACTAAGGAAATTCGGCATGTCCACATTGACTCTTACCAACTTTTACATATGCACCATAGAAAGCATCCTATCAGGCTGCATCACAGCCTGGTATGGCAACTGCTCGGCCCAGGACCACAAGAAACTTCAGAGAGTCGTGAACACCGCCCAGTCCATCACACAAACCTGCCTCCCATCCATTGACTCCATCTACACCTCCCGCTGCCTGGGGAAAGCGGGCAGTATAATCAAAGATCCCTCCCACCCGGCTTACTCACTCTTCCAACTTCTTCCATCGGGCAGGAGATACAGAAGTCTGAGAACATGCACGAACAGACTCAAAAACAGCTTCTTCCCCACTGTCACCAGACTCCTAAATGACCCTCTTATGGATTGACTTCATTAACACTACACCCTGTATGCTTCATCCGATGCCAGTGCTTATGTAGTTACATTGTATATGTTGTGTTGCCCTATTATGTATTTTCTTTTATTCCCTTTTCTTCTCATGTACTTAATGATCTGTTGAGCTGCTCGCAGAAAAATGCTTTTCACTGTACCTCGGTACACGTGACAATAAACAAATCCAATCCAATCCCTTTGGGTGAAGAAGTTCCTCCTAAACTCAGTCCTAAATCTACTTCCCCTTATTTTGAGGCTCTGCCCCTAGTTCTGCTTTCACCCGCCAGTGGAAACAACCTGCTCGCATCTATCCTATCTATTCCCTTCATCATTTTATATGTTTCTATAAGATCCCCCCTCATCCTTCTAAATTCCAACGAGTACAGTCCCAGTCTACTCAACCTTTCCTCATAATCCAACCCCTTCAGCCCTGGGATTAACCTAGTGAATCTCCTCTGCACACCCTCCAGCGCCAGTACATCCTTTTTCAGGTAAGGAGACCAAAACTGAATACAATACTCCAGGTGTGGCCTCACTAACACCTTATACAATTGCAGCATAACCTTCCTAGTCTTAAACTCCATCCCTCTAGCATTGAAGGGCAAAATTCCATTTGCCTTCTTAATCACCTGTTGCACCTGTAAACCAACATTTTGCGACTCATGCACTAGCACACCCAGGTCTCTCTGCACAGCAGCAAGATTTAATATTTTATCATTTGAATAATCCCTTTTGCAGTCATTCCTACCAAAATGGATAACCTCACATTTGTCAACATCGTATTCCATCTGCCAGACCCTAGCCCATTCACTTAACCTATCCAAATCCCTCTGCAGACTTCCAGTATCCTCTGCACTTTTTGCTATAACACTCAACTTAGTGTCTTCTGCAAACTTGGACACATTGCCCTTGGAAAGGGCTTTCTGGAAATCCAGATATACCACATCCATTGGCTCCCCATTATCAACCGCACTGGTAATATCCTCAAAAAATTCCGCCAAATTAGTTAGGCACAACCTGCCCTTTATGAACCCATGCTGCGTCTGCCCAATGGGACAATTTCCATCCAGATGCCTCGCTATTTCTTCCTTGATGATAGATTCCAGCATCTTCCCTACTACCAAAGTTAAGCTTACTGGCCTATAATTACCCGCTTTCTGCCTACCTCCTTTTTTAAACAGTGGTGTCACGTTTGCTAATTTCCAATCCGCCGGGACCACCCCAGAGTCTAGTGAATTTTGGTAAATTATCACGAGTGCATTTGCAAATGCCGGCGTTACTGACTTAAAGCAGCAATCCATCGAAGTTATACCTCTGCTTTGTGCAGCATTCAAGAGAATTACACTTGTTCAATCTGTTTTGTATTCTTTGCTAACCGTTTCTGCTAAAATTGCTACCATTCAAGTTAAGACTGTACCTCTGTGCTTTCTTTGTAGCTCCTATTTATTTCTACGAGGCTTTCCCGAGCACCTTTTGTGGAAGGAGACATTGCAAAGGCCTGTTTCATTTTGGAAGCTCCATCTCGTAGCCTTTTCTGGATGCAAAATGTCTCATATAGCTCATCTACCTGTCAGGGCAACAGCAAAAAAAAAAACCAAATAGCGTTAATCAACTGCGTGTTTCATGCACTGTCAATTTTTTTCAATTTGCCAGGAGAATATTGCCTCAATCAGTTTCTGGTTGTGCTCAGTTCCTCTTCTTCATTGATATCCTCCAATCATAGAACAGGGAGGGATGTATTTACTGAGAAAATAAGGACAAGGTTTACTGTGCAGGTCCCTATCAAGATTGCAAGGATTTAAGTGACGAAGAAAGACAAATGCTTACTGCGTATAACCAGAAAATGATTTGCTGAGAGCTTCCATCGGAAAATTAAAAATACATAAGAGGGATTTAAAGAGTGGAGCAGTGCTCAGAACACCCACCTACCCGCATTCAAGGAATATCAGAATGTTAAAAGGGAAAAACATAAGGATGTCAGTCAGAAACAAAGAATTTTAGTATCTCAGATGGAGGCTATTCGGACCATCATAACTGCTCCAGTATTCCGTCCATCCCGGGAATCACAGATCCAATCCTCATTATTTCAGTCCATTCATTTTAATGGATAGAAAATTATGCGCACAGCACCCATGATGTCCCAATATGCACAGTAGGGACACTGCCAGTCATCCAAACCCCAAAATACTGTTACTTTTGCGTTATGGTGGTTTGCAAAGCAATTATTCTACACAAAGTAACAAGCATTAGCATGCTCCCCCCCCACCCCACCCACTGTAATCTGCTTATTTTGAGTCAAACTTTCAGAATTGAATTTCTGGAAGAGGAAATAGGATGTTGTGAAATAAACTGTCAGTGGAGCATTTCAACTTCTGCTTGACCCTGATGTTGTTTTCATGGCCTTCGTGTGCTAGACACCAAACTCAGAGCCCTCACCACATCAGTCTCATGGGTCACACCATGTCAAAATCTTCCCCATTTGCAAAGTCTAGTTTTCAACACAAATCATTTTGCTGCAGTGTTTACAGAATTGCACCAAGCAGCAATATTTGAAAACAAACCTTGCAGGGATTTCTCCATCTCTGTTACAGAGCACGATGGAGATGATATTTGCATCATAACTGGAAGTCCACTGAATCAACTTCGTGTTCAAAGTACCACAGTTATTGTGTAAAACCCAATGGACTAGGAAATCAAACAGGAAAATGGAATAAAATGGTAGTCAATTTGATTAATATTTATTTTATTATTTATTATTAATAATAAATCATTATTTATTTTTTATTACTTATTATTATAAAGCATTATTTTGGAGAATAATTATTACAAAATAGATTTTTTTAAACAGATTTCAAGTTGAGAAGATTTGATGGAGTAGGTAGAGAAAAATGATTCCCCCTGGCGAATGGATCAATAGCCAGAGGTTGTGGATTTAGAGTAATTGGCAAAAGGTCCAGAAGGGAGATTTATTTATCACTCAGGGAGTTGTCAGGATCTGGAATGCTCTACCTGAAATGATGGTGGAAAATATTTTTCAAAGGGTATTGTTGCTAACTTTTGGTTGGCTTTTAAATGTTGCTCGTTGTATGTTTGCCTAATTTGCTCTGTTTCTATAACCTTTGCTCTAGAGTCGCCAGGTATCTTTATGATACCACCACGAGGTTCAAGTTCAAGTACTGATCAATAACTCAACACGCCAATTAGTAAGATTCAAATCAAAACACATTTATTATACACAGTAAATCACTACTCATGCATAAACTCTACTTTCTAGACTATTCTCTATCACTAAAAGGCCTATACTTAGCTTCAGAATTGGCCCACCTGGTCAGGGGAACAAATGGCCTTTCGTTAGATCTGAGTCTGCAGGATTCAAAAGCTGGTATAGACTGGTAGCTAGGAGCGCCTATCTCGTAGCAAGCGTTGACTGGAGACTTAATTGGTTGATGCGGCAGCTTGGACAGGTCACTCTCAAGGGTTGATTTGATGCTGAGTGACCCTGCCAAGAAGACCGATTTTAACTTGGGGAGCTTTACTTTATAGTCCCCAGGGGCTTCCCGCCCTTCGGGGCAGACCCCGTACCTGGTTCCAAGTGATTGGACTGCGTTCCGATCACTTGGATCGATTTCTCCAATACTGGAGTTGTTCCCTGATCGTTGGGCGGTCCCTAAATGTCCGTTGGCCTTCCTTTGTCTTGGCTCCTGCTGGCGCCGAGGAGTCTGGCTTGGCCTTATTCACCTGAAGTGTATCAATTGTGCCTGGGAATCACTCATTACTATGCAGATGGCTGCTGGTTTCAGTGCTGTCTGGTTTTTGCAAGTTCCAGTACAGTTTCTGCACTTGCTCATTTCTGCCTCTGTTGGCTGAATTTCCCTTTAGTCTTTGCGGTTCTCCATTTTAAGTCGGGAAGTGGCCAACCCAGGAACTTATAGGAGCACAGATAAAAAGTGAAGATGTGGGATCGGTGTGCATGATTGCACTTTTGAAGACCAGTGCAAGCACGGTGGGCCAAATGGCAGCACAAAGATTAGCACTGCTGCCTCACAATGCCAGCCTTGACTGACTGCCTGTGTGGAGTTTGCACTTTATCCCTGTGTCTGCGTGGGTTTCCTCCGGGTGCTCCAGTTTCGTCCCACAGTCACAAAGATGTGCAGATTGATGGATGGGCCATGTTAAATTGCCCGTTTGTGTCCAAAGATGTACAGTTTAGATGGGGTTATGGGGTTACAGGGATAGGGCGGAGGATTGGGCCTAAGTGGGCAGCTCTTTCAGAGGCGATCGGGGGGTCCCCGAATGCTCGGGCTCTGGGCAGGGTGGTACTCTGGCACTCCCGATGCCATCTGGGCACTGTGAGCCTGGCACCAAGGCAGTACCACTGGGTCACCCAGGCAGTGCAATCTGGGTGCCATTCTGGCAATGAATGTCTAGGTGGCACTGCCAAGGTGCCAGGCTGGCTGTGACAAGGTGCCCATTTTACATCTTGCCCATGCTGGGGATCGGGCTCAGGGGTGCCCTGACTTTATGAGGTGGTGTGCGGGGGGCCCGAGGATTCTCTAATTAGTAAGTTGAGGGGTCCGGAGGCTGCAGCATGGCACCCCGATCTCTGTGACTGAGTGCGGCCTTGACAGGGCGTTCCTCACCGAGGACCAGAAAAGAAGCAGAGTCCCGTTTAATAGCAGGGTCATTCATGGTGCTGCAAGCGCCGGGAAACGACCAGCTAAACGTGCCCAAAACGTGACCCTTTTTCTTTTCCATTAAATTGCAGCCTCTAACTTAAGAAGATCACTCCTTGCAACTCTGTCTTGAAATTTCCATCCTCATGAGATCTGCAGCAAAGTTGATCGGCTGATTTGATTTGCCTAAAGGTCAAAGTAGTTTGATTCCTTAATTTAGCTATTTATCTGATGTGAAAATGTATCATACTGGGCGTGATCTTCTGGCCACGCTGCGTCGGAAAAGCAGCTCGCTGCGGTGCAGCGTAGCCGGTGAGAGCAGGGAGACACCGTTCCCTGTATCTACACGGCTCGCAAAGCCACACGAGATTCAACGCAATCTCGCAAGATGCTGCAAGGAGAATCCCGCCCACAATGGGTGGGATCACGTTTTGGCAAATCTGCATATTAGAGCGAGGCAGTAAGCCTCACTCTTATGTTCAGATTCCCAAGGTACGTGAGGCTTTGGGATTCAATCCCTTCATCTTGGAGACTCGGGCGAGCGCCGTTTGGTACTGGTCTCCACAAATGGAGACCAGACGGAATGGCTTTCTTAGGGGTCTCCAAGGGGACCAGAGGCCCCCCCAGCTGCATGCCCTTGGGCAGGGTGGTGCCCTGGCATTGCTGGTGCCAGCCTGGCACCCTGGCAGTGCCAACATGCCACCCTGGCAGTGCAACCTGGGTGCCAGACTGGCACTGCCTTGGTGCCAGCTTGGCACTGCCAAGGTGGCGATTGGGCTGGGCTTGCCCACTGAGTATTAGAGGGTGCAAGGAGCTGGGGGACCCTCCCATGTTGCGTTCAGGCTGGGGGGGGTAGGTCAGGGATTTTATTTGTGTGCCTCGGAGTTCGGGACATCATTTAAAAATGGAGTCCCGATCTCTCGCTGCAACGGGCAGTTCCGGAAAGCAGAGCTCCCAGTTGTAAAAAACGGGGCTATGTGCGGCCTCGGCTGTGCATTCCCTGTTCTGGCCCCTTATTCAACACAGGTAACATTGAATAGCCACGAGTGCCTTTGCACTCGAGTGCCAGGAAACACGCGGCTAAACGCGCTCTCTATGGGACTTTGTTCCCTTTGGGAAGATCGCGCCCATATTTTTTTGATAGTCAACACATTTATGTGTGGAGTGGTCATGTTATTTGGGACTTGGGGTATTCCGGGTCTTTCTCCATAATGTCAGCAGAAACCTGGAGAAATGGAATACATCCACTGCGTTTATCACAACGACCTTTATATTGTTAATTACCCATTTGATTGAAACACTTTAACAGTTGTCCATGTTACCACCTTTTTAGTTGTGCCTTATAATAAGAAAAGGTTGCCGGGGCAAAATCCTGGAACACCCTCCACTGTGGGTGTAACCACACTACGCGGTGTACAGCGGTTCAAAAAGGTGGTCACTACCATTTTCTCAAGGGCAATTAGGGATGGACAGTATTTGATGGCCTAGCCAGTGATGCCCACCAATTGTGAAAGAATCTTTTTTAAATTCTGAAATAATACAACCCAAATATGTGTCAAAATGGTAAAGTTCACTCTTTTTCCTGAGAGATCATTTTTAGTGTCATGGTAAGCTAGTGACATTTCATAGCTTTGTGAGGAACTGGTTAGTTTTGAGGACTTACTCTGCTGGGAGCTTTGCAACTATTGTCAATCATTGGTAATATCTACCACCTATTGCACCATTTCCTCCTAGTCACTTCCTGCTACTTGGACACTTGTCACTTTAGTTGGATATGTTCAGAACAGATATGATGAACACAAATCTTGTGCAACATATGGTGATGAAACACTCTTATTCTTTCCGAGGTCTTCCTGGTCTCATTAATCAACCCACACCCGAGAGGTTATGTCGAGTTCAAGGCATCAGGGAAGATTCATCGTGATTATGATAATTCCCACTTGAGAATATTGATGAGTGCTATAGTACATGAAAAAAAATAATGAGCAGAAATTGTTTAACCAGAGGAAGTAAGTGCGAAAAAGGAAGTAGATTGTACTGGGGATTAAACAAGAAGGTGGTGAGTGAAGACTTGCTGCAACAGATCACAAGAGAGCAGATACAGGAAGAACATGGAGGAAGCAGCAGATTGATTCCACTTGCGAATTACTTTGTTTTGCATATCCTGTTTATTGTACAGGATTGGATCTGGTGGTGAGAGGCCCCTGGGGGTCTACCCTGTAAAATATGCAAAATAACGCGGGTGTTGTCAAAGGCAGTGAAACCCTTGGCAGGTATCTTGTGCCATTTTGAATGGTCAGTGTCAAATTGTAATAACCCTCACGAGGACTCCTTGGGATTGTTGATTTTTTTTTGTAAAATATTTTTATTCTCCATTTTCACATTTCCTTCAGAATTTACACCCCACCAGCAAGCAGTAAACGATAACAAATACAGTCAATACCCATATCAACAACAACAATCCCATCCTCCCACCACCCCAAACAACGCCCCACCTGACAATGTAAGCATCAAATAAAACAAACCCTCCCACGGTGGGAAAAACAAAGGAAAAAAAAAGAAAATGGAATCAGGAATCGCCTATGGTCACCATTGACCTATAGAGTCCACCCCCCTCCCCCTAACATTCAATGCCATCCATTTCCCGAAAGAGTACCGCAAATGACACCCATGAATTGTAACCCCCCCCCCCCCCGACTCCTCCCCTCCACCCACTTCCTCTTATAAAACTCCTCCCCCCAATCTCTGTTCCTTCCCCCCAACTTTCCACCCCGGCTAGACTCATCGGACCTTGTTCTGCCAGGCTCCGATGGCCACAGCCCCTCCCCCCACCTCACTCCAGTTCACTGGTCGGCTTAAACCGGCCAGCATGTAGGCCCACGCCCGCTTCTCTTTCCCCCTTGCCCGGTCCCAGGAAAACCAAGAAGTCCCCTTTAGCACACAAACCCCGCATACACACCCAAGCCCCAAAGAGCCATCATTGCAAGTGAAAGTCCCATCTCTTCCCTTGTCCAAATATATACAACGTTGGCTCATTTAGCACATACACCAGTATGCAGTGAATAAATACAGTTACATGAGACTACATCTGTACATGACCGGTTCTCAATTCAGCCACAGTCCTTCTGCCTTCGCAAACTCCTCCGCTGCTTCCGCCGTCCCGAAATAAAAGTCCTTGGATTTGTAGGTCACCCTCAACTTAGCTGGGTATACTATGCCACACTGCACCTTACTGATGTACAACGCCTTCTTCACCCGGCTGAAGGCAGCCCGCCTCCTCGCCAGCTCCACCGTAAGGTCCTGATATATGCGTATACCAGCTCCAGCCCACCGCACCACCCGCTTCTGCTTTGCCCAGCACAGGACCTTCTCCTTCACAAAGTACCTACGAAAACACAGAGTCACTACTCTTGGCGGCTCACTCTCCTTTGGTACAGGCCTCCACGACCGATGAGCCCGATCCAGCTCATATCGGGAGAGATTATCCCTGTAGTGATGTGCATCAATGTAAATACATGTAGGCTAGCTAGACACTAGAGGGAGCACCAGAAACGTCACACACACACACACTCAACCAATAGATCAAGTAGATGGGACATGACCAATGGACATTCACGATACACAAGAAGGTGACACGACCAGAGGAGGGCATTACAGCAACACATACACAAAGGACACCACACACATGATCTGCCTCTTTCCAGTGGAGACAGTCAGTGAGAACAGACACAGGGTTGATTCAATATTACACCCACCACGTGGATTGCAGCAGCTGGTTAGTCAGTTTGGGTAGCTATAGTAGGATTAGCAGTAGTGTCGAACCCGAGTAATAGAAGTGTAAATAGTTTAATAAACGTGTTGAAATTATCTCCACATCTGAACCTTCCTTTGTCAAGTGCACCACAAGGAAGCCGCTTATGTTACACCTACAACCTAACAAATCATGGTACCAGAAGTGAACTGTTTCAATCCAGATAGCCATACCTCAGCGTACAGTGACAACCAGCAACGATACCCAGGCAAGATGTTCGAGATCCAGGTTCCGCAGCAGCTCCAGTGCCACGGCGATCTCCACGAAAACTGGCGGGCATTCCGGCAAATGTTTGAAATCTTCCTGGTGGCAGCCAAACTAGAAGATGTGGCTGATCTGAAAAAACAGAGCTTCTCCTCACCATCGCCAGTGCCAGAGCAAAAGAAATCTTTTAAAACTTCAAGTTCTCCAAGGGGCAAAACAGGAGCGACTTCCAGGCAGTCCTGGACAAATTCGGCAAATACTGTGAGGAAAGCACACTCCAACCAGCAAGAAAAGGTAAGAGAGGCGCCAGTACTCACCTCGAGGCCGAAATCCCAGAGCAGAGAACAATTTTGTTCGGCGGCCATCTTTCTATAGGGACTGCACTTGCGCAGTTGCGCGAGAAGCACACAGAACGGGAATGTCCGTATGCGCATGCACGAGAAGCCGCGCATGCGCAATCACGAAAAAGGCCCAATGTAAAGGAACAGCGATCTTCGCATGCGCAATCGCTTCCTACGCACTACGTCACATGCATCATGATGTCAGAGGCCCCGGACCACGCCCATTTAAAGGGGAAACATCCCAAATCAAAGAAAAAATCTTTTAAAGCTGTAAAACAACCTTCCTTCACTTGGAATGACAGCACAATGCCTCACACTGAACCAGGGAATGAAATTAACCTCCGAAGAACCCTGCAACAAGCAGTTACCTACGCCCAAACCGATGATTCCGACCTTGAATACTTCGATACCGACCTTTACATTTTCTCTGGACCTCGCGAGCCCAATGCCAGCTCCGACGCAAACAGTGATGTTATGGTCCTAGAAGACTACGACTCAGACAAACCTTTCACCTTGGGAGGCTACCCCAGTACCAAATCCGAACCGCAACGAGACATGTTGCACATTGGCGACGCCCGTATTGAATCCGACGCAGACGCGGATTCGTTCTTCGGATTTGAGGATCTTCAGCCCAGCAGATATGACATCCCGACACGTGAGCGCAGGATGATGCTGCAGCCTGAAATTAAGAGACAGAGAACGGTACAAGCCCACAGAGAGCGGCCTGCTGCCACGCAGAGCGTGGTCCACGCACTGCTCAGGGTTCCCGACTCTACGAACGAAGACACGCAAGGCTCCACACCGCAGTCCTTGTATGACCAAGAAGTGACTCCAGTGGCACAAGCCACTGCAGCGAGCTCGTGGACAGCCTCCATGATAGAAACAACGCAAGACTCCGACGCAGTCTTTGCAGGAACAAGACCACGAGTGTCTAGCAACCTCCTCTGACCAACTAGTGGCAGACGATGCAAGTCAGTCATGCTCAAGCTAACGACAAGAAGACTATGACAGTCTACCACGCTCCAGTGCACAGCAGGATGACCATGGCGGTCTATCATGCTACAGTGAAGAACAAAGCGACGATGACAGTCCAAGCCCAAATGAAGGACAACAGCAAGACAATGACAGTCCACCCATATTGTTTGCACCATCAGATGAACACTCTGACAATTTACCCAACCCAAGTGAACAGCAAGCAGCTACTGAGGATTTACCCACGGTATGTGAGACGAGTGACGACAGCATCCCACTTCCCATGCAAGATGTGCAAAGTGACAGACCTCAGCTAGTGTGTACAGAGGCACTCGACAATCACTGTGAGACCACTGGTGACTCCTGTGACACCGTGATACTTCCACCCTCATTCGTTCGGACCTCTTCACAAGTCAATGCATTCCTGCATGTTCCGACTCCAGACATGCAGCTTCAAGAAATCTCAGCTGACTCCAGTGAATCTGCTGAGACTCCGGACGGGGAGCATCACCAAACCAACACTGACTCAGTTAAAACAGACCAGACTCCAGATGGGGAGCAACCAAACGCCGACTCTGATTCACGTAAGCCGGACTTTACTCCTGACAGGGAGTGCCGCAACCTCAGTGATGTCACATTCAGGGTGACAGCAGATGCCACAACGACAGGAGATGGATCACTTAACAATTACACTGGGTCAGTAATAACAAGCTGCGGCTACAGTCCAAGAGGAATACACCAATATTCACCACAGCTATATCCACACATTTTTTCCACACCAGCAGTGCAGCCAATGACAGCTCATGCTGGACAAACCCAGTATTCGGGCATGCAGCAGCAAGCAGGCTATGCAGCATATTCTCAAACTTGCCAGCACTACAGATTGCCCACTAATGGAATCAAGACTGAAGGAGGACTACCGCAAGTGCAATCTGCACTACAGACTGGAGGCCTTAGTTACAGCCCAGGATTTGCTGCACCCCAGCCTGGCCAGACGGCATATTCCTATCAGATGCAAAGTTCTAGTTTCACACTATCACCAGGTATTTATGCGAGCAGCAATTCTGTTTCCAATTCGACAAGCATCAATGGTTCTCAGCAGGGTCAACCTTCCAGCACAGCATGTGGCCAGAACCAGTATGTACAGTCTTATCCAACTTCAACATATGGCACATCCATGACCTCGAATGATACTGTTGATGGTACCTCTTCAACGTCAACACCTTATCAGCTACAAGATGCCATCCAACATCACCATCACAAACATCGGGAAAAGAAAGGGACTCCAAATCAGACAGCGAAGTGATTTGACCACTTCTTGGTTCCTGTGGCACAGGGAAGTTGATGGCGTTCATAACCAAGAGAGACATTTGACCATGATGATTGATGGTTTATGGACTCACACAAATGATTTGGACTTATTGTTTAATCACTGTTCCCATGACTTGTATATACCTTAACCTATCTGCCTGTTTTTTGTTCAATTTTCTTAAAGTGTACAGAAAATATGTACATATAAAAAAGGGGGGATGTGGTGATGTGCATCAATGTAAAAACATGTAGGCTAGCTAGACACTATGGGAGCACCAGAAACATCACGCACACACACTCAACCAATAGATCAAGTAGATGGGACATGACCAATGGAAATTCACGAAACACAAGGAGGTGACACGACCACAGGGGGGCATTACACCAACCCATATATAAACGACACCACACACATGATCTGCCTCTTTCCAGTGGAGACAGTCAGTGAGTAGAGACACAGGGTTGATTCAATATTACACCCACCACGTGGATTGCAGCAGCTGGTTAGTCAGTCTGGGTAGCTATAGTAGGATTAGCTGTAGTGTCGAATCCGAGTAATCGAAGTGTAAATAGTTTAATAAACGTGTTGAAGTTATCTCCACGTCTGAACCTTCCTTTGTCAAGTGCACCACAAGGAAGCTGCTTATGTTACACCTACAACATAACAAATCAATCTCCTTCTCCCAATAGCTTCGCCAACATCGTGGCAAAATACTCAGTCGGCCTCGGGCCTTCCACATTAGGGCAGCACGGTAGCATTGTGGATAGCACAATTGCTTCACAGCTCCCGGGTCCCAGGTTCGATTCTGGCTTGGGTCACTGTGTGGAGTCTGCACATCCTCCCCGTGTGTGCGTGGGTTTCCTCCGGGTGCTCCGGTTTCCTCCCACAGTCCAAAGATGTGCAGATTAGGTGGATTGGCCATGATAAATTGCCCTTAGTCTCCAAAACTGTCCTTCGTGTTGGGTGGGGTTACTGGGTTATGGGGATTGGATGACGGTGTTGACCTTGGGTAGGGTGCTCTTTCCAAGAGCCGGTGCAGACTCGATGGGCCGAATGGCCTCCTTCTGCACTGTAAATTCTATAAATTTCGGGCAGACCCACAATCCTCAGATTCTGTCGCCTGGATCTGTTTTCCAAGTCGTCCATTTTGGCTCGCAGACCCTTGTTGATCTCTATCACCTTCCGCATCTCCTTCCCCATCGAGGTGAGTTGATCACTGTGCTGCAATAATGTCTCTTCCACTTCCTTCAGCGCCTCATCTTGCTCCCGCACCTCCGCCACTGCGCTCAATACTGCCACCCTCACCGGGGCAATCGCCTCCTCCACCAGCACTTTCAGTACCGCCCCCATCTCCTTCCTCATCGCCTCCATGTGTTTTGTGAACTGCCTTTCGAGTTCCACGGCCATCACCGTAGTCATTTCTTCCGCCGTGGGCAATGCGTCTCCCTGGTGCCCCAGCGTCCACTTTTCTTGCCGTCCCCGCGGTGACCTTTCCACTCCCCGACGGACTTTCAGCTGCTTTTTTCACGGCCGTTTTTTAACATATTCTGGACATTTCCCTTCACTGTGCCTTCTCCCTGCTTTTGCCGCCTCCGCTGCCCCTGGGACCGGGTGTTAAACCCCGAAAATGACGTTCCCGAACGGGAGCCCTCCAATGTGCGGCTGCCTCCCGCCCGCCATCACCGGAAGTGCCTTGGGATTGTTGATTGATTTCCCCGTGGGATTTGTGAATTACGCATTCCCATGGTGAGCGAATTAGCGGGACCCTTAAATGTAACTCCCAGACCTGGATCAGCACTCCTGATAGTCCTGGGCTTGGACGTTTGTTTTGAGTGTCGCGTAGCGGCTTTATTTTCAGTTTAAAATAAACCCGTTCGGCCTTTCCGTGCCTCCTGGATTAATTACACAAATCTAAAATGTTTTTGCAAACATCACATGGGTTACATTGTCATCTTGCTTCTGGGCTACTGCCTGGCTGACCCTTCAAGCTATCTGTCGATCCAGTAATTTGGATCTGCACAGTCTTTTCCCCCACATGAGGGAAGGTCCCAATCAGACTCCCAATGTTGAGATTTTATGTGTGAAAAACTGTCTGTTGCTGTTGCTAAATGTAGCCCTCAGTCTAACTGGACTACATTTGACAGGAAAGGAACTTTATTTCATTACAGCACCGCTTCCATTAGGTTTAACTGACAAAAAGAGAAAACAATTTGATATTGGATAGTCAGCAATTGAAACTTCCCAAACTCATCAGTCATGTGTAGCGACACCCTAATTGGCTGGGACACCTCACGTTCCGTTAATAGTGCTGTAGGATTTATGCCTATATCTCAGAGCACAATTGGCACCTCCGCTTAGCATCTCTCCCTCAGTGCTTCACTGGAGTGTCAGCTTAGATTTTGTGCCAACACCCTGAAGTAGGACTTGAACACACAGCTTTCCAGCTCAAGAGGTGAAAGTGTGACCACTGACCCACAACTAACTCACAAAGAAGAGACCAAGGGCGGGATTCTCCGAGTCACACCGGCATCGTTTGCGTGTGGGACCCCGGCGTTCTGGCTGCGGGGGCCGTCCTGGTGGGGGGGGGGGGGCGCGCGAGGGAGCCAACTCCAGGGGGGGGCCTCCACGGTGGCCAGGCCCGTGATCGGGGGCATCCGATCGGTGGCCGCGCTCATTCCCGGGGGGGGGGGGGCCTATGTTTCCTCCGGGCCGGGCCCCTGTAGGGCTCCGCTATATTGCCCAGGGGGCCAGTGCGGAGAGCCCATGGCGTGGACCCGCGCCGGCCGTGTTGGTCCGGTTTTCGGTGACGGAGCAGCGCTCAGCACTCTGGTGCCATACTAGCCCCCGAGGAGTGGGTGAATGCCTGGGCCTGGTGGCCCGTTGACGCCGGCATCGCTCGCGCTGGTTTTGACGCCGGCGTCAACACTTGGCCGGGATTTCGGAGAATTAGTTAAAAAAAACAAGTGGTAATAATACTGCTCTCCCAAAACATCCACCCATGAGCTCATTGCAAATAGAAAATAGGAGCAGGAGGAGGTCATTTCGCCCAACATTACACATTAAGTTTTTTCTATGGTCAACTTAAATTGAATTATATTATTTACATCTACCTTACTGATGTGGAACTCCAGTCTTCTGACATATCGCTCTATCGCTTTGATTTGCTGCAATGAGAAGCAAAAATATCATTAGGTTCAGCAGCTAACAGCAATGCACTGACCAGCAGGTTAATAATCTAAGCATCCACAAAATCACAGCGCAGAAAACTGAAGAGAAAGGGAGTAACGGCCATCTGAATGTTGCTTCCATATCTTTATTCTTCATGTAAAATATTTCATCATTAAACATTTACTTCTTGAACAAAATCCTGTAGCAAACGTACACATAGGACTCAAGTCACAAAACCCAAGTACATTTTGTGGGTTATAAGTACAAACCATTTGACTATTTGTGTCACTGTAAGTTACAGACTCCACAATATTCCTCATTAATATCTGTCGCTCAAGTAAATTGTATCATAGTGGTGGATTAGGTGCTTCCAGCAGGAAAATCACATTCACACTGAGCACAAGTAGGGAATGGGTGTCAGGAATTTCCTCAGAGGAGCTGGGTGACCGGGGGGGGGGGGGGGGGGCATCGTGATTGGCAACTACAACTTCAGAAGGGCATTTGATATTCAGCCAAAGCCAGATTGACCAGCTGAGAGGACCACTGAGGAAATTCCCAACAAGGATGGCAATACTTGTCACTGGACCTTCCTACTACAATTCCCGCTGCCACTACCTCCAGTCAGGAACGTGGGATTGCCATTTGCCAGTTTCTTCGGCCAGTTCTGTCATTACAATTCTTCATGCAGTTGTTGGTGAATGCATCTAAGGGAATTCATTATAGTGGGAGCCAACTCGCACTGCAGAACCATATCAAATATTGCCTGGTTCTGCAATATGACTCGGTTTCCACTGTGCTAAACTAGACTAAGGTCCACAATAATTTTTCTTTTTTAAAAATAAATTTAAAGTACCCAATTCTTTTTTTTTTCCCAATTAAGGGGCAATTTAGCGTGGCCAATCCACCTACCCTCCACATCTTTGGGTTGTGGGGGGTGAGACCCATGCAGACATGGGAAGAATTTGTAAACTCCACATGGACAGTGACCCAGGGCCGGAATCGAACCCGGGTCCTTGACGGCATGAAGCAGCAGTGCTAACCACTGCGCCGCCGTGCCACCCTGGTCCACAATAAAAATGGCCATTAGAAATTCAAATGGAGGTTCTCCCATTTTATTGCTGTAACTTCAGGAGAATTTCCTTCCATGTGTTTCAAAGGCTTCCCTTGAAGGTACTGGGCTGAGTGAGCTACCTTGCCGCAACCTCAGAAGATTCCCAGTGGGATTACAATAAAATTGAATTTATTATACCAGTGTAGCCATCTGGGATGGCCACGTCCCGATTCCAAAATGGACACCCGCAAAGAATGCAGGGAAAATTGGACAATGCTAAGAAACAAGCAGGTGCAAGCTCTGTCTGTTGATTAGAACCTTAAACTCTCAGACAGGACAGAAACCACCAAACAATCTACATACTAATGAGCCATCTCCGGGGACAAAAGGGAAACATTTAGATACACAATGTTAGGACAGACTCCCCGGCGTCAGAAGAAGCTAAGACAAAGCAGACTGACAGTCACCAGGACACGCCCAGCGATGAGGGAACCACCCCTCTATTGGAGGAAAATCGATACAGATGATTGGGAAAGACCCAGTTAGTTGAGGCCAAGTTCAAGGCCCGCCCAAAAGCGCACAAAGCCCTTTTTAGTATAAAAGGTATCCCCCAAGGGAGAACGCTCTCCCTTGGCTTTGGCTCTCACCGAAGAGAGAGACCTGCCTAGCAGCTGCACCAGACCAAGTAAGTCCCAAGTCAACGCACGCTACGAGATAGACGCTCCTAGTTACTACCCTGTAAATAGCTCAACCCAGCAGCCTCAGAACCGAGCAACGGCCATTGTTCCTCTGACTGAGTGGGCGCCCGGAGCTAAGTATAGGCTTTAGTAATAGTGGTAGTTTAGTTTGTAGAGTTTGTGCATGAGTAGATTTGACTGTGTGTAAATAAATGAGCATTGCTTTTGAACTTACTAACTGGTCAGAGTTATTGATCAGTATTCGGTTCTGAACCTTGTGGCGGTGTCGAAAGATACCTGGCGACTCTTGAGCAAACGTGATTAAACAGAACCAAATTAAGAGCCAACCAAAAGTTAGCAACACCATTAATCCATATAGATAAAGTCTCACCTTCAGGAGATGTTGAATAGGTATAATAGACACTCACCTTATCCAGATCATACAAAACTCCCTGTGAATAAAACATATAAAGTATTACATGATGACATGCTCTATTCAATTTACGTTTTCTATAAAGTATTTACGACACTTCCCAGGTTTGGGGGCCAGAGCTGCTGAGCAGATAAATGAATGAGGGTTCACTCCAGACTAGATTGAAGTTACTCCTGCAATAGGTTTATTGCTGCAAAGTTTGCACATTTAAACGTGCCATCGACTGTGACATTCTATTATCTTAACAGCAGTGCTTAAATAATATTTCCAGTAAAACACAAAAAGGAAAATGCAACAACTGGAAGCAGAGGAATAAAAATTCCATCTGCTCAAGAGCAGCCAAGTGCTGTGATAATGTGGATTGACATGGTTTATATTTAGTACCCGGAATCCTCCGGTCATTGTGATTGACTTTACCCGCAGGCAGGGAACCCCCGCCCGTGGGTTTCCTGGCAGCATGGGGTGGCTTCTTTGGGAATTCCCATTGACAAGCGATGGGAAAACAGAATCCCGTCGCCAGCGAACGGCGCTGCCGAGAAACACCCGGCTCGGGAACCGGAGAATTCCGCCCGGTGTCTGTCCATAAACACACCAAAGGTTCCCTAAAATGCTTATTTCAAAAAGTGACAAAGGATACATCAATGGCTGTATGTGTAAATACACCACAGAGTATCATACCTGGTCTGTGTAGACTCGGCTGACCTTGCTGGGGTCACAGTATTGCTATAATTGTTAGCGGGAGGGCTGATTAGGCTAAGTTTCCACTCCTGATCACTATGCAGCGGCCCTGGCTGTAAAGTGCCGGGCTTGGTCGTGGTGCCTTCAATAGTTGATTACCTAGGGCAACATCCTGGAACTCCCTCCCTAACAGCACAGTGGGTGTACCTACATCTCAAGGACTGCAGCAGTTCAAGAAGGCAACTCAACATCTCCTTCTGAAGGGCAGCTAGGGATGGGGCAATAAATAAATGCTGGCCTAACCAGCGACACCCACATCCCGCAAATGAATTTTAAAAACCTGTGGACACATTTTCTAGATTTGTATCTGAGTAATAGTCATTTTGAAAAAGTACTGGGATGCCTGATATGAAGCTTGTGAATTCTCACCCAGTAAGAATACATCGTTTTCAGACAAGGTGAGATTTATTTTAAGTCAAGAAAAGGGAAGCCTTTATTTGGATTTCTCACGACTGTAATGTTGGAGTTTTGGTCGTGATTTTCCCAGGTCTTCATAATTGCCCTATCCTGTACCATGCAGACTATTGGGAAGCCATTGTTGCTGGTGTGAACACAATCCAAAAACAATTTAACCTAGAGGACACCACTGCCAGTTAGCACCGAGTAAAGGCATTCAAAACAGTAAACGGTCAGTTTTACATCAGTTACATTTACAATTCCTGGAATCGGGCCCATGAACTCTGTTATAATTTCCTTCTATCTGTTCTAATTTTTTTTTAATAAACAATTTTATTGAGGTATTTTTGGCATATAAAACAGCAACATTATACCATAGTGTACAAAAAGCAAATAAGACATAATGCAAGCATCGGCTCCCCTCTCGCAAGAACCTGCCTAAGCAACCCCCTACTCTAGACTACCCTAACCCCCCCTCACCCCCCCCCCCCTGCTGATGATTAATTTTCCGCGAAGAAGTCAACGAATGGCTGCCACCTCCGGGCGAACCCTGACAACGATCCTCTCAAGGCGAACTTAATTTTCTCCAGCCCAAGAAGGCTCGCCGTGTCCGAAAGCCATACTTCAGACTTCAGGGGTTTTGAGTCCCTCCAAACCAACAGTATTCGTCGCCGGGCTACCAGGGAAACAAAGGCCAAGACGTCGGCCTCTTTCACCTCCTGGACTCACGGGTCCTTCGAAACCCCAAAAATTGCCACCTCAGGACTCATTGCTACCCTAGTTTTCAATACCCGGGACATGACGTCCGCGAATCCCTGCCAGTACCCCCTTAGTTTAGGACACGCCCAGAACATGTGTACATGGTTCGCTGGTCCTCCGGCACATCGAGCACATTTGTCCTCCAGCCCAAAGAATTTGCTCATCTGGGCCACCATCATGTGGGGCCGATGTACGACATTGAACTGGATCAGACTGAGCCTGGCGCATGTTGCGGACGTGTTTACTCTACTCAAAGCGTCTGCCCATATGCCGTCCTCCATCTCCCCCCCCGAGCTCCTCCTCCCACTTAAGGTTCTTCGGTCTGTGCCTCCTCTGCTCCCATTAGTTCTTTATAAAGGTCGGAGACTCTCCCCTCTCCCACGTCTCCTCTGGAAACGACCCTGTCCTGGATCCCCCTTGGTGGGAGGCGTGGGAAGGATGGTACCAATCTGCGTACGAAATCCCGCACCTGCAAGTACCTGAAATCATTCCCTCTCACCAGCCCAAACTTCTCCTCCAACACCCTCATGCTCGGGAAGCTCCCTTCCAGGAACAGATCGCCCATCCTCGCAATCCCCGCCCTCCGCCATAATTGGAACCCACCGTTCATATTTCCCGGAGCAATTCGGTGGTTACCGCAGATTGGGGACCAAACCGATGCTCTCACATCCCCTATATGCCTCCTCCACTGGCCCCAGATCCGTAGAGCCACCACCACTAGAGGGTTGGTGGAGTATCGTGCCGGTGGGAGCGGCAGAGGCGCCGTAACCAAGGCTGCCAAACTGGTGCCCCTGCACGAAGCAGCCTCCATCCGCTCCCAAACCGACCCCGTACCCACCATCCATTTCCTTACCATGGCTATGTTAGCTGCCCAGTAGTAGTTGCTAAAGTTCAGCAACGCCAGCCCCCCCATCCCCTCGGTTCCTCTCGAGCATCGCCTTCCTCACCCGTGGGGACTTTCCCTCCCAAACAAATCCCAGGATAATTTTATCTAGCTTCTTAAAGAAGGACCGCGGAATGAAAATGGGGAGACTCTGAAATATGAGCAAGAATCTCGGGAGAATCGACATCTTCACCGTCTGCACTCTCCCCGCCAATGACAGCGGGAGCGCATCCCATCTCCGGAACTCGTCCCTCACTTGCTCCACCAACCGGGACAAGTTTAGCTTATGCAACTTACCCCAGTCTCGCGCTACTTGTATCCCTAAATATCTGAAGCTTTCCCCTACCAGCCTGAACGGCAGCCCACTCAGCCAACTCTCCTGACCTCTCGCCTGCACTACCCACATCTCGCTCTTTGCCATGTTCAATTTATATCCTGAGAACCGACCAAATTCCCTCAGGGTTTCCATGATTCCGTCCATCCCCGTCATCAACAGCAGGTCATCCGCATATAACAAAACTTTATGTTCCACTCCCCCCCGGACCAGCTCTTTCCAGTCCCCTGAGGACTGGAATTGCCAGTGGCTCTAGCCAGCGCAAACAGCAGTGGGGAGAGGGGGCATCCCTGTCTAATCCCGCGGTGAAGTCTGAAGTAGTCAGGTGTCGTCCTGTTCGTCCTCACACTAGCCTCTGGGGCCTGATATGGCAGCCTAACCCAGTCAATGAATCCCACCCCGAACCCAAAACGTCCCAGCACCTCCCATAAATAGTCCCACTCAACCTGGTCGAAAGCCTTTTCGGCATCCATTGCTACCACTACCTCTGCCTCCCTGCTCTCCGGGGGCATCATAATCACATTGAGCAGCCTCCTTAGATTGGCCACCAGTTGCCTGCCCTTTACGAACCAGGTTTGGTCCTCCGCAATCACGTCCGGTACACAGTCCTCAATTCTAGACGCCAAGATCTTGGCCAGTAATTTAGCGTCTGCGTTAATCCAAGAGATCGGCCTATAGGACCCACATGCCTCCGGGTCTTTATCCCTTTCAGTATTAGCGAGATAGTGGCCTGCGACATTGTCGGGGGTAAGACCCCTCTGTCTCTTGCCTCGTTGAACACCCTGACCAGCACTGGCCCCACTATCTCGGAGAACGTTTTATAAAACTCCACCGGGTATCCGTCCCACCCCGGGGCTTTACCCGACTGCATGACTTTCAGGCCCCCCAGTACCTCTTCGGTCCTGATCGAGGCCCCCAGCCCACCTACCAACCCCCTACTTACTCTTGGGAAGGTCAGTCCGTCCAAAAAGCCCCTCCTCCCCTCTGGTCCCGTGGGGGGTTCCGAGGTGTACAGCTTGCAGGAGAAGTCCCTAAACACCTTGTCCAGTCCTACCGGGTCTCCCACCAGGTTTCCCTCCCCATCGATTACCTTTCCTATTTCCCTAGCCACTTCTCTCTTTCTTAGTTGTTGTGCAAGCATTCTGCTGGCCTTCTCCCCATTCTCGTATATTGCGCCCTTTGCCCTTCTAAGCTGCTCTACGGCCTTCCCTGTAGACAACACCCCAAACTCGGTCTGCAGCCTCTGTCGTTTCCTAAGTAACTCTGGCCTCGGGGACTCCGCATAGCTCCTGTCCATCCGTAAAATTTCCTTAACCAGTCGGTCCGTTTCTGTCCTGTCTGTCCTGTCCCTATGGGCTCGGATTGAAATCAGCTCCCCTCTCACCACTGCCTTCAGCGCCTCCCAGAGCACCGCTGCTGAGACTTCTCCAGTATCATTTACCTGCAGGTAATTCTGCATGCATTTCCTCAGCCTCTCACACACCACCTCGTCCGCCAGCAGCCCAACTTCCAACCTGCATTGTGGGCGCTGAAAGCTATCTTTGCAAATCTGCAGATCAACCCAGTGCGGAGCATGGTCCGAGATGGTAATTGCCGAATATTCTGCACCCATCATCCCTGTCAGCAAGTCCCTGCTCATGATAAAGAAACCAATTCGGGAATACACCTTGTGGACGTGAGAATAGAATGAAAACTCCTTCGCCGATGGCCGACTAAATCTCCATGGGTCAGCTGCCCCCATTTGCTTCATGAACCCTCTCAGTTCCTTTGCCATCGCTGGCACCCTACCCGTTTTTGAACACGACCGGTCCAGGTCAGGATCAAGAACTGTGCTAAAGTCCCCACCCATGATCCGTTTGCGTGAGTCCAAGTCAGGGATCTTCCCCAGCAACTTCTTAACAAAATCTATGTCATCCCAATTAGGGGCATATACATTGACCAGGACTACTCTCACCCCCTTGAGCTTACCCCTAACCATAACAAATCTGCCACCCCCCTCCGCAACTGTGCCCTCCACCTCAAATTGGACCCGCTTGTTGATCAAGATCGCAACCCCCCTGGTCTTAGTGTCGAGCCCCGAATGGAAGACCTGACTAATCCAGCCCTTCCTTAATCTGACCTGGTCAGCCACTTTCAGATGAGTCTCCTGTAACATGACTACATCCGCCTTCAAAACCCGTAAATGCGCGAACGCACGCGCCCTCTTGACTGGCCCGTTTAGCCCTCTAACATTCCAGGTGATCAGCCTGGTCGGGGGGCACCTCGCCCTCTCCTTTGCCGATCAGCCAACTCCTTTCTTTGGCCAGCCCCCAAGCCATGTGTCGCGCTTCCTCTGGCCCGCCTCCAGGCCGCCTCCACCCCTGACCTCCTCACTGTTACCATGCACAATTTCCAACATCGTCAGCAGACCTTCTCCCCCCCCCTCACCTCTCTAGCAACACCACCCTATAACCTAACCCCTGACATAAACTACCTAAATGAACACCCCCCACCTGGCTTCTGTTGACTAGCCCACCCAGCTAGCCTGGTGGCTCCCAACTCCGGCACTAGCAAGTCTCTCACCTATTGTTCCCTGGATCCCCTCCCCCCGGCCCATCCACACCACTTCCCCAAATCAGCCCTGCTTGAACAAATACTCTAAACAGGACAGAGACAGCCCCAACAATAGTGCAATTTAAGTCATACAAAACGAAATAGCAGGTACTGTCAACCATTCCTACCTGAACGCAGAAAGAGATAGCAAAAATTCCCCGAAAAACACCCCCCATATCCGAACCATTCTAACTATTCCCTTTTTCCAACAAAACTCAAACACAAAAGCGAAAAAGAGACATGAAGAGAAAAAAGACAAAAAACACATAAAAACCAAGATACAAAAGCATGAAAAACCATGCAGGCATCTCTCAGAAACAAGAGAGAAAGAATTAAAAGTTCCGACACGAGTCCAAGAGTCCTCAGCTCGCGACCAGCCCTTGCCTCTTTGCAAAGTCCATCGCCTCCTCGGGTTCCTCGAAATAATGGTGCTGGCCCTCGTGCGTAACACACAGTCGCGCCGTATAGAGCAGCCCAAATTTCACCTGCTTCTTATATAAAATCTCTTTAACTTGCCTGTAGCCTGCCCTCCTTCTGGCCACCTCTGCGCTCAGGTCTTGGTAAACGCGCAGGGTGCTGTTGTCCCAGTTGCAGCTCCACGTGCTCTTGGCCCATTGAAGAACCCGCTCCTTATCAAGGAACCTGTGGAATCGGACCACCATCACTTGTGAGGAACCCCCTCACCGCGGCTGCCTCACCTGCGCTCTTTGGGTCCGACGGGCGAGGGAACACCTCGTTCCCCAGCAGCTTCTGGAACATATCTGCCACATACGCGGCAGCATCCAGCACGTCGGCCCCCCTCTGGGAGGCCAACGATTCTTAAATTCTGCCGGCGAGACCTGTTCTCCAGGTCCTCCAGCTTTTTCAGGGGCATTTATTGTTGGTCTCTCAACCTTGGAATCTCCATGTCCGCCACCGTTTGAAAGTCCGCCTGCTCCTCCACCGTCTTCTCCAACTCCTGGATCTTCTCAGCCTGGGCATCCAGCCTTTTCTCCATTCGGTCAAACGATTTCTGGAGCGGTTCCATATGATCACTTTTCAGTGCTAGGAAGTTCTCCGGCATAACCTGCAACAGGTGCTCCATTGTCGGCTGAGCTGGCCGGATCTGGACATCGGCCATATTGGTTTCCCTCACAGCCTCCCCTTTGCCCTTGCTTGTCCACTTCTTCAGCTGTTTGCGATCCTTCCTACTTCTTAGTTCCATACACCTCTGTATGGATTCAGTGCCTGAGTGCTATTGCTTTCCAATCCAGCACTTAAAAGCGTAAAAACGTCGGGGAAAAGGTCCAAAAGTCCGACCGGAGCGGGAGCCACCAAGTCTGCGACTTACTCCCTCATAGCCGCCACCGGAAGTCCCTGTTCTAACTTTATACAGCACTTGCGCCTTATTCAATGACTAAAGAAAAACATAACATTAAAAATTTATTTCACAGCTTGACAGACATGCCCATTAGCCTAGCTAACTTTTCAAGTTATCAAGTGGTGCCGTGGTATTGTCCCTTGACTAGTAACCTGGAGACCCAGGGTAATCCTCTGGGGACTGAGGTTCGAATCCCACCACAGCAGATGGTGGAATTTTAAAACTTTAAATATCTGTACTTAAAAATTAGATGATGACCATGAAGCCACTGTCGTAAAAGCCCAACTGGACCCTACCTGGTCTGGCCTAGCCTACATGTGACTCTTAAATGGCCTAGAAAATCACTCAGTTGTATTCAACCGCTACAAATGGATCGCCCGGCATCGACCTCAGCAGCTGAAACGACAATGGCAACCTAGCCCTGTTGACTCTGCAAATTCCTCCTTACTAACATTTGGGGGATTGTGCCAAAATTGGGCGAGCTGTCTCACAGATTAGTCAAGCAACAGCCTGAAGGAATAACCCCAGACACCACCATCACCATCCCTGGGCACATCCTGTGCACCGACAGGGCAAAGGTGGCAGCGCACTGGTATACATGAGGGAGTTGCCCTGGTAGTCCTGAACATCTACTCCAAAGTCTCAGAAGTCCTCCTCAGCTTATGAACACCTCCACCATGACAATATCAATAGGAGTAGCCACTGCACAGTCCTTGAGAAGACAAAGTCTTATCTACACATTGTGGATATTCTCCATCATGGTGTGTGGCACTACCACTGTGCTAAATGGGTAAACTTTGAGCAGATCTAGCAGCTCAAAACTGGGCATCCATTAGGCGCTGTGGGCCATCAGCAGAATTGTACTCAACCATAATCTGCATGGCACTCTACCATTATCACCAAGACAGGAATCCTGGTTCAATGAAGAGTGCAGGAGTGCTTGCCAGGTATAACACCAGGCATACCTAAAAATGAGGTGTCAACCTGGTGAAGTGACAAAACAGGGCTACTTGCATGCCAAACAGCATAAGCAGCATGAAATAGACAGAGCATAGCAATCCCACAACCAATGGATCGGACTGCTCTGTAATTCTGCCACATCCAGCCGTGAATGGTGGTGGACAGTTAGGCAACGCTCTGGGGGAGGTGGCTCCACAAATATTCCTGCCCTCAATGATCAAGGAGCCCAGTGCATCTGTGCAAAAGACAATGCTGAAGTATTCGCAATAATCTTCAGACAGAAGTGTTGAGTGGATGATCCATTTTGGTCTCCCCCAGAGACACCCAGCATCACAGATGCCAGTCTTCAGCCATATTGATGCACTCTGCGTGATATCAAGAAATGACTGAAGGCAATGGATAATGCAAAGGCTACGGGCTCTGACAATATTCCAGCAATAGTACTGAAGACTTGTGCTCCAGAACGTGGCATACACCTAGCCAAGTCGCTCCAGTACAGCTGCAACACTGGCATCTACCCGGCAATGTGGATAATTGCCCAGGTGTGTCCTGTACACAAGAAACAGGACAAATCCAAACCAACCAATTACCGCCCTATCAGTCTACTCTCCATCATCAGCAAAGTGATGGAAGGAGTCATCAACAGTGCTATCAAGCGGCATTTACTCAGCAATGACCTGCTCAAGGATGCTCAGTTTGGGTTCTAGCAGGGTCACTCAGCTCCTGACCTCGTTACAGCCTTGTTTCAAACATGGACAAAAGAGCTGAATGCCAGATGTGAGGTGAGAGTGACTGTCCTTGATATCAAGGCAGCATTTGGCAGAGAATGGCATCAAGGAGATCTAACAAAACTGGAGTCAATGGGAATTAAGGGGAAAACTCTCTGCCAGTTGGAGTCATACCTGGCACAAAGGAAGATGGCTGTTGTGATTGGAGGCCAATCATCTGAGCTCCAGGACATCACCACAGGAGTTCCTCAGAGTAATGTCCTAGGCCCAACCACCTTCAGCTGCTTCATCAATGGCCTTCCTTCCATCATAAGGTCAGAAGAGGGGATGTTCGCTAATAACTGCACAATGTTTAGCACTATTCGCGATTCCTCAGGTACTGAAACTGTTCCTGTCCAAATGCACACGACCTGGCCAATATCCATGCTTGGGCGGACAAGTGGCAAGCAACATTCATGCCACACAAGTGCCAGGCAATGAGGAATCCTCCAACAAGGGAGGATCTACCCATCGCCCCTTGATATTCAATGGCATTACCATTGCTGAATCCCCCAATTTCAACATCCTGGGGGTTACCATTGACCAGAAACTGAACTGATGAACCATATAAGTGCTGTGGCTACCAGAGCAGGTTAAAGGCTAGGAAACCTGCAGCGAGTAATTCAGCTCCTGACTCCCCAAAGCCTGTCCACCATCTGCACGGCAAAAGTCAGGAGTGTGATGGAACACTCTCCATTTGCCTGGATGAGTGCAGCCCCAACAACAATCAAGATGCTCGACACCATCCAAGACAAAGCAGCCCATGTTTTTGGTACCCATTCCACAAACATTAATTCTCTCCACCGCTGACGAACATGGGCAGCCAAGTGTACCATCTATAAGATGCACTGCAGGAACTCACCAAAGTTCCTTAGGCAGCACCCTCCAACCTACGACCACTACCATCTAGGAAGTTCAAGAAGGCACCTCATTCACCACCATATTCGCAAGGGAAACTAGTAATGGCCAATAAATGCTGGTCTAGCCAGAAACATCCACATCCCGTAAATAAATTAAAAAATAAATCTGTAATCCCAACTCAAAGGAATGAAATCAAGCTCGAATATTGCAGCCCCGTTCTCCAACCCATGTTCTTAATGAATGTAGTTCGCAGTAAAAATCCATGAAGTTGTCTTTCATTGAAAAGTAGGGAATTCATGTTAGCTGCAAACAACTTAAATTAGAATAAATGCAAAATACAGATTTAAAAAATTAAAAAATAATAATCTTTAATTTTGCCACAAGTAGGCTTACATTAACACTGCAATGAAGTTACTGTGAAAATCCCCCAACCGCCACTCTCCGGCGCCTGTTCGGGTACACAGAGGAAGAATTCAGAATGTCCAATTCACCTAACAACACGTCTTTCGTTACTTGTTTGAGGAAACCGGAGGAAACCCACGCAGACACAGGGAGAACTCCGCACAAACAGTGACCCAAGCGGGAATCGAACCCAGGACCCTGGCGCTGTGAAGAAACAGTGCTAACCACTGTGCTACCGTGCCGCCTAGCATAATATTTAATTTTTTAGTTAATATTGTGGAAGGACGCACTCAGACGGTAAACTCAAATGTCTGCTTATTTTTCCTGAGATAGCGCAAAAAGTGCAGTCTTTCTTGTACTATGGTTGGCTTAAAATATTTAATATTAGCCACTTTATTTGATCAATTTTCTCTGGCAATAGTCAATAATTATTATGAATGTCAAATGTCAAAATCAGGAATCTCTGCACAATGTGTCGATGAGGTAAAAATGTTCACAGGAACTCGAACATTTCATCACTTTGTGGTGTTCAAATACATTTTTATGATACCACAGTGTTTGTGAATTTGTCAGCCTATGAACTAAAAGGGAAGCAGTTTAGCTCACACGTGAGCTCCAAAATGAAATGGTCTCCAGCGTAACTCCTGGTCTGCACTGATCTCAGCTGGGACGGTTGGTGAGCTACAAGACAACATCCTTAGTCTGTGGCGGAGAAGGAAAAACAGCTGGATTCTGCTTCCAATTCTTGTCCCAGGGGACTTGACAGTGAAGTCCCCCTGGATGAATACTCTGCCAAATATTCATTATCGAGATTCAAACATGCTGAACTATTTGAGGGGAGGAGGTGTGAAGGAAGGTAATGAAAGTTTGACTACACATTTGCAGCACCAGATTTCATGTTAAGTGGTTAAGGGGGAAAACTGGAATTAGAAATAAAACCAGAAAATGCTGGAAAACACAGAAAGCCCGTCCTTATATGTAAAGGGAAAGAATAATTGTGACATGAAAATTGGAATTGCCGAAAATATTCAGCAGGTCTGGCGGCAGCTGCGGCAAAAGAGACGGAAGAAACTTTTCAGATCGACGATCTTTCCTGTCATTTTTAAGGGTGTGATATTTGGTTCTGATGAAGAGAACAGAGCCAAAAAGGGACTAATCTTTCTTTTATCTCCACAGATGCTGGCTGACCTACACTGTGTCTTTCCACCATTTTCTGGTTTTACTTCCATTTTGGTTGGTCGGGCTCCCACTTACCAGTCTTGAATTGCGTTTCATATCTTTCAGCTGGGCAGTTAGCTTGTCCAACTCTGTTTGGTGCGCCTCCAGGTACTCACTGTTTAATAACACAAGAGAAAGGGTTGGAACAGAACATGACTTAACGTTCATTTCCTTCCTAGAATCTGCTCTAAATCATGTAGCAGACAATGTACTAAATAATGTGGAATCTGATTCCAAAGATGTGCAGGTTAGTTGGATTGGACATTTTTTTTTCTTTCTTTTAAATGTTTCCAATTAAGGGCAAATTTAGTGTGGCCAATCCACCTACCCTGCATATCTTCGGGTTTTGGGGGTCAGACCCACACAAACATAGGGAGAATGTGCAAATTGCACATGGATAGTGACCCGGGGCCAGGATCAAACCTGGGTCCTCGGCACCGTAGGGCAGCAGCGCTAACCACTGTGCCTCCGTGCCGCCCTGGTGAATTGGACATGTTAAATAACAAAAAGGTTACGTGGGGTTACGGGGATAGGGTGGGGGCGTGGGCCTAGGTATGGTGCTCTTTCAGAGGGTCAGTGCAGACTCGATGAGTCAAATGGCCTCTTGCACTGTAGGGATTTTATTCTGTTCTATAGTCCACTTGCTATCAATATTGTACAATCAATTTAAAGGATAATTGCTTCTTGGCATATCCATAGTCACTTAGGGGTTAATTAATTCTCTGTGGATGGGTTGGTATTTCCGAATAACTAGCTGTCCTCCGCAAACAGGAAATACAGCAGAAAATAAATACAATTCCTTTTGAGCCTGTGTGATTCAGAAATATTACTTATCATGCTTGACCTGACAACAAACAGAATCTATAATTGGCAACGGTCAATCTTTAATTCATCAGTTTGGGGGGATTTTGAACAATCACATGTTCTTACATTAATCCTTTCTTCAGGGCCTCGTACATTTCTTCCATTCGTTTTGGCTGCACGTCTTTGGGTGTGCAATTGTTCTTGTAGGATGCAGCATTCATTTTCCTTATTTTTCCTTGTGGCTTTTTGATGGCTCCGTTATTTCCAATGAAGGACTGAGACCTGTGGGGAGATCACATCAGTGAGGAGCGGTCACAAGTAGCACCTTGAGTGAAATCCAAATGGGGTGCCACATTTGGAGGTGGTTTTGAGGGGGGGGGGGATTCATGGGGGGGTACATTAGGTAAGGTGGTGGCTGAGGTTGGGAAGGGAATGATAGAATGAAATTGTTCGGCTCAACAGTAATGTGCCACCAAACTTGGAAAAGAAAGAATGACTGGCATTTATCTAATTCTGTTCGTGACCAAGGCTTCTGAAAGCACTTTACAGTCATTAAAGTAAAGTATTGTCACTTTTTGTAATGCAGGAAACGTTTCTTCAGGGGAAATAACTTTTCCAAGGACACGTCATAACCTGACTGGGAAGAGATGCAAGAGAGATGATTTGGTATGGGTGGAAGAAAGAGGACAAGGTTCTTTTATGGGGATATTTTGCTTCTCCCACCCCCTACTTCACCTCCATTAATTAGTCGCAAGCTAAGTGACTTAAAACGGGTCCCACTTTGCCAGTGGCCGAAACATTCTGCTCCTCAGTGGGAGGAAGTCCTGTCCTTGGGAGCTGCTGGCCAATGTAATTGGCTGGCAGCTCTAGCAGTCCCAGCAGCATCAGAACTCAATAGTGGCCACTGCTGGGACTGCAAGCTGCCCCACAATGAAGAGGTGGTGGAGACTGGACTTGGCTAAGACCAGGAATTCTGGTTATGGAAGGATCGGGCACCATAGGGATGGAGGTAGGGGATGGTCAAGTGTTGGAGAATAGACGGAGAAGCTCTAAATGAGAGGGGATGAATAGCTACATCTTCAAGAGCTATCCTTTGTCCCTTATACTCATCCACAGAGTTTGAGGGGAAGAATGTGTTGTGTTATGCTTCTTCATGTAGCATAAGCTGCTTCCTTGATGTATACTCTGACAAAGGAAGGTTCAGACTTGGAGATAGATTTAACACATTTATTGAACAGTTAACAATTCTCCTACTTGAGTACGACTCTCCTGCTGATCTTGCTATAGTAACTCAGTCTAACTAATCAGTCTGCTCTAAGCCATGCAGTGGGTATGATGCTTCCGATCTGCCCCGTCCTTCTCTCTTGGTGTTGCCTGTGGAAAGAGAAAGAGCATGTGTGCCCTGTCCTTTTATATGGGTTGTCCCCTTGTGGTAGTGTCACCTCTGGGTGTCTTGACTGCCCATTGGTCGTGTCCTATTCTATGTGTTCATTAGCTAGTATGTCTGCATGTCATGATGTCTCTGGTGCTCCCTCTAGTGTTTACTTGTTCTTAGTGTATTTATGTTAACCCCTTGTGTATTTACAGTGATGCATATCACCACAGATTGAAGAGTTGCATCAGCCTGGACTGGAGGAGGGTGACGGTGTCATGGCAGCTACCAGGAAAACAAACCCACATGTGGAGGAAGCTTTTGTTCTGGTTGCAGACCAGTTGAACTTTGAGGGAGTGGAGCCCTCACTGCGGATGAATCTCACTGGTTAATCACAATTAATGATGTCCTTTCTCTGGGAGAATCAAGTAACGGCAGCGAAACTCACTGCTCTTAGTGCCAATAAGTCCCATCTATCTGGAATTGAATGTAATGCTCAGCTCTGACAATAGTGCACCAGTGACCAGCAAGATGCATGATGCCAACCAAGGTCCACAGTTGACTCCTGTAAGGAGCCAGAATTGAAGAAGCTCAGGCTATAGTGACTAAGACAGCTGCTGACAAGGCTTTGTGAGTAGTGCTGTAAGGTGTGAGATCTTCAGCAATGATGGCACAGATCTCTGTGCCCATCTGACTGGCGAATTGCAGTCTCCTGTGTTCCATTGGTTTTCGGTCAACTCAAGATAGTGGTGATGGTTATGTACTTCAAGATGACACAGGCAGGACGGTGAAATGGGCAGAAACATAAAAGAAGATGTTCAACAAGGAGAAGTGTGAAGTGATGCACTTCGGATAGACTAATGTGGAAAGACAATTGTACTGTAAATGTCACAATTTTCAAAAGTGTGGATGAATAAAGAGACCTTGGTGTTCATGAACATACATCTTAAAGATGGCAGGGTAAGCTGACAAAGTGATCAAAATAGCATATCATTTGGGTTACTCGAACTTATAGATAGAGGAATAGAATATAAAAACAAAGAGGTCATGCCGGAACTTTACGAATCACTAGTCAGGCCTCAACTGGAGTATTGTGGATAATTCTGGACACCACAATTCAGGAAAGATGTAAGGGCCATAGAAAGGGTGAAGAGGAGCTGTACCCAGGATGTTATTGGGCGATGAGGGTCTTCAGTTATGAGGTGAGGTTGGAAAAGTTCTCCTTTGTGCTCCTTGAACCAGAGATAACTAAGAGACATTTTTCAGGATGATGAGAGGTTCCGATCGATTCGATGGAGAAAAATAATTCCCTCTGGTGAATGAGTCAATAACTAGAGATCATAGACAAAAGATATAGAAGTGAGATGAGGAGATTTCTTTTCGCTCAGTATGCTGGTTAGGATCTGACACACTCTACCGGAAATGGTGATATAAACTAATTCCATGAAGTATTTTAAAAGGGAATTGGGTAGGTACCTGAGGATGAGGAATGAAAAGCTGTGGTGGTGGAACCTAAGCACAATCATGGTTTCAAAGAGCTAGTGCAGGCATGTCAGGCCTATGATTCTATGAGCTCATTAAGCCTGCTTACAGCCCTCTATACATGAGGAGAATGTAAGAAAAAATGTAAACTACTTTAAACCAGGTACAGTGAACTTGCTTGGCTCACATCATTTTTGTTTCACACTTGTTTCAGCATAAGTGCAACAGATGTTAAGCTTTTTAGGCTTGGTCTGGACTGCCTTTTAGCTGCTGATTTTCCACCTCTGTTTTCACATCAGTAGTTTAACCAGCTGTCAAAGATAAGTGAACAGAGTTCTGCGTATGTGCTTAAGTGGTTTATTTTAGCATATCTTCACACGCTCACATTTTTCCCTTTGGGGGAATAGCGGGGAAGTGGTGGAAGGATGCCCGAACTGGTTATCAGCCCGTTGAACTGCATTGTGAATGCTCCTTCCGTGACCAACAAGTCTTGGCGTTGGACTCAAACCCATTGCTTCTGGTCCAGAGGTAGTGACGCTACTCTTGTGTCACAAGACCCCCTGCTGTTAAAGTGTGAAGGCACATAACTCTGTACATGTGTTTAAATGTAGAGACATATACCGCTTATTGCAAAATAACAATTAGACCACATGTTTATGTACCTACCTAGATCTCCTTTCCAGCTGCGTGCTGAAGCCGGCAAAAGATTGGCTTCTAATGATACCATTGGGCCCGCCTGGTGAAGAGGGTGAACCTACTGACATGACTTTCGGTAACCCGGAGGAGATTTCTATTAGAGTAACAAAAAAAATAAGCAAATGAGCCAATCTTCAAGCCACAGTACTTTCAAGCAGACTTTTCTTGCTGGAGCTTTCGGAGAACAATGAAATCTGAACTGCTGAGACAGCAAATGCACGAGAGAATTGTACGAGTTACACAGGATAAGGGAAGGGATGAGCAAGAGAACAAGTGAGAGGGAGTATGATGGAGTGTGTGAAAGAAAAATAAGATACATGTGTGAATGAAAGAGTTAGGGAGACTGAGTGCAAGACTGAGGAGATGTTGTATTGTAATATCGCGCAGCAAGAGATAAGCTTCAACTTGGACCCGCTTATTAGATGACGTATAAACATTTGTCAAGCTTTCAAATTAATGTTTGAAGTTTGAAATAAATGAAAAGAGAGCACAAGATAATGGTTGACAAAATGCAAAAGAAATGTGTGACATGGCAGCCCCCCCCCCCCCGCCCAGCAGTTTTTCCAGCGGTGGAGGCGACTCGCCATCAGCCGCCGGTGGGATCTTTTAGTGCCGCCAATGTCTACGGCGTTTTGCATGTCGCACCCGTCCCGCCACTGGCATGAGGGCTCACCATCAAGAGACGGGAAGATCTTGCTGGTGGGGAAGGTCAGAAAATCCTGCCCCAAGTCTTGCTCACACATCATCCCTGCTATCACTGACCAACACTGACGTCTAGCTCTAAATCTTTCAGAGGGCGGGGTCTTGTTTCCCACCATCTGAAAAATCGGTGGGGAAGAGATCTAATGAGTGTTGATTGGCAGCAAGCAGGACTGCCGCCCATCACTCAGGAGGAAGTTTCACTTTAGAGAGCTGTCACCCCCTTCACTGGCAGGTCACCCCGCCACTGGCAAGTCCCTCGCCCTCCACTGGCAAGTCCCCCCTCCACTGGCTAGTCCCCTCTCCACTGGCAAGCCCCCTCCCCATTCCAGTGGCGTCCCCCACTCCAGTGGCAAGTCCTCACCTCCACTGGCAAGTCCCCCCCCTCCACTGGCAAGTCCTCCTCTCCACTGGCAAGTCCTCCTCTCCACTGGCAAGTCCCCTCTCCACTGGCAAACCCCCTCCCCACTCCTGTGGCAAGTCCCCCCACTCCTGTGGCAAGTCCTCCCCTCCACTGGCAAGTCCTCCCCTCCACTGGCAAGTCCTCCCCTCCACTGGCAAGTCCCCTCTCCACTGGCAAGCCCCCTCCCCACTCCAGTGGCAAGTCCCCCCCCATCACTGGCAAGTCCCCCCCCCCCTTTAAAAGCATGGGGTCTTTCCCCTCCCCTCCCACCACAGAAAATAGGAACTCCATTCCCCCCAGTGGGGCTCCCCTGACCCGCCCTGGCACTGCCCCGGCACAGGTCAGCATTGCCAGGTCAGCACTGCCAGGTGCCAGGGGGAAGTGCCAACCTGTGCTGGGGACAGTGCCAACCTCTGATCGGGCATTTCCGGGGGTAGTGCCAGGGCCATTGTGTAGTCAGGGCAGGCATGAACCTGGAGGGAATCCTGTCTCTTCAATTTCACAGCCCCCCACACTGAGGCTGAATGTAAAATTCAGTTCCCTAAAGCCTTAACTTTCAAATTCTCTTTCTCATTGTGTTCAAATTGGTCTCGCTGCTCCTTATCTTTATAATCTGTTGAAGTGCTACAATGGCACCTGTAACATTCTCCATTGCACTGCCTTTGACCTGTTGTTATGGAACCTCTTTCTCCTGTCATTGGTATCGTTGGCTTCAGCAGCCTGGAACCCAGGCTCTGAAAGCTCTTTCCTAAACTCCTCAAGCCTCTCCACCTCCCTCTCCTCCATCCAGAATTTCCTGGACTTTCCACCTCCTTGAACAAGCTTCGGGTCACCTCTCCTTGTCCACATTTCAACTGCATCTCTGAGAGGAGCTTTGCAATGTTTTCTACTGTAAAGGCTTTATATAAACACAAACTCTAAACTTGCAGCTGTAATTTCCCCCTCTCCACCCACAATTTACTTGTAATATCGATTTTAGAACATGATGCTGAAAAAAATGCCTGAGATTTTGCCCTATTTACCTGAGAATGTGGAAATTGGTGCTTTAAAGCAAGATTGTAGCTCAGCACAGCCTGTTATCTCTTTGTTTCATTCTTGGAGTCACTGTACTTAATACACAGTTCTTTTTATAGATTTCACATCTCATATTCAATAAAGCTCACATTGAGTACACAGAAAGGGCCATTCTTTTGATGAAGGGGAATAGACAAGCTTAAAGAGTGACCTGCAGATAGGCACATATTGCTTTAGATAGTATTTTCTCCCCATCCATATACCCAAGCCTGACCTTGAGTTTAGAATTGGAACTATTTAGTGTTGGGCTGCTTGGCTGATTTTCAATGTTCCCTTTAATTTCTCTTAGCTGAACCAAGCTGGCTCATTGCACAGCCCTGTCCTTCTAAGATTGCCGTACAATACGTGACCTCTTTTCTCCTTGCATGATAGGTTACAGATAGCTGCGTAGTTATGTGCCCACCCAGCTTGGAGAAAACAGGGTTTGCAATCTTTGCTAACATTATACATTGCTGACGCGTGCAAATGATTTGATAACCTGATGTAATGTTCTTGTAAAGCATTGTGTGAATTCAACATCACACAATTTCACCTTTCAACTTTCACACTAAAAGAACTGGCTCTCCTGCTTTGTACCCCATTCCTATTGGATCATTTCCAGTGGTTTTGTAATATGGCTCAGTTCCCTTGGTGCATGTCATAATATCCACTCATGCATATAATGAGATGCAGCCAGGCAGTGATTGACACATAGGATGACCAGTAAGCATACAACACATCACAGCCAATCACCAGACAGGACACTACCACTATAAAGCCAGAGGGCACTAGGTTTCCCGTTCTCTCGGGACCCAGCTACTGAGACAGTCAGAGTCCACGAGCTAGCACAGTGCAAACACCATGCGGTAGCTAGTAAGTCTGGTCAGGCTACTACAAGGTCACTAGTAAGGTCAGTATAGTGTCGACCCACAGCTGAATATGTACAGCAGTTCATCTAGTTGAATAAAACAGTGTTGGATCTTCTCCAGTGTTAGAAGTCTGTTTCTAACTCCCCTGCATCGAGTGCAGTCCACATCGAACCAACCTGCCTAACACATCATGGTACTAGAGTGATATTGATCTTGACGGACCTACCTCGAGTGAATCAGCATCGACCAGCAAGCAGCCATCCAGCGAAATGGAAAACATCCAGCCTCCTCCGCATCTCCGGCAACCTCGGCGCCAACTGGAAAATCTTCAAGCAAAAGTTCCTCTTGTACATCGAGGACTCCGACCTCGAGGCAGCATCAGATGGCAGGAAGATCGCGCTATTTCTCACCACCGCGGGGGACCACGCCATCCACATCTACAACTCCCTTACGTTCGCTGACGGCGAAGACAAAACAAAATTTAAAACAGTCCTGCTGAAGTTTGACAGCCACTGCGACATTGAGGTGAATGAGAGCTTTGAACGGTACGTTTTCCAGCAGAGGCTTCAAGGTAAGGATGAAACTTTTCAGTCCTTTGTCACCCATCTCCTCATCCTAGCGCAGTCATGTAACTATGACTCGACGGCTGATTCCATGATCCGGGATCAGATTGTTTTCAGGGTTCACTCCGACACCCTGCGGCAGCAGCTCCTTAAAATCAAATAGCTGACCCTCTCTGTCGCTATCGAGACGTGCATTGTTCATGAGCATGCCAAGAATCGTTACTCCCACATCAGGGTGGCAGAAACTGCAAAGCTGGCCTCCCACAAGGCAGAAAGGGTGCAGGCCATTGCACAGATGCAGGGCCTGAGCATCAAGGAGAGTGGCCGTTTGTGCGCTTTTCTCGGATCCCTGCGCATGCACGCCACGACCGAGTGGACGACGAGATCGAAAACCCGACTGCGCAGGTGCGTACGTCAACCGACCACACTGCGCATGCGCGATGGTGCACGGATCACGCTGACGTCAGCGTCATGGCATGTCCGAATTGTGGTTCCGCCCACTTAAAGCAGCAATGTCCGGCAAGAGGACGCCGATGTCTCCAGTGTGGCAAGCTTGGCCACTACGCAGCCCTCTGCAGATCCGCTCCACCGCTCAGCAGCCAGCGATCCCAGCTGCGGCGCAGACGTATCCGCTCAATACAACAAGGCATGCCAGATTCGGATCCCAACAGCCCAATGGACCCTGATGCTGACTGCCTCCAGTCTCCATATCGGGTGGGCATCATAACCACACATGAGCTGGCCTCTACCACACCTGCGCAAAACCTCTCGATCCTCAGTGTGGATCCCGATGACGAGTGGTGTTCTGTCCTCACAGTTAACAAGGCTCGCATCCGATTTAAACTGGACACCGGCGCGTCTGCGAACCTCATCTCACAATCCAACCTCAACACCATCCGGGCCCGACCAAGCATTCTTCCACCGGCCTGCCAGCTCCTTGACTACAATGGCAATGCCATAGCTGCCAGTGGCTCGTGTCAACTAGGCGTATCCAACAAGGCGATCAAGGCAACGTTACGATTTGAAACCGTCAGGCCTGACAGGGCGTCCCTGCTCGGTGCTCACGCCTGCAAGCTCCTGAACCTGGTTCAGCGAGTCCACACCATGTCATCGTCACCGGCGACGGCCTCGCCTGATGAAAATTTGCAAGCCGACATAGACGACATTATCTCGCAGTACCACAGCGTATTCGATGGAATGGGCACGCTCCCGTATGATACAAAATACTGCTCAAGCTGAACGCCACCCCTGTAATTCATGCACCACACCGGGTGCCGGCACCCCTCAAGGATCGTCTGAAAAAGCAACTACAGGACCTCCAAGACCAAGGCATCATCTCGAAGGTCACGGAGCCAACAGACTGGGTCAGCTCCATGGTCTGCGTAAAGAAGCCGTCAGGGGAGCTCTGCATTTGCACTGATCCCAAGGATCTAAACCGCAACATCATGCGGGAGCGTTACCCGATCCCGAAGCGTGAAGAGTTAACCAGTGAGATGGATCATGCCAAATTCTTCACTAAGCTGGACGCCTCCCGGGGTTTTTGGCAAATACAGCTGGATGCGTCCAGTCGCAAGCTGTGCACACTCAACACCCCATACGGCCGCTATTATTACGACCGCATGCCTTTCGGTATCATACCTGCCTCCGAAGTGTTTCACCGCATCATGGAGCAGATGATGGAGGGCATCGAGGGGGTACAAGTAGACGTGGACGATGTGATCATCTGGTCCACAACGCCCCAGGAACACATCGCTCGCCTCAAGCAGGTCTTCCAGCTCAACAGGGCCAAGTGCTCATTTGGTCAATCTGATATAAAGTTTCTAGGCGACCACATCTCGCGGCAGGGTGTGCAGCCAGTCGCTGACAAGGTCTTGGCGATCAGCGCCATGAAGACCTCGGAGGACAAGAAAGCGGTCCTCGGCTTCCTCGGGATGATCAACTTTCTCGGGAAATTCATTCCCAATATGGCATCCCACACCACGGCCCTCCGCCATCTCGTCAAGAAGTCAACGGAATTGGACTTCCGGTTGCGGCTATGCGGAGCTAAGTCGCACATTCGTCGGCTCCTGCAAAAACGGACTTTTGGGCTCTTTTCAAGGCCCCCAACGGCACTTTTTCGATGTTTCCCGGTGTGGGAAGGAGTTTATAACAGCTCCCCGTCAGTATATGGCTTCAACTAGGAGCGGGGCGACAAAAAAGGTAGTGGTGGACCCGAAGAAGGTGCGAGGGAAGAAGAACAAAATGGCGACAGGCGGAGGAGACCAGACAGCGTGGATGCAGTGGACGGAGGAGCAGCAGGAGGGTATCCAGCGCAGCTTCAGAGAGATTAAAATGGACCTGCTGGAGCCGATGAAGGCTTCCATTGATAAGCGGCTGGAGACACAGACGGCCCAGGGGGTGGCGATCCGCGAGGTTTGACAAAAGATCTCTGACAATGAGGACGAGATCTTAGGCCTGGCGGTAAAGGTGGAGGCGCTCGAGGCGCTCCACAAGAAATGGCAGGAGCGGTTCGAGGAGATGGAGAATCAGTCGAGACGGAAGAATCTGCAGATCCTGGGCCTCCTGGAGGGGTTGGAGGGGCCGGACGTGGGGGCCTATGTGGTCACCATGTTGAACTCGCTGATGGGAGCGGGGTCCTTCCAGGGGCCCCTGGAGCTGGAAGGGGCCCATAGAGTGCTGGCGAGGAAGCCCAAGGCTAACGAGCCTCCGCGGGCGGTGCTGGTGCGGTTCCATCGGTTCGTCGATCGGGAGTGTGTGCTCAGGTGGGCCAAGAAGGAGAGGAGCAGCAGGTGGGAGAACACGGAGGTTCGAATATACCAGGACTGGAGTGCGGAGGTGGCGAAGAGGAGGGCCGGGTACAATCGAGCGAAGGCGGTGCTGCACAGGAAGGGGGTGAAGTTTGGCATGTTGCAGCCGGCGCGACTGTGGGTTACCTACAAGGACCGGCACCATTATTTTGAGTCTCTGGAGGAGGCGTGGGCCTTTGTTCAGGCCGAGAAGTTGGACACATATTGAGGGTCGGGATGGGCGATTGGGGACTGCGGTTGATATGTTATGTTTATTTTTGTTTCGGGGGGGGGGGGGGCCTTTGTCTTGCGCCGGGTTTCTTTTTCTCTGTGTTTTTCTCTTTCGGGTCGGTGAGGGTGGCTGGGGCGGGTTGGGCACTGTTTTGGTTGGGTTGGTCGGGGGGTCTCTTGGAAGGGGGTAGGTAAACGGAACAGGGGGGGTGGACGGCGGTGAGATGGGGCCCCACGGGGGAGGGGGAGGCCCGAGTCGGGGGTGAGGGGACCGGGTCTGTAAAAGGAGCTGCATCAGAGGTGGCGGGGCCTGGTAGGTGGAAAGCGCGGGCTTTTTCCCATGCTGTAGACTGGAGGGTGCGGGGCCGGGGCGGGGAAGCGAGGGTTGTTTCCTGCGCTTAGAATGGAAGGGGGAGGGGTATGGCCTATGGATGGGGAACGGGAGAGGAGGGTGTGCCACACAATGGGAGGAGTCGAAGGAGAGGCGGGAGTGGCCGAGGTCAGCAGGAGTCAGCTGACTTGCGGAAGTGCAATGGGGGGAGTAAATCAGCTAGGATGGGTCCTAGCCGGGGGGGGTGGGTTGGGTGGGGGGGGAATTGAGTTGCTGCTGCTATGGTCAAGGAGGAGCTGGAGCGAGGGGGGGGGGGGTCGAGACGTGGGTATGCCGCTGTGGGGAACGGGCCGGGTGTGGGGTGCGGGCGTGTGGCTGGCCGAGGAGGGGTCATGGCTAGTCGGCGGGGGAGGGGGGCGGGTAGCCCCCTGATCCGGCTGATAACCTGAAATGTAAGGGGACTGAATGGGCCGGTCAAGCGGGCCCGTGTGTTCGCGCACCTGAAGGGGCTGAAGGCGGATGTGGTTATGCTCCAGGAGACACACCTGAAGGTGGCAGACCAGGTAAGATTGAGGAAAGGGCGGGTAGGTCAGGTGTTTCATTCAGGGCTGGATGCCAAAAATCGAGGGGTGGCGATCTTGGTGGGAAAGAAGGTGTCATTCGAGGCGTCGAGCATTGTGGCAGATAATGGCAGTAGGTACATAATGGTAAGTGGTAAGTTGCAGGGAGCGAGGGTGGTACTGGTCAATGTGTATGCCCCGAACTGGGACGATGCGGGTTTTATGCGGCGTATGCTGAGTCGGGTCCCAGACTTGAAAGTGGGGGGCCTGATAATGGGGGGAGACTTTAACACGGTGCTGGATCCGGCACTGGATCGCTCCAGGTCTAGGACGGGTAGGAAGCCGGCGGTGACTTGAGTACTGAGGGGGTTTATGGACCAGATGGGAGGGGTGGACCCTTGAAGATTTGCAAGGCCGGGAGCTAGGGAATTTTCATTCTTCTCACATGTCCAGAAGGCTTATTCCCAAATCGACTTTTTCATTTTGAGTAGGACGTTGATAGCGAGAGTAGAGGATACCGAGTATTCGGCAATAGCCATTTCGGACCATCCCCCGCATTGGGTGGACTTGGAGATGGGGGAGGAGAGGGACCAGCGCCCGCTGTGGCGCTTGGAGGTGGGGCTGTTGGCGGACGAGGAGGTGAGCGAGCGGGTCTGAGGAAGTATAGAGAGGTACTTGGAGACCAACGAAAACAGGGAGGTCCAAGTGGGGATGGTATGGGAGGCACTGAAGACGGTGGTGACGGGAGAGCTGATCTCCATTAGGGCCCACAAGGAGCGGAGGGAGCGGGGGAGAGGGAGAGGCTGGTGGGGGAGATGCTGAGGGTAGACAGGAGGTATGCGGAGGAGCCCGAGGAAGGATTGTTGAGGAAGAGGCGCAGCCTCCAGGCCGAATTCGACCTGGTGACCACCAGGAAGGCGGAGGTGCAGTGGAGGAAGGCCCAGGGGACGATTTAGGAGTATGGGGAAAAGGCAAGCTGGATGCTGGTGCATCAGCTTCGGAAGCGGGACGCAGCTAGGGAGATCGGGGGAGTTAAGGACAGGGGAGGGAGTGTGGTGCAGAGTGGGGTTGGCATCAATGGGGTCTTCAGGGACTTTTACGAGGAATTGTACCGATCCAAGCCCCCACGGGAGGAGGGAGGGATGGGCCGTTTCCTGGACCAATTGAGGTTACCAAAGGTGGAAGAGGGACTGGTGGCAGGATTGGGGGCCCCGATTGGGCTGGAGGAGCTGATCAAAGGGATAGGAAACATGCAGACGGGGAAGGCACCGGGGCCGGACGGTTTCCCGGTCGGATTTTATAAAAAATATATGGACCTGTTGGGCCCGCTGTTAGTCAGGATCTTTAATGAGGCAAGGGAGAGGGGGGCCTTTGCCCCCGACGATGTCCCAGGCACTGATCTCCTTGATCCTGAAGCGGGACAAGGATCCCCTGCAATGTGGGTCTTACAGACTGATTTCCTTGCTAAATGTAGATGCCAAGGTGCTGGCGAAGGTCTTAGCCACGAGGATTGAGGATTGTGTGCCGCAGATCATCCATGAAGACCAGACGGGGTTTGTGAAGGGGAGACAGTTGAACGCGAATGTGCGGAGGCTTTTGAACTTCAACATGATGCCGGCGAGGAAGGGGGAGGCGGAGATAGTGGTGGCGATGGACGCTGAGAAAGCCTTCGATAGGGTAGAGTGGGGGTACCTGTGGGAGGTGCTGAAGAGGTTCGGGTTTGGGGAGGGGTTTGTCAGGTGAGTTAGGCTGTTGTATGAGGTCCCGATGGCGAGTGTGGCCACAAACAGGAGGAGGTCCGAGTACTTTCGGTTGCACAGAGGGACGAGACAGGGGTGTCCCCTGTTCCCCCTGCTCGTCGCACTGGCGATTGAACCCCTGGCTATGGCACTGAGAGAGTCGAGGAACTGGAGGGGGTTGGTGCGGGGTGGGGAGGAGCATAGGGTGTCTCTTTTTGCGGACGACCTGCTGCTGTATGTGGCGGACCCGGTGGGAGGAATGCCGGAGGTAATGAGGATTCTTAGGGAATTCAGGGACTTTTCGGGGTACTAGCTCAACATGGGGAAGAGCGAGCTGTTCGTAGTTCATCCAGGGGACCAGGAGAGGGGGATTGGCGAGCTCCCACTAAAAAGGGCGGAGAGGAGCTTCAGGTATTTGGGGGTCCAGGTGGCCTGGAGCTGGGGGGCCCTGCATAGGCTTAATTTTACAAGGCTGGTGGAGCAAATGGAGGAGGAGTTCAAGAGGTGGGATGCGTTGCCGCTGTCCTTGGTGGGTAGGGTGCAGTCAATCAAAATGACGGTGCTCCCAAGGTTTTTGTTCCTGTTCCAGTGCCACCCCGTGTTTATCCCGAAGGCTTTTTTCAGGCGGGTTAACAGCAGTGTAATGGGGTGTGTGGGCGCGAGGGACTCCGAGGGTGACAAGGGTGTTCCTGGAGTGGAGTAGAGATAGGGGGAGACTGGCGCTGCCCAACCTCTGAGGGTACTACTGGGCCGCCAATGCGACGATGGTGCGCAAGTGGGTGATGGAGGGGGAGGGGGCTGCATGGAAGAGGCTGGAGACGGCGTCTTGTGTGGGTACGAGTCTGGGGCGCTGGCAACGGCGGCGCTGCCGCTCCCTCCAAGGAGGTATACCAGGAGCCCGATGGTGGTGGCTGCCCTCAAAATTTGGGGGCAGTGGAGGCGGCACAGGGGGGACGTTGGGACCTCGGTGTGGACCCCAATACGGGGGAACCACCGGTTCGCCCCAGGAAGAACAGGTGGAGGGTTTTCGGGGTGGCACAGGGCAGGGATACGAAAGTTGGGGGACCTGTTTGTGGACGGCAAGTTCGCGAGCCAGGATGAGCTGGAGGAGAAGTACGGGCTCCCCCCCGGGGAACACCTTCAGGTACTTACAGGTAAGGGCGTTTGCCAGACGGCAGGTGGTGGAATTCCCGTGGCTACTGCCACACACAGTACAGGACAGGGTGCTCTCGGGGGGGTGGGTGGGAGTGGGGAAGATCTCGGCAACTTACCAGGTGATGCAGGAGGAGGAGGAGGCCTCAGTGCTGGAGGTAAAAGGTAAGTGGGAGGAGGAGTTGGGATAGGAAATTGAGGATGGGACGTAGGCAGATGCCCTGGGGAGGGTGAACTCTTCCTCATCGTGCGCGAGGCTCAGCCTCATACAGTTTAAGGTGCTGCACAGGGCACACATGACCGGGGCAAGGATGAGCCGGTTTTTTGGAGGTGAGGACAGGTGTGTTAGGTGTTCAGGGAGCCCAGCAAATCACACCCATATGTTCTGGGCATGCCCAGCACTGGAGGAATTTTGGAAGGGCGTAGCGAGGACCGTGTCGAGGGTGGTAGGATCCAGGGTCAAACCGGGCTGGGGGCTCGCAATATTTGGGGTGGCAGAGGAGCCGGGAGTGCAGGAGGCGAAAGAGGCCGGAATTCTGGCCTTTGCGTCCCTGGTAGCCCGGCGAAGGATTCTCCTTCAGTGGAAGGATGCGAGGCCCCCAAGCGTGGAATCCTGGATCAGCGATATGGCAGGGTTCATTAAATTGGAGAGGGTGAAATTCGCCTTGAGAGGGTCGGTACAAGGGTTCTTTAGGCGGTGGCAACCGTTCTTAGACTTTCTGGCAGAACGATAGACATTGGTCAATGGCAGCAGCAGCTCGGGGCGGGGGGGGGTTTACTTTATTATTGTTTTTGTTATTTACACTGAAGAGTCTGAGGGGGTGTATCTCCCTATTGTGTTAAGTCGGGGTGTTAATTTTAATTCATTATTTATGTACGGGGTGGGGTATGGGGGGTTGCTTTTCTAGATTGTGTTTTGTACTTAACCCTGTTGGGTTCTTTTTTTTCTTATTTTGTTATTGATATTTTATGAAAACCTTTAATAAAAAATTAAAAAAAAAAAAAGAAGTCAATGGAATTCCAGTGGCTGCCCACACATGAACCAGAATGGCGTGAGCTGAAGGCAAAGCTCACCACAGCCCCAGTTCTAGCGTTCTTCGACCCAACCAAGGAAACCAAGATATCAACTGATGCAAGCCAGGATGGCATTGGGGCGGTGCTCCTCCAGTCAGATGACTCCTCATCCTGAGCTCCAGTGGCATATGCCTCCAGGACAATGACGCCCACTGAGCAACGGTATGTCCAGATCGAAAAGGGGTGTCTGGGTCTCCTGAAAGGAATAGTCAAGTTTCATGACTACGTTTACGGCCTGCCGAAATTCACGTTGGAAACGGACCACAGGCCTCTAGTCCACATAATCCAGAAGGATTTAAATGACATGACACCTCGGTTACAGTGAATTCTTCTTCGACTCCGCCGCTATGACTTCAAACTTGTCTACACGCTAGGCAAAGAGCTTATCATCGTAGATGCTCTATCCTGGTCCATCACCACACCATGTGAACAAGGTGACTTCATCTGCCACATAGACGCGCAAGTGCAATTGTGTGCCACCAACCACCCAGCCTCTGACGAATGGGTGGTCCAAATTCGTGAGGAAACGGCCAAGGATCCTTTACGGCAGCGAGTGATGCAGCACCTTACCCATGGCTGGCAGAAGGGACAATGTCCCCAATTCTTTAATGTTAAAGACGAGCTGACGGTTGTGGAGGGAATCCTTCTGAAACGCGACAGGATCTTTATTCCTCAAAGCATGCAGGCTATGGTGCTGGGTCAACTCCATGAGGGTCACCTTGGAGTCAAGAAATGCCGACGCAGAGTTCTGGAGGTGGTTTACTGGCCGGGCATTAACCAGGGTATTGCCAACACGGTCCTCAACTGTCCCACCTGTCAGAAGTTTCAACCGGCTCAACCCAAGGAAACACTGCAACAGCATGAGATCGTGACCTCTCTGTGGTCCCAAGTAGGTGTAGACTTTTTTCACGCCAAGGGGCGTGACTATGTACTGCTGGTCGACTACTTCTCCAGTTACCCAGAAGTGGTGAAACTGTCCGACCTCACGTCGAAGGCGGTAATCGAAGCCTGCAAAGAAACGTTCATCAGGCATGGGATACTGCTCACGGTAATGAGCGACAACGGTCCATGCTTTTACAGCCAAGAATGGTCTGATTTTGCACAGTCCTACAACTTCCGTCACGTTACCTCCAGTCCCCACTACCCGCAGTCAAATGGGAAGGCCGAGAAAGGGGCCCATATTGTCAAGCGGTTGCTGTGCAAAACTGCAGACTCAGGCTCCGACTTCAACCTGGCGATGCTGGCATACAGGGCAACCCCACTGTCCACTGGGTTGTCCCCAGTGCAGATGCTCATGAATCGCACTCTGAGGACCACAGTTCCAGCCATCCATGTCCCACGCGACCACCGCAATGGCAGTGATCCCACTTCTCCACGTGCAGGCAGCTCCTGATCCACCTCTGTGGCGATCAACAAGAATTAATCGCCTGCCACAAAGACTGAATCTGTAGACTTAACTTTTGTAAATTTTTGTGACTGAATCCATCGACTTAACTCTTGTAAATATTGCTTAGTTTGCCATGTATCTGCACTATCGACACCTTCCCATGTAGATACGTTTGTTCAATCATCGTTTGTATATAGTCAGGTATATATACAAACCTCAGTATTTATTTAACTCAAAAAAAAGGGGAGATGTCATAATATCCACTCATGTATATAATGAAATGCAGACAGGCAGTGATTGACACATAGGATGACCAGTAAGCATACAACACAGCACAGCCAATCACCAGACAGGACACTACCACTATAGAGCCAGAGGGCACTAGGTTTCCCGCTCTCTCGGGACCCAGCTACTGAGATAGTCAGAGTCCACGAGCTAGCAAGCACAAACACCATGCGGTAGCTAGTAAGTCTGGTCAGGCTACTACAATGTCACTAGTGAGATCAGTATAGTGTCGACCCACAGTTGAATATATACAGCAGTTCATCTAGTTGAATAAAACAGTGTTGGATCTTCTCCTGTGTTAGACGTCTGTTTCTAACTTCCCTGCATCGAGTGCAGTCCACATCGAACCAACCTGCCTAACGCATCAGTGCACACGTGCCAGATTCTGCACCAATACAGTCTGGTACGTTTGTTTTCATTCATTCGTGGGGTGGGAGCATCATTTGCCAAACCATCATTTATTGTCCATTCTTAATTGCCTTTGAGAAGATGGTGGTGAGCCTCCTCCTGGATTACAACTGAATGGCTGGCGAGGTCATTTTAGAGGATGATCCAGAATCAACCACTTTGCTGTGGGTCTGAACTTGCAGATAGGCCCGACCTGCGAACCAAAGCAGATTTCCTTCCCTGAAGGACATTATGAAGCAGCTGGTTTTCTGTGACAATCTGGTAGTTTTATGGTCACCATTACTAAAAATATTTTTTTATTCTAGATTGGTTTTATTAATTGAATTTAAATTCCCTAGCTTCTGCCGGGGTGGTTGGGGGATGGGTAGATTTATGGGTCATTAATCCAGGTGTCTGAGGTATTGAACATGTGCCAGATTCAACAAGAATACAGCAGTGCCAGAATGCAGGCAGCTTTAGTCATGTGCAAGGTTGCAAATAATGCAGCACTGCAAATGTGTATGATTCAGCAACAATGCAGCACTGCTGTGCCAGAATGCAGGCAGCTTTAGTCATATGCAAGGTTGCAAATAATGCAGCACTGCAAATGTGTATGATTCAGCAACAATGCAGCACTGCTGTGCCAGAATGCAGGCAGCTTTACTCATATGCAAAGTTGCAAATAATGCAGCACTGCAAATGTGCACGATTCATTTACAATGCAGCACAGATGATAGATGTAGCAGCAATGAAGCAGTATGTCAGATTCATGCATTGAACATGCATGAAATTAGGCAACACAAGGGAAACTACATATCTGCAAAACTCACACATTATACTTGCCCAACGTCGCAAAATCAAAGTGACAGAGCATGCAGCGAGTGCAATGTTTTGAGCTCATCCTTGTCTGAACTTCAAGACTGTTTCATAAACCTATGCTATCACTGGGGGAACCCCGCCCAGCAGCCATGCATGCTGGGCACATAATTTTCATCCATGAAATGGAACGCATTGTTAATCACGAGCAGTGCATAAATGATCTTCCAATATGCAAAACCAGCAGCAACAAGTATTTGTACAACTGGCTCTTTACAACCTTCAGTGCTACTCATAAAGAAGTCTTTATTCCATTCTTCATTATCACAGCTTGTTTTAGGTACTCAGCGGAGAAAAATACTTAAGGGATTCACAGAATAGAATATAACAAGTATGACTTCTTAATCTGAAGTTCGTAATTTGTGCATTTTCCCTTTGCTGTTCTATAAAAGTATTAAAAATAGTTTGAAATTCAACAATGGAAAGCTGATTGTGTTCAAGGCTCTCACTAGAGAACTGAACACTTCAAGAACTAAAATTAAATGCTCAAGCATCTAAACAATATTTTTAACACTTGACATTTTCTGAACTGTATTTTTAGGTCAGAAAGAGGTCAATGCTAGCCCAGTACAGTAATGTCACTAAAGTTTGTTTGTGAAACTGGGCAATTCTTTCATGTTTCTGTTGTCAATGCACTATGCGCAAGCTAACATCCATCATCACGTGTTACTTCACAAAGTCTGCTTTGTGCCAACATTATTTAAAATCACACTGTAGCCTAATGTAGTGCATGCACATACATAATCCAATGCTATGGGATGTGAATGCTTTCCCTTGGTACCGATATTAAAGGGCATTGGTAAGTTTTGCGCCGTTTCAGGCATAATGGATGCAAGTCAGGTTAATTTAGCAGTCAGACAGACTGCCCAATTGTCATTGGTCCCATATGGCGGAGTCAGGGGGCCAGTTTTCTCAACGTCCTGAGTAGATGCCTAAAAGCGGCATGAGATGCCTTAAAGATGTTAATTTTTTTTTCTCTTTTTAAATTTAAAGTGCCCAATTCTTTTTTGTTCAATTAAAGGGCAATTTAGAGTGACCAATCCACCTACCCTGCATATATTTTGGGTTTGGGAGGGGTGAGACCCACGTGGACGCGGGGAGAATGTGCAAACTCCACACGGACAGTGACTCAGGGCCGGGATCGAATCTGGGACCTCGGTGGCCTGAGGCAGCAGTGCTAACCACTGTGCCACCGTGCCACCTGCCTTAAGTATATTATAGAGGTACCTAATGCCTGTTGAAGGTCACCCTCCCCCTCAACAAAACTTGTTCCTGATGAGTGTGTGTGTGTGTGGGGGGGGGGGGGGGGGGGGGGGCTCTGCTCAAGGTTCTTTTTCGCTTTCCTTGACTGCCAATTCCAGATGGTTAAGATTTGAATTTTTAAAAATCTTCTGAGAGCCAAGAGGAGCAGATTTGTTCCCTCAAACACCACCGTGTTGGCAGTCAGACTGTAATATCCTGCACAGGGCCTATGGCGAGGGATTGATTATCTTCCCGGTGGTCCTTGCGGAGTACGGGTTCCCTCGCTAGAGGCGGGGGGGGATCTCTGTTAACCTCTGTATAAAAGGTCGGCCAGTAAGGCAGTGACCAGTGAGGAACCCAGTAGGGACCTACTGGGCTGTGAATATATCATATTGTAAATTTATTTCTTTATTTTACTCGGTGTGGACTCCCCGTGTCCTTATTAAACAGTCCCTGCACTCACTATCTGATCTGATATCTCGCCCCCCCCCACCACCCCTGTCGCTGCCGCCGCTGCCCCGCCCCCCAAAAACTCCCCTGAAGGTAGCAGCTGAAAATCGTTGCTGGAAGTCCAATATTAATTTGGCCTTTCGGGCAAGTTGTCCACGGAGGTGTGACCGACAATAGCAGCTTGCTCTGAAGAAGTAGATGAGGCCCAAGATTCAATGTTTCAGGATTGCCTCCACAGTCCATGTTTGGTCCCAGATTTGATATCTATTTTTAAGATGCTAACATGATCCCAGTGTAGATATTGGGATATCCCAATGGGAACCACCACTGCTAACATTAGAGATCAAAGGGAAAGTCAGAAGAAGGGGCAGAGAGCATCATGTGAGTTCACCATGGCAACATTTCAAAGGGTCCATCAGCCCCACCGTAAAGGGGACCATTGAGACCTGAAGCCAAGGTTAATTCTTCAGGTCAAAATCCAGACCTGAAACCACTAATCCATCACTGCTCCATGTACTGCTTCAGCTGCATGTGCTTATGCAATGCCTGATAAGGGATCCCATTAACTACAACCAGGCACTGTGGATAACAGCGACTAACCAATACCATTTTGTCTCACTAACAAGACACATTTCTAACCCAAACACCCCTCCAATGTTGCACCAGAGAGTGACTAGAACAGGTCTTCTCTGTTATTTTCCATCCATTCTTGTCATGGACCTGGTTTGGAATTTATTTTGTTTTATCTATCTTTGAATCGCACCATAAATAATCCACTGTAGTCCAGACCAGTAACAAGGTCAGGATCACAACATTAAATGCAGTTATTGTTTTCAATCGTACACCTTCTCAAGCTCGTCAATGCTGCAGGAGACGAGATGGGGCTGGATCTCCAAAAATGGGGCTATGTCCCCACACCTGCATCAAAACGCTGGCGTCCAACCTGCAGGGGGCTAGCAGGGCCCCGGAGTGCTCCTCGCAGCTCTGGCTGCGGATTGGGGCCCTGCACTTCCGGTCGGGAGTCCGCGCATGCGCACGAATGCGGTCTGTGGCGGTCACCCCGTGCAACATGGCGGACTCGCATGTGGACCCTGATGCGAAATCGCGTGCGCCCGTGGATAGGTGCCGCCCGATCGCTTGCCTGGCCGTTCATGAGGCCCCCACCCCCGGTGAAGGATTCCCTCGCCGGCCGCGGACCGAGTCGGCAGCCACTACCGCCGGTTCCCGACGGCCGATATGTGGTTAGAACCATGCCGTCGGGAACTCGGCCAGTTTTCCTCGGAGAATCACCGGGGGGGGGGGCCCTCTGTGAATGGCCCCCTACCCGCACCACGTGGTTCCCGCGCGCGAGCCTCGCGAGCAATTCTCCGGGAACCGGAGAATCGCGGGAGTGGTGTCGGACCGGGTTTCGGCGTAAATGTCCATTCTCCGTCCCTGCGCCGATCGCGATTTCGGCTCGGAGAATCCAGCCCATGATGTTGGGACGGTATGCTGGGACAATTTCACTCACTCTCTATGTCCTGTCCTCTCCTGATGTATCTGACAACAACAACACCAACTCCCATTTATATAATGCCTTGCACAGAGTAAAACATCCCAGTGGCACAAAATTTAACGCAAAGCTGCATAAGCAGTTTATGAGGAAAATTTACCAATAGCTAGGTCAAAGAAATAGCTTGAAGGATGAGCTAGCGGTAGAAGGGTAGGGAGGTTAAATAAGGGAATTACAGAGATTAGGACCTAGACTGCTGAAGGACTGGCTACCACTGATGGTTAGATTAAAAATAGGATGCTCAAGAGGCCAGATTTGGAGGACTGTCGGGATCTCGGAAGGTTGTAGTGCTAGATGTTTACTTCCCCAGGCCATCCTCCAACACCGTGTTAACCAGCATTCTCCATGGGCTGATCTGCCAGTAGGAAACCTCACTCAGTAGGCTATCCATATCAGCAAATTCAGGACACGTGGCCTGTGATTTTACCTCCCTTTCTTTTAATGCGCAGCGGATGAGGGACAGGCTCTGGATATATCCTGATATTGTCCGTCTGTAGTTGAGGCTGATAACTGCAGATTCGGAAAATCTGCTCTCAGGCTAGATTCTCCGGCCCCCCAGCCGTGTATTTCTCAGGGCCGCGCCATTCGCTGGTGACGGGTTCTCTACTCCCGCCGCTGGTTAATGGGATTTTCCATTGATGCCACCCCACAGTTCCGAAAAACCCGTGGGTGGGGATGCTCTGCCGGAGGGAACAGAAAATCCCAACGGCTGGAGAATTCCGGCCCTCATGTTTGAACCTGGATTGTTGAATGTTGGCAGTCTATTTGATCATATGCCCCCCCTCCCAGCACCCACACCCAAGCAAACCCATACACAATCACAAAACTATCAGGCATGCGACCTGTGGATGTTTTCTCTCCACAAGTCAAAGGATTGGATTTCCTCTGGGTTTGCTCATTCCATTGTGACAACTATGTCAGGAATCTAGTTGTAACGCCATTTGCACACAAAAAGAAAAGTTTGCATTTATATATTGCCTTTTAAGCACACAGCACGTCATAAAGTGCATCGAAGCACTGAATGGTTACAGCACAGAACGGGGAATTTGGCCCCTCGTGTTCATGCTGGCTTTCTACAAGAGCAACTCACATTCTTCCACTTCCCAGTTTTTTCCCTATAGTCTTGCAAGTTTTTTCTCTTCAAATAATTATCCAATTCACTTTTGAAAGCCACAATTGAATATGGCCACGTTCTCAGCCATTGCATTCCAGATCCAAACTACTTGCTCTGTAAAAAAGGCTTTCCCTCATGTTGTCTCTGGTTCTTTTGCTGCTCACCAGTGTCCCCTGGTTCTCAACCCTCTCAACCCTTCCACCAATGGGAATAGTTTCACCTGATCTACTCTGTCCAGACCCTTTATGATTTTGAACGCTTATCAAAACCCATCCCAACTGGCCCTTCTCTAAGAAGAACAGCCCCAGCTTTGCAATCTATCGACGCAAAGTGAAGACTCCATCCCCAAAACCATTCTCGGAAGACATTTCGGCACCCTGCCTAATGCCTTCACATCTTTCCTAAGGTGCAGTGTCCAGAATTTGACACATGCTTAACCTAGACTTGTGCGTGCAGGACACAATTTCAAAATTTGCAGATGAAACAAAACTTAGAAGTTCTGTAAACCCTGAGAAGGAAAGTGATGGACCTCAAGAGGACCGGCTGGTGGAATGGGTGGACGCTTGGCAAATGAAATTTAGTGCATAGAAACGGAAAGTGATACATTTTGACAGGAATAATGAGGAACAGCAATATGAAATAAAAGATACAATTCTAAAGGTGGTGCAGGAGCAGAGGGACCCGGGGTATGTGTGCACAACTCATTGAAGGTGGCAGGGCAGGTTGAGAAAGCCAAATGAAGTACTTTTGAAGTGCAGTCACTTTTATAATGTAGGATACTTGGCAGCCAATTTGTGCACAGCAAGCTCCCACAAACGGCAATGCGACACTGACCAGATAATCTGTTTTAGCGATGCTTGTGGAGAAAGACCTGCCTGGCTCTCCTGTGGGATATTGCTGTGAGGTCTTTTACATCCACCCTGGAGGGCAGACAAGGCCTCCAGTTAACATCTCCTGTGAATGTTGGTACTTCCAGTTGTGCAGTGCTCCTCCAGTCTTGCCTGGAGGTGCCAGCCTGGATTATTACATGCCCACGACACTGGAGTGGGTCGTCAATCCACAATAGCTGAACTCAGATGCAAGAGTGCTACCAACCGGATCATTGCTGTGTTAGCAGGTTTTCTACTGGGCCTCCACCCGAGTTACAGTGGTGGAGGTAGGGGAACACACACGACATTATCCAAGGCAGGACCTCTGGATAATATCCCAAAATGCCAAACTGTTGTCCCCAGTCAACAAGAGCTCGTTCAACAAAGATCACAGGATGAATCTGGGACCAATCTTTTTTTTAATTAAGGGGCAATTTAGCGTCGCCAATCCACCTACCCTGCACATCTTTGGGTTGTGGGGGTCAGACGCAACCAGACCCAGGGAGAGTGTGCAAACTCCACACGAACAGTGACCCAGGGCCGGGATCGAACCCGGGTCCTTGGCATCGTGAGGCAGCAGTGCTAACCACTGCGCCACCGTGTCGCCACTCGGGACAAATCTAACATTGTTTCCAAATCATCGCTAGTAGTAATTTACCTGAAATTAATAATTAAAATTGCTTATGCCTGCGTACAAAGTGAAGTGGAACACTCCACATTAACTGATCCAAAAGAGGAACTGAATTAACCTCTCTCCAGCAATCCCACTTCAATATAAGGCGCCTTAATTTAATAGGAATCTTAATAGAATTCAACGGGATTAATTTGATCTCATTAATATCAGGTAATCATTTCTTGTGTCACCTTGAAGCCTCAAATGATGAAAGAGCCGAAAGTGATACAAGGAGAAGGTCAGACTGTCGTGTGCTTCCTTTCAGTGAGAGGATAACAAAACTGTGTGAGGAAGGGAATCAGATCAAACACAAGAAAGAAAAAACACAGTGCTTGTTGCCTCCTAATAGATTTGAGAGACCTGGAGATTGAGAGTAGGCGCAGAAGTCACATTTGTTCACAGGAAGTGGATGAATAAATGTTTATAAGTACACATGCGGTGGCAATGAATTGGGGAAGAGAGACTTCAAAAAACCGCAATGCCAAAGAACAATCTAACAATCAGAGACTGAAATCACAGTATGTCATTGTAAAATTCAATGGGAAATGCTAATCTTCCATTCAATTTTGCTGCTGTAAACCTCGACTTGGAAGTATGACCTAAAATAATGACGGAAGGTAAAGGTAATAAGGAAGGAAAATCCCCACTTGAAACAAGATTTAACAATGGTGTTTAGATATGTTGGGGGTGAAACTGCTTGACTGGGTCACAGGCTTGGGCAGGAGAAGAAAGGGTGAGGTCCACGCTGTCACAGGGAGAATATGCAAACTCCACATGGATAGTGCCCCTGGACCGAGATCAAACCTGGATCCTCAGCACCGCGAGGCAGCAGTGCTAATCACCGTGCAGCTCCATCAAAAAGGTTTAACATCTGAACTGAAATACAGCACTTTTGACAAACATCGAATCCCTACAGTGCAGACAGAGGCCATTTGACCCATTGAGTCTGCACCGACTCTCCGAAAGAGCACCCTACCCAGGTTCACTCTCCCGCCCACCCTTCCCTATGTCCATAATCTAACCTGCACATCCGGGGACACTAGGGGCAATTTAACATGGCTAATCCACCTAACCTGCACACCTTTGTACTGTGGGAGGAAACCGGAGCATCCGAAGGAAATTCACGCAGACACGGGGAGAACGTGCAAACGCCACACAGTGACCCAAGGTCGGAATGGAACTCGGGTCCCTGGCACTGTGAGGCAGCAGTACTAACCACCGTGCCACCCTAAATAATGCAACACTGTCTCAGTGCTGCGTTAGTGGGCTGGGCTTCCCCCCCCCGCAACCGCAAATTTCTTAGCGTCACGCCTTTCGCTGGCAGTGGGATTCTCTCTTCCTACCGCTTGTCAATGGGGTTTCTCATTGAAGCCACTCACCCCACTGAGAAATCCATGGGTTGGGGTGCGCTGCTGGTGGGAACAGGGAATCGCAGGGGCCGTAGAATTCCAGTCGGTGAGTCGCCTTGGATTGTGTGCTCAAGGTAATTTAGCACAACTTGAGGTGAGAGTGTGAACAACTGAACCACAATTGACAGCTGTACCTTTTCCTGCCCCTTGTTTCGACATTCATGTCAGAAGGGATGAAAAGTTTTTTTTTTTTTATTTATTTTTTTTTAAGTATAAATTTAGAGTACCCAATTGTTTTTCTTTCCAATTAAGGGGCAAATCATGGTGGCCAATCCACCTAGCCTGCACATCTTTGGGTTGTGGAGGTGAAACCCACGCAAGCACGGGGAGAATGTGCAAACTCCACACGGACAGTGACCCAGAGCCGGGATTCAAACCCAGGTCCTCAGCGCTGTAGGCTGTAGTGCTAACCACTGTGCCAAGTGCCTCCCTTTATTTATTTTTTTATGACATGTGGGCGTCACTGGCTAGGCCAGTGTTTATTGCCCATCCCTAATTATTCTTGAGAAGCTGCCTTCTTGAATTGCTGCAGTACCTGTGGTGCAAAGTTCTGTTAGGGTGGGAGTTCCAGGATTTTGACCCAACGACAGTAAAGTAATGGCAATATATAGAATCCCCACAATGCAGAAGATGGCCATTCAGCCCATTGAGTCTGCACTAACCCTCTGAAAGAGCAGCCTACCTCAGCCCTGAACTATCCCTGTAACCCCACCTAACTGTTGGAAACTAAGAGCACTTTAGAATTGCCAATCCACCTCGCCTTTCAGTTAGATCATGTCTGATCTGTATCTTAATTCCTACTCCCTGCCTGGATTCTGTAATACCCTTACCGAACAAAAATGCCAGTTGGGGAGTTTTCAATGAGTCTAATAGTCACAGATTTGGGGTTCAGATTTCCAGATTTCCTCTACTCTTTTCTGCAAAGAAATGATTCCTGGCATCATCCCCAAACAGCCATGCTCTAATCTTGAGCTCACGTCTTCTTATTCTGGACTCGCCCACCAGAGGAAATAAGTTACTGGGTGCAATTTTCCTACCGTGTTGTACCTGGTGAATCATGGGAGAGCCCAAAACCAGGCTCCGTAGTGTCGGGTGCGAAACCTCACCAGGGTCACTCGACTCGCGATGCCAGGTGTGATTTGGATCACACCCTCACTGGGAGTGATCCAGATAATATTCCAACGCCATATTCACCCGGCACCGGGGAACAAACGTCTGGGCCTGCGAGGTCTCAACTGGGCTCCATTTAGCACTGATTTCCACAATCGTGGGCCACATGTGATGGCTCCTTGGGAATGTCTCACAAGTCATTAAAGTTTCCCGGGTGATCGGTGACAGGGCTGGGTAGTACCCTGACACTCCCCCTGGCATGCAGGCACCTTGGTACTGCCAGGGTGCCAGGCTGGCGGTGCCACGGTGTCCGGTGCCAGGGGGAGTGCCAGGGTATTACCCTACCCTGGTCCAAGGGTCTTGGGGAGGGGGTCTTGAAAGTGGGGATGTCCTGAAAAGGGAGGCTGTAGCGATCGGGGCAGCCTTTCAAAATGGCGCCTCGATCCTGGAGGACCCAATCCTGCTAGCGAGCTCAGCTCCCCAGTGCAGGAAATATTCCTAAACATTGCAGCCACTGAGAAACTCCCCACCAAACCTGCCAGAAACTGGACGTGGAAATATTTCCTGTGAATTGATCCCTTTATGAGACTCAAAATAACTGGTGCTCATCTGTGGGAAATCGATTCCATTATTCATGTACCCCGCTGAGCATCAGAGATCTATTCTGAGATGCATAACAGTCTTCACTTAATGACTGACTGACAACAAATATGGGTTCCGGAGAAAACAACCTTTCGGAAAGCAGGCATTTAGTAGATAACAGAGGCAAATGCTGGCTGACACGGCCAAGGAAGTTGTGCAGTGCTGGCTGCTCTGTTGTCCCATTGTTATTCCAATACTTCATCCTTTCATTCACAAACCTATCTCCTTGTTTTTCACAACTTTGTCCTATAAAAGGTTCAGGCATAAAATCTAGTCAGCTTCTGACACGTTACTTAAAGGGCCAACCTGTATATAAAAGAAAACGTATTTTGCAAACGGTTTCGATTTAATTTCCCCACAAAAACAAATCAATGGAAGTTTTGTCAAACTATCTGTGGGCATGGAAATCAGCCCAAAAGAAACACACCTAGCTCTTCACATCAAATAAAATGGTTTGCCACAACGTTTTCTTTAAATTATCTGTTTAATGGTACAGAATCCTTGATTGCCATGGGGGTACTGAATTTCCTCATGTTTCCCTGTTTTGCCACTGTAACTGAAGTAAAAATTCAATGGAAATCTCAATCACGTATGTAAACCTGAATCCGGACAGACTTCTGTTGACGTAGTGATGGCGGAATGGGAAAAGGAGTGAGGAAATCCATATTTCTTTTTTAAAAAACATATTTTTTCCCCCCCAATTAAAGGGCAATTTAGCGTGTCCAAACCATTTAACCTGCACATCTTTGGGTTGTGGGGGTGAAACCCACGCAGACACGGGGAGAATGAGCAAACTCTACACGGACAGTGACTCAGAGCCAGGATTCGAAGCCGGGTCATAGAATTTATCATAGAATTTACAGTGCAGAAGTAGGCCATTCAGCCCATCGAGTCTGCACCGGCACTTGAAAAGAGCACCCTACTTAAGGTCCTCAGCGCTGTAGTCCCAGTGCTAACGACTGTGGCATGTGCCGCCCCTGGAAATCCATATTTCTAATGTCCATGCAGGCTGAACAGGCATTGGAGTCTTTTTTAATTTCACTCCAGTTCTCGCTCTCTCTTCTCCTTTAGTACATTCCTTACATCCTTCCTCTTTGTGTCCAAATATCTTTTAATGTGATCTGGTGTCAAATTTTGTTTGATAATTAGTCCAGTGAAGTGTCTTGGGACCACTTACTACACTAAAGGTGCTAAGTAAATGCAAGTTGTTGTTATTATTACCGGGTCAAGTTCTGCCTTTTCCATCCTGACAGTCTGACCAAATATACTGTAATGCTCATATCTGCCCTAGTGCCGATTTAAAAAAGATAAAAATGCTGGAAATGTTCAGCATGCCTGACAGCTGTCTCTGTGGAGAGGGAAAAAGATGACCTGTCACCGTGGCCTTTCCCCTCTTTATACACTGACTAGACAGTCCACTAATCTTAATTTGTTTGCCCATTGACTGCAGTGGTGGAGATCTTGCCCATCCTGTTTCTTTATTCATTCATGGGCATCACTCGTTGGGTCAGCATTTATTGCCCATCCCTAATTGGAGGGTGGTTAAGAGTCAACCACATTGCTGTGGATCTAGAGTCACATATAGACCAGGTGGCAGATTTCCTTCCCTAAAGGACATTAGTGAACCAGATGGATTATTAACAACAATCAACAATGGTTTCATGGTCATCATTGGACTTTAAATTCCAGATTTTTATTGAATTCATATTTCACCATCTGCTTTGGTGGGATTTGAACCTGGGGTTTCCAGAGCATTACTCTGGGTCACTAGATTACTCGTCCAGTGACAATACCACTATGCCACCACCTGCCCTGTTTGTCAAAGCTTTCCCAAAGAGTCATCCAGATTCGAAACATTAATCCCGTTCTCTCTCCACAGTTGCTGTAAGACCTGCTGAGATTGTTCAGCATTTTCTGTTTTTGATTTCCCATTCCAGAGACTTCAACATATCATCCAGCCTGGCCCCTCAGTGCAGTTTTCAAATCGTGCCATATCCTCAAAAAGGGAAGAAGCTGATATTTCAGAACAGCGTACCCACTAAAAATAATCTTTGCAAAATAAATTGCAGGGTGAACTGTCTCTTTGGATTGACGTTGCAAGGGTGCAAAATCCAGAACATTCCTATCCTCCCCCCTGCCCCTGCTCGTTGCACGTATTCATGCTGTGTAACAGCAAGAATTATTGGCATTGTGAATCAATGTCACACCCCAGAATAAAGCAGACGGGTCAACTCTTGACTTCTGTCAAAGTCGCCACTACTACCACCTTGCTACAGACCAACGTACCAACTGACATAGCGAGTCTTCTCACCAGAGAAGTGTTTCCAATCTATTCAATAAAGCTTTCACTTAACACAGTCGATGATTTCCATTTGGGGGTGCCACAAAATTAAAAGTATCCACAAAGCATTGAAAACAGTCCCCAAATGTTTCAGTAAGAAAAACAACACAAAACATCTTGGTGGTTATATGAGATAAACTGGAGGATAGTGTATTTTTAATGCTCGTACAATATGGACCCTGTCAGTGCAAACTGCCCAGTGCTGAAAGAACATAATGAAGGATCTGAAAATAAAAGTATGACTGAAACAACCTGTTAACAGTCTCTCTAAACATTATATAGAAAGGATTTTAGTGAGATGGCGGGGGGTGGGGGGAGCTTGCTGTTCCATTTTATTTTGCTGCTAAACTGGCAGTATTTAATAATATTTATTAGTGTCAAAAGTATGCTTACATTAACACTGCAATGAAGTTACTGTGAAAATATCCTAGTCGTCACATTCCGGCGCCTGTTCGGGTACACAGAGGGAGAAGTCAGAATGTCCAATTCACATAACAACACGTCTTTTGGGACTTGTGGGAGGAAACCGGAGCACCCGGAGGAAACTCACGCAGACACGGGGAGAATGCGCAGACTCCACACAGACAGTGACCCAAGCGGGAATCGAACCTGGGACCCTGACGCTGTGAAGCAACAGTGCTAACCATTGTGCTACCATTTCAATGAACAGTAACGTGAGGACTATCCTGTTTACTGCAACTTGTGTGATAACTCTGGTATAGAATCGCCACAGTAAACTCCCAACTTCAGTGCAAATTTATTGTGAGCTATTGGCACAGATTGTATTAATTAGCTACAGATCAGAGACACGCTTACCTTCAGTATTCTCATAGAGCAGAAAGTCTGGGTTCCCATTAACAGAATGATGAGTGTATCTGAACAGATATCTTCACAGTGTGAGCATTTCTTTGGCTGGTATAGCATTCAGTTGAACTCCCTTACAAGGCAACCTTTTCTCATCCAGGCAGTGAGACACTGCTACCCACAGGCAGTCATTGGTGAGTCTCGCTCTCTTACTCCAACACAAAGGCCGATGAAGATCTTTTTTACCTTCTTCATCCAGTTGCTTACTGTGAAATGACTGATGCTAAAAGTGTCTCTCTCTCAAGGGATAATAGAGGGAGATAGATAGGGAGAGAGAGAGAGAACTGGGTGTAGCCTGAGATTCTGCGTCATCTGTTACACAAAGCGAGCAACTGGCAGCTACCTCACAGTATAGCAAGCTTCAGCTTTTCACAGCTGTTTATTTAGACAATCCCCAATTGCTTAAATAGTTTCATAAATCACAAATAGCCCATCCTGCACACATTGTTGTCCAAGGCCTATAATCAGCATCAGTCAGGTAAAACAAAAACACTTGCACACTTTATCTCTTTCTTTGCAACAACCGTAGAAACTGCCAGTGGTTATCTATTATTGACCAGATCTCAACTGCATTTCAATGTCCACTGGTAAATTATTCACTTGTCTTGGATATTAATCTGTCATTATTTTGTACAGTCGGGTTATAAAATGAAGATTCATGGTCTCCTTGTTGCTGAAGCCAAATAAACACTCAGATAGAAATTACCGCAGACTGCCACGCAAGGTTAACAGATTGTCTACTCTCTGTACAGCCTGATATTATTTCACCAAAGATGCGGACGAAAGCTGCACAGAAGATTCTTACAGAGTTCATCAGCAAAATTGGAGGAGTTTGGGGAGTGTGTGATGCTTATTATCCATTTACCTATACAATCGTTCTATTTTGGTGTGACTTATGCAAATGTCGGGATAATGAAACCAATCATTTTGAAACATTCATTGTGAGCTTTGAAACCATTGTCGGAAATGAATAGCTGTGAATCTATGCAATGGTGAACTGTATTCCTTAAAGGTACAGGAGTCCCCTTTGTGTCTTGTTACTGAGCATGACTTCAGTGCAGACTGCTGTTTAAGCTCTGCCGTTTATACCCCGCCCACCCGTGCAGCAGCCGCAAGAACATCTGGCAAGGCAACAGTCAGATAATTACTCATTCTGTGCTCTTTCATCCAAAGCTTTTGCCTGAAAACAAGGGAGTTTAAATAAATGTTTTCCATTTCCACGCTAATTTCAGACAACTTTGATGACGTCACCAGAATTATGTCTCTGCATTTTCTCCCTAAAACCTGTGATGGTACACCTGGCTGAAATTGCTGAAAAATATCAATGCGTTATGAATTTAGTTTTCTTTGTAAGCAACCTGTAAGTAGAATATGTCACGTTCTTTGACTGACGGAAAATTCTGCTGCCAATATGTTTTGCGCAGGGGTTATAGACTGAAATGCACCTGATGGTTTATTTTCCGTAAACCACACGTCCCTGATGTATTCTCGCTGTGTATTTAAACATTCAAAAAATATAAGGAGGTTGTCTCACCTGGGATGGTAAGGTATAATCCAAACAAACTAAGCAGAGTACTAGCGACGCGTTCTTGGCACCAGTGGAAGAATATCTTTATCGTAAGCCAAGCAATTTATTTCCTGGCTCACTGTTCCTGACAAAAACGTTCGGACCTTATCCCTTGCTGCTGACATTGACGCTCAGTTCAACTACACTGACACCCTGCTGTTAAGCTTTTGGCAACAGCTACTTTACCTGTACAACCCCATTACATAATAATATGTCCCAAGGCGCTTGGGAAAGAAAGTTTGACATTGAGCCATAATTCGAGATATTAGGACATCTGACCAAAAGTTTGATCAAAGTTTCAAAGAGCATTTTAAAAGTGGAGAAGGAGAGAATAGAGATTTTGAGGAGGGAATTTGAGAGTGAGAACCCAGTCAAACGCATCCAGAGCCCTCAATGGTGGAGTGATGAGAATCAAGCTTGTACAACTGGACAGAATTGGAGGAGAGTAGAGATGTCAAAGGGTAGGAGGGAGGTTTTTACGAAGATAGAGCAAGGCAATAATGGGAGCTGAAAATAAGTAGGGAATTTTAAAACTGAGGTGCTGCTGGATTGCGAGTACAGGGTGAAGGCTGAGCGGGACTTGGTGCAAGTTAGGATACGGTAGAGATTTGGATGAGCTGCAAGTCTATGAGGGGCTCATAGTAACTGAGTAATGTTCCACCTGCGACCTTGCGCATTCTACTCAACAATGAGATATTCTAGGGTGGACTTAATGTCTTGCGTAAGAAGACTGGGGAGGGAGAATATGTTTCCTTGGCCCTTCTCATATGGGAGTCCCCGTGAGAGGCCTCGACAATTTTAATTTCCAGTCTCATTTACATCCTGATGGCTGGCTGCTCCACTCAAAGAAGGCAGGCAACAAGCTGGAGACCACTCTGTAGCAACAAGATAAGTCATGAGAGGGGATGATGAGGGATGTTTCTTTAGTTGGAAGGGGAAGTGGGGAAGCCTTGAGTAGCAGCAGCCCAGTTTTTCCTTCTGAACCCTGTAGATTAATTTTACAATGCCTTAAGGTCTCCACTTCTTCCCTGCCAGAAGACTATTGAAATGCTAAAGGGTCCTCTGCTTACTTTTAGCAGGTGCCTTGGCTGCCTAAAAATGGTGAATGTTTAATGGCAGCCAAAGGGAATCCCACCGGAATGGGGCGGCAACCATGTTCACGTTATTTTAATCGTGCTTCCGCTCCATTCTTGTCAGATGGCGTGTGTTAAAATGTCCCCTCTCAGTTCTGCTTTGCTTCAAACCGATCACCATATCCAACAATCTTTGGTGAACTATTCTCTTCAGATCAAATGTTCAACAAACTGGGGCAGGGAGGCCCAGTCCCATACTGACAGCGTAAGGCAAGATCAGGTCGTTTCTCATAGTTTATCTATTACCTCTTTGAACTCAGTGGTGTTTTTTCCTGAAGCTTCAGATCCTTGTCAGGACCCCACGTTTGGATGACAGGTTTATAAGAGCACTGCCAGGATCCATTGCACTGTAAATCTTTTGTTATCAGTCTTAGCTATGTATATATATACACACTCACGCACATATTTGAAAAGTGTCACTTAGTCCGTTAACTGTTTGCGCACAATTCTTTCTTAAAAGATAGAAAGCAGAAAAACCTGTGACAATTTGTGACATCATTTGTCGCTCAGATGATTGAAAAAACTGACTGACATTTTGCTCAAACTTTATTTACCGTTGTGCCTTACTGAGATATTTTAGCAACCGGCTGGTGCTAAAAGTACTTTGCTGTTGCTGTCTAAACATTCTAAGTTCAAATGAAATTCTATGAAATAAACATTTAATAGATCAGTTCCTCAATACAATGGGATGTACTATGAACAAAATGTAAGTTCTCTCTTCAGTTTAGTTACATTAAACAGGTGTACTGTTAATCTGAGTGAAGTTGTAGACAGACAGCTGAGTTATTCCTGGCAGTGTCCCTGGTAACCAGCCTCTGCTCCTATAGATAACATATAACAGATGATTTAACTCTTCAATGCACTTCTAAGTAAGCTGCTAGAAAACATTTCATTCTTCATACCTATCTGAAAGGCAACACCCCTCAGGGAATGGGATAGTTGTGCCAAGTTTAACTTCAAAATGGTATTTTTTTCTCAATTTCAGTAAAGGAAATGTGAATTAAATGCGTTTGTAGAGCAATGTCTCATAATTGTAGGATTAGCCAAACAAGGGGCTAGATTCTCCACTCCCGCGCCGGTTGGGAGAATCGCCTGGGCCGCCAATATTTCCCGGGCCGCCGGTCCGACGCCCTCCCGTGTTTCTCCCAAGCAGCGGGAATGGCCCCGTCGAGTTCCGCAGGCCGGAGAATCGCCGGAGACGCCCCCGTTATTCTCAGGCCCGGATGGGCCGAGCGGCCATGCCAAAACGGCGGGTTCCCCCCGGCGCCGTCCACATCTGGTCGCTGCCGTCGGGAACAGCGCGGGAACGCTGGGGGGGGGGGGCGACCTGCGGGTGGGGGGGAAGGGGGGATCCTGCACTGGGGGGTACCTCAAATGTGGCATGGCCCGCGATCGGTGCCCACCGATCATCGGGCCGTCCTCTCTGAAGGAGGACCTCCTTCCTTCCGCGGCCCCGCAAGATCCGTCCGCCATCTTCTTGCGGGGCGGATTCAGAGAGGACGGCAACCACGCATGCGCGGGTTGGCACTGGCCAACCCGTGCATGCGCGGGTGCGCCAGTTATGCGGCGCCGGCCGCGTCATCTATGCGGCGCCACCTTTACGCGGCGACAAGGCCTGGCGCGTGTAGATGACGCGGCCCTGATCCTAGCCCATTGTCGGGGCCTGAATCGGTCGGGATCGGGGCCGTTTCGCGCTGTCGTGAACCTCAACGGCGTCCACGACGGCGTGGGCACTTCGGCGCGGGAGTGGAGAATCCCGCCCCATGTGACAGCTAATGAAGTACTTTCAAAGTTTACAGAAGCACCGTAGCACAGTGGTTAGCGGTGTTGCTTCACAGCGCCAGGGACCCGGGTTCGATTCCCTGCTGGGTCACTGTCTGTGCGGAGTCTGCACGTTCTCCCCGTGTCTGCGTGGGTTTCCTCCGGGTGCTCCGGTTTCCTCCCACAAATCTCGAAAGACGTGTTGTTAGGCGAATTGGACATTCTGAATTCTCCCTCTGTGTACCCGAACAGGTGCCGGAATGTGGGTGACTAAGGGCTTTTCACAGTAACTTCATTGCAGTGTTAATCTAAGCCTACTTGTGACAATAATAAAGATTATTAGTCACTGTGGTAATATAGGAAAGGTGGCGTAGCTTCCCCAGGCAGCAATTAAATAAATGGCCGAATGAACTGTTTTAGGTTTTGGTTGAGGGGTAGGTGTTGACCAAGAGAGCAGCCCTGTTCTTCAAATATTGCCATGGAAAGGTTTGTGTCCACTTCCAACTAAAGAACCCAAACATGCCTTGAGATGCAGAGACAGGCTGTATGGGGCTGTATCATGCACCATTCAAGACTAAAATTTACTTCATGATCTGTACAGGATACCAACTGTAGTTGTAATTATTTCTCGACATTTCACGTATGACCTTCTACCTCCAACCACACCGACCCACTCAGGGCGGAATTCTCTGGTAGTCGGGATTCTTTATTCCCCCAGGCAGCCCATACCCTCCCGTGGGTATTGCAGCGGCATGGGGTGGCTTCAATGGGAAGCCCTATTGACAAGCAGCGGGAAGAGAGCAACCCACCGCCAGCCGCCAAGAAACACGCGGCAGGGATACCGGAGAATCGCACCCTCAAACAGCCATTATCCCCATCTCCACATTGCTGCAATAAACGAGTGTTCAAAGAAAATGAAGAAACACAATTTTCTTGTTTAAATTCTCGTATAGTTCCTCTCCTAGGTTGGATTCAGCAATGGCATAGAGAATGACCTTTGGTTCCTGAGGCTCCAGGATAATCCGAGGTGATTGGCCCACCTAAGCTCCATCTGAACATAACCCTGGGACTGCCTACACATCTTCGCACACAGTCTTGACACTGCAAGGGGCAATTCGCAGTGACATCAGTGAGAAAAGAGTGTGGAGTACAAACTTAATATAGCAAGGCTGACTTAAATTGAAATGGAATAGTTTGTCTTTGAAAAACAATGAACTCAGCGGGGGTTCATATTCAACAGACTTTCAAATGATTTATAATGTCACTTTCCCATATTCACGATTCTTGTCTGCTACGTGGCAACTTGGATTTTTAGTTGCTAGGCAATGATTTGTGAAGATACGAATTGAGAGAGACCAATTGGTGGACATGTGTGATGGGTGGATGGTTGCTTGGTAACAGTGGGGTTAAGTAGGGGAGGCGGTTTCATAGTGGTCTTGTCACTGGACTAGTAAACCAGAGACCCAGAGTAATGCTCTGGGGACCCAGGTTCAAATCCCACCACTGCAGATGGTGAAATTTGAATTAAATAAGAATCTGGAATTAAAAGTCTAATGATGACCATGAAACCATTGTTGATTGCATAAAAACCCCATCTGGTTCACTGATGTCCTTTAGGGAAGGAAATCTGCCTTCCTTACCTGGTCTGGCCTACATGTGACTCCAGACCCACAGCCATGTGGTTGACTCTGAACTGCCCACTCAAGGGCAATTAAGGATGGGAAATAAATGGTGGCACAGCCTGCCATGTCTCATGAACGTATATTTAAAAAAATCAAAATGGATAACAGTGGGGTTAAGTGATGGTGAGGGGTTGGGGAATGTGACAGTTACTTTGACCCAGTTTGGATGTCTAACTGGACCTTTGGGCTATTAGGGCATCCCGGTCATCCTGAATAACACTACAAATAGCTGGTCTGAACACTATCTTCATCTTCTTGCTCTTCCTCCTCCTCATCCTCTCTATTAACAACTTCCTCAAATGAAGAGTACCATTTGAGTTTCTCACTTTGCTGTTGCACTCTGTTACTCAGAATGTGGCACATCAGAGCTAACCTGGAGATCTTCACTGTGAGTATTGAAAGGTGCCCTCAGGCCTTAAGCACAATTTGTGCTTGCTTGATGACACATCTGAGGGTCATATGGCTGCAGTTGTAGGAGTCTAAATGTTTCAGATGGGTTCCTTAGCGTTTATGATTTGGATTTAGATTTAGATTTATTGTCACGTGTACAGAGGTGCAGTGAAAAGTATTGTTTTGCATGCAGTCCAAGAAGATCGTTCCATACATGAAAAACATAGGACATATGATAAATACACAATGTAAATACATAGACATAGACATCGGGTGAAGCATATGGAGTGTAGTGCTACACAGTAGAAAAGATGTGTGAAAAGCTGAGTTCAGTCCATAAGAGGGTCATTCAGAAGTCTGGTAAAAGTGGGGAAGATATGTCATCCAAGTTTGAAAGGCGTCTCCTTTGTCGCCAAGCAACCACCCTTCAGGGTGATTCAAAATACAAACAAACAAGTCGCAGATGTTGAACTGTTGCAATATGAAAACATCATGGCAGCTTCCGGGGACCAATGTGACCAACATGAGCCTCTCCTTGTGGTTGAAACCCAGTTGGCCACTGATGAAATGGAATCCTTTGCAGTTGACCAACATCACTGGTTGACCCAGGAGAGTGCTTGGATTGACCTACACAGTCAATGGCACTTTGCACCAGTTGGAAACCAGCTACAGATGAAAATCAGAGTGCCCACTCATTCTGGCATTGTTACCAAAAGCTTGTATATACATATGTATATATATCACATCATTAATCTGTTGAATCTTGCAAGACGTTTGGGTAGTTGCAAATCGCACGAGAGGCCTCGTCCTGACACAAAGTCGGGTGCGACGAGGCTGCCAAATTGGCTTCAGTCTTCCTAATATTTAATTAGAGGAAAGTTCTGCTCATGCATTGCTGGATGTCAGACAAGCAGTCTGACTATTTAGGAGTGGTGTGGATAAGAGAGGTGGTAGTGTGGTAGAGCTGGCTTGATCATGTGATGATACTGTTCTTTTGGACAAGGGGTAGCTGTTGATGAGAGATTGGATGGAGCCAAGAACAGAGCCTGAGGGGTACCAGAGAAAACAATGTAAAAAGATATTACAGCTGATTCTCTGCCTATAACTGGGTAGATAAGATTCGATCCAGGCATAGCGCAGCCATACCCAACTGAAAGAAAGAGCAGAGGTGTTGAAGGAAAGAGATATGGTCAACGATGTCAAAGATGACAGACGGGCCAAGGATAGTTTATTTCCACCATAGTTACATTGAACGTCTCTTGTGACTATGTTAAGAGACATCCTGGTTGCCAATGGCAGGGGCAAAAGGGAAGGAAATCTGCCATCTTTACTTGGTCTGGCCTATATGTGACTCCATACCCACAGCAATATTGTTGACTCTTAACTGCCCTCTGAAATGGCCCAGCAAGTTATCGGTTCAAGAGCAATTAGGGATGGGCAACAAATGCTGGCCAGCGATGATAATATACCATAAAATAATGAAAAAGTCTGACAGGAGGGTTTCAAACATGGAATTCCAGAATAGATACGGACAAATTTGGAAGGCAGCAACACATTGGAGAGGAAAGGGAGATTGAATATGGGGAAGTACTTTGCAAGGTTTGTTTTTTTGCAAAGATAAATTATGACAGCAGTTTTGAAGGAGAGTGGGACAGTATCCAACAGAGAGAAGTTAACAATAGTAGTTAATATGGGAGGCAGGGAGTGCAGTTACATGGTCAGAATACCTCTCAGCCCTGTCAAGTAACCCAACAGCACTTCTTCAACAAGGCTGTAGATGTCTGTGACCACCTGACATGACATTCGTAAGCACTGCTCTTCTGAGAGATCAAGAAACCCGAGTCTTAAGGAAGCGACATGTGATTAAAGTATCATTAATTTCCTAACTTCTGCCTTCTGCGAGCTCAAACCCTGTGTTGCTTCATTCTTTGATTTCCACCCACAGAGCTCTTCAGAGCATAATAATAATAACAACAATCTTTATTACTGTTACAAGTAGGCTTACATTAACACGGCAATGAAGTTACTGTGAAAAGCCCCGAGTCGCCACACTCCGGCGCCTGTTCGGAGAATTCAGACTGTCCAAATCACCTAACAGCACGTCTTTCGGGACTTGTGGGAGGAAACTGGAGCACCCGGAGTAAACCCACACAGACACGAGGAGAACGTGCAGACACTGCACAGATCGTGACCCAAGCCGGGAATCGAACCTGGGACCCTGGCACTGTGAAGTAACAGTGCTAACCACTGAGCTACCGTGCATGTTGCATATCCTTGCTACTCTGAATGCTGATTGACATCCTCACCAGTGTCCAATCAAAATCAGCCATAACATCACCCAGCCTAGGTCAAAACATTTCCAAACAGGAGAAATAAATCTTTCATTACACAATACTCTCCCCAAACTCTTTCCCAGAAGGAATTAAGAAAGGAGCTGGGAGCACTGAATCTTCATTAGTGTTGGCATTGCTAATCTCTATCCACCCCATAAAGTGCTACTTATTCCCTTTTCCCTTTCAATGCCCTAGTTCCCGAATCCTGGCACACCTGCGCTTCTGGCTCTAATTCCTCAGAGCTAACAAATTCTGAGCCCTGAAGCCTCATTTAAATATTACTACCCCCCTCCACCCACCCCCTCTCCCAATTGGATTACTTGTCCTGCGACAGTTAAACAGAAAGTAGACATCTTTATGGAATACTAGGGTCATGTTTCCGATTTTCAACAATTTAACCCACCCCAACCAATACTGCCCTGCCTATCCTGGGAGAGTGCTGAAAACAGCCATCTAAATTTAGGTTTTAAAGACAGGAATGACAAACGGAAATGTGGAGCTTTGAAGTCTAGTGGAAAATTAGTTGGTGTGATGAACCCTGATTTCAACACAGTGAGGAGGAGGTGTGTACTAATCAGATTATATTGCAGCTTCAAACAAACCAGACACACGATCAGCATTGACAGGATAGCAAGAGGAAACAGAGGCTGGGTTGGAGGAACCGGGGCGAAAGGATAGGGGCAATGCTTGTTCGTCTATTAAATCAATACATGGTTAGAGGTCAGTTAGCCCAGTTGGCTGGCTGGCTGGCTTGCAATGCAGGGCATTGCCAACATCGTGGGTTCAAATCCCGTACTGGTTGAGGTTATTCATGAAGGCCCTGCCTTCTCAAGCTTGCCCCTTGCCTGAGGCGTGGCATTCCTCAAGTTAAATCGCCACCAGTCAGCTCTCTCCCCAATAGGGGAGAGCAGCCTATGGTCCTAACAAAGAACAACGAACAATACAGCACAGGAACAGGCCCTTCAGCCCTCCAAGCCTGTACCGATCACGAGTCCTATCTAGACCAACTGCCTGCATCCTTCTGTACCACCAAGAAAGCACAACAGCGCCTATACTTCCTCAAGAAACTAAGGAAATTTGGCATGTCCACATTAACCCTTCCCAAATTTTACAGATGCACCACAGAAAGCATCCTATCGGGCTGCATCACAGCCTGGTATGGCAACTGCTCGGCCCAGGACCGCAAGAAACTTCAGATAGTCGTGAACACCGCCCAGTCCATCACACGAACCTGCCTCTCATCCATTGACTCCATCTACACCTCCCGCTGCCTGGGGAAAGCGGGCAGCATAATCAAATATCCCTCCCACCCGGCTTACTCACTCTTCCAACTTCTACCATCGGGCAGGAGATACAGAAGTCTGAGAACACGCACGAACAGACTCAAAAACAGCTTCTTCCCCACTGTCACCAGACTCCTAAATTACCCTCTTATGGACTGACCTCATTAACACTACACCCTGTATGCTTCATCCGATGCCAGTGTTTATGTAGTTACATTGTATATGTTGTGTTGCCCTATTATGTATGTTCTTTTATTCCCTTTTCTTCTCATGTACTTAATGACCTGTTGAGCTGCTCGCAGAAAAATACTTTTCACTGTACCTCAGTACACGTGACAATAAACAAATCCAATCCAATCCAATCCAATACCCCGTCTGTTCATGTGCCTGTCCAGATAAGTCTTAAAGGTCACTAACGTATCTGCCTCAACCACCTCACTTGGCAGTGCATTCCAGGCCACCACCACCCTCTGTGTAAAACTCCCCCCGCACATCTCCACTGAACCTATCCCCCCTCACCTTGAACATGTGCCCCTTGTAACTGTCATTTCCGCCCTGGGAAAAAGCCTCCAACTGTTCACCCTATCTATACCCCTAATAATTTTATAAACTTCTATCAGGTTGCCCCCTCAGCCTCCATCTCTCCAGGGAGAACAATCTCAGTTTATTCAATCTCTCCTCACAGCTAATACCCTTCATACCAGGTACATCCTGGTTAACCTTTTCTGTACTCTCTCTTAAAGCCTCCATGTCCTTCTGGTGGTGCGGTTGACCAGAATTGGACACAGTATTCCAAATGTGGCCTAACAACGTTCTATATAATTGGAACATAATTTTTGAGCTTTTATACTCGATACCCCGTCCTAAGGCAAGCATGCCATATGCTTTCTTTACCACCATTTCTGCCTGTGCTGCCACTTTTAAGAATCTGTGGAGCTGCACGCCCAGATCTCTCTATGGCTCTACGCTCCTGATGGTTCTGCCATTTGTTTCATAGCTCCCATCTGAATTGGATCTACCAAAATGCATCACCTCGCATTTGTCCGGGTTAAATTCCATCTGCCATTTCTCTGCCCAATTTTGCAGCCTATCCATATCCTGTTGTATTCTCTGACAATCTTCATCACTATCCGCAACTCCTGCAAACTTAGTATCATCCGTCAACTTGCTAATCAGAGCCGCTATGTTTTCCTCCAAGTCATTTATATATATTACAAAGAGCAGAGGTCCCAGAACTGATCCCTGCGGAACACCACTAGTTACAGACCTCGATTCGGAAAAACACCCTCCCACTGATACCCTCTGTGTTCTATGGCCAAGCCAATTCTGAATCCATCCAGCTAGTTCACCCCTGACTCCATGTGATTTAATCTTTTGCACCAGCCTGCCATGAGGGACCTTATCAAATGCTTTACTAAAGTCCATGCTGACAACATCCACAGCCCTTCCCTTATCAATCATTTTTGTCAGCTGCTCAAAAAATTCAATCAAATTAGTGAGACATGACCTCCCTCGTACAAAACCATGCTGTCTGTCGCTAATAAGACCATTCTGGAACTTGTATAAATGTTTATGTGATGTGGATTCTGTGAGCAAGGGAAATAAATCCGTATTTGGAATACAAAGTAATACTTATTAAGGAGAAAGGAGTGACTGCACACATATATAACGGGAACAGGTTGAGGTGTGACTGTGAGATCTGGAGAGTGGCATTCATACATCAGTTGGTGTTAATGAAAATCGAAATGCCTGCGACATAAAAGGTTAGCTACAGAATAAGAAAAACCTTTCATGAATTTTCATCCTCTCCTGTTATGAGTCAGCTGATCTAGTCACTGACATTTGAACTCAATTAGCAACCACAGATAAATTAATTCTTCACATGCTATGAGGTTAGGATGCAATGAGGTTATACAGTAAGATCAAAGACTCACACCTAATAGTAATGATCTTTATCTTATTTAAACATCACTAATTAAAAAATCAGTATCACAGGCCAGGTGGAGATCTGCACAATTGTGCTTGACTCTAAGAGGTTTTCATGTTAATTATCATGAAGGTGCACATGTGCTGGTCTACATTGTGGATGGAACTCATTCCTGCTTCCAATTGCACTACTCACTGGCACTTCTGCCATCTCTGTACACTCCTCCACTTCCGCAAACCTCCTCCAGTTCTCCAACACTCCTCCACTTCCGCAAACCTCCTCCAGTTCCCCAACACTCCTCCACTTCCGCAAACCTCCTCCAGTTCTCCAACACACCTCCACTTCCCCAATCCTCCTCCAGTACCCCAACGCTCCTTCAGTTCCACATACCTCCCCCAGTTCTCCAACCCTCCTCCAATTCCACAAACCTCCTCCATTCTCCAACACTCCTCCACTTCCGCAAACCTCCTCAGTTCCCCAACCCTCCTCCAATTCCACAAACCTCCTCCATTCTCCAACACTCCTCCACTTCCGCAAACCTCCTCCAGTTCTCCAACACTCCTCCACTTCCCCAAACGTCCTCCAGTTCTCCAACCCTCCCCCAATTCCACAAACCTCCTCCAGTTCTCCAACACTCCTCCACTTCCCCAAACGTCCTCCAGTTCTCCAACCCTCCCCCAATTCCACAAACCTCCTCCAGTTCTCCAACACTCCTCCACTTCCCCAAACGTCCTCCAGTTCTCCAACCCTCCTCCAATTCCACAAACCTCCTCCAGTTCTCCAATACTCCTCCACTTCCCCAAACCTCCTCCAGTTCTCCAACATTCCTCCAATTCCACAAACCTCCTCCAGTTCTCCAATACTCCTCCACTTCCCCAAACCTCCTCCAGTTCTCCAACATTCCTCCAATTCCACAAACCTCCTCCAGTTCTCCAACACTCCTCCAATTCCAGAAACGTCCTCCAGTTCTCCAACCATCCTCTACTTCCGCAAACCTCCTCCAGTTCCCCAAACCTCCTCCTCTTCCATAAACCTCCTCCAGTTCTCCAACACTCCTCCACTTCCGCAAACCTCCTCGGGTTCTCCAACCGTCCTCTACTTCCGCAAACCTCCTCCAGTTCTCCAACTCTCCTCCACTTCCACAAACCTCCTCCAGTTCTCCAACCCTCCACCAATTCCACAAACCTCCTCCATTCACCAACCCTCCTCCACTTCCGCAAACCTCCTCCAGTTCTCCAACACTCCTCCAATTCCGCAAAACGTCCTCCAGTACTCCAACCCTCCTCCAATTCCACAAACCTCCTCCAGTTCTCCAACCATCCTCTACTTCCGCAAACCTCCTCCAGTTCCCCAAACCTCCTCCTCTTCCATAAACCTCCTCCAGTTCTCCAACACTCCTCCACTTCCGCAAACCTCCTCCTCTTCCATAAACCTCCTCCAGTTCTCCAACACTCCTCCACCTCCGCAAACCTCCTCGGGTTCTCCAACCGTCCTCTACTTCCGCAAACCTCCTCCAGTTTTCCAACCGTCCTCTACTTCCGCAAACCTCCTCCAGTTCCCCAAACCGCCTCCTCTTCCATAAACCTCCTCCAGTTCTCCAACACTCCTCCACTTCCGCAAACCTCCTCGGGTTCTCCAACCGTCCTCTACTTCCGCAAACCTCCTCCAGTTCTCCAACCGTCCTCTACTTCCGCAAACCTCCTCCAGTTCTCCAACCGTCCTCTACTTCCGCAAACCTCCTCCAGTTCTCCAACCCTCCTCCACTTCCACAAACCTCCTCCAGTTCTCCAACCCTCCACCAATTCCACAAACCTCCTCCATTCTCCAACCCTCCTCCACTTCCGCAAACCTCCTCCAGTTCTACAACCCTCCTCCAATTCCTCAAACCTCCTCCATTCTCCAACACTCCTCCACTTCCGCAAAACTCCTCCAGTTCTCCAACACTCCTCCACTTCCACAAACCTCCTCCAGGTCTCCAACACTCCTCCACTTCCGCAAACCTCCTCCAGTTCTCCAACACTCCTCCACTTCCACAAACCTCCTCTAGGTCTCCAACACTCCTCCACTTCCGCAAACCTCCTCCCGTTCTCCAACACTCCTCTGCTTCCGCAAACCTCCTCCACTTCTCCAACACTCCTCCACTTCCGCAAACGTCCTCCAGTTCTCTGACACTGCTCCATTTCCGCAAACCTCCTCCAGTTCTCCAACCCTCCTCCAAATTCCACAACGTCCTCCAGTTCTCCAACCCTCCTCCACTTCCACAATCCTCCTCCACTTCCACAATCCTCCTCCAGTTCTTCAACCCTCCTCCATCTCCGCAAACCTCCTCCAGTTCTCCAGCACTCCTCCAATTCCTCAAATCTCCTCCAGTCCTCCAACCCTCCAAATGCCACAACGTCCTCCATTTCTCCAACTTTCCTCCACTTCCGCAAACCTCCTCCAGTTCTCCAACTCTCCAAATTCCACAAACCTCCTCCAGTTCTCCAACCCTCCTCCAATTCCGCAAACCTCCTCCAGTTCCGCAACCCACCTCCACTTCCGCAAACCTCCTCCTATTCTCCAACCCTCCTCCACTTCCGCAAACCTCCGCCAGTTCTGCAACACCCCTTCACTTCCGCAAACCTCCTCCAGTTGTCCAAACCTCCTCCAATTCCACAAACCTCCTCCAGTTCTCCAACACCCCTCCAGTTCCACAAACCTCCTCCAATTCTTCAACCCTGCTCCACTTCCGCAAAGCTCCTCCAGTTCTCCAACACTCCTCCAATTCCACAAACCTCCTCCAGTTCTCCAACACTCCTCCACTTCCGCAAGCCTCCTCGAGTTCTCCAATGCTCCTCCACTTCCGTAAACCTCCTCCAGTTCTTTAACCCTCCTCCCCTTCCGCAAACCTCCTCCAGTGCAACTGGAGGAGGGTTGGAGAATGGAGGAGGTTTGTGGAACTGGAGGAGGGTTGGAGAATGGAGGAGGTTTGTGGAAGTGGAGGAGTGTTGGACAACTGGAGGAGGTTTGCGGAAGTGGAGGAGTGTTGGAGAACTGGAGGAGGTTTGTGGAATTGGAGGAGGGTTGGAGAATGGAGGAGGTTTGTGGAAGTGGAGGAGTGTTGGACAACTGGAGGAGGTTTGCGGAAGTGGAGGAGGTTTGTGGAACTGGAGGAGGGTTGGAGAATGGAGGAGGTTTGTGGAAGTGGATGAGGGTTGGAGAACCGGAGGAGGTTTGTGGAATTGGAGGAGGGTTGGAGAACTGGAGGAGGTTTGTGGAACTGGAGGAGGGTTGGAGAATGGAGGAGGTTTGTGGAAGTGGATGAGGGTTGGAGAACTGGAGGAGGTTTGCGGAAGTGGAGGAGTGTTGGAGAATGGAGGAGGTTTGTGGAATTGGAGGAGGGTTGGAGAATGGAGGAGGTTTGTGGAAGTGGAGGAGTGTTGGACAACTGGAGGAGGTTTGCGGAAGTGGAGGAGTGTTTGAGAACTGGAGGAGGTTTGTGGAATTGGAGGTGGGTTGGAGAACTGGAGGAGGTTTGTGGAACTGGAGGAGGGTTGGAGAATGGAGGAGGTTTGTGGAAGTGGATGAGGGTTGGAGAACTGGAGGAGGTTTGCGGAAGTGGAGGAGGGTTGGAGAATGGAGGAGGTTTGTGGAAGTGGAGGAGTGTTGGACAACTGGAGGAGGTTTGCGGAAGTGGAGGAGGGTTGGAGAACTGGAGGAGGATTGTGGAATTGGTGGAGGGTTGGAGAACTGGAGGAGGTTTGTGGAACTGGAGGAGGGTTGGAGAATGGAGGAGGTTTGTGGAAGTGGATGAGGGTTGGAGAACTGGAGGAGGTTTGCGGAAGTGGAGGAGTGTTGGAGAATGGAGGAGGTTTGTGGAACTGGAGGAGGGTTGTAGAATGGAGGAGGTTTGTGGAATTGGAGGAGGGTTGGAGAACTGGAGGAGGTTTGCGGAAGTGGAGGAGGTTTGGAGAACTGGAGGAGGTTTGCGGAAGTGGAGGAGGGTTGGAGAACTGGAGGAGGATTGTGGAATTGGTGGAGGGTTGGAGAATGGAGGAGGTTTGAGGAAGTGGAGGAGGGTTGGGGAACTGGAGGATGTTGTGGAATTTGGAGGAGTGTTGGAGAACTGGAGGTGGTTTGCGGAAGTGGAGGAGGGTTGGAGAACTGGAGGAGGTTTGTGGAAGTGGAAGAGTGTTGGAGAATGGAGGAGGTTTGTGGAATTGGAGGAGGGTTGGAGAACTAGAGGAGGTTTGTGGAATTGGAGCAGGTTTGGAGAACTGGAGGAGGTTTGCGGAAGTGGAGGAGGGTTGGGGAACTGGAGGAGGTTTGTGGAATTGGAGGAGGTTTGGAGAACTGGAGGAGGTTTGTGGAATTGGAGGAGGTTTGGAGAACTGGAGGAGGTTTGTGGAAGTGGAGGAGGTTTGTGGAAGTGGAGGAGTGTTGGAGAACTGGAGGAGGATTGTGGAAGTAGAGGAGGGTTGGAGAACTGGAGGAGGTTTGTGGAATTGGAGGAGTGTTGGAGAACTGGAGGAGGTTTGTGGAATTGGAGGAGGGTTGGGGAACTGGAGGAGGTTTGCGGAAGTGGACGTGTGTTGGAGAAGTGGAGGAGGGTTGGATAACTGGAGGAGGTTTGCGGAAGTGGAAGAGTGTCGGAAAACTGGTGGAGGTTTGTGGAATTGGAGGAGGGTTGGAGAATGGAGGAGGTTTGTGGAAGTGGAGGTGTGTTGGAGAAGTGGAGGAGGGTTGGATAACTGGAGGAGGTTTGCGGAAGTGGAAGAATGTCGGAAAACTGGAGGAGGTTTGTGGAATTGGAGAAGGGTTGGAGAACTGGAGGAGGTTTGCGGAAGTGGAGGAGGGTTGGGGAACTGGAGGACGTTTGTGGAATTGGAGGAGGTTTGGAGAACTGGAGGAGGTTTGTGGAAGTGGAGGAGGTTTGTGGAAGTGGAGGAGTGTTGGAGAACTGGAGGAGGATTGTGGAAGTGGAGGAGGGTTGGAGAACTGGAGGAGGTTTGTGGAATTGGAGGAGTGTTGGAGAACTGGAGGAGGTTTGTGGAATTGGAGGAGGGTTGGAGAATGGAGGAGGTTTGTGGAAGTGGAGGAGTGTTGGAGAAATGGAGGTGGTTTGTGGAATTGGAGGAGTGTTGGAGAATGGAGGAGGTTTGTGTAATTGGAGGAGGGTTGGAGAAATGGAGGAGGTTTGTGCAAGTGGAGGAGTGTTGGAGAACTGGAGGAAGTTTGTGGAATTGGAGGAGGGTTGGAGAATGGAGGAGGTTTGTGGAAGTGGAGGAATGTTGGAGAATGGAGGAGGTTTGTGGAAGTGGATGAGGGTTGGAGAACTGGAGGAGGTTTGCGGAAGTGGAGGAGTGTTGGAGAATGGAGGAGGTTTGTGGAACTGGAGGAGGGTTGTAGAATGGAGGAGGTTTGTGGAATTGGAGGAGGTTTGGAGAACTGGACGAGGTTTGCGGAAGTGGAGGAGGGTTGGAGAACTGGAGGAGGATTGTGGAATTGGTGGAGGGTTGGAGAATGGAGGAGGTTTGAGGAAGTGGAGGAGGGTTGGGGAACTGGAGGATGTTGTGGAATTTGGAGGAGTGTTGGAGAACTGGAGGTGGTTTGCGGAAGTGGAGGAGGGTTGGAGAACTGGAGGAGGTTTGTGGAAGTGGAAAAGTGTTGGAGAATGGAGGAGGTTTGTGGAATTGGAGGAGGGTTGGAGAACTAGAGGAGGTTTGTGGAATTGGAGCAGGTTTGGAGAACTGGAGGAGGTTTGCGGAAGTGGAGGAGGGTTGGGGAACTGGAGGAGGTTTGTGGAATTGGAGGAGGTTTGGAGAACTGGAGGAGGTTTGTGGAATTGGAGGAGGTTTGGAGAGCTGGAGGAGGTTTGTGGAAGTGGAGGAGGTTTGTGGAAGTGGAGGAGTGTTGGAGAACTGGAGGAGGATTGTGGAAGTAGAGGAGGGTTGGAGAACTGGAGGAGGTTTGTGGAATTGGAGGAGTGTTGGAGAACTGGAGGAGGTTTGTGGAATTGGAGGAGGGTTGGGGAACTGGAGGAGGTTTGCGGAAGTGGAGGTGTGTTGGAGAAGTGGAGGAGGGTTGGATAACTGGAGGAGGTTTGCGGAAGTGGAAGAGTGTCGGAAAACTGGAGGAGGTTTGTGGAATTGGAGGAGGGTTGGAGAATGGAGGAGGTTTGTGGAAGTGGAGGTGTGTTGGAGAAGTGGAGGAGGGTTGGATAACTGGAGGAGGTTTGCGGAAGTGGAAGAGTGTCGGAAAACTGGAGGAGGTTTGTGGAATTGGAGAAGGGTTGGAGAACTGGAGGAGGTTTGCGGAAGTGGAGGAGGGTTGGGGAACTGGAGGAAGTTTGTGGAATTGGAGGAGGTTTGGAGAACTGGAGGAGGTTTGTGGAAGTGGAGGAGGTTTGTGGAAGTGGAGGAGTGTTGGAGAACTGGAGGAGGATTGTGGAAGTGGAGGAGGGTTGGAGAACTGGAGGAGGTTTGTGGAATTGGAGGAGTGTTGGAGAACTGGAGGAGGTTTGTGGAATTGGAGGAGGGTTGGAGAATGGAGGAGGTTTGTGGAAGTGGAGGAGTGTTGGAGAAATGGAGGTGGTTTGTGGAATTGGAGGAGTGTTGGAGAATGGAGGAGGTTTGTGTAATTGGAGGAGGGTTGGAGAAATGGAGGAGGTTTGTGCAAGTGGAGGAGTGTTGGAGAACTGGAGGAAGTTTGTGGAATTGGAGGAGGGTTGGAGAATGGAGGAGGTTTGTGGAAGTGGAGGAGTGTTGGAGAATGGAGGAGGTTTGCGGAATTGGAGGAGGGTTGGAGAACTGGAGGAGGTTTGCGGAAGTGGAGGAGTGTTGGAGAACTGGAGGAGGTTTGTGGAAGTGGAGGAGTGTTGGAGAACTGGAGGAGGTTTGCGGAAGTGGAGGAGTGTTGGAGAACTGGAGGAGGTTTGAGGAATTGGAGGAGTGTTGGGGAACTGGAGGAGGTTTGAGGAATTGGAGGAGTGTTGGGGAACTGGAGGAGGTTTGCGGAAGTGGAGGAGTGTTGGAGAAGTGGAGGAGGTTTGCGGAAGTGGAGGTGTGTTGGAGAACTGGAGGAGGTTTGCGGAAGTGGAGGTGTGTTGGAGAACTGGAGGAGGTTTGCGGAAGTGGAAGAGTGTTGGAGAACTGGAGGAGGTTTGAGGAATTGGAGGAGTGTTGGGGAACTGGAGGAGGTTTGCGGAAGTGGAGGAGTGTTGGAGAAGTGGAGGAGGTTTGCGGAAGTGGAGGTGTGTTGGAGAACTGGAGGAGGTTTGCGGAAGTGGAGGTGTGTTGGAGAACTGGAGGAGGTTTGCGGAAGTGGGGGTGTGTTGGAGAACTGGAGGAGGTTTGCGGAAGTGGGGGTGTGTTGGAGAACTGGAGGAGGTTTGCGGAAGTGGAGGAGTGTTGGAGAAGTGGAGGAAGTTTGCGGAAGTGGAGGAGTGTTGGAGAAGTGGAGGAAGTTTGCGGAAGTGGAGGAGTGTACAGAGATGGTTGAAGTGCCAGTGAGTAGTGCAATTGGAAGCAGGAATGAGTTCCATCCACAATGTAGACCGGCACATGTGCACCTTCATGACAATTAACTTGAAAACCTCTTAGAGTCGAGCACAATTCTGCAGATCTCCACCTGGCCTGTGATACTGATTTTTTAATTAGTGAAGTGTAAACAAGGTAGAGATCATTACTATTGTATGTGAGTCTTTGATCTTATTGTATAATATCATTGCATCCTAACCTCATAGCATGTGAGGAATGGATTTATCTGTGGTTGCTAATTGAGTTCAAATGTTAGTGACTAGATCAGCTGACTCATAACAGGAGAGGATAAAAATTCATGAAAGGCTTTTCTTATTCTGTACCTAACATTTGTCTTGAGAGATTTCGATTTTCATTAGCACCAACTAATGTAATGAATACCACTCTCTCGGCCTCACAGTCACACCTCACCTATTCCCGTTATATATGTGTGCTGTCACTCCTTTCTCCTTAACAAGTACCACTTTGTATTTCAAATGCTGATTTGTTTCTCTTGTTCACATAATCCAAATCGCATATGCATTCATATACTTGAAATGAAGTCCCAGAGGACCATAGACTGCACTCCCCCCTTTTGGTGATTTCACCGTATGATTGTCACACCTCAGGTGAGGGGCAAGCTTGAGAAGGCAGGCCCTTCATGAATAACTTCAGCCGGTAAGGGAATTGAACCCGCTCTGCTGGCCTCACTCTGCATCGCAAACCAGCCACGTGTGCTAACTGACCCCAACCATTTACTTATCTAAGAGCCCTGTTTCCTCTGCCCAAAGCACTGTTTCCTCTTGCTCCCTTGTCAGTGCTGATCATGGCTCTGGTTTGATTGAAGCTGCAACATAAACTGATCAGTACACACTTCCTCCTCACTGTATTGAAATCAGGGTTCATCACACCAATTAATTTTTCACTAGACTTCAAAACTCTGCAGTTCCATTTTGTGATTCCTGGCTTTAAAACCCAAATTTAGATGGCTGCTTTCAGCACTCTCCTGGGACTGGCAGCACATTCACTCCCTCCATCTCCAGTGCACAATGACAGCATTGCGTACCATCTACAAGATGTACTGCAGGAAATCACCAAGGCTCCTCAGGCAGTGCCTTCCAAATCCATGACCGTTACAAACATAGGAGAGGGAAAGCCGACACATGGGTGTCATAATATACACCAGTATATCATGGTGCAGACACACACTGATGGACACACAGTGTGACCAATCAACATACACAACACCGCAGCCAATCACCAGTTAGAGCACACGCACTATAAAGACAGGGGGCATCAGAGTTACCGCTCATTCGAGTAGCAGCTAGCAAGGAGCACAGAGCTCACAGCCTGCAACACAGACATTCACCATGTGCTGAGTGCATCAACTGGTTAGGACAAGGCAAAGGTCTTTAGTTAAAGCTGGTATCGTATTTACCCACAGTTCAAGTATGTTTAAATAGGTAACCTTTGAATAAAATAGTGTTGCACTACTTCAAGTGTTGGTGACCTGTATGTGATCCAGAACACCCAACACATCAATGGGCACACCACCACCTAATAGTCCCCCTCCAAGCCACTCAGCATCTTGACTTAGAAATACATTGCCATTCCTTCACCGTCGCTGGGTCAGAACCCTGGAACTCCCTCTCTAACAGCATTGTGAGTGTACCTACACCTCATGAAGTTCGAGGTTCAAGAGGGCAGCTCACCACCAACTCTCAAGTTCAATTAGGGATGGAAAATAAATGCTGGCCTAGACAGCCACACCCGCATCCTCGAAATGAATTTTAAATATCATCACCCCAGATCGCATTGGCTCCTTGTTAAGCAATGACTTGGCAATAGATTCCTCATCCCAAATGGCCTCTCTGCTCCGTACCTCTGTAATCTCCTCCAGACCTACAAGCTCAGAAGATATCTGTGCTTATTGAATTCTGGTCTCTTAAGCATCCCCTCCATTGGTGGCAATGCCTTCAGCTGCCAAAACCATGTGTCCTGAAATTCCATCTCCTCAACGTCTCCAACCCTCCTCAACGTCACCAACCCTCATCCACTTCTCCAGCCCTCCTCAACGTCTCCAACCCTTCTCCACTTCCCAACCCTCCTCCACTTCTCCAGCCCTCCTCAACATCTCCAGCCCTTCTCCACTTCCCAACCCTCCTCCACTTCTCCAACCCTCATCCACTTCTCCAGCCCTTCTCCACTTCCCAACCCTCCTCAACGTCTCCAACCCTCCTCCAGTTCTCCAACCCTTCTCCACTTCCCCAACCCTTGTCCACTTCTCCAACCCTCCTCCACTTCCCCAATGCTCATCCACTTCTCAAACACTCCTCCACTTCTCCAACCCTCATCCACTTCTCCAGCCCTCCTCAACGTCTCCAACCCTTCTCCACTTCCCAACCCTCCTCCACTTCTCCAGCCCTCCTCAACGTCTCCAACCCTTCTCCACTTCCCAACCCTCCTCCACTTCTCCAGCCCTCCTCAACGTCTCCAACCCTTCTCCACTTCCCAACCCTCCTCCACTTCTCCAACCCTTCTCCACTTCTCCAACCCTCCTCCACTTCTCCAACCCTTCTCCACTTCCCAACCCTCCTCCACTTCTCCAACCCTTCTCCACTTCTCCAACCCTTCCCCACTTCTCCAACCCTCTTCCACTTCCCCAACCCTTGTCCACTCCTCCAACCCTCCTCCACTTCCCCAACGCTCATCCACTTCTCAAACACACCTCCACTTCTCCAACCCTCATCCACTTCTCCAGCCCTCCTCAACGTCTCCAACCCTTCTCCACTTCCCAACCCTCCTCCACTTCTCCAACCCTTCTCCACTTCTCCAACCCTTCCCCACTTCTCCAACCCTCTTCCACTTCCCCAACCCTTGTCCACTCCTCCAACCTTCCTCCACTTCCCCAACGCTCATCCACTTCTCAAACCCTCCTCCACTTCTCCAACCCTCCACCACTTCTTCAACTCTCCTCCACTTCTTCAACTCTCCTCCAGTTCTATAAGTCTCCTGCAGCTCAGTTTCCTCTCTGCCCCAATCTTCCAAATGCTGCCTTGATGTCAAGAGCAATCACTCTCAGCTCTTTTGTCTATATTTGGAGCAAGGCTGTGCTAACATCTGGAGTTGAATGGTGCTGGCAGAACCAAAACTGTGCTTCAATGAGTAAGTGCTGCTTGATTGCACTGTTGACTACACCTTCATCACTTTGTTGATGATTGAGATTAGGCTGATGGGCAGCAAATGGCCTTACTGGATTTGCCCTATTTCTTCGTGCTTTGGTCATATCGAGGCACTTTGTTCGGTAAATGTCTCTGTTGAAGCTATACTGGAACAACCTGGTACCACACGCATGACTAGTTCTGGAGTAAGTCTTCAGCACTACAACCAAGATATGTTCAGGGCCCAATTGACTTTCCTGCGTCCAATGCTCTCTTCGCGCTCTTCGCGCTCTTGAGATTGTGTAGAGTGAACCAAATTGGCTGAGGAATGGCTCCTCACGAAAACATAGAGAAAGGTCATCCACTCTTCACTTATGGCTGAAGATGGTTGTGAAAGCTTCAGCCTCGTCTTTAGCATGATTTGTTGGGGCTCCATCATTATTTTTTTAAAATTTAGAGTACCCAATTCATTTTTCCAATTAAGGGGCAATTAAGCGTCGCCAATCCACCTACCCTGCACATCTTTGGGTTGTGGGAGCGAAACCCACGCAAACACGGGGAGAATGTGCAATGCCTCCGTACCAGCCTCCCCGAACAGGCGCCGGAATGTGGCGACTAGGGGCTTTTCACAGTAACTTCATTTGAAGCCTACTTGTGACAATAAGCGATTTTCATTTTCATTTCATTCAAACTCCACACGGACAGTGACCCAGAGCCGGGATCGAACCTGGGACCTCAGCGCCGTGAGGCTGCAGTGCTACCCACTGCGCCACCGTGCTGCCCTGGGCTCCATCATTATTGAGCATGGGTATAATAACAAGCAGAGCTATACTTGTACCCTCCTTCATCAATTTGCAGAACAGATGCTTTCTAGAAAATGTCAGCTATTCCTTAACAATCATGACGAAAACTGACCATGAACCATTGCTTGATTGCCCTATTTAACTGACAGAGTGATTAACTGGTACAACTCCTAACTATTCTAATGTTATTATTAATTGAGATCTGCAAAGCAAAATTAATCATAGCCAGCAGCTTACGCCTAACAAGTCGCCAGCTGATGTTTCACCGCGCCAATTTTGAATTTCCATTATTTTGGAAAATGTTGCCATTATCTTTCATTTCAAACCAACTAAACATGACCCTGAGACTAGAAATTTAACCTGCAAAAAGAGTTTGAACTGCCGTACTGTGAACTTCAGTGGAAGGAAGATGGGACACGGTAGAAAATTGGCTACCAATTGGCTACAAATCCAGTTAACGCTGCTGCCGGAGACTTATTGCACCTGCTAGGATGTCTGTAACATAAAGCTATTCCCTGTAGAGAGACTGGAAAAGGCATGGACAGCACACCCAGTATAACTGGTTCATCATTATTGGACAAACACACACATTGGCTGGCATGTACAAGATGCGCCGAATGGCCTCCTTCTGTGATGTAACTTTTCTATGATTCTATGATTTAAAATGCTTATAATTTAAACCTGCTTCATTTCATAAGATTCTTCCCCAAATTTTGTGCTATTTCTTTTTTCTCCATCATCCCTCCTCCTGTAAACTAATATCAGGGTACAGTTCTATCCATCCCAGCAGTCATGTTTGTGCCTCACTGAATGAGCGACTCTTCATGTAGGAGTTCAAGAACAGTAAGAGTCCGTGAATAATTTAACCAGGGAAGTCTTCATGTGCCAAGCCCAGTTTTGCTCTGACATCCCATGGCCGCATAACCGCCAGGAATGGGTCAGGAAGAGAACCTCGTTGGTTTCTCCATTCCCTCGCCTGGGTACATTGATGTGTTTTATGGTCCCCCCACTGCCTCCTTGATTAAGAACTGTTTGATCACACACTGGGGATCAAACCCAGAGCTGTTTGCTCTAAATGGTTTAGTTTTATATCCTGCAGGGTACCCCAGAACCATTGATATCCTCTATGGTCTCCATCTGCATCTCAGTGTAGTATTGGGGATCTATGAGAGAGATATTTAATTATATGCCAAAGATACCTCCTTATAATCTGAAAAATGGCCCTGAGTACTACCTGGGTTCTCTCAAGCTCCTGCTATGACTGCAGCGTAGATTGGCTAAACCGCAGAGAAAATGACAGTGTTCTGTTATTTATCCCATTTCTTCTGGAATTTGACCAATCACTCACCAGAGGGGTAGTTGGAAATCAAGTGAGTCATCCCTCTTCCAAGACATTTTTAATGATTGCACCAGTTTGCTGGGACACCATCAGGACTAGAATGACAGAATAGTCCTGTTCGCATGTACCACAAACGCGCACACGCATGTACATATACACACATTCACTGAATCAATATCCGTGCATTTCTGAGTGGATACCACTGTGAGACCACAATCAACACAAGTGGTTCAGTGGTGCAAAGAGAAGGCCCATTGCTATCTTCCCAAGACCACTAGGTATATGAAATAAATGTGGTCTTACTAGTAGCACTTGTGTCCTGGGAACAAATCATTGTTTAAAAAGAACCCATATATTTGTGCACAAATCTTTCTCCTTCTTTGGCAGTCTCTCGGAGTTGAGGACAGGAACATAGGAATTTAGGAATTTGGAGTAGAAGTCGGCAATTCAGCCCCTCGAACCTGCTCCGCCATTCAATCAGATCGTGGCTGATCTCTTCCTGGTCTCAAATCCACCTCCCCACCTGTTCCTCATATCTCTTTAACCTGGTTTTTTTTAAATCAGAAATATATCTATCTTCTTCTTGAAATCATTTAATTATTCAGGCTCAACCACACTATGGGGCAGCGAGTTCCACAAATTCACAACCTTTGTGAGAGGTAGTTCCTCCTCATCTCAGGTCAAAATCTATCGTCTCTCAACCTATATCTGTGATGATATATATATAGAATGACTTGCTTCCGCACAAAAAGCGAGTCCTCAGGTGAATGAGGAGTCCAATTCGCAACTGACAGTCACTGACACAGGTGGGGCAGACGGTGGTTGGAGGAGCGGATGGGTGAGGTGCCCACCTTGCCACATGCCCCTTTCGCTGTAAAATGCATGAATTTGCAAGTGTACGCATGCACCATAAGAGTCCAACGTATACACAAGCACACATACGCAGACACACTTCTTTGCAATGCCTACTAGAATATAACAAAGAACAAAAAGAAAGAAAAATATAGCACAGGAACAGGCCCTTCGGCCCTCCAAGCCTGTACCGGTCATGATATCAGCCTGGTCATCCACATTGCAACAAACAAATAAACTGCTCAAATAATTCTTAGTAAAAGGCTGATAAGGGTATCAAACAGGCCCGAGAAGAACACAATGTGCAGTATATTCTTGTACAATACTTCTTTACAAATACGAGTATCTAATCTTGAAACCCATGTGCCAGCAAAGTCTATATCGCTCACATGAAGGCAATATTAAGGAAACAAGCTAAACCTCAGAACAATTTTCTGTGCATCACATGGAGTAAACACAGCTACCCTGCTGGTACATTGCTTAAGTTAATGTCACTAAGCCACGATCGCTACCACAAAGGGTTAAATACAGGTCCTAGAGAGGTCTTAGATTGAAGAAATAACAATTGATGCAAGGTAGCTTAGAAGTCAAAGGTGCCTTTTCCCTCTATTTTACAATCAATACTTCCCTGATAAATTAAAGGCTCTTAAACATGAATATAGAGCAAAGAGTCCAAGATCTATACATGACAGCTGGCCAATAGTGTCTGTACTACATTACCCGAAGTGGCATTCAGGTCTTCATGAACACGTCTGCACTTGAGCTGGTGCAACAGTCTGCAGCTGCCCTGCTAGCCGAGACTCTTGAGTTATTTATAGTGCTAAAATTAACTATTCCTCGTCATTTCCTCCTCACAATTTCAGCAGATGAAAGATAACTGGGGCTTCTGTTTTTGAGTTGTTTTATCATGTGAAGACCGTGCATATGAAAACAAAATGGGTTTTTTCTCTCTCAGCTGGGGGCAATCGAACTGCTTCAGTAAAAGTTGCTGGCATTAAAGAGACAATCATTCACCATTTTTTAGCAGCACATACAAGGGGGGCAAACCTGACTTTGTGTGCAAGTGTGAAATGGCTGATAGCAAGGCAGCAGTCCATTTTACACCCATCCCCTTCCCCAGCCCGATTGTCATCGAAATCAATAGAAACAGAAAAGTAAAAAGTACCCCCAGGGAGCCCCAGCAACTCTGGGCCCAGAGGTCACCTTGTCCATTATTGAACCCGTTCACTCATGTGACCATTTACAGAGACTATTGGGCAAGCTGCAGACCAGGCCTGTCAAACCTTGTGGCCCCTTATACACAATGTGTACACTCTGGCTCTCTGTATTGGGACTGCAACAGTAGAAATTCTTTGCCTAATTTTCCACGCATTATTCGGTCTAGAAATGACCGCCAATATTAACGGAGAAATATATGAAGAAATGTCTGCTGCTTTTCACGACTTGAAGGTGTTTTTCCAAGCAGTGAAGTGCTTTTTGAAGTGTTGCAATGTAAGAAACACAGAAGCCAATTTGCACACAGCAAGATTCAATTAATTACCACATTATCAATTTTAGGTGTTGGTTGAAGGATAAATATTGCCCGAGATACTGGAGAAATTTCTCCTGCTCTTCTTCATGGTTAGTACCATGGGGTGATTTACATTCACCTAACAGAGTAAGGCCTATTATAGTGCAGTTATAAATCACAAAAATAACAAAAAAATACTATCCAGGTACAACACACTTGCATAAAAGGTCCCAAAAAAATTACAGTGCTGGTTTCTAAAGTGAATGCCATGTTCTACTGCTGGTGACACACATATCAACCCCGTTATAGCTAATGGGCTTATGCAACTGGGTTGGAACAGAGAGGAATATAGATGCACAAAGCATTTGCCTACTAGTTGCAACAGAACACCTCTTACTTTTCTCATGTGCTGTCAGATTTGCCATCTATCATCATTCTAATTAAGGGCTCATGGACGAATATCCCTTTTTCAAACACCTTGTGGAAACAAATGCTGCATTCTGAAACATTCAATGCTCGAGTGCCGAAACCAATGGACTGGTGCCACTGTGGTAGTATGTATTGGGGGTCATGTGGGACTGGAAGCCCTAATGTCATTGGCTGACAGATCCCGGGTCCTGGTTGGCCGTTGACCTCTAGCTCCGCCCTGAAGGTGGAGTATAAGAAGCCGGAGTCCTCCCCTGCAGGCCATTCTACTATCAAGCTGCGGGGGAACAGACACGCTTAATAAAGCCTCATCGACTTCACTCTATTCGTCTCACGGAGTCTTTGTGTGCTACAATTTATTAAGCGTGCCTAAAAAGGACTATGGAGCTCAGGATCATTCCGGAATGCCTGAGGATCAGCCCCCACGCAGTTAACGCGGCAGCAGCCTTCAAGCACTGGCAGACTTGTTTCGAGGCCTACCTCAGAACGGCCACCGGCCGGGTCACAGAAGACCAAAAACTACAGCTCCTGCACTCGAGGGTGAGCACGGAGATTTTCTCCCTCATCGAAGACGCGGAGGATTTCCAGACAGCGTTCGCAGCACTGAAAAGTCTCTATGTCCGCCCAGTTAACCAAATCTACGCTCGCTACCAGCTCGCGACGAGACGGTAAGGTCCCGGAGAATCGATGGACGAATTCTACGCCGCGCTGCTGATTTTGGGACGAGCCTGCAGCTGCCCTTCGGTGAACGCAAATGAACACACGGACATGTTAATGCGCGATGCTTTTGTGGCAGGTATGAATTCCTCCCAAATCCGCCAAAGACTTCTAGAAAGAGAGTCGCTAGGACTCTCAGAGGCCCGGGCCCTAGCAGCCTCCCTAGACGTGGCCGCGCGTAATACCTGCGCCTACGGCCCCGACCGCACGGCAGCCCATTGGGCTCCGTACGTACCCGTCGCGACAAACCCCCCCCCCCCGGACACCCCACAGGCTTGCGCGGTCCAAACGCCAAGTCGCACCGGGGGCGCCCGCTGCTATTTCTGCGGCCAGGCGAAACACCCCCGGCAGCGCTGCCCGGCCCGCGCAGCAATCTGCAAGAGCTGCGGGAAAAAGGGCCATTTCGCGGTTGTGTGCCGGTCCCGCGAGGTCGCCGCTGTCCCGGAAGAACAGGGAGCCCTGCAAGACGTTTACGCTCCCCAACCCCCCCAGCGCCCCATGTACGACCCGCAGGCGCAGCCGCTCTGGGTCCCGACCACCGCGGTCCCGGGAGAACAGGGAGCCCTGCACGCCGCTTACGCTCCCCAACCACCCCCCCCGTCCCCACGTATGACCCGCCGGCGCTTCCACTTTGGGTCCCGACCACCACTCTCCCCGGAGAAGAGGGAGTTCTGCGCATCTCTAACGCCCCCCCAAACCCCCCCCCCCCCCGTCCCCACGTCTGACCCGCCGGCGCTACCAACTTGGGTCCCGACCACCGCTGTCCCCAGAGATGAGGTCCTAATGCTCCCCAACCCCTCCAGCGCCCCATGTGCGACCCGCAGACGCCGCCATTTTGGGTCCCGGCCACCACGAGGGGAGGAAGGGCGCCGCCATCTTGGACCACCCCAGACCTGTACGACGCGTGGGGGTGGCCATTTTGTCCACCCCCGCCGCCATCTTGTGACCCCCCAGCCATGTGCGATGTATGGGGGCAGCCATTTTGTTCATCCCCGACGTCATCTTGGACGGCAACAACGGACCCCACTCCACTACTACAACCACGTCTTGCTTCAATTACGCTCGGCCCCGGACACTCCAGACGACGACGGTGCTAATAAACGGCCAGGAGACACCATGCCTAGTCGACTCCGGGAGCACGGAGAGCTTTATCCACCCCGACATGGTAAGACGCTGTTCCTTGACCACCTATCCCAGCGCACAAAAGATTTCCCTAGCTGCAGGATCCCACTCCGTACAGATCCAAGGATTCTGCATAGTTACCCTAACGGTGCAGGGGAGGGAGTTCAAAAACTACAAATTATACGTCCTTCCCCAACTCTGCGCCCCCACCCTACTGGGATTAGATTTCCAATGCAATCTACAGAGCCTTACGTTCAAATTCGGCGGCCCAATACCCCCACTCACTATCTGCGGCCTCGCAACCCTCAAGGTGCAACCCCCGTCCTTGTTTGCGAACCTCACCCCGGATTGCAAACCCGTCGCCACTAGGAGCAGACGGTACAGCGCCCAGGACCGGACCTTCATTCGGTCCGAAGTCCAGCGGCTACTAAAGGAAGGCATAATCCAGGCCAGCAATAGTCCCTGGAGAGCGCAGGTGGTAGTAGTGAAGACAGGGGAGAAACAAAGGATGGTCATAGACTATAGCCAGACCATCAACAGGTACACACAACTAGACGCGTACCCTCTCCCCCGCATATCTGACATGGTCAATCGGATTGCCCAATATAAAGTCTTCTCCACCGTGGACCTCAAGTCCGCCTACCATCAGCTCCCCATCCGCCCAAGTGACCGCAAGTACACAGCCTTCGAGGCAGACGGGCGATTATACCATTTCCTAAGGGTCCCATTTGGCGTCACAAACGGGGTCTCGGTCTTCCAACGGGAGATGGACCGAATGGTTGATCAACATGGGTTGCGGGCCACGTTCCCGTATCTCGACAATGTAACCATCTGCGGCCACGACCAGCAGGACCACGACGCCAACCTCCAAAAATTCCTCCAGACCGCCAAAGCCTTGAACCTCACGTACAACGAGGACAAGTACGTTTTTAGCACCAATCGGCTAGCCATTCTGGGCTACGTAGTGCGCAATGGGATAATAGGCCCCGACCCCGAACGTATGCGCGCCCTCATGGAATTCCCCCTCCCGCACTGCCCAAAAGCCCTGAAACGCTGCCTGGGTTTTTTTTCATACTACGCCCAGTGGGTCCCCCAGTACGCAGACAAGGCCCGCCCCCTAATACAGACCACGACCTTCCCTCTGTCGACAGAGGCTTGCCAGGCCTTCAGCCGCATCAAAGCGGATATCGCAAAGGCCACGATGCGCGCCATCGACGAGTCCCTCCCCTTCCAGGTCGAGAGCGACGCCTCCGACGTAGCTCTAGCGGCCACCCTTAACCAAGCGGGCAGACCCGTGGCCTTTTTCTCCCGGACCCTCCACGCCTCAGAAATCCGCCACTCCTCAGTGGAAAAGGAAGCCCAAGCCATAGTGGAAGCTGTGCGACATTGGAGGCATTACCTGGCCGGCAGGAGATTCACTCTCCTCACTGACCAACGGTTGGTAGCCTTCATGTTCGATAATGCACTGCGGGGCAAAATCAAAAACGACACGATCTTAAGGTGGAGGATCGAGCTCTCCACCTTCAACTACGAGATTTTGTATCGTCCCGGAAAGCTGAACGAGCCGTCCGATGCCCTATCCCGCGGCACATGTGCCAACGCACAAATTAACCGCCTCCAAACCCTCCACGAGGACCTCTGCCACCCGGGGGTCACTCGGTCTTTCCACTTTATCAAGTCCCGCAATCTCCCATACTCTTTAGAGGAGGTCCGTACAGTCACAAGGGACTGCCACATCTGCGCGGAATGCAAACCGCATTTTTTCAGGCCGGATGGTGCGCACCTGATTAAGGCTTCCCGCCCCTTTGAACGCCTTAGTCTCGATTTCAAAGGGCCCCTCCCCTCCACCGACCGCAACACATACTTTCTTAATGTGGTGGACGAATACTCCCGCTTCCCATTCGCCATCCCCTGCTCTGACATGACCGCGGCCACAGTCATTAAAGCCCTGAACACCATCTTCACACTGTTCAGTTGCCCCGCATACGTCCACAGCGACAGGGGGTCCTCTTTCATGAGTGACGAGCTGCGCCAGTTCCTGCTCAGCAAGGGCATAGCCTCAAGCAGGACGACCAGCTACAACGCCCGGGGGAACGGGCAAGTAGAGAGGGAGAACGGCACGGTCTGGAAGACCGTCCTACTGGCCCTACGGTCCAGGGACCTCCCAGTTTCACGGTGGCAGGAGGTCCTCCCGGACGCTCTCCACTCCATCCGGTCGCTATTATGTACGAGCACTAATCAAACGCCTCATGAGCGTCTCCTTGTCTTCCCTAGGAGGTCCTCCTCTGGAACGTCGCTGCCGACCTGGCTGGCGGCCCCAGGACCCATCTTGCTCCGAAAGCATGTGCGGGCACATAAGGCGGACCTGTTGGTCGAAAGGGTTCACCTCCTCCACGCGAACCCGCAGTACGCTTACGTGGAGTACCCCGACGGCCGACAGGACACGGTCTCCCTGCGGGATCTGGTGCCCGCCGGCAACACACACACCCCCCCGACACCATTCACCCATCATTCCTGCCACTGCCGCACCCCGCGACCGCCCCCTTCCCAGGAGGATCGGTTCCCCTCCCCTCAGGCCCGACCAAGAATAAATCCCAAGCTGAAACCGTAAGGCTCCCGGAGACGACAACACCGGTACAAGCACCACCACCACCACCGGGGCCGAGGCGATCGACACGGACGACCAGACCGCCCGACCGACTCGTGGCGTCGATCTAAATCAATATATGGACTTTTCACAAGAACATTTTGCTTTTCTCCCGATACCTTCAGTAAATAGTTGAAACAGGACAAAATTGTACAATACTGTATTGCCATGTGAATGTTTTCCTCCCAGGACCAGCCCTGTAAACCCTTACCACCATACGAAGCATCACCCCGCCGGGTTCATTTTTGACAAGGGGTGAATGTGGTAGTATGTATTGGGGGTCATGTGGGACTGGAAGCCCTAATGTCATTGGCTGACAGATCCCGGGTCCTGGTTGGCCGTTGACCTCTAGCTCCGCCCTGAAGGCGGAGTATAAGAAGCCGGAGTCCTCCCCCGCAGGCCATTCTACTATCGAGCTGCGGGGGAACAGACACACTTAATAAAGCCTCATCGACTTCACTCTATTCGTCTCACGGAGTCTTTGTGCGCTACAGCCACTTTTGATCCTGCAGCCCATAAACGTACCATTTTTGCCATTAACCCCGGAAAGGTGTCGACTCAAAATAGCATATCTGTAATCACCGTCACTTCAAGCTTCTGCAGCAACTGACGGCCCCACTGATCAGTGTTAGTATTTGAAATATTTCCGAAGTCGCTTGCAGGCCTGCATGAAGATAGCAGGAAGTAGCAAACTGAAAGCTTAATTTCAACGTCTCGGACCAGTGAAGGGCAATTTTGACTATTGGTGAAATGACCAGCCAAGTCCATAGACTGCATGTCCGCTGCTCTCTGGAGAGAGCTAGATCTGGATCTCATTAACATGCCATGAGCTAGTTACATGTTCTGAATGAGAGTCACGCTGCATCAGAAAGAAAAGTATTATATCATTCAAAAAGATTTAGGAAGTATATTGCTATGTGTATGTACACATAAATATCCAAGATGTCACATCACTCATTATTGCACTACAGTCAGTGCACCAAACTAACAATGTATTATTCTGCAGCACATGATGAGATCTGAGCAATGCATATAGGGCACAATTCAGCGGACTGAAGTTAAAGCCCACTGTTAGTCACGTTTAGAGGGCTATTTTTTGGTGGCTGCAGCGCTGAGAAACATCCAGCTATCCAATGGTACTTTGCCGTTTTATTGGGCCTCTGGGAGCTTCTCCCCACTGAGGTCGCATTTAAAGGGATTTCCTGCTGGTGAGTTGAATCTCGCCAACAGGAAAGGCTCCTCACAGATCAGGCCGCCATTTTGTCTGGCAGCATCGATCTGCCCCTCCTCTCCCTCAGCTAGTCCCCTGCTTTTTTAACCCCCCTCATCTTTCCCAACCTTGGGGAAGCCTGTAGGAAACCCCTTCACCCCACCCTTCTACTTGGCAAGGCACCCCCGGCCCGACCCCCGGCTGTGCAACCTAGACAGCTAGGCACCCTGGCACTGCCAGGCTGACACCCTTGCAGGGCCCCTGTTACCTGCCTGGATGCCAGGTTGTCACTGCCAAGGTTCCTAGCAAGATCCAGATCACGTCGGGTGGAGCGAATCAGGTGACTCGCGATCGGCCCAGCACCCGGCACGTAGCTCGATTTCAGGCGTGCGCACAATTCACCCATTGCACACAGAGCGCAATGCGATCGCTGAACCGCTCCCAAAATGTCAACTCCTGTAACTTGCTAAATTAGAGTGATTATTTCAAACTTCTGAGAGTCACTGCATATAACAAAAAGAAAGGGAGACAATGGAGCCAATTTTTTATACCGTCAATTCACTGTGAGACCATGAGAACGAGTGAATACTAGGCTTTATTATCCATGAACTCGCCTGCCAGCATCTGTTGTACAAATGAGTGCCACCCACAGGTGGCCGGTCTATATATCCCCCGGTGAGGGCGGAGCCAGAGGCGGAGCCCACTGGGGTTCCAGTACAATACATGGAAGTAGACCGTATTATCAGTTCCAGGTCATAGGTGACAGCACTGTACAGACAGTTCATACTTCGGTGAATACATTCACCACATTCACCCCCTGTTAAAAAAATCAAGTCCCGCGGGGGTGACGTGGGGTCATCAAATGTTCAGTCTGTCTGGAGGCCGGATCGTTCTTTTAGACTTCCTCAGCTCTGGCGATGCGGCGGGCACGGTTGTTGCAGGTGGTGATTCCGGGGGCGTGTTGTCTGGAGCTTGAGCTTCAGTCCGGCGTGTCGCAGACGATTGAGGGGTGGGGGTAGGCAGGGGGGTAGTGGGAGGCGGCAGTGCAGGCGCGGGGCAATACAGGAGACCAGGGGGGCGTAAGGGGCGCTGGGGGTAGCAGTATGCAGGGGGGTGGGGGCGCGTTGGCAGGGGAACCAGCTGCCGCCAGGTCCCGCAGGGAGACCGTATCTTGCCGTCCATCCTGGTGCGCGACGTTGGCGTACTGGGGGTTGGCGTGCAGCAGCTGGACCCTCTCAACCAGGGGGTCAGTCTTATGGTTCCTCGCATGCTTCCGGAGAAGGACAAGTCCTGGAGTTGTCAGCCAAGATGGAAGCGAGACGCCGGAGATGGACTTCCTAGGGAAGCCAAACAAACGGTCGTGAGGGGTCTCTTCGTGGCTGTGCAGAGGAGTGATTTAATGGAGTGGAGGGCATCAGGGAGGACCTCCTGCCAGCGGGGGATCGGGAAACTTCGAGACCGGAGGACCAGAAGGACGGCCTTCCATACCGTCGCGTTCTCCCTCTCCACCTGCCCGTTTCCATGCAGGTTATAGCTCGTAGTCCTGCTCGAGGCGACGCCCTTACTGAGCAGGTACTGACGCAGCTCATCGCTCATGAACGATGTGCCCCGGTCGCTGTGGATGTACGCAGGGAAACCGAACAGTGTGAAGATGCTGTGCAGTGCCTTTGTAACCGTGGCCGAGGTCATGTCGGGGCAGGGGACAGCGAAGGGGAAGTGGGAGTACTAATCAACGATGGATAGAAAGTGTACATTACAGTTGATGGAGGGGAGGGGCCCTTTGAAGTCACTACTGAGGCGTTCAAAGGCCGGGAAGCCTTTACCAGGTGGGCCTTGTCTGGCCGGTAGAAGTGCGGTTTGCACTCCGCGCAGACTTGGCAGTCCCTGGTCATGGCCTAGACCTCCTCAGTGGAGTAGGGCAGGTTGCGGGCCTTAATAAAGTGGGTGTGGTAATACCAGGTATTGCAGTACCTGAGAGGTGGATGACCATTGGCTAGACCTAGGAGTCTACCATTGCCTAACGTACATAGCTCCGCCCTGAGAGGTGGGGTATAAGAACCAATGCCATCCCAGCAGCCTTCACTTTCTGTATCGAAGCTGCTGGGTACAGTTCTAGCTGATTAAAGCCTATTAGTTATGACTCACCTTGTCGCGAGAGTAATTGATTGTGCATCAATGGGTAAGCCGGGTGACCCCTCGGGTGACAGAGGTCATCGTGGATAGCCCAAAGTCGGCAATCTTGTTCGCTGGCGCATATGCAAGGCCGAGCGGGCCTCAGCCGTCAGGGGAAAGGTGGTGGTTTTAATAAGTGGGCGGGCTTTGTCCGCATAGTTAGGGAGCCACTGGGCATAGTAGGAGAACAGCCCCAGGCATTGTTTGAGGGCGGTGAGGCTGTGGGGAGGGGAAGTTCCGTGTGAGGGCGCATACGGTCAGGGTCGGGCCCTAGGACTCCGTTCTCCACGACGTAACCGAGGATGGCTAGTCGGGTAGTGCGGAAAACGCACTTCCCTTTGTTATATGTGAGGTTGAGGGATTGGGCAGCCTGGAGGAACCTCTGAAGGTTGGCGTCATGGTCCTGCTGATCATGGCCGCAGATGGTAACATTGTCCAAGTACAGGTATGTAGCCCGCAACCCGTACTGGTCCACCATTCGGTCCATCGTTCTCTGGAAAACCGAGACCCCGTTAGTGATGCCGAAAGGGACCCTGAGGAAGTGGAAGAGTCGGCCAGCTGCTTCGAAGGCAGTGTAGAAGCGCTCCCCTGGGCGGATCGGGATCTGGGGGTAGGCCGACTTCAGATCGACCGTTGAGAAGACACGATACTGTGCGATCTGGTTGACCATCTCCGCTATGCGGGGGAGGCGGTACGCATCCAGTTGCGTGAACCAGTTAATGGTCTGGCCGTCGTCCACAACCATCCGATTCTTTTCCCCGGTCCGGGCGACCACCATTTGCGCTCTCCAGGGGCTGTTGCTGGCCTTGATGCTCCATTCACTTAACAGTCGCTGGACCTCCGACTTGATAAAAATCATGTCCTGGGAACTGTACCTCCTGCTCCTGGTGGCGATGGGCTTACAGTCGGGAGTGAGGTTCGAAAGGAGGGACAGGGGGGGGACGGGGACGGGGGGGACCTTGAGGGTCGCGAGGCTGCATACCTTGAGGGGGGGGGGTTACAGGTCCGCCGAACTGTAAGGTCAGGCTTCAGTGATTACATTGAAAATCCAATCCGAGCAGTAGGGGGGGCGCAGAGGTGAGGGAGGACGTACAGCTTAAAACGAGCGTACTTGGCGCCCTGCATCGCGAGGTTAGCGATACAGTACCCCCGAATGGGATCCGGAGGCAAGGGAGATTGTTTGAGATGCGGGGTAGATGTGAAGCTAGCAGCGCCTTAACGTGTCAGGGTGAACAAAGCTCTCCGTGCCCCCAGAGTCGAAAAGACAGGGGGTCTCGCGCCCGTTGACCCGGACGACCATCATGGAATTTTTCAGGTGCTTTGGCTGCGACTGGTCGAGGGCGACTGCGCCAAGCTGCGGGTAGCCTGTGTGGTCGGTGGTATGGCAAAATGGCGGCCCCCATGAGTCGCACGTGTCGGCCGGTGCCGGAGCCGGTGACCAAGATGGCGGCCCCCATGAGTCGCACGTGTCGGCCGGTGCCGGAGCCGGTGACCAAGATGGCGGCCCCCATGAGTCGCACGTGTCGGTCGGTGTTGGAGCCGGCGGCCAAGATGGCGGTCCCTATGAGTCGCACTTTTTGGTTGGTGTTGGAGCCGGCGGCCAAGGTGGCGGTCCCCACGAGTCGCACGAAGCTGATGACGCGCCTGAAGGGGGCATTCCCGACTGGCACGCAGCCACATTGCGGGGTCTGCGGGCCTGTGAATCCATGGGTCGGGCCTGGTGAGTTTTCGACTTCTGGGCTTTAAGTTGGCCCAGCCAGACTCTGGCGAAGTGTCCCTTTTTGCCATAGTCGCTGCACGTCGCTGTGCGGGCTGGGCAATGCTGCCGGGGGTGTTGGTCCTGACCGCAGAAGTAGCACTGCGGTTCACCGGGCTGGACTGGCCGCCTGTGACGTAGTCGGGTCCGATGGGGGCCGTGATGATGTTGTCCACGAGGGGCTCGCCGGGTCCGCGGGCAACGCACTGAGGCTCTGGTAGGCCACCTCTGACAAGGTGGCTAGTTTTACCGTGTCCCGCAAAGCAGTGGTTCCGTTTTCCAGCAAGCGCTGCCTGATGTAGTTCGATCCGACCCCAGAGCTGGATGTTCATGTGCTCCTCCGCCGTCACATCCCGATAGCTGCAGTTCCTCGCGAGTAGGGTCAGGTTTTCCAGGTACTCGTCCAGCGATTCCCCAGCACATTGACGCCGAGTAGTGAGAAGGTGTCAGGCGAACACCTCGTTTACGGGCTTCACGAAATGCGCCTTGAGGGTCACGACCGCCGCCTCGTACGTAGCAGCTTTCTTTATCATCACGGAGATTCGATGGCTCACCCATGCGTGGAGGAGTCGCAGCTTGAGGGTTTCAGATGGAGGCGTTGTGGAGGAGTCGAGGTAGGCCTCGAAACAGTGAAGCCAGTGTTCGAAGATTTCCTTGGCCTCTGTCGTCGCTCGCGCGTCAAGTTCAAGCTTATCTGGCTTTAGAGCGACTTCCATGGTGCTGTCGATGGATAATAAATTCTTATACTGTCAATTCACTGTGAGACCGTGAGAACGAGTGAATACTAGGCTTTATTATCCATGAACTCGCCTGCCAGTACCTGTTGTACAAATGAGTGCCACCCATAGGTGGCCGGTCTACATATTCCCCAGCTGGCGGAGCCCACCGGGGTTCCAGTACAGTACCTGGAAGTAGACCGTATTATAATTTCCAGGTCATAGGTGACAGCAATATACAGACAGTTCATACTTAGGTGAATACATTCACCACACAATTCAATCCCAAAACAAGTTGATTTAGGTTGGGTGCGAAAGGAACATTAAAAAAAGGTCATAGCTGAACTCAACCTGCCTGAAACCTGATCATTTCTGGTTTGAACGGATTGACAGAGAGGGTTGAACATTGAAAGCATTCAAGGAGGCTATTTCATAGAAATTCATAGAATTTACAGTGCAGAAGGAGGCCATTCGGCCCATCGAGTCTGCACCAGCTCTTGGAAAGAGCACCCTACCCAAGGTCAACACCTCCACCCTATCCCCATAACCCAGTAACCCCACCCAACACTAAGGGCAATTTTGGACACTAAGGGCAATTTAGCATGGCCAATCCACCTAACCTGCACATCTTTGGACTGTGGGAGGAAACCGGAGCACCCGGAGGAAACCCACGCACACACGGGGAGGATGTGCAGACTCCGCACAGACAGTGACCCAAGCCGGAATCGAACCTGGGACCCTGGAGCTGTGAAACAATTGTGCTATCCACAATGCTACCGTGCTGCCCTGGCTGCATGGCTCCATTTTCATAAACTTTCTTAGTCAGTGTTGGCTATGTTTCTGTGACTTGGCGATCAAAAAGGTGGCGATCATGGCTGGAATTACTAGTTAAGTGTCTTTGTAACGCTGTTTGCAGACCAAGAGGAAGAGGAGTGCTTCCTTGGTCCTAATTAGCCTCCCTGTAATCCCTCTAATATCTGTCTGAGCTCCATGATTAACGAGCCCCTAATTTCCTGCATTCACTGACCTACCCATGATCTCACTCTTGCAACCATCCTTTGCCTCTTCTGCAGCCAACATCTACCTCGCCTTGCCCAGCACGGCATCCCTCAGGTCCATCATCGATAACCCAACAATGCTCTACCCACTTCCACAATCTTACATCCTGTGGTCTCTTCCCTCTGTAACCCCCAGGTATTACATTCTCTCCTCACCCCCACCCGCCAATCACTCGACCTACCTGCTCCTCTGCTATGTCCTTCAGCTTGCCCACCCACCTGACAGCCAGTCTGCCAATCAGGTTGGCCGTCGGACAAGAGACCTGGAGAAAAAAATAAAGAAACGAGCAGCTCGTCCAGCCCTTCTTGGCTGCAATTATTCTGGGTTCCTCTCAGGGCTGATTTTATACACTTCTCTTTTCAATTTTTTTTCTCCATCATGTTGCTTCCTCCCCAGGCACGTTTCCATCTTTTTCATAAATGAATTATTCTGAAACAGGATCACAAACCACCCAGCTCACAAATAAAGACTTCTCAATAGTTTATATATTGTAGTGGTAAAAATGTTAGCATGAGTGCCGCAGAAAAAAGGCGGGGTTTTGCACAGTACATTAAACAAGTTATGATGCGGAAGTGAAAGTATTGCAGAAAGAAATGACAAAGGGTGAAATAAGCCGGGCTTAATCCCCACGCTTAAAGGAAAAACATGCACAAATCGTTCTTTTTTCGGAGAATGGGGGTGCGGGATTCTCCCATCGGGCAGCTCAGTGTCGACGCCGGCATAAAAACGCGAGTGTTTTACTCCGGCGTCGGTGCCCGTTCCGGGACTCCATTCTCCGGCCCACAGGGGGCTAGCACGGCACTGGAGCGGACCACGCCGCTCCAGCTGCCGATCCCAGCGTGAACCCGGCACCGCAGGGTCCGCGCATGCGCAGTTGGGCCGGCACCAACTAGCGTATGCGCAGTGGCCTTCTTCCCCGCACCAGCCCCGACGCCAAATGGCGCAGGGCTACACGAGCTGGCGCGGAGGAAAGGAGGCCCCCAGCCAGAGAGGCCGGCCTGCCGATCGGTGGGCCCCGATCGCGGGCAAGGCCACTACGGAGGCCCCCTCCCCCCCCCCCCGCCCGGGATCGGGCCCATCCTCCGCCCCCCACAGGCCACCACCAGACCCTTCAACGCCGAGGTACCGCCGGCTCAGAGGATGTTAGAATGGCGGCGGCAGGACTCGGATTTTTTGTGACGGCTGCTCGGCCCATCCGGGCCAGAAGAATCGGTGCGCCGGCCCAGGACAGCCTGGGCTGGAGAGTCGGCGCATACCCCGACTGGCGTCACGGCGTCCATGCCGGCACCGATGGCGCTGATTCGCCGCTCTGCGGAGAATTGCGTCCCGGCATCGGGAAGGCGTGGCGCAATTCGCGTGGCGCCGTGCCGATTCTCCGACCTGGCGGGGGGTCGGAGAATTCCGCCCGGGGTCCCGGAGCAGGTGCCGATGCCGGAGTAATACACTCCTGTTTTTACGCCGGCGTCGACTCTTAGCCGCCCAATGGGAGAATCCCGCCCACTGTCAGTATATATATAGTTCATGACTGCTGCATGACCAAGTGTATCTAAGAAGCCGTGGCAGACAGTGTTCATCTTGACCAGGTCTATGCTGAAGGACCTGACAATGTACAACAATGAATCTGTGCATCCTCGGGACAATGGCCACAATATAAACATGTTTAATGTAATTGGAGATGCAATTATGCCAAATACTAGAAGCCAGGTGAATATTTTGTCGCACTCCCAGTGTGTGGTTCATGCTATGTTGAAATTTGTCTACAACTGCAGGATTTCAGGCAGTATGTTAAGAACATTGTAACTAGGAGCAGGATTAGCCAATTCAGCCTCTCAAGCCCACTCTGCCATTCAATATGATCATGGCTGATCTCATCTCAGCCTCATTCCACTTTCCTGCCCCTTCTCCATAACCCTTCAATCAATTACTAATGAAAAAACTGTATGTCCACCTTAAATTTACTCAATGTCCCCCCATCCAACGCACTCTGGGATAGTGAATTCCACAGGTTCACGACTCTTTGAGGGAAATAATTTAACCTGTTTTAAATCTGCTACACCTTATCCTAAAACTATGACCTTACGTTCTAGATTGCCCCACAAGAGGAAGCACCCGCTCTACACCTACTTTGTCAACACCTTTTAGCATCCTGTACACCTCAATTAGATCTCCTCTCAATATTTTAAACTGCTCAATTGCTCCTCATAAGACAAACCTCTCGGGAGGGATTCTCCCATCTGACGACAGAGTGTTGACACCATCATAAAAACTGGAGCGTTTAACGACGGCGTCATTGGACCGCTAAGTGTAGTGATCCTCTGCCCTACAGGAGGCCAGTATGGCACTGGAGCGACCCATTCCGATCCAGCTGCCGATACCTGCGTCAAACAGGCGGCGCGGGTCTGCGCATGTGTTTTGCGACCGGCGCGAAGGCGCGCATGTGTGGTAGCTTTCTGCTCCCCGCCGGCCCCAACGCAACATGGCAGAGGGCTACAGGGGCCGGCGCAGAACAAAAGAGGCCCCCACCAGGAGAGGCCGGCCCGCCGATCGGTAGGCCCCGATCGTGGGCCAGGCCACGGTGGAGGCCCCCTCCCGGGGTCGAACCCCCCCCCCCTCCCGCCCACCACCACCCACCACCCCCCCCCCCCCCCCGCCCCCCCTCACCAGGCTGCTCCCGACAGGTTGGACGCCGAGGTCCCACCGGATAAGACCAGATGTGAATGGCACCGGCGGGACTCAGGCTTTTTTGGGCAGCCAGTCAGCCCATCCCGGGCGGAGAATCGCCTGGGGGCCGCTTCGAGCGGAGAATCAGCGGACCGGCGTCAGTGCGGCGTCACACGAATCGCGCCCGTGCGGCGATTCTCCGAACCGGCGTGGGCTGAGAGAATCCCGCCCCTCATCTCTGGAATCAATCTAGTGAACCTCCTCTGAACTGTCTCTAATGCAACTGCACTTCTCCTTAAGTAAGGGGATCAGAACTGCACACTGTATTCCAGGTGCAGCCTCACCAATGCTTTGTACAGTTGCAGCAGCACTTAAAGAGGAGGAATCCTTTGGAGGGACAATTGGCTCAGATCAGAGAAGTCTCATGAGTCGAGCTGCATAGCTACAGGGCCCTTGTGCAATGTTAGTATTACCCACAAAATTGCTTTTTTAATTCCAACATGTTCAGTGTATTGAGCATCTCAAATTCTGCTTGGGCGGTTCAGTTAAATTACGAGGCAGTCCCTTGATTTTTATATCCCTCGAGATTCACTAAGGTTTGCTTGTATTTCATATGTGGTTGAAGCGCTGATAGCTGCATTCTGGGCTGCTAAGCATCTCAAGCATTGCCTCTATTTTTCCTATACCATTGGCACACTGCACACAGCAAAGAAGAGCCAGTGTATTGTCAACCACATCAGCAGAAGAGTGTCTCATGCCCGAGAACAACCGTCACCATAAAATTGAAGCTACACCTACAGGTGTTATTCATGAGAAGGAAGCACTGTGTGAGTGGGTGAGATATTACTTAGATAATGGGAGGAATCACAGCTGGTGTTTATGAGGCCAGCTTTGAAGTGTGCTTGCCACTTCTGAACTGGATATGGATATAGAATTGAGTGGGCTTGTCAGCTGCACCCAGGAAGGAAGAACTTTCACTTATTTAGCACCTTTCATAAGACCAAGATGCCCCAGTACACCTTCCAATCAATGAAGTGTGGTCATTGTTGTAATGTAGGAAATGCAGTACACAAAAACCCACTTCAGGACTTCTGGGTGTGGCGATGACCAGCTAGGTCGCACGTTTCAGCATCTCCCGTTGGAACGGACTTTTGGGCTCTTGATAGGAGCCCCAACGGCAATTTAAACGGCAAAAACACTGTGCGGTAAACTAGAAGGGAATCCCCCCAGACACGCATGGAAAAGGGAGAGGATAGCGGCCGGATTGCGGAGGATCCTCTGGAGCAGCGGCAAGGAAGGGAAGCTCAAAGCAAGATGGCGTCGGAAGGAGGCCGTTTGTTATGGGGCCCGGAGCAACAAGAGTTCCTGCGGCGCTGTGTGGAAGAGCTGAAGAAGGAGTTGAAGAAGGAGCTGTTGGCCCCGATATTGCAGGCGATTGAAGGACTAAAGGAGGAGCAGAGGACCCAAGAGCTGGAGCTTCGGGTCATGAAGGCAAAGACTGCTGAAAACGAGGATGAAATACAGGGCCTGGTGGTGAAGGCAGAAACGCACGAGGCACAGCACAAAAGGTGTGTGGAGAGGTTGGAAGCACTGGAGAATAACTCGAGGAGGAAGAATTTAAGAATCCTGGGTCTTCCCGAAGGCGCAGAAGGGGCGGACGTCGGGACATATGTGAGCACGATGCTTCACTCGCTAATGGGATCGGAGGCCCCGACGGGCCCTTTGGAGGTGGAGGGAGCTTATCGAGTTCTGGCGCGAAGACCAAAGGCTGGAGAAATACCTCGAGCTATAGTGGTGAGGTTTCTCCGCTACAATGACAGAGAGATGGGCGAAGAAAACTCGGAACTGTAGGTGGGAGAACGCGGTGATCCGCGTATACCAGGATTGGAGTGCGGAGGTGGCAAGAAGGAGGGCAAGTTTCAATCGGGCTAAGGCGGTGCTTCACAAAAAGAAGGTCCAGTTTGGAATGTTGCAACCGGCGAGATTGTGGGTCACACACCAAGGGAAGCACCACTACTTTGAGACGGTAGAAGAGGCGTGGACATTCATTGTGGACGAGAAGCTGGAATAGTCTGGTGAGAGAAAGAGCTTTTGGGACAAAGTGGTGGGGTGATTGTGTGGGGCGAGGAAGGGGAAGGGGAAGGGGGTGGTTTGATTTTTCAATTTGTAAATTTTGTGATCCTGTAACTTTTCTCTCTTCCCCATGTTGGGGGGGGGGGGGGGGGCGGGGGGAGCATGAGGAACTGTGGGCGCCGGCCATTAGGGGCGGGGCCGAGTGGGAAACGCGGGCTTTGTTCCCGCGCTATGGTAATTATGGCGGGAACAGGGACGCAGGAAGGAGGGGGCCTCGCACAGTGGGAGCCGAGGACAAGGGGGGAAGCCAAGGTCAGCCAGAGTTTGCTGACTTCTGGGAGCAACATGGCGGGGTGCAACTACGCTAGAGGGGGATCTAGCGGAGGGGGGGGGGTTAACTGGGTTGCTGCTGCTAAGGAGAAGGGGGAGCTGTTATGGGATGGGGTGGTCGAGGCGGGAGGGCACTGTCGGGGGGATATACGGGTACGTGGGAACCGGGTGAGGAGCTGGGTTAAAAAAGGGGATGGCTAGTCGACAAGGGTGGGGCGGTAAAGAGCCCCCCAACCCGGCTGATCACGTGGAACGTGAGAGGGCTGAACGGGCCGATTAAAAGGGCACGGGTACTCGCACACCTAAAGAAATTAAAGGCAGATGTGGTTATGTTGCAGGAGATGCATCTGAAACTGATAGATCAGGTCAGACTACGTAAAGGATGGGTGGGACAGGTGTTTCATTCGGGTTTAGATGCAAAGAATAGGGGGGTGGCTATCTTAGTGGGGAAACGGGTACTGTTTTAGGCAAAGACCATAGTGGCGGATAGTGGGGGTAGATATGTGATGGTGAGTGGCAGATTGCAAGGGGAGGTGGTGGTTCTGGTGAATGTATATGCCCCGAACTGGGATGATGCAAATTTTATTAGGCGTATGTTGGGACGTATCCCGGACCAGGAGGCGGGAAAGTTGGTAATGGGGGGAGACTTCAATACGGTGCTTGATCCAGGGCTGGACCGGTCGAGGTCCAGGACCGGGAGGAGGCCGGCAGCGGCTAGGGTGCTCAAGGACTTCATGGAGCAGATGGGAGGGGTAGACCCTTGGAGATTTAGTAGGCCTAGGAGTAAGGAGTTCTCATTTTTCTCCCATGTTCACAAAGTATACTCACGGATAGACTTTTTTGTCTTGGGAAGGGCACTGATTCCGAAGGTGACAGGGACAGAATAAACGGCCATAGCCATTTCGGACCACGCTCCACATTGGGTAGACCTGGAGGTAGGAGAGGAAAAAGAACAACACCCACTCTGGAGAATGGATATGGGCTTATTGGCGGATGAGGGGGTATGTTTAAGGGTGAGGGGGTGTATTGAAAGGTACTTGGACTTAATGACAATGGAGAGGTTCAGGTGGGAGTGGTCTGGGAGGCGTTGAAGGCGGTGGTCAGAGGGGAACTGATATCCATAAGGGCACATAAAGGGAAGCAAGAGGGTAAAGAAAGGGAGCGATTGTTGAAAGAACTTTTGAGGGTGGACAGGCAATATGCAGAAGCACCGGAGGAGGGACTGTACAGGGAAAGACAAAGGTTAGGTGTGGAATTTGACCTGCTGACCACGGGTAAGGCAGAGGCACAGTGGAGGAGGGCACAGGGTGTACAGTATGAGTATGGAGAGAAGGCGAGTCGGCTACTGGCCCACCAATTAAGGAAGAGGGGAGCAGAGAGGGATATAGGTGGGGTGAGAGATGAGGAGGGAGAGATGGAACGGGGAGCGGAGAGAGTGAACGGGGTGTTCAAGGCATTCTATGAGAGGTTATATAAGGCTCAGCCCGCGGAAGGGAAGGAGGGAATGAGGTGTTTTCTGGATCAGCTGGAATTCCCGAAGGTGGAGGAGCAGGAGAGGGCGGGACTGGGAGCACAGATTGAGATGGAGGAGGTGGTAAAAGGGGTTGGGAGCATGCAGGCGGGGAAGGCCCCGGGACCGGACGGATTCCCGGTGGAATTTTATAGGAAATATATGGACCTACTGGCCCCGCTTTTGATGAGAACCTTTAATGAGGCCAGGGAAAGGGGGCAGTTGCCCCCGACTATGTCGGAGGCGATGATATCGCTCCTTTTGAAGAAGGAAAAAGACCCGCTGCAGTGTGGGTCCTACAGGCCCATTTCCCTTTTAAATGTCGATGCTAAGCTCCTGGCCAAGGTGATGGCGACGAGGATAGAGGACTGTGTCCCAGGGGTGGTCCACGAGGATCAAACTGGGTTCGTTAAGGGGAGACAGGTGAACACGAACATACGGAGGCTGCTAGGGGTAATGATGATGCCCCCACCAGAGGGGGAGGCGGAGGTAGTGGTGGCGATGGACGCCGAGAAAGCATTCGACAGAGTGGAGTGGGACTATCTGTGGGAAGTGCTGAGGAGATTTGGTTTTGGAGAAGGGTTTGTTGGATTGGTACAGCTGCTGTATAGGGCCCCGGTGACGAGTGTGGTCACGAACAGGCAGAGGTCTGACTACTTCCGTCTTCATAGAGGGACGAGGCAGGGGTTTCCCCTGTCTCCGTTACTGTTTGCATTGGCGATTGAGCCCCTGGCCATAGCACTGAGGGGCTCCAGGAAGTGGAGGGGAGTACTCAGGGGAGGAGAAGAACACCGGGTATCTCTGTATGCAGTTGACTTATTGCTGTATGTTGCGGACCCAGTGGAGGGGATGCCTGAGATAATGCAGACACTTAGGGAGTTTGGGGAATTTTCGGGGTACAAATTGAATATGGGGAAGAGTGAGTTGTTTGTGGTGCATCCGAGGGAGCAGAGCAGGGGAATAGATGATTTACCGCTGAGGAGGGTAACAAGAGATTTCCGGTACTTAGGGATTCAGATAGCCAGGAGTTGGGTAACCTTACAAAGGCTTAATTTAACAAGATTGGTGGAACAGATGGAGGAGGATTTTAAGAGATGGGACATGGTGCCCCTGTCATTGGTGGGTAGGGTGCAGGCGGTCAAAATGGTAGTCCTCCTGAGATTCCTTTTTGTGTTTCAGTGCCTTCCGGTGATGGTCACGAAGGCTTTTTTCAAGAAAATTGAGAAAAGTGTCATGAGTTTTGTGTGGGCCGGGAAGACCCCGAGAGTGAGGACGGGGTTCTTGCAGCGTAGCAGGGATAGGCGGGGGCTGGCACTACCGAGCCTAAGTGAATACTACTGGGCCGCCAATATCTCAATGGTGTGTAAGTGGATGGGAGAAGGGGAGGGAGCGGCGTGAAAGAGATTGGAGATGGCGTCCTGCAAAGGAACCAGCCTACAAGCATTGGTGACGGTGCCGTTGCCGTTCTCCCCGAAGAAATACACCACAAGTCCAGTGGTGGTGGCAACGCTAAAAATTTGGGGGCAGTGGAGACGACATAGGGGAAGGACGGGAGCCTCGGTACGGTCCCCGATAAGAAATAATCATAGGTTTGTCCCGGGGAGAATAGATGGGGGATTCGGAGCATGGCAGAGAGCTGGGGTTGTGCAACTGAGGGATCTGTTCGTAGACGGGACGTTTGTGAGTCTGGGAGCGCTGACGGAAAAATATGGGTTGCCCCAAGGGAATGCATTTCGGTACATGCAACTGAGGGCATTTGCGAGGCAACAGGTGAGGGAATTCCCGCAGCTCCTGACGCAGGAGATTCAAGACAGAGTGATCTCAGGGACATGGGCGGGGGATGGTTGGGTGTCGGATATATACAGGGAAATGAGGGACGAGGGGGAGATCATGGTGGATGAGCTGAAGGGGAAATGGGAAGAAGAGCTGGGGGAAGAGATTGAGGAGGGGCTGTGGGCTGATGCCCTACGTAGGGTAAACCCGTCGTCCTCGTGCGCCAGGCTAAGCCTGATACAATTCAAGGTTTTGCACAGGGCGCATATGACCGGAGCAAGGCTCAGTAAATTTTTTGGGGTAGAGGATAGGTGTGGGAGATGCTCGAGAAGCCCAGCAAACCACACCCACATGTTTTGGTCATGCCCGGCACTGCAGGGGTTCTGGGTGGGGGTGGCAAAGGTGCTTTCGAAGGTGGTGGGGGTCCGGGTCGAGCCAGGCTGGGGGTTGGCTATATTTAGGGTTGCAGAAGAGCCGGGAGTGCAGGAGGCGAAAGAGGCTGATGTCTTGGCCTTTGCGTCCCTAGTAGTCCGGCGCAGGATATTGCTTATGTGGAAGGAAGCCAAACCCCCGGGCGTGGAGACCTGGATAAATGACATGGCAGGGTTTATAAAAGTAGAACGGATAAAGTTTGCACTAAGGGGTTCAGCTCAAGGGTTCACCAGGCGGTGGCAACCGTTCATTGTCTACCTCGCAGAACGATAAAGGAAATGGGAAGGCAGCAGCAGCAACCCAGAGGGGAGGGGGGGGGGGGGGCTCGGGTGGGACCTCAGGGGTATTTCTGTATAGATATTTGTACTTGGTTATGTATATTGGATTGTTTGATTTTATCTTTGGAGAGTTATTATTTTTTGTTATGGCAGTTGCCATTTAGTTTATATATTATTTATTTATTTGTTAAAATGGTCACTGTTATTTATATTGTTTTATTGTTGTAAAAAGGTAAACCTTTGTATTGTTTTGTCTGGCCGAAAAAATTTGAATAAAATATATATATTTTTAAAAACCCGCTTCAGGTATTTGGCATGTGATAAACATTGTGGGATTCCTGGGGAGATTTATCATGTTCTCCTATAATATAATGCAAAAGGATCACCTATGTCTGCCCAAGAGGGCACAGTTAATCATAGAGCACATAAAATATTCCACGGCATTATAGTATAAGACTGAATTGCGATTTGAAGCCTCACTGTCTGTAAATCAGGATTACAATGTTGTGTCCAGAGCTTCACACTGATGATATAATCTACTGAAATCCTCAATAACCTGAATAATGAAAAATGAAAGTTACCACATCTGAGAAGAAGAATTAAAAGTGGACTTCCGGTTGCGACGATGCGGAGCTAGGTCGCACATTTGGCAGCTCCCGCTAAAAACGGACTTTTGGGCTCTTTTCAGGGCCCCCAACGGCATTTTTTCGACGTTTTCCGGTGTGGGAAGGAGATTGCAATAGTTCCCCGACCATGCATGGCGGCAGGCGGGGACCAGGCAGCGTGGATGCAGTGGGCGCAGGAGCAGCAGGAGGTTATCCAGCGCTGCTTCAGGGAGATTAAAGCGGACCTACTGGAGCCGATGAAGGCTTCTATCGACAAGCTGCTGGAGACACAGACGGCCCAGGGGGTGGCGATCCACGAGGTCCGACAAAAGGTCTCCGACAACGAGGACGAGATCCTAGGCCTGGCGGTAAAGGTGGAGGTGCATGAGGCGCTCCACAAGAAATGGCAGGAACGGTTCGAGGAGATGGTGAATCGGTCGAGGCGGAAGAATTTGCGGATCCTGGGCCTCCCGGAGGGGCTGGAGGGGTCGGACGTGGGGGCCTATGTGGTCACCATGCTAAACTCCGTGATTGGAGAGGGGTCCTTCCAGGGGCCCCTGGAGTTGGAAGGGGCCCATAGAGTGCTGGCGAGGAGGCCCAAGGCTAACGAGCCGCCGCGGGCGGTGCTGGTGCGATTTCATTGGTTCGCTGATCTGGAGTGCGTGCTCAGGTGGGCCAAGAAAGAGAGGAGGAACAGGTGGGAGAACGCAGAGGTTCGGATATATCAGGACTGGAGTGCGGAGGTGGCGAAGAAGAGGGCCGGGTACAACCGGGCGAAGGCGGTGCTGCACAGAAAGGGGGTGAAGTTTGGCATGCTGCAGCCGGCGCGACTGTGGGTCACCTACAAGGACCGGCACCATTATTTTGAGTCTCTGGAGGAGGCGTGGGCCTTTGTCCAGGCCGAGAAACTGGACACAAACTGAGGGTCGGGATGGGTGGTCGGGGATTGTTGTTGGGGTGTTACACTTTGAGGGGGGGTTCTTTGCTCTTATTTCTGTTTGGTTCGATGAGGGTGGTTAGGGTGGGTTGGGCACTGTTTTGGTCGGGTCTATCGGGTCGGTTCTTGGAGGGGGGTAAGTAAATGGAGTAGGGGTGGATGGGCGGTAGGGGGGATGGAGCCCCGCAGCGGAGGGGGAGGCCCGAGTCGAGGGGACTGGGCCTGTAAAAGGAGCGGCGACAGAGGTGGCGGGGTCGGGCAGATGGAAAGCGCAGGCGTTTTCCCGCGCTGAAGGCTGGAGGGGGCGGGGAAGCGAGGGTTGTTTCCCGCGCTTGGGATAGAAGGGGGAGGTGGAGAGCCTGTGGATGGGTAATGGAGGAGGAGGGTATGTCCCACAATGGGACGAGTAGAAGGAGAGGCGGGAGTAGCCGGTGTCAGCAGGAGTCAGCTGACTTGCGGGAGTGCAATGGGGGGAGTAAAGCAGCTAGGAGGGATCCTAGCTGGCGGGGGGGGGGTCAAGGGGGAGCTGGAGCGAGTAGAGGGGGTTGGGACGGGGGTCTGCCACTGTGGGGAACGGGCCGGGCTTGGGGTGCGCGTGCATGGCTGGCCAAGGAGGGGTTATGGCTAGTCAGTGGGGGAGGGGGGTGGGTAGCCCCCTGATCCGGCTGATAACCTGGAATGTAAGGGGACTGAACGGGCAGGTCAAGCGGGCCCGGGTGTTCGCGCACCTGAAGGGGCTGAAGGCGGATGTGGTCATGCTCCAGGAGACACACCTGAAGGTGGTAGACCAGGTAAGATTGAGGAAGGGGTGGGTAGATCAGGTGTTCCACTCAGTGTTGGATGCCAAAAATCGGGGGATGGCGATCTTGGTGAGAAAGAAGGTGTCGTTCGAGGCGTCGAGCATTGTGACAGACAACGGCGGCAGGTATGTAATGGTAAGTGGTAAGCTGCAAGGGGAGAGGGTGGTGCTGGCCAACGTGTACGCCCCGAACTGGGGCGATGTGGGTTTTATGCAGCGCATGTTGGGTCGGATTCCGGACTTGGAAGTGGGGGGGCCTGATAATGGGGGGGGGGGGGGACTTTAACACGGTGTTGGATCCGGCACTGGACCACTCCAGGTCAAGGACGGGTAGGAAGCCGGCGGCGGCTAAGGTGCTGAGGGAGTTTATGGACCAGATGGGAGGGGTGGACCCTTGGAAATTTGCAAGGCCGGGGGCTAGGGAATTTTCATTCTTCTCGCATGTTCATAAGGCTTATTCCCGGATCGACTTCATTATTATGAGTAGGGCGCTGATAGCGAGAGTAGAGGATACCGAGTACTCGGCGATAGCCATTTCGGATCACGCCCCACATTGGGTAGACCTAGAGCTGGGGGAGGAGAGGGACCAGCGCCCGTTTTGGCGCTTGGAGGTGGGGCTGTTGGCGGATGAGGAGGTGAGTGAGCGGGTCCGAGGAAGCATAGAGAGAGATACCTGGTGGTCAACGATAACGGGGAGGTCTGAGTGGGGATGGTATGGGAGGTGCTGAAGGCGTTGGTTAGGGGAGAGCTGATCTCCAATAGGGCCCACAAGGAGAGGAGAGAGTAGAGGGAGAGGGAGAGGCTGGTGTAGGAGATGGTGAGGGTAGACAGGAGGTGTGCGGAGGTGCCGGAGGAGGGACTGTTGAGGAAGAGGCGCAGCCTCCAGGCCGAATTCGACCTGTTGACCACCAGGAAGGCGGAGGTGCAGTGGAGGAAGGCCCAGGGGGCGATTTATGAGTATGGGGAAAAGGCAAGCCGGATGCTGGCGCATCAGCTTCGGAAGCGGGACGCAGCTAGGGAGATCAGGGGAGTTAAGGATAGGGGAGGGAGTGTGGTACGGAGTGGGGTTGACATCAATGGGGTCTTCAGGGACTTTTATGAGGAATTGTATCGGTCCGAGCCCCCACGGGAGGAGGGAGGGCCACTTTCTTACCAAGTGAGTTTTCCGAAGGTGGAGGAGGGACTTGTAGCAGGATTGGGGGCCCCGATCGGGCTGGAGAAGCTGGCCAAAGGGATAGGGAACATGCAGGCGGGGAAGGCACCGGGGCCGGACGGTTTCCCGGACGAATTCTACAAGAAATATGTGGACCTTTTGGGCCCGTTGCTAGTTAGGACCTTCAATGAGGCAAGGGAGGGGGGGGCTTTGCCCCCGACAATGTCCCGGCACTGATCTCCTTGATCCTGAAGCGGGACAAGGATCCCCTGCAATGTGGGTCTTACAGGCCGATTTTGTTGTTAAATGTAGATGCCAAGGTGCTGGCGAAGGTCTTGGCCACGAGAATTGAGGATTGTGTGCCGCAGGTGATCCACGAAGACCAGACAGGGTTCGTGAAGGGGAGGCAGTTGAACGCGAATGTGCGGAGGCTCCTGAACGTTATCATGATGCCGGCGAGGGAGGGGGAGGTGGGGATAGTGGTGGCGATGGATGCTGAGAAGGCCTTCGATAGGGTAGAGTGGGGGTACTTGTGGGAGGTGCTGAAGAGGTTCGGTTCGGTTCGGTTCAGGTGGGTTCGGTTGTTGTACGAGGTCCCGATGGCGTGTGTGGCCACGAACAAGAGGAGGTCTGAGTACTTTTGGTTGCATCGAGGGACGAGGCAGGGGTGTCCTCTGTCCCCCCTGCTCTTCGCACTGGCGATTGAACCCCTGACTATGGCACTGAGGGAGTCGAGGAACTGGAGGGGGTTGGTGCGGGGTGGGGAGGAGCATAGGGTGTCGCTCTATGCGGACGACTTGCTGCTATATGTGGCGGACCCGGTGGGAGGAATGCCGGAGGTAATGAGGATCCTCAGGGAGTTCGGGGATTTCTCAGGGTACAAGCTCAACAAGAGCGAGTTGTTCGTGGTCCACCCAGGGGACCAGGAGAGGGGGATTGGCGAGCTCCCACTAAAAAGGGCGGAGAGGACCTTCAGGTACTTGGGGGTCCAGGTGCCCAGGAGCTGGGGGGCCCTGCATAGGCTTAATTTCACGAGGCTGGTGGAACAAATGGAGGAGGAGTTCAAGAGGTGGGACGTGTTGCTGCTGTCGCTGGCGGGTAGGATGCAGTTAATTAAGATGACGGTGCTCCCAAGGTTTGTGTTCCTGTTCCAGTGCCTCCCCATGTTTATCCCGAAGGCCTTCTTTAGGCGGGTCAACAGGAGCATAACAGGGTTCGGACTCCGAGGGTGAGAAGGGTGTTCCTGGAGCGGAGTAGGGATGGGGGGGCTGGCACTGCCCAACCTCTGTGGGTACTACTGGGCCGCCAATGCGGCGGTGGTGCATAACTGGGTGATGGGGGGGGAGGGGGCTGCATGGAAGAGGCTGGAGACGGCGTCTTGTGAGAGTACGAGCCTGGAGGCGCTGGCAACGGTGCCGCTGCCGCTCCCTTCAATGAGGTATACCACCAGCCCGGTAGTGGCGGCTACCCTCAAAGTCTGGGGGCAGTGGAGGCGGCACAGGGGGGAATATGGGGCCTCGATGTGGGCCCCAATACGGGGGAACCACCGGTTTGTCCCAGGGAGAATAGATGGAGGGTTTTCAGGGTGGCACAGGGCAGGGATGAGAAGGTTGGGGGACCTGTTTGTGGATGGGAAGTTTGAGAGCCTGGGTAAACTGGAGGAGAAGTATGGGCTCCCCCCCGGGGAACACCTTCAGATTTTTACAGGTAAGGGCGTTTGCCGGACGGCAAGTGGTGGAATTCCCGCGGCTACTGCCACGCACAGTACAGGACAGGGTGCTCTCGGGGGGGTGGGTGGGAGTGGGGAAGATCTCGGAAACTTACCAGGTGATGCAGGAGGAGGAGGATGCCTCGGTGGTAGAGTTGAAAGGTAAGTGGGAGGAGGAGTTGGGAGAGGAGATCGAAGAGGGGATGTGGGCAGATGCCCTAGGGAGGGTGAACTCTACCTCTTTGTGCGTGAGTCTCAGCCTCATACAGTTTAAGGTGCTGCACAGGGCACACATGACTGGGACAAGGATGAGCCTGTTCTTTGGGGGAAGAGGACAGGTGTGTTAGGTGCTCAGGGAGCCCAGCAAATCACACCCATATGTTCTGGGCATGCCCAGCGCTGGAGGAAGTTTGGAGGGGTGTAGCGAGGACGGTGTCGGGGGCGGTCAAACCGGGCTGGGGGCTCGCAATATTTGGGGTTGCAGGGGAGCCGGGAGTGCAGGAGGCGAAAGAGGCCGGTATTCTGGCCTTTGCGTCCCTGGTAATCCGGCGAAAGATTCTTCTTCAGTGGAAGGATGCGAGGCCCCCAAGCGTGGAATCCGGGATCAACGATACGGCGGGGTTCATTAAATTGGAGAGGGTGAAATTCGCTTTAAGGGGATCGGTACAAGGGTTCTTTAGGCGGTGGCAACCGTTCTTGGACTTCCTGGCAGAACGGTAGACATTGGTCAGCAGCAACTGGGGTGGGGGTGGGGGGGGGGTTTATTTTATTTTTGTTTATTTACCCTGGGGGATCTGAGGGGGTGCATATATTTGCTATGTTTGCTTTGTGTTAACTCGGGGTGGTAATTTATTATTTATGTATGGGGGAGGGGGGCATGGGGGTTGTTTTACTTTGATTGTATTTAATTCTATTGGGTTTCTTTTTCATTCTGTTGTTGATATTTTGAGAAAACCCTAATAAAAGTTTTTTTTTTTTTTAAAAGAATTAAAAGTGGAGCAATTTGATTTATATTTTAAAAATAATTTTTAAACCAGTTTAGACTTTGGAATTTCTTTGGTTGTTCTAAAACACCAGCAATCACTCGAGCCCTGAAAGCACAGGTACTATTCTTCAGTCAGGGTTTCCTGCAGAAACTATTTCACGTCTTATATTGAAGAAGAATCACATGTTGTTCTTAAGCTGTAATCACAAGCATCAATAAAGAACAACAGGACTGATTAAGCTTCACCCTCTGTTCTGGTGCCAATGCATTAGAACATAGAATTCTTGCCTCTGAGTCAGGAAGATTGTGGGCTGGATTCTCCGCTCTCCGACGGCGTAATCGCATTCGGCGACGGGGCGGAGAATCCCTGATGATGCCCAAATTGGGGGCGGCACTGCTTTCGTAATGCTCCACCCCCTGAAAAGCGGCTTACTCTAGGAGTACGCTGCACGCTGTATCCACGGCCTCAGGCCATTGCCTGAGGCCCGCCCCATGATACTCCATCCCCGACCGGTCGAGTTCCCGACGGCGAGGGACTCTCGTGGTCTCATCCATTGTGAACTCAGCGTGGTAGCTGCAGACTCAGCCCAGCACCGCCACAGTCAGGGGAGGGCCGATCTTCGGGCGGGGGGCTTCAATCGGGACTGGAGGCACTGTGGGGGTGGTCCGGGGGCGCGACCTGGCCAAAGGTGGGACTATTTTTGCGGCCGCTGCAGACCGCCATCGTGTGCATGCGCAGCCACGGACCCGGCAATGCTCCAGGCCATATCGGCAGCTAGAGCTGGGAGCTCTACGCTGTCTCCCTGCTAGCCTCCCCCAACCCAGAGCAGGGAGTCGGCGGTCATTTTGCACCAGTTTTTCTGGCGTAAATCACCACTGTTTTCAAGCCGGTGTGGGGACCTAATCTCCCAAACGGAGAATCCCGCCCTGTGTGTTCAAGTCCTACTCCAGCAGCTTGAACACTGATCTGGGCTGACACTCTGGGACAGCACTGAGGAAATGCTGTCTTATGGATGAAACATTAAGCCAAGCTTCTGTCTGTCCCCTTATGTAAATGTATACGGTCCCACGGCACATTTTAAATGAAGAGCAGCGAAGGTCTGGCTGATAGTTATCCCTCAATCAACATCACTGTTTGTCGGACCTTGCTGTGTAGAAAAGGCTGCCATATTTCTTACATTACATCAGTGGCTATGCTTCAAGAGTATTTAACTGACTGTAAAGCACTTTGGGAATAAATAAGCAAGCAGCTCAGCAATGATTGCAGCTAGTCACAGAGTGTGAACTTGGGGTAAGCGATGGAATTCGGTGCAGTGAGTGAGGGAGGAAACAATTAAGTGGTTGGTGAGTATCTTGATCGTCTATCTTTTAAAAGTTGTATAATTTATTAGTAATTGTAAGGTTTTGTTAATATTGGTACGGTTTATTTGCTAAGTGTGATGAAACTCAAATACTTACCTTAATCTGAAGTCAGAGGTCGGGAACTCCAGTTCCCGACAAGGTTCGGGGCTGATTGCATGCACTGGTAGGGAAATGGCCACACATGTGCACTTTGTTTGTTTTGCCTTCTTCAAGCCGCAAACCGGAAAGTCGCGAACCGCGAACCAAGAAACGAGGAAGGCCAATGGTGTAAAAGCAGGTCAGATGACCTGAACTAGAGCTCCATTACCATATAGGTGTCCCAGGCAGCAGGAAAGGGAGGGGAACAGGAAATAGGTCCCAAACAAGAGAGCAGGGACAAGGTGAGATTCCAGAAGAAAGTCCCACGTAAGGGACAAAGACAAGGATTAGGACTAGGTTCCATTAAGTTAAGCTAAAAGGCTCCAAGTTACAGAAAGAGCTGCAGTGAGCAGACCTGAAATGAAGTGGGCTTGTAGAAGTCCTGAAGATGTAAGAAGGCACCCGAAATTTGGTGACTTCGTACTCCAGGCCGTTGGGGGAAAGAAATCCCTTTGAAGCATTCCAAATCTCCTTGACGTCATTGCAAACTTTGATACATGTGGTCATACCATTCTCCTCCAATGGCTCTCCTCCATTGCCCAGCCCATTGGAAATACCTTTATTTGATTCGACTCATACCTATACACATACCAGGTCATTTCCAGCAAAGACTTCCCCTTCTTCCTCTGGAGTATCTCAAAGATCTGCCTGACATCCAGTATTGTATGAACTGTAAATTTTCTCCAGTTAAACATTGGTGAGATCGAAGCTGTCATATTTGGCAGACCAAAAACTCTGTACCCTCGGCATTATAATAATAATAATTATAATAATAACCTTTATTGTCACAAGTAGACTTTAACACTGCAATGAAGTTACTGTGAAAAGCCCCTCGTCGCCACATTCTGGTGTCTGTTCGGGTACACAGAGGGAGAATTCAGAATGTCCGAATTACCTAACAACACATCTTTTGGGACTTGTGGGAGGAAACCGGAGCGCCCGGAGGAAACCACACAGACATGGGGAGAACATGCAGACTCCGCACAGCCAGTGACACAAGCCGGGAATCGAACCTGGGATCCTGGCGCTATGAAGCAATAGTGCTAACCACTGTGCTACCATGCCTCCCTTAATTCCATCACCTTTACTGACCTCTCCCATGTCCAACCAGACTGTTTGCAAGGGCTGACTAGAGATGGGTAATGAATGCAGGTATTGCCAGAAATATCCATGTCCCAAGTGTGATATTTATAAACTGACTTTACTTAAGTCAGATAACACATGTAGTCGCAATTTTGGGCTTTCACTCTGAATCTTAAGCAATCCTAGCATTAGAGCTATGTCATTCAGGAAGTACTTTTTCAAACAAAAGGGAGTAGAAATTTGGATCTCCCTCAATCAAAAGGCTATGTGCAAAATTTTCTCAAAAATATCAGAGTGATGAAGCGGGTGGGAACAACGGCGAGGAAGCTGCCAGCCCCAAAGGCGGTTTCCCCATTTCATTGTTCGGCACATAGCCATAACACAGAAACATAGAACATAGAAAATTGGACCCAGAGGATGCCATTCGGCCCTTCGAGCCTGCTCCGCCATTAATTATGATCAAGGCTGATCATGCAACTCAGTAGCCTGATCCCACCTTCGCCCCCATATCCTGTGATCCCCTTTGCCACAAGTGCAATATCTAACTGCTTCTTGAAAACATGTTTTGGCCTCAGCTACTTTCTGTGGTAGCGAATTCCACAGGTTGATCACTCTCTGGGTGAAGAAATTTCTCATCATCTCTGTCTTAAACGGACTACCCCGTATTCTCAGACTGTTATGCCTGGTTCTGAACACCCTTATCAATGGGAACATCCTTCTTGCAGCAACCCTGCCTAGTTCTGTTGGAATTGTTTGATTTCTATGAGAACCCCCGCCCCCCCCCCCCTCCCCCCCTCATTCTTCTGAACGCCAGCGACTACAATCCTAACCCACTCAATCTCTCCTCATATGTCAGTCCTGTCATCCCAGGAATAAGCCTTGCAAGCCTTCTCTACACTCCTTCTAGAGTAAGAACATCCTTCCTCAGATAAGGAGACCAAAACTGCACACAATATTCCAGGTGTGGCCTCACCAAGGCCTTGTATAATTACAGCAAGACATCACTGCTCCTGCTCTCGAATCCTCTCGCTATGAACATAGATACATTTGCCTTCTTTACCGCCTGCTGTACTTGCATGCTTACCTTTAGCGACTGGTATACAAGGACACCTAGGTCTTGTTGCACATTCCCCTCTCCTAACATATAGCCATTCAGATAATAATCTGCCTTCCCAATTTTTGCTACCAAAGTGGATAACCTGACATTTATCCAAATTATATACTGCATCTGTCATTTATTTTCCAACTCGCTCAACGGGTCCAAATCACACTGAAATATCTCTGCATCCTCCTCACAGTTTACTAGCCCACCCAGCTTTGTGTCATCTGCAAAACTGGAGATATTGCATTCAGTACCCTCATCTAAATCATTAATATATATTGTGAATAGCTGGGGTCCTAGCACCGATCCCCAATGGTCACTGTCTGCCATTTGGAAAAGGCCGGTTTCTACTTTTTGTTTCCTGTCTGCCAACCAGTTTTCTATCCATCTTAATACACTACCACTAATCCCATGCACTTTAATTTTACATGCTTATTTCTTGTGTGGGACTTTATCGGAAACCTACTGAAAGTCCAAGTAAACCACATCCACTTGCTCCCCCTCGTCAACTCTACCAGTTACATCTTCAAAGAATTCCAATAGATTTGTCAAGCATGATTTTCCTCTCTCCCACGGTACATCCACCCACACAACAATCCCCCCCCCCCCCCCCCCCCCCTGCCATGGAACAACCACCTGGCACTGTCAGGGTGGCAGGGCAGTGTCAGGGTATTTCCCAGATCTGACCCTCTTCCCCTGGGGAATGCAGTCACCTGTGCTGTCAGGCGGGTTCTCCACACCAGGTGCAAGTCATGGGGGACCTGTTGTGATTCACGTCAATGTGAATGGACAATTTAACAGGGTGTAAAGGCCTGATAATGATATTTGAATGTATTCAAAAAGAATCAGGGGCGTCATTCTCCGACCCCCCCGCCGGGTCGGAGAATGGCCGTTGGCCGCCGTGAATCCCGCCCCCGCCGAAGTCTCCAGTACCGGAGATTGAGCGGGGGCGGGAATCGGGCCGCGCCGGTTGCCGGGACCCCCCGCTGGATTCTCCGGCCCGGATGGGCCGAAGTCCCGCCCAGGAATTGCCTGTCCCGCCGACGTAAATCAAACCTGGTATTTACCGGCGGGACCAGGCGGCGTGGGCGGGCTCCGGGGTCCTGGGGGGGGGCACGGGGCGATCTGACCCCGGGGGGTGCCCCCACGGTGGCCTGGCCCGCGATCGGGGCCCACCGATCCGCGGGCGGGCCTGTGCCGTGGGGGTACTCTTTCCCTTCCGCTTCCGCTACGGCCTCCACCATGGCGGAGGCGGAAGAGACTCTCCCCACTGCGCATGCGCGGGAAACTGACAGCGGCCGCTGAAGCTCCCGCGCATGCGCCGGGAAACTGACAGCGGCCGCTGACGCTCCCGCGCATGCGCCGCATTTCCGCGCCAGCTGGCGGGGCAACAAACGCCATTTCCGCCAGCTGGCGGGGCGGAAATCCCTCCGGCGTCGGCCTAGCCCCTCAATGTTGGGGCTAGGCCGCCAAAGATGCGGAGCATTCCGCACCTTTGGGCCGGCGCGATGCCCATCTGATTGGCGCCGTCTTTGGCGCCAGACGGCGGACATCCCGCCGTTGGGGGAGAATTTTGCCCCCTAAATGTATCTATCTCCTTCTCGGAAACATTTAATGACTCAGATTCCACCGCACTATGAGGCAGCGAGTTCCACAAATTCACCATCCTCTGCGAGAAGTAGTTCCTTCTCATCTCAGTTCTAAATCTATTGCGTCTCAAACTATATCTGTGACCTCTCATTCTAGATTGCCCTACAAGGGTCTACATTTACCTTATTAATCCCTTTTAGTATCTTTTATACTCGTGGCATTGTCACCGGACTAATAATCCAAAGATCCAGAGTAATGCTCTGAAGACCTGGATTCGAATCCCACCAGCGCAGATAGTGGAATTTGAACTCAATAAAAAAAAAATCTGGGGCGGGATTCTCCGACCCCGCGCCGGGTCGGAGAATCGCCGGGGGCTGCCGTGAATCCCACCCCCTCCGGTTGCCGAATTCTCCGGCACCGGATAGTCGGCAGGGGTGGGAATCGCGCCGCGCCGGTTGGCGGGCATACCCCAGCGATTCTCCGGCCCGTGATGGCCCAAAGTCTCGCTGCTGGAATGCCTGTCCCGCCGGCGAGAATCAAACCACCTCTCTTACCGGCGGGACAAGGCGGCGCGGGCGTGCTCCAGGGTCCTGGGCGGGGCACGGGCCGATCTGGCCCCGGAGGGTGCCCCCACGGTGGCCTGGCCCGCGATCGGGGCCCACCGATCCGCGGGCGGGCCTGTGCCGTGGGGGCACTCTTTTCCTTGTGCCTTCGCCATGGTCTTCACTATGGCAGAGGTGGAAGAGACCCCCTCCACTGCGCATGCGCGGGGATGCCGTGAGTGGCCGCTGACGCAAAGTAATTTCCGCGCCAGCTGGCGGGGTACCAAAGGCCTTTCCCGCCAGTTGGCGGGGCGGAAATCAGTCCGGCGCGGGCCTAGCCCCTCAAGGTGAGGGCTCGGCCCCTCAAGATGCAGAGGCTTCCGCACCTTTGGCGCGGCGCGATGCCGGACTGATTCACACCGTTTTTGGTGCCGGTCGGCGGTCATCGCGCCGATTGTGGAGAATCCCGCCCCTGGAATTAAAAGTCTAAGGACGGCCATGAAATTATTGCTAATTGTCGTAGAAACCCATCTGGTTCACTAATGTCCTTTAGGGAAGGAAATCTGCCATCCTTACTAGGTCTGGCCTACATGTGACTCCAGGCCCACTGACAATGTGGTTGTCTCTTAAATGCCCTCAGGGATGGACAATAAATTCTGGCCCAGTTGCCCAAATTCCATGAATGAATACATTTTAAAAAACTAATGACTTAGGCCTTCAACAAGTTAATCCCTAGCCACCTGGAGGGAGAGGAGCCTGCGATAGGAGGCACTCTGTTCAAATTTAGTACAGTCACTTCCTGAGGCCTATGTCACCCTATACATAGCAGCCTCAGGGAGCAGTCTAAGTATAGTAGAGATATGGAAATCTCCCAGGACAAAGGCTCCAACCCCCTCCCCGCCCCATCATTTGTACGTGAGAGAAGAGGAAGGAAAATCAAAGTCCAGTAATGGATCACACTGAATCTTCCAACATTCCCTGCTGATACTAGGTGGAATCATGGAGACGTATCCCCATAGTGTGAATAGCACTCTCCTGGGTCAGCTTATTTGTTTAACTATTCCTAGTTCAGGTTGTAATGTGGATGTTGTGCAGGGGGTGGCTTAATATTGGACCAGCAAATTTGTAATTCAGGTTAAAATGGAAGGGAAGTAGAGACTTAAAGGTAGTTCAACAAGGTGATGGGCGAAAATTTCCTGGAGACCTTTAGAAAGTCTTAAAAGACATTTCGACCCATTTACAACCTTTCCCGAAGTTGAAGAGGGGTTGGGAAAATGAAGTTCAAGAAATGTAGAAGCCATGAAGTGCTGGAAGGCGAAGGCCAGCACCCATCCTAATGTCCGACACTGGCTAAATTAGAGGTGGTGTTGTACATGATGGGTGCACGCAAGTGGGCTCATTTGCAATAGACTGCGCTATCTCCACAAATCAACATCACAACAAAGAGATGGAGGCACATTGGTCCTGTAGTTAACCGTTGCTCTCACTGGCCCTACCAGCCCTAGGGTGCATTAGTCCATGTGTCTTTATGACAGGATATGAAGATAGTTCCTGTAGTTTTACGAGGGAGGCATACCAGGAGTTAGAGATATGGGTGCACCAATCAGATTATGTTGGCTGTTGATCACTCAGGTACTACCTTCTTTCAAAGTAAAGTGTTCCTGAAAGCGTGGCACATGGTGATTAAAGTGCTTCCAAAACAATATTCGGCATCAGTCAAGCCTTCACATATTTGTGCCATCAGATTTGCTGTCAAGTTCTACTTTATGAATTGGTGCCTACTAGAAAGTGAGGAAAGTACACCTTTAACTGTAGTTATGTGAGTGGGGGTAGAAGTTGTGACATTTCTCATGCAGCCTAACTGCCTGGTCTACTTCTGTTGGCCTTTCCTTCCTTCCTTCCTTCCGCATCACATATTGGGGAATTCCCACTGAGAACTTATTGTACCACCATTGTAGTTAACAAAAGGTATCAGCCGCACAATTTGTTCATAATGCGCGCAGAAAGAAAGGCAAGACAAACGGTGTTGCAATTGCCTGAACATTGTTCATTGAGTTAACCTTCTAAGCCTTTTCAACTTAATTCTACATACAACTCACGCCCTAGTAACCATGGGCATGAAGAACACGAGGAACAAAGCCAGACAGACTACTTGAGCATAGAGCATAGAATACCAACAGTGCAGACGGAGGCCATTCGGCCCATCGAGTCCGCACCGATCCTGCAAAGTCCAATTTCCCGCCCTTTTCCTGTAACCCCAACGAGCCTTTTGGAAACTTAGGGGCAATTTAACACAACCAACCCACCTAACCTGCACATCTTTGGACTGTGGGAGGAAACCGGAGCTCCCGGAGGAAAGCCACATAGACACGGGGAGAATGTGAAACTCCGCACAGTCACCCGAGGTTGGAATCGAACCCGAATTCTGGTGCTGTGAGGCAGCAGTGCTAACCACTGTACCACCATGCCACCTCTTAGACTTAGCTGTTACACGGCAGCAACTTAGGATGTAACAAAGGTACACCCACCAGACCAGTTGGCCCTGCAAAGTTCTCCTCACTAATATCTGCGGACTAGAGCCAAACTTGTGAGAGCTGTTCCTCAGACTAATTAAGCTGCAGCTTGACATAGCCATGCTCATGGAATCATACCATCATGCAACTTCCATTGCCATCCCTGATAATGTTCTCTCCTATCAGCAGAGCAAATCACCAGGAGTGGGGCACCAAGGTACACAGTTCATTGGGAAAGGTTTCAGGAATTCTTAAGTTTGACTCTGACCCTGTGAATTCTCATTGCTTCACGTGTAATATGGACACAGAAACCTCCTGCTGATTACCCCCTACTACTTCACCCCTGTTGAACACAATTTGAAGGGATCATTGAGAATAACAAAAGTACAAAATGTACTCTGGATGAGGGAATGGTAGCACCAGTCTGCTTGACTGGCACCCCTAAACATCCCATTTGTGCCGCCACCAGCATTTTATACGATGCTCAGCAGCTAGTCAACAAGAACTCTTCGGCAGCCCCTCACAAACACATGAACTCCTTTTGGAAGGGCAGGGTAGCAAATGCATGAGAGCACCATCACCTCCAAGTTCCCATCCAACGCACACAGTCGGCTGAAATTTACCAGCGCTTTCGGGAAAGACTGGGAGGCAGTTTGGCAAAAGATGTGGAAAAGTGATGAGTAATCTGTCTATCATCTCCCTGCCACCATGATATCTTGCCAGCAATGGGAAAGGTAGTGGATAACCCGACTGCCTGTGAGCCTAATTGGGCCACTTTATTGGTCAATTAAGTACCTCTTCCCATCTCCACTGACATTGTATCAGCACTTGGGGGCCTGCCACCACATGGGGATACAGCCAGGTAAACGCTGATGATCTTCCAGAATGTTCCACAAAGGGCCCTCGTTTTAGGACATTCTTTGCACAATGCCCTCACAAAGAAATACCCAACCGCCTCACCGGTGCCTTCCTCACTGGTACAGGCACCTCAGATCTCACTTGTCTGACTTTGAAGGCGCACAGGCATGGTTGCGGCCTCATCTTGAAGGTACAACCCTTACAGAGGCAACCACTAATGATGGCACCGATGACGCTGTTGATGTGCCTGCTCTCTGAGTGAGCGAGCAGTTCTTGGGGCATACTGATACCATCAACAAAATGTTGCTCGGAGTCTCACTTACCACCAAAGCAACGTAACACTCCCCCACTTTCGGCCTCGGCTGTGGGACCCCTGCAGGCCCTATAAAATCCAGTCCAGCATCTCCACTTGGATACGGGTTACTGTTCCAGCATTGTCACTGACTCAATTGTCAGGAAGTGCCCTGTCTATTAGCACTGTGGAAGTACCTTCACCACCTAAACTGCAGTGCTACAGGAAAAAGACTCACCACTACCTCCTCAAGGCTAACTAGGCCATTGTAAGCAACATCCATATCTCCACAATGATTTTTTTAAACATTGGTCACAATAACTGCTAGATGAGAGTAGTGCAGTTGATGTAGTTTATATGGATTTCAGCAAAGTCTTTGACAAGGTCCCGCATGGGAGACTGATAACAAAGGTAAAAGCACATGGGATCCGGGATAACGTGACAAGTTTGATCCAAATTTGGCTTAGTGGTAAGAGACAGAGGATAGTGGTAGAAGGCTGTTTGTATGACTGGAGACCGCTATCCAGTGGCGTACCACAGGGATTGGTACTTGGTCCCTTATTGTTTATGATATATGTAAACAATGTAAACGAAAATGAGGGGGAGGACAATGAGTAAGTTTACAGATAACACAAAGATTGGCTTGGTGGTGACAGTGAAGAAGGAGGTTTTAGGTTACAGGAGGATATAGATGGATTGGTCAGTTAGACAGACCAGTGACAGATGGAATTTAACCCTGAAAAATGTGAGGTGATGCACTTTGCAAGGGGTAACACGGCAAGGGATGAATGAATACAGGACACTAGGAAGCTCAGAGGATCAGAGGGATCTTGGGGCACGTGTCCACAGATCCCGAAAGGACAGATGAATAGGGTAGTTAAGAAGGTATACGGAATACTTGCCTGTATCAGTAGTGGCATAGACTATAAGAACAGGGAGGTTATATTGGAGCTGTGCAAAAATGTTGTTAGGCCACAGCTGGAGTACTGTGTTCAGTTCTGGTCACCGCACTATAGGAAGAATGTGATTGCACTGGAGAGGGTGCAGAGGATATTCACCAGGATGTTGCCGATGAAGAGAGGCTGGATAAGCTTGGGTGGATTTCTTTGGAGCAGAGAAGGCTGAGGGGGGACCTGATTGATGTGTATACGATGATGAGAGGCAAGGACAGGGTGGATAGAAAGCAGCTGTTCCCCTTAATTGAAGGGTCACTAACAAGGGGGTATATTTTTAAGGTGGAAGGCAGAAGGTTTGAAGGGGATTTAAAGAAATCATTTTTCACCCAGAAGGTGGTGGGAATCTGTAGTTCACAGCCTGGGAGGGTAGTTGAGGCAGGAAACCCCACAATCTTTAAAAAGTACTTGGATGAGCTCTTGAAATGTCCTAACATTCAAGGCTATGGAGCAAGTACTGGGAATGGGATTAGTGAAGATTAGAGTAGTTTCCTTTGTCGGTGTAGGCTTGGTACGGCTTCTGTACTGTATGATTCTATGAAACCCCACCCTTTGAATCTTATTTCATGGACAGTTGAACATGACGGTAGATTCCAGCTCCTCATTGGTGTGAATCTTGTTGGAAGCCGCTGTAGCAATGAGCTAACAGCTCCCCGGTTGCTCAATTCCTCAGGGCAAAAATATTAATTTATGGTTTTAGTACCGATTCCCCAAATATGTGCAGTTTATAGCTTTCTTTAAAAAGCTGTCAATTCCATGTTTTGTAATAAAACCTAACATTTGAAAATAACTCATTCATCAGTCTTTCCTCAGCAAAAACCGACCATCTGGAACAATTGCTGAGAAGCATGTGAACCTTTTTCTTGGGCAGTGACAGCAATGGCATATTGTGCAGTGAGGCAAAGCTGTACCAGCTGACTGGCCCAAACCTGTCTGAGTGACCCTGGCAATTGGACAATATCTTCTCCGCTTTGATTTGGACTGTAGCCAGACGCAGCTGCTGAGTGGACAGCAGACTGCTTCTACATGGCCAGTTCCCATGTAGATGTAGGATCGGGAAAGCTCATTGGACATATTCTTGGAGCTGACCTCCTGCCCCCAACTACTCCATCCCCACAATCCTACTGCTGACCACCCAATATATCCGTGTTTGCAGTGCGTCATCGTCCCACGCTAATTGGAAAACAAATAGACTCTTCATTACCCAACTAGATGATTCTTGACTGTCCACCAAACAGCCTTTCTCCATGAGCAATATTTATGCAACTGATAAAATAAAAGTGTTCAAAGAAAATTAAAATAAATATTTTTTATTGTGTGATGAACGGTTACTGTAACACTGTACCCTTGTCATCATGTAAGATGATGTCCCCTTTAAGACCGGGCTTGGAACCCTGGGGAACTCCGCCCATCTGGGAGCCGTATATAAGGGGCCGCCTTGTGGGCAGTGCAGCAGTTAACACACGTCTCGGCACTAGTCTAGTTCTTAGTTTATTAAAGCCTTCTTTACTGTTTACACTCTAAGCGTCGTTATTGAGGGTACCACATATTGCCACTATGATTCATCTCCTGGGTTGCCTGTAGCAACGTCCTGGAAATTATCCTTCAATAATGGAAGACTTCAGGACAATCTGACCTAGACAAAATAAAAATGATCCTAACAAACACCTCTCCCTGCTTGCAGATAGACAGCATGCCCACATAACCTCCCATGCCTAACTCTTGATTGAACAATGAATACGTACTATTTCTTATTTCCTGTGATGCACTGCAGATAGGTTTCCGAAAGACTCCAGCCTGGATTTTCTCTACCGAGGCGGGCAGCTCGAGATGGGAAATTTCCCGATAAGACAGACCAGCTCGCAAATGTTACGATTTTTGCTCCAGGAAGGTGGGTGTGAGATGGAAGTCGGTCCCACCTACCCCAGAAGCAGACCATAGGCAGCCATGGGACAGCCAAATTTCGAAGTGGTCAAGTTAGATGGCCTGCTGCGATTCTCTAGAACTTTATCTCAGCTGCATAAAATATTGTAAGAAGTCTTACAACACCAGGTTAAAGTCCAACAGGTTTGTTTCAAATCACGAGCTTTCAGAGCACAGGTGAGGAAGGGGCTGTGATCCGAAAGCTCGTGATTTGAAACAAACCTGTTGGACTTTAACCTGGTGTTGTAAGACTTCTTACTGTGCTCACCCCAGTCCAAAGCCGACATCTCCATATCATGGCATAAAATACTGTTAGGACCTTTAGTCCTTATCCTCCCCCCCGCCGACTCATAATGAGGCTATCCATTTGAACTGGAAGAGTCCTTGCATCTATCTTTATTATGTGTATCTGGCTGAAAACCAAGGCTCATAGAAGGATTTTCTCAGTTCCGTTTTGACAACTGGAGAAAACTGGCAACTTTAATTGATTTGAAGTAGTTATAATAAATTATTCTGCAATCTCTTTTGTCAATTTTTCAAATTTATTTGCTTAAGATTCAGGTTTGGATCCTCAAAAACCCAGGCCATCATGTCTCCTTTAGGATTACTAACAAGGCATGAATTTAGTGTTCAACCCTATTTTCCCTCATGATGTGGTTTGATTCACCAGAATGATGGAGGACTTAATAGAAGCTTCTTTTTTCGAAATTGTGAACACCTTGATGGATTGAATAGGGAGTTGAGAAGGGCGGGGTTGGACACACAGCCATCAATTCAAAATTATTGCTGAGCATGGGGAAGGGTTTAGGAGAAATGTATTTACAACCTGTAAGGAGAACACAGGGCAATAGGATTAGCAAAGATCTGACACAGAACTGACGATTTCCTCTGCAGTGTCAAATTCTATGAAACAAGTTTTCTGTCACCAGTCAAGAAACAGTTTCTTCTTCTATTTATTCCAGTCCCTATCTAGTCATGTCATGTGTGATTACAGAACAGCTGTACAGAATTGATTTCCTTTTGAATTACAGTAATACGCTTGTTCCCCTTTAACACTTGCAAAAGTTTACACATGGTATGGGAACGGAATCGGTGGTTGATTTTTACTCACCACAAATCGTCCCCACCCTATTGCCTTAGCCTTGCACTTCAGTGGAAGATGTTCTGTTTACAACATTAAACAAGTGAGAGAATTGCTTCACTGTCACTCAACCATTTTGGCCTCATGGTGCTGCTTTATTTCTTTAAGCTGAGATACTTCAATTGTTTTTACAGTGAGGCAACATACCACAACTTGCATTTATACAGCAACATTTGACACCAAGCCACATAAGACATAAGACATAGGAGCAGAATTGGGCCACTCGGCCCATCGAGTCTGCTCCGCCATTCAATCATGGCTGATGTTTTCTCATCCCCATTCTCCTGCCTTCTCCCCTGTGGTGAACGACTGTAATAGGAGGTGTAAGGTAGGACCTGCACTACAAGTTCGCCGGTAGCTCCTGCCGGCTGGCTCCGCCCACTGAGAACTGTATAAATATGCATGGCCTCCAGTGCCCTGCCATTTCGCCAGCTGCAGCAGGAGGCCACACATCTGACTGTAATAAAGCCACAGTTGTACCCAACTTTAGTCTTTGTGCAATTGATCGTGCATCAAGTTAGTACAGTCAGATTTTCCACAGAATGGATATCCGAATTAAGCCCGATCGCCTGCAGCTGGATCCGCACTCGCCCGACTCCAGGAAAGACTTTACTCACTGGCTAGCATGTTTCGAGGCTTACATCAACACGGCGGACCCCGCGCCAACGGAGGCTCAGAAGATAAACGTCCTGTACTCCAGACTGAGCTCCAGCGTGTTCCCGTTGATCCAAGACGCCACAAATTACTCAAAAGCAATGGAACTCCTCAAAGAACACTACGCGCAGAAGACAAACACGCTCTTCACCAGGCATGTACTTGCCACCCGCTCGCAACTACCTGGTGAGTCCATCGAAGACTTCTGGCGGGCCCTAATCCCACTCGTCCGTGACTGTGACTGTCAGGCCGTCACGGCCGCCGAACACGCGAATCTCCTCATGCGCGATGCCTTCGTGACGGGGATTGCGTCGGACCGCTTCCAAGAACGATTGCTGGAAGGGGCCACGCTCGAACTGGCAGAGATGAAAACCTTGGCGCTCTCCATGACGGTCACGTCCTGTAATGTACAATCGTACCTCTCCCGCCATGCTGCCCACGCGTCTACTCCTTCCTACCCCTCCTGGACCCCGCCAACGACCTCCTCAGCCGGGCCCCTGCCTTCGCAATGCGCCTGCGCCGCACGCCGATCCGCGCACCCCGGGGGTCCCCGCTGCTACTTCTGCGGTCAGCAGAAGCACCCCCATCAACACTGCCCGGCCCGCACTGCAGTTTGTAAAGCCTGCAGTAAAAAGGGCCACTTTGCGGCTGTGTGCCAGGCCCGCGCAGTCGCTGCGATCGCGCCCTCTATCGCCCCCTCCCCCACGCCAGACGCACAATGGGAGCCGCCAACTTCTCCACCCGGGTCCATGTGCGACCAATGGGCGCCGCCATCTTGTCCTGACCCCGCAATGTGCGCACCATGGGCGCCGCCACCTTGGCCCGACCCCGCAATGTCGGCACCATGGGCGCCGCCATCTTGTCCCGACACCACAATGTGCGCACCATGGGCGCCGCCATCTTATCCCCCACAGGGTCTCTGGACATCCCGACATCGGAACCGCACACGCTCACCACCCGAAGTATCCGATGGCTACCCGCAGCTCGCTTCGATGACGCTGGACCAATCTCGCCCGCACAACCTGGCCACCGCGTCGACGATGGTTAAAATCAACGGCCACGCGACCTCGTGCCTGCTGGACTCCGGGAGCACCAAAAGCTTCGTTCACCCAGATACGGTAAGGCGCTGCTCCCTCGCGGTCCACCCTGCCAATCAAAGGACCTCCCTAGCCTCCGGATCCCACTCCGTCCCGATCCGAGGCTTTTGTACAGTCACCCTCGCGTTCCAGGGCGTAGAATGTAGTAACTTACACCTCTATGTCCTTCCTAATCTCTGCGCTGCACTCCTGTTGGGCCTGGACTTCCAGTGGAACCTCCAGAGCCTCACCCTCAAATTCGGCAGGCCCTTAACCCCCCCTTACCGTTTGTGGCTTCGCGACCCTCAAGGTCGATTCCCCCCTCCTTTTTGCCAATCTAACTGTGGATTGCAAGTCCGTTGCCACTAGGAGCAGATGGTACAGCACCCAGGACAAGACCTCCAACAGGTCCGAAGTCCAGCGGCTGCTTAAGGAGGGTATTATCGAGGCCAGCAGCAACCCCTGGAGAGCCCACGTGGTAGTGGTTAAAACTGGGGAGAAACACAGGATGGCCGTGGACTATAGCCAGACCATCAATCGGTACACGCAGCTCGACGCGTACCCCCTCCCACGCATATCTGATATGGTCAATCAGATTGCGCAGTACCGGGTGTTCTCAACAATTGACCTGAATTCCGCCTACCACCAGCTCCCCAGCTGGAGGTCGGGCCAGCCATACACGGCCTTCGAGGTGGACGGTCGCCTCTACCACTTCCTTCGGGTCCCTTTCGGTGTCACAAATGGGGTCTCGGTCTTCCATCGAGAGATGGATCGAATGGTCGACCAGTACGGTTTGCAGGCCACCTTTCCGTACTTAGATAATGTCACTATCTGCAGCCATGACCAGCAAAACCACAATGCCAACCTTGATAAATTCCTCCGCACTGCCACTCTTCCCAACCTGACCACAACAAAGAGAAGTGTGTGTTCAGCACGACCCGGTTAGCCATTCTCGGCTATGTAGTCCAAAACGGACTTCTCGTGCCCGACCCCGTACGCATGCGCCCCCTCATGGAAAACTCCCCTCCCCCACTGCCCCAAGGCCCTCAAACGCTTCCTACTATGCTCAGTGGGTCCCAAACTATGCGGACAAGGCCCACCCACTCATTCAGTCCACCCAATTCCCCCTTGCGGCCGAGGCACAACATGCTTTCGCCCGCATCAGAGCAGACATCGCAAAGGCCGGGATGCGCACAGTGGACGAGTCACTGCCTTTCCAAGTAGATAGCGATGCTTCAGACGTCGCCCTTGCCGTCACTCTAAATCAGGCAGGCAGACCCGTGGTATTCTTTTCCCGCACCCTTCATGCCTCTGCAATTCGACACTCATCCGTCGAGAAGGAGGCCCAAGCTATCGCTGAAGCGGTGCGGCATTGGAGGCATTACCAGGCCGGTAAGAGGTTCACTCTCCTTACGGACCAACAGTCGGTAGCCTTCATGTTCAATAACACACAACGGGGCACGATCAAAAATGATAAAATCTTGCGGTGGAGAATCGAGCTCTCCACCTATAATTACGAGATCTTGTATCGCCCTGGTAAACTCAACGAGCCCCCAGACGCCCGCTCCCGAGGTACATGTGCCAGCGCACAAGTGGACAAACTCCGGGCCCTACACGACAGCCTTTGTCACCCGGGGGTCACTCGATTGTACCATCTGGTCAAAGCTCGCAATCTGCCCTACTCCGTCGAGGAAGTAAGGACAGTCACCAGGGACTGCCAGGTCTGTGCGGAGTGCAAGCCGCACTTCTACTGGCCGGACCGTGCGCGTTAGTGAAGGCCTCCCGCCCCTTTGAACGCCTCAGCGTGGATTTCTAAGGGCCTCTCCCCTCCACCGACCGTAACACGTACATTCTCAGTGTGGTCGATGAGTACTCCAGATTCCCATTCGCCATCCCATGCCCCGATATGATGTCTGCCACCGTCATCAGGGCCCTCAGCACCATCCTCGCTCTGTTCGGTTTCCCCGCCTACATCCACAGTGACAGGGGATCCTCCTTCATGAGCGATCAGCTGCGTCAGTTCCTGCTCAGCAGGGGTATAGCCTCCAGCAGGACGACCAGCTACAACCCCCGGGGAAAAGGGCAAATAGAATGGGAGAATGGGATGTTTGGAGGGCCGTCCAGCTGGCCCTACGGTCCAGGAACCTCCCAGCCTCTCGCTGGCAGGAGTTCCTCCCTGACGCTCTGCACTCCATCCGGTCACTATCGTGCACCGCCACTAATAACAGACCCCATGAACGTGTTTTTACCTTCCCCAGGAAGTCCACATCCGGGGTGTCGCTCCCGACTTGGCTCGCAGCTCCAGGACCGATCCTTCTCCGTAGGCACGTCCGACTCCACAAGGCGGACCCCTTGGTGGACAGGGTTCACCTGCTCCACGCCAACCCTCAATGTGCCTACCCCATGGCCACCAAGATACTGTCTCACTCAGGGACCTGGCACCGTCAGGTTCCACCCCAACACCCCCCTCCCCCCACCGCGCCGCCAATATTGATCCCACAAGACCACCCCCCCCTCCCCTTTATTGAAAAGATGTCAAAACGTGAGAGTAAAAATTTCATTTTAACAGGCAGTTTAAACTAGTTTCTAGACTTTGATCGATTGCTCAGTTAGCATATAAATCTGCCTGTTATTTCTCTCCAGTCACTGTGTGTGACAGGAGAATAAGTAATTATCAGTGGATGTATGCGTGAATTATTCCCTTTTGCTGCCTCATGAATCATTTAATTTGCATGCAGTACACATTAAGGTCATCACCTATCGCGTGAAGCACTGGAGTAAAAAGGCATGATTTTAAAATTAACATAAATGGTTGAACTTATACAATAACTGATTGGAATTGATTTTCCGCCTTGCGATGCCAGAAATACTATCGGCCGTCATGCGTAAATTGAGGTTTGCGTACGGCACCAATTGAAGAGCCATTGCTGCAGTCGCTCACAGGCGGTGAAAATGAGGTTTGCACTCCGCATTCACATGCATTGAGACATGATTAACGGTTTGGACACTTCATTCTCCGCCCTATTGAGATGCTCCGCCCCTCTCAGGTGGAAGTCTCGCAAGCGCGGATTACTACAAATATTTACAAACGGGGACTGGACGGCATGGTTGTGGAGGGGGAGCGGGAAACACTGAAAATCCATTGAAAACTGTCAGACTTGCTTGGGGGGGGGGGGGGTGGCTGTCCAGGCCCGGGACAGTAGTGGAGAGGCGTGGACTCGGGCTGCCCCCTCGGGATTGGAGTGGCCTGGCTCAGATCGCCATAGCTGCACCCCTTTGGTGCTACTTACAGGCTCGTGGCTGCCCACACTGCTGAGTGCTGCCTGTATCCTTTAAGTGCTCAGAAGGCCTCTGGTCATCTGGGAGCCACCCAGGCCATCCCTCTGTACACCCTCATACCCCAGCAGTATCATCAATGGAATGGGTGTGGCCACGATCAATCAGCGGTCCACCAGGTGTTGGCATTCCTCAGAAGCGGTGTCCCACTGCAGAGGAAGCAGGGAATCAGCAGACCTCTCCCCAACCAGAGGACACCTGCACTGTGGCCTTTGGCACCCTCCTTGGTTCTCTGCCCCTGTTTTTTTAATAAATGTTTTATTAAAATTTTTCCAATCAGCATTTTTACAAAACAAAAATAGAAGTACAGATAGTCATAAAAAATAACAATAAGCATAGCACAAAGCTTACAATAAAACTACTTACAAAACAGAAACATTTTTTTAAACAGAACAAGGTGGGTTTTGTCTCCATGCCCAACTCACATTATATCAACAGTACCCCCCCCCCCCCCCCACCCCCAGGATGCTGCTGCTGCTGACACTTACTGCTCCCCTAGAAAGTCAAGGAAAGGTTGCCACCGCCAGGAGAACCCCGTCAAGGACCCTCTCAAGGCAAACTTTATTCGCTCCAGGCTGAACCAACACGGTTGCGGATGGTACAACTCAGTTTTATTACTAACACTAACAACATCTGTAAACTGGTTACTGTGGTTCGTTCATTACCCTCTAACCTGTGGACCTAGCCCTAACACTATCTTGGAGAAGCACTCAGCACATGGTGAATGTCTGAGTGGCTTGCTGTGAGCTCTGTGCCCTGAGCTGTCTCCTGCTGGAATGAGCGGGAAGTGTCGTGTTCCCCGTTTTATAGTGTGTATGCTCTTGCCTGTGATTGGCTGTGATGTTGTGTGTGTATTGATTGGTCCGTTGATCTGTCCATCAGTGTGCATGTATGTTTGTACCATGATGTTTAGCTGAATATCATGACATCCACGCTCAGGGGTTTCGAGTCCCTCCACATTAACAAAATCCGTCTCCAGGCTACCAGGGAGGCAAAGGCCAGTACCTCGGCCTCTTTCGCTTCCTGCACTCCCGGATCCTCCGCCACCCCAAATATCGCTACTGTTGGACTCGCCTTCACCCGAGCGTCCAAAACTCTAAACATCACCCTTGCAAACCCCTGCCAGAATCCTTTAAGCGCTGGGCATGCCCAAAACATATGGGCATGGTTCGCCGGACTCCCTGCACACTTCGGGCACCTGTCCTCCACCCCATAAAACCTATTAATTCTTGCCGCCGTTATATGCGCCCGATGCACCAGCTTAAACTGGATTAATCCGAGCCTGGCACATGATGAGAAGGAGTTCACCCTGCCCAGGGCATCGGCCCACAGGCCCTCATCCAGCTCCTCGCCCAGCTCCACCTCCCACTTATCCTTCAACTCCCCCACTGAGGCTTCCTCTACCTCCTGCAGCTCCTGATATATGTCCGACACCTTCCCCTCCCCTACCCAGATGCCAGACACCCTATCCTGGATCCTACGTGGGCGCAGCCGCGGGAATGTTCCCACCTGTTTTCTAAGGAAGTCCCGAACCTGAAGGTACCTGAACGCATTCCCCGGGGGCAGGCTTAATCTCCCCTCCAGCGCCTGCATGCTGGGGAAGACCCTGTCTATAAACAAGTCCCCCATCCTCCTAATACCTGCCCTATATCAGCCTTAGTACCCCCCATCCACCCTACCCGGAGCAAATCTGTGGTTATTCCGTATCAGGGTCCACATCGAGGCCCCCTCCTCTCTCCTGTGTCTCCTCCACTGCCCCCAGATGCTCAGTGCCGCCGTCACCACCGGACGTGTGGTGTATCGCGCCGGTGAGAATGGCAGTGGAGCCGTAACAAGTGCCCCTAGACTGGTGCCTCTACACGACGCCTCCACCAGCCACCCCCACGCCGCCCGGGTTTTATTCGCCCACACAAATCCCGTAACAATCCTATTCACCCGCTTAAAGAAGGTCTTGGGGATGAAAATGGGGAGGCACTGAAATACAAAGAGGAACCTGGGGAGAACCGTCATCTTCACAGGCTGCACCCATCCCACCAGGGAAAGCGGGAGCATATCCCACCTCTCCCTCCATCTGCTCCACGAGCCGGGTTAAGTTGAGCCTGTGCAGGGCATCCCAGTTCCTGGCCACTTGTATCCCCAAGTACCGAAAGCTCCTCCCCACTATCCTGAGCGGGAGCTCCCTCAGTCTCTCCTCCTGGCCCCTACCATGGACCACGAACAACTCACTCTTCCCCACGTTCAACTTATACCCCGAGAACCTCCCGAAGTCCCCCCAGGATCCGCATGACCTCCCCCATCCCCTCTAACGGGTCCGAAATATACAACAGCAGGTCATCCGCGTAGAGGGAGACCCGGTGTTCCTCCCCTCCACGCACCAGCCCCCTCCAATCCCTCATAATCCTGAGAGCAATGGCCAACGGCTCAATTGCCAGGGCAAACAGCAACGGGGACAGGGGACACCCCTGTCTCGTCCCCCGGTGCAGCCTGAAATATTCCGACCTTAGCCGGAATATTCCGACCTTAGCCGGACACACTCGCTACAGGGGCCTGGTACAGCAGCTTGACCCACCCTATAAATCCCTCCCCGAATCCAAACCTGCCTAGCACCTCCCACAGATACTCCCACTCCACCCTGTCAAAGGCCTTCTCCGCGTCCATCGCGGCCACCACCTCCACCTCCCCCCCTGCGGGGGCATCATGATAATATTCAGGAGCCTCCTCACGTTCGTGTTCAGCTGCCTGCCCCTAACAAAACCCGTCTGGTCCTCCCCAATCACTCCCTGGACTCAGTCCTCTATTCTGGTGGCCAGATTGTTTGCCAACAGCTTGGCAAATACGTTCAGGAGCGATATCGGCCTGTAGGACTGTGGTATTATCAGGTATTGCAGTACCCGAGAGGCTGATGACCATTGGTTAAACCTAGGAGTTTACCATTGGCTGTTTGGTATGTAGCTCCGCCCTGACTGGCGGGGTATAAGAACCGGTGCCGTCCCAGCAGCCCTCATTCTGTACCGAAGCTGCTGGGGAACAGTTCTAGTCTATTAAAGCCTTCAGTTATGTTACTACTTCGTCTTTAATTGTAATTGATCGCGCATCAAGGACCCACACTGAAGCAGATCCTTCTCCTTCTTCAGGATAAGCGAGATCAATGCCTGCGGCATTGTCGGAGGGAGGGTCCTTTTCTCCTTTGCCTCATTGAAGGTTCTCATCAGGAGCGGGCTCAGCAGCTCCGAGAAAGTCTTATAAAGTTCTACGGGTAAGCCGTCCGGGCCCGGGGCCTTGCCCGTCTGCATGTCTGCCAGCCCCCTGACTACCTCCTCCAACTCAATCGGGGCCCTCGTCCCTCCACCCGCTCTGCTTCCACCCTTGGGAACCTCAACCGGTCCATGAACCGCCTCATCCCTTCCCCCTCCCCGGGGGGTTCCGACTCTTATAACCTCCCGTAGAGCTCCCTGAAGACTTAATTCACCCTCTCTGGGCTCAGCACCATGTTGCCTTCCCTATCCCGCACTCCCCCAATCTCTCTGGCCGCCTCCCTCCTGCGCAGCTGGTGCGCCAGCATCCTACTCGCCTTCTCCCCATACTCATACACTGCCCCCTTCGCTTTCCTCAGCTGCGCCTCCGCCTTCCCCATGGTCAGCAAGTCAAACTCCGCCTGTAATTTCCGGCGCTTGTTCAACACCCCCCCCCCCCCGCCCCCTCCCCCCGGGGCCTCCGCGTACCTCCTATCTACCCTGAGTATCTCTCCCACCAGTCTCTCCCTCTCCGCCCTCTCCTTCTTCTCTCTATGGGACCTAATGGAGATTAACTCTCCCCTAATGACCACCTTCAGAGCCTCCCAAACCACTGCCACCGTCACCTCTCCTGTGTCATTCGCTCCCACATAGTTCTCAATACTCCTCCTTATCCGCCCGCACACCTCTTTGTCCGCCAGCAGCCCCACATCCAGTCGCCAGAGAAGGCGCTGACCCCGTTCCGCCCCCAGTCGCATGTCCACCCAGTGCGGGGCATGGACCAAGACCGCAATGGCCGAGTATTCGACCCCCTCCACCCTCGGGATTAACGCCCTTGTGGTGAACCACTGTAATAGGAGATGTAAGGTAGGACCTGCACTACAGGTTCGCCGGTAGCTCCTGCCGGCTGGCTCCGCCCACGGAGAACTGTATAAATATGTATGACCTCCAGTGCCCTGCCATTTCACCAGCTGCAGCAGGAGGTCACACATCTGACTGTAATAAAGCCACAGTTGTATCCAACTATAGTCTTTGTGCAATTGATCGTGCATCAATTTATTACAGTCAGATTTTCCACAGAATGGATATCAGAATTAAGCCCAATCGCCTGCAGCTGGATCCTCACTCGCCCAACGCAAGGAAAGACTTTACTCACTGGCTAGCATGTTTTGAGGCCTACATCAACGCTGCAGACCCTGCGCCAACGGAGGCTCAGAAGATAAACGTCCTGTACTCCAGACTGAGCTCCAGTGGGTTCCCGTTGATCCAGGACGCCACGAATTACACAAAAGCAATGGAACTCCTCAAAGAACACTACGCGCAGAAGACAAACATGCTCTTCGCCAGGCATGTACTAGCCACCCACTCGCAACTACATGGTGAGTCCATCGAAAACTTCTGGCGGGCCCTACTTCCACTAATCCGGGACTGGGACTGTCAGGCCGTTACGGCCGCCGAACACGCGAATCTCCTCATGGGCGTTGCCTTCGTGACGGGGATTGCGTCGGACCGCATCCGAGAACGATTGCTAGAAGGGGCCATGCTCGAACTGGCAGAGGTGAAAACCTTGGCGCTCTCCATGACGGTCGCATCCCGTAATGCACAATCGTACCTCTCCCGCCGCGCTGCCCACCCTTCTACTCCTTCCTACCCCTCCTGGACCCCGCCGACAACCTCCTCAGCCGGGGCCCTGCCTTCCCAATACGTCTGCGCTGCACTCCGATATGCGCACCCCGGGGGTCCCCTGTGCTACTTCTGCGGTCAGCAGAAGCACCCCCGCCAACACTGCCCGGCCCGCACTGCCGTTTGTAAAGCCTGCAGTAAAAAGGGCCACTTCGCGGCTGTGTGCCAGGCCCACACAGTTTGCGCACACTATCGCCCCCTCTCCCATGCCCGACGCACAATGGGAGCCGCCATCTTCTCCTCCCGGGTCCATGTGCAATCAATGTGCGCCGCCATCTTGTTCCCCTTCAGCCACGTGCGCTCCATCTAGTTCCGACCCTGCAATGTGCGCACCGTGGCCGCCGCCATCTTGCCCCGACCCCGCAATGTGCGCACCATGGGCGCCGCCACCTTGTCCCCCACAGGGTCTCCGGACATCCCGACATCGGAACCGCACACGCTCGCCACCCGAAGCATCCGATGGCTACCCGGAGGAGCTCGCTTTGATGACGCTGGACCAATCCTGCCCGCACAGCCTGGCCACCGCGTCGACCTCGTGCCTGCTGGACTCCGGGAGCACCGAAAGCTTTGTTCACCCAGATACGGGAAGGCGTTGCTCCCTCGCAGTCCACCCTGCCAATCAAAGGATCTCCCTAGCCTCCGGATCTCACTCCGTCCTGATTTGAGGCTTTTGTACAGTCACCCTCACGGTCCAGGACGTAGAATTTAGTAACTTCCGCCTCTATATCCTTCCTAATCTCTGCGCTGCACTCCTGTTGGACCTGGACTTCCAGTGCAACCACCAGAGCCTCACCCTCAAATTCGGCGGGCCCTTACCCGCCCTTACCGTTTGCGACCTCGCGACCCTCAAGGTCGATCCCCCCTCCCTTTTTGCGAATCTAACTGTGGATTGCAAGCCCGTTGCCACTAGGAGCAGACGGTACAGCACCCAGGACAAGACCTGCATCAGGTCCGAAGTCCAGCGGCTGCTTAAGGAGGGTATTATCGAGGCCAGCAACAGCCCCTGGAGAGCCCAAGTGGTAGTGGTTAAAACTGGGGAGAAACACAGGATGGTCGTGGACTACAGCCAGACCATCAATCGGTACACGCAGCTCGACGCGTACCCCCTCCCACGCATATCTGATATGGTCAATCAGATTGCGCAGTAGCGGGTCTTCTCAACAATTGACCTGAAATCCGCCTACCACCAGCTCCCCATCCGGAAGTCGGACCATCCATACACTGCCTTCGAGGCGGACGGTCGCCTCTATCACTTCCATAGGGTCCCTTTCGGTGTCACAAATGTGGTCTCGGTCTTCCATAGAGAGATGGACCGAATGGTCGACCTGTACGGTTTGCGGGCCACCTTTCTGTACTTAGATAATGTCACCATCTGCGGCCATGACCAGCAGGGCCACGATGCCAACCTCGATAAATTCCTCCGCACTGCCACTCTTCTCAACCTGACCTACAACAAAGAGAAGTGTGTGTTCAGCACGACCCGGTTAGACATTCTCGGCTCTCTAGCCCAAAACGGACTTCTCGGACCCGACCCCGAGCGCATGAGCCCCTTCATGGAACTTCCCCTCCCCCACTGCCCCAAGGCCCTCAAACGCTTTCCTACTACGCTCAGTGGGTCCCAAACTATGCGGACAAGGCCCACCCACTCATTCAGTCCACCCAATTCCCCCTTGCGGCCGAGGCACAACATGCTTTCGCCCGCATCAGAGCAGACATCGCCAAGGCCGGGATGCGCGCAGTGGATGAGTCACTGCCTTTTCAAGTAGAAAGCGACGCTTCAGACGTCGTCCTTGCCGTCACTCTAAACCAGGCAGGCAGACCCGCGGCATCTTTTCCCGCACCCTTCATGCCTCTGAAATTCGACACTCATCCGTCGAGAAGGAGGCCTAAGCTATCGTTGAATCTGTGCGGCATTGGAGGCATTACCAGGCCGGTAAGAGATTCACTCTCCTTACGGACCAACAGTCAGTTGCCTTCATGTTGGATAACACACAGCGGGGTAAGATCAAAAATGATAAAATCTTTCGGTGGAGAATCGAGCTCTCCACCTATAATTACGAGATTCTGTATCGCCCCGGTAAACTCAACGAGCCCCCAGACGCCCTCTCCCGAGGTACATGTGCCAGCGCACAAGTGGACCAATTCCGGGCCCTACACGACAGCCTTTGTCACCCAGGGGTCACTCGATTGTACCATCTGGTCAAAGCTCGCAATCTGCCCTCCTCCGTCGAGGAAGTAAGGACAGTCACCAGGGACTGCCAGGTCTGTGCGGAGTGCAAGCAGCACTTCTACTGGCCGGACCGTGCATGCCTGGTGAAGGCTTCCAACCCCTTTGAACGCCTCAGCGTGGATTTCAAAGAGCCCCTCCCCTCCACCGACCGTAACACGTACCTTCTCAGTGTGGTCGATGAGTACTCCAGATTCCCATTCACCATCCCATGCCCCGATATGACGCCTGCCACTGTCATCAAGGCCCTCAGCACCATCTTCGCTCTGTTCGGTTTCCCCGCCTACATCCACAGTGATAGGGGATCCTCATTCATGAGCGATGAGCTGCGTCAGTTCCTGCTCAGCAGGGGTATAGCCTCCAGCAGAACGACCAGCTACAACCCCCAAGTAGAACGGGAGAATGGGACGGTTTGGAGGGCCGGCCAGCTGGCCCTACGGTCCAGGAACCTCCCAGCCTCTCGCTGGCAGGAAGTCCTCCCTGACGCTCTGCACTCCATCTGGTCACTATTGTGCACCGCCACTAATAACACACCCCATGAACGTGTTTTTACCTTCCCCAGGAAGTCCACATCCGGGGTATCGCTCCCGACTTGGCTCGCTGCTCCAGGACCGGTCCTTCTCCGTAGGCACGTCTGATTCCACAAGGCGGACCCCTTGGTGGACAGGGTTCACCTACTCCACGCCAACCCTCAATATGCCTATGTTGAGTTCCCCAACGGCCGCCAAGATACTGTCTCACTCAGGGACTCAGGTTCCATCCCAACACCCCACCCCCCCCACCAATGCGCCCTCCCCCATCTCCCACCGTGCCGCCAATATTGACCCCACCAGACCACCCCCCCCACTCCCCTTTTCCGCACAAGAGGACAAAGAGGACTTCGGCACGCTCCCGGAGTTCCCCGATGACTGGCCTGCATCAGCACCGCCACCACCGTCATTGGTACCACTTACACCACCGCCAACACCGACTTCACTGCCACCATTACGCCGCTCCCAACGAAGCACCAAAGCACCGGACCGGCTGAACCTTTGACGGACTCCGGACCGTCAACATGGACCTTTCTATCCCTACCACTGTACATAATTGCACTAATTGTATATGGTTTCACGTCACCCCTGCCGGACTCATTTTTAACAGGGGGTGAATGTGGTGAACCACTGTAATAGGAGGTGTAAGGTAGGACCTGCACTACAGATTCGCCGGTAGCTCCTGCCGGCTGGCTCCACCCACGGAGAACTGTATAAATATGCATGACCTCCAGTGCCCTGCCATTTCACCAGCTGTAGCAGGAGGCCTCACATCTGACTGTAATAAAGCCATAGTTGTACCCAACTTTAGTCTTTGTGCAATTGATCATGCATCAGCCCTACTCAGCACAACTCCTTCGCCCTTGGCCGTGCAAACCTCCAGGGGACCACTCCCCCCATCTGTACAATGAACTCCCGCCATCGGCCTCTTTCCCGACCTGGACTTGGAACGATCCAAGCTCGGATCCAAGACCGTATTAAAGTTCCCTCCCATTATCAGGTGGGTGATCTCCAAGTCCGGGATCCTACCCAACACGCGCCTCATGATGTCCGCATCGTCCCAGTTCGGGGCATATACATTCACAAACACCACCCGGGCCCCCTGTAGCTTGTCACTCACCATTATATAGCCCCCCGCCCCCCTTTTCCGCCACGATGCTCCCCGCCTCAAATGCCACTCGTTTACTGACCAAACTGGCCGCCCCTCTGGTCTTGGAGTCTAACCCCGAGTGATACGCCTGTCCCACCCATCCTTTCCTCAGCCTCGTTTGGTCAGCGAGCTTTAAGTGCGTCTCTTGCAACATGGCCACGTCTGCCTTCAACCCATTCAAATGCGACAACACGCGGGACCGCTTGACCAGACCATTCAGGCCCCTCACGTTCCACGTGATCAGCCTGGTCGGGGGGGTGTACCCCCCCAACCCGCCGACTAGCCATCTCCCTTTTTCGGCCAGCCGCGTGCCCCCGCCTCCCTCCTCCAGCTCTCCCCCAGGCGGCCCCCCCTCGCCCGACTCTCCATCCATACCCCTCACCTGGCTCCCCTTCAGTCAGCAAAGCAGCACCCCTTCCCCACCCGCCCCCCCCCAGCCCCCCACATCCCCCCCCTTGCCAAGCATCCGCTTAGCTCTGGTTTACCCCCCATTGTGCTTCCGTGAGTCAGCTCACCTCACCCATGCTGACCCCGGCCGCTCCCGCCTCTATATACAAAACCTTAACTTGTTGCCTCCTTCGGGCCACCCTCCCCCCCGCTCCCCCGCAGGGTAGAGGGGCAAGCGCCATCTGGGACCTCGCCGTGCGCCGGACAGCCCGTCCTGGGCGTTTCCCGCCCCCTAGCACCGAACACCTGGAAAACAAACAAAACAAACAACAAAACCACCAACCAAACTAGGGCAGACAGGCCCATCAACTTATGTTCTACCCGCCGTCCTCACCTTGGTCCCTCCCCACCCGCACATTTCACCCCCATACAAAAGTCTCTTAGTTCAGGTCCAGTGTCTCCTGCCTGATGAACGACCAAGCCTCGTCTGGGGTATCAAAATAGTGGTGCCTGTCCTGGTATGTTACCCACAGCCTCGCCGGGTGCAGGAGCCCAAACTTCACCCCTTTACTGTGGAGGACCTCCTTTGCCCGATTAAAACCTGCACGCCTCCTCGCCAGCTCAGCTCCCAGGCCCTGGTAAATTCGAATCTCGCCGTTCTCCCACTTACTGCTCCGCTCTTTCTTCGCCCACCCAGGACTCGCTCCCGGTCTGCCAAGCGCTGAAACCGTATTACCATCGACCTCGATGGCTCGGTTACCCTTGGCTTTCTGGCGAGAACCCTGTGCGCCCCCTCCAGCTCCACGGGCCGCCGGGAAGGCCCCCGCGCCCATCAACATCCCAGCATTGTGGCCACGTACGTGCTCTCGTCTGCCCCCTCCGCTCCTTCGGGAAGGCCCAGGATCCGCAGATTATGGCTCCGAGACCTACACTCAAAGTCATCCAGCCTCTCTTGCCATCTCTTATAGAGCGTCTCGTGCGCCTCCACCTTCACCGCCAGGCCCAGGATCTCATCCTCGTTCTCCGCCACCTTCCCCCTCACCTCCTTGATCTCCTTCTCCTGCGCCTTCTGGGTCACCACAATTCTTTCCATGGAGGCCAGCATCTCCGTTTTCAGCTCCATGAAGCCGTTTTTAAGGAGCTCCTGCTGTTCTCTGGCCCACTGGGCCACACCTCCCGATCTTCTCCGGCCGCCATTTTGTCCTCCCGGACCTTCTCGACCTTATTCCCCGGGTTCGTGCGTCTGCCGGCTACGCTCCTGGTTCTCTCCATGCACCACAGGGGGGAACCTATGCCACATCCGTTCCTTCGCCGGTGCCTCCTGTCAATTACCGCCGCCGCTCCTTTTAGCAGCCCGAAAAGCCGACCCCGGCGGGAGCTGCCGTTCGCGTGACCAAGCAGGTCATGGCCGCTACCGGAAGTCTCGTTCTCTGCCCCTTTAAGGGCCTTAGTGACCCCCAACTGTCTGGATCACCAGCTCTCTCCTCCTGGTGAGACTGGCAGCGCTGACTGCCTGTGCCACCACCTCCAAGGTGGTGTTCAGGAGGGCAGGCTTGAATCTGCGGCCCACCCTGGGGAAGAGGAAGTCCCTCTGCTCCTCACTGGCATGGAGTGTGGGCCACCTCACACTCCCGATCTTGGGGGCAGGTCTCATGTGAACCATCTTCGTGACTGCAATGAGTGTGTGGTAAGTAGAGCGCTTAAAAACAGCTCCAGCTGTCAGGCTCTTTAGCGCTAACTCCGGCCCCAGCAGTTAGAACTCCAGCATTATTGTTCTGTCATAATAATGAAGCAGGAGGAGAAGTAGCAGCAGGAAAGGATGTGGGCAAGGAGAGTGAATCATTGCTATGGAAGATGAAAACTCTGAGATATTACCTGCTTCAGAGAATTTACAGGCCCTGCAAATTTGCTAAGTTTCTTAAGGTGTTGGAAGGGTCACTTCACCAAAGTGCCAATCGAGCCAATCGCATTGCAAACACACCTGCTGAGAAGTGCTCCAATGAGGCCTCCGCCTCTCTCAGAGATTTTACTGAGAAAGTCTAGTTTCACGCTCTACATCAGCAGCAGATTAAGGGCTGGATTCTCCGTTGCGGGTCCGCCCCTTAACTGCTGCTAGCGAGGACGGAGAATTTGGCCACGTTGTTTGCTGATGGTGGGATTGTCTACTCCCGCTGCTTATCAATGGGATTGCCTGCTGAAGTCACTCCATGCCGGCGGGAAACCCTGGGCAGGGGTGCACTGCCGGCGGGACCAGAGTATCCCGCCGTCAGTGAATTGCCGGGGAATTCTGGCCTAAATGTCTCACATAGTTTTTTTAAAATATATTTTTATTGGCATTTTTCATTTTTTTCAGAGTAACAGCTCAATCTGTGGAGTTGCTTTTTATTTATAGAGATTTTTTACATGTGTTCTCTCCGTCTGCCATCCCTCCCCTCCTTCCCTCCCTTCCCCCCATTAATAGTCTGTTTTTTCCCCCTAGTACTGACTTCTGCCCTGGGCGTCGCACACTGTGCTCTGCTCCTTTCTGTTCTGGTTTTGGTTGTCCTTGCGGGGTGGGGTGGGGGGGGGGGGGGGGGGGGGGGGGGGGCTCCTTGGCCCCTCCCTTTTCCCCTTGTTTTGTTCTGTGACTCACTTGGGTTCCCTCCTCTCCTCCCCTGCCCTTCCTCCTCTCTTCCTCTCCATTGTGTGTGCTCATATTTGTTTTCCTCCATCCCTCCTGGCCCACTCCCTCCCCCCCTCTCTTCCTAGTCGCCCTTGGCCTCGAACGGGTCTTGGAACAGGCTGATGAATGGCCCCCATGATGTTTCACATAGTTGCTACATGTGTAACTTTGCTGTTCAATGAGGCCCAGATCGGGACATTAGCTGCTTTAGAAGGACAACGACATAAGGGAAAGCATCAGGATAACTGACCCTCTGAGGAAACCTCAGTGTTTGGAACTGTTCTCATTTGATAGAACTCCTGACCCCCCCCCCCCCCCCCCCCCCCACTCCCCTCAACAAATAAATAACAAATCCTTCAATCAAGAACTCATCCTTTAACATCACATATCACGTTAGACTTCTTTGATTGTATATGACCATGCAACTCTTCAACATTTGATTGCATAAATCAGCATTAAAAAATGCATCCTTTTTCTGTATGCCTATTATAGCCATGAATAATAAAGAAAACATACGTGTACATTTTGTTTTAATTTTACAATGTTCAAAGTGAATACAAGCCACTTTTCCTCACACTGTGATGTCTAAGCCTGCTCTACTTCTCCCATGTTTCTCCTCGGTGTAACCCTGAAGATTTATTATCATGAAATGTGGCTGGTTGTTCTAGTGGTACAAAAAGGTCCTCGGACTGAGGCGGCCCTCCTCTGCCTGCAGCTTGCTCTTGGAAGGCAGTCACTGTTGGTTGCATCTCTGGAACTCTCCTTGGACAACTTGGTGCTGATTCCTATGTGCCTCTTACAAGATGCTTGGAGGGTGAAGGCCGAAAGCCTGACTTGTCCTGAGAAATTGAAGCCTTAACCCAAAAAGAAAATGCTGGAAAATCTCAGCAGGTCTGGCAGCATCTGTAGGGATCTCCCTACAGATGCTGCCAGACCTGCTGAGATTTTTCAGCATTTTCTTTTTGGTTTCAGATTCCAGCATCCACAATAATTTGCTTTTAAATTGAAGCCTTATGCAGATATACTTCAGTTGGTCCACTGAGCCCTTGATAAGCATCCCCATTGATTAGCAGGATGGCTAGTCTAATACCAGCTATCAGATCTTCCTGAGGCATAGCAGCCTGGGTCCCATCCACCAGGATTTGCATGCTGGCATCAGGGCATTATCCATTCTGTCCCCTGCTACCAGGGGGGAAGCAGTTATTTCTTCCATGGAGGAGAAATACTAACAGATCCATGGTTGCTTCCAGACGGGAGGCTGCTGCTGATTCCAGTAAAGCTACCACATGTCCCGTTCAGATCGAAAGAGCTCCTCAGATGTTCCCACAGCTAAGCCACAGCTGTCAGTTGCTGCACATTCCCAGAGACTGATGTCTACAATGTGGACATGATGTCCCTCTAACATTTTCCAGGTGACTACGTGCAAACACTGGGCCACATGACCCCCAAGGATGGCCTTGAATAGAACTATTTATATTCAAGATCTCAGGGTAATTCGTTTTTCTGAAGGGTTCTGTGTCTTGCTCCCTCGGAGTCTCTTGGTCATCTGACCTTGGTGTCATGCTTGACATCACCTTTAACATCATTGTCTCATTAACACAACCATTAACTCTTTACTTTACATTAACCTTTCCCTATCGTCATCAGGTCTGTGAACCTTTCCCATCAACAGACTACAGTTTTGGGAGCAGTACCACTGCCTCTCCTTCCAATTAAGTCACCTCTTTACAGATTTCTTCAATGATCACACTGCAGCACTCAATTCTTCAACATTTAGAACAAAGAAGGAAGAACGATACAACACAGGAACAGGCCCTTCGGCCTTCCAAGCCTGCACCGGTCATGATGCCACCCTTGGTCAAAACCCTTTGCACTTCCTAGTGCCGTATCCCTCTATACCCATCCGAGATACCTTCTGAATGCTGTTAATATATCTGCTTCCACAATCTCCCCTGGCAGCGCGTTCCAGGCACTCACCACACTCTGTGTAAAAAAACTGTCTCGCACAACTCCTCTAAACTTTGCCCCATGGACCTTAAACCTATGCCCCCGAGTGACTGGCCCCTCCACTCTAGGAAAGAGTGCCTGCCCATTCACTCTATCCATGCCCCTCATAATCTTGTAGACCTCTATCAGGTCGCCCCTCAACCTCCGTCGTTCTTATTAAAACAGTCCGAGTCTATTCTTTATTTTTAGCCACTCTGCATAGCTAACACACTCCAGACCAGGCAAAATCCTGGTAAACCTCCTCTGCACCCTCTCCAAAGCCTCCACATCCTTCTGGTAGTGTGGCGACCAGAATTGTGCTCAATATTCCAAGTGCGGCCTTACCAAGGTTCTATACAACTGTAGCATGACTTGCCAGCTTTTATACTTGATGCCCCATCCAATGAAGGCAAACATTCCATATGCTTTCTTGACTACCTTGTCCACTTGTGTTGCCACTTTCAAAGATCTGTACGCCCAGATTTCTCTGATTTTCTATACTCCTAAGCGTTTTGCCATTTACTGTATATTTCCTCTCTATGTTAGACCTACCAAAATGCATTACCTCACATTTGTTCAGATTAAACTCCATTTGCTATTCACTGCCCAAGTCTCCAACCTATCTATGTCCTGCTGTATCCTCTGACAATCCTCAACGCTATCTGTCACTCCACCAATCTTGGTGTCATTCACAAACTTTCTAATCAGACCAGCTACATTTTCCTCCAAATCATTTATGTATACTACAAACAACAGAGGCCCCAGCACCGATCCCTGTGGAACACACCTAGTCACAACCTTCCATTCAGATAAACACCCTTCTACTGCTACCCTCTGTCTTCTGTGACCGAGCCAGTTCTGTATCCATACCAATTTTTTAATTTCTCAATTAAGGGGCAATTTAGCCTGGCCAATCCACCTACCCTGCACATCTTTGGGTTGTGGGGGTGAGACCCACAGCAAGTTGCAAAACAATTTTTAAGCTTGCTTGGCTAATGTAACAATGGAGACTTCATGTCGAGAAAGCTGGAATCAAATATATATTTGATTCAATGCTCTACAAACTGCACTGGACTCCTGCCACCTCGTTGCCATGGAATTCAGCCCTTATCCTTGACAGTAGCACAAGCATAGTGTTAAATAGTTTTGCAACTTGCTGTTTTAATCTATGATGGAATCATGCTGTTTCATGCTGTTTTGTGTCTCTGCATGTCCAGAGATGACCTGAGGTTATGAGTGCTGAAATCCTCATTTTAAAATGGGTATTTAAAACTGGGGCTTAATATTTATGCTTAAACAGCTATCTTTTACCTATACTAGTTGTATCAGAAATACCTGGCTTCTACCCCCACGCAGACATGAGGAGGTTGTGCAAACTCGACACGGACAGTGACCCGGGACTGGGATCGAACATGGATCCTCGGCGCCATGAGGCAACAGTGCTAACGATGGCACCACCGTGGCGCCCTACCCTGCAACACTCATTACAAACTTGATTCAGACACTCGACTCAAAATAGTCAAAATGGTCCATGCTAACAAACTAGGAGGGCAATGGAATCAGAGGAAGGAGAATAGAGATTAAGCTGTGCAAAACATCTAAGTAAGCAGCACACAAAAAAAAAATCAAAGACATACTCCATGAAGGGCTTTGTAGGATGAAGCTGTAAGACGCCTAACGTAGCTGACTGGATAATTAAACATGTCCAACCAATTCCAAATAGAAATCAAAGTAAATAGAATGTTATGATACTTAATCTTAACAATAGAATGTAGTCAGAAGAGTGTAAACTGGACAATGCTCTTTCTGTTCACAATCACACCTTAATTTCTGTGTCCACCTTTGGTCTCTAAGACACAAAGCAGCAAAGCGTTGAAGACATCGCAGGGGAAAACTATGAAGCTGATCCCAGGTGTTAGGGATCTCGATTCTGAGGAAACACTGGAGACAGTTGGGTTTGGCAACCTGCAAATCAAGTGTTGGGGCGGCACTGTGGCACAGTGAATAGCACTGCTGCCTCACAGCACCAGGGACCCGGGTTCAATTCCGGCCTCGAGTGACTGTATGTGTGGAGTTTGCACTTTCTCCCTGTGTCGCCGGGTGCTCCCCTTTCCTCCCACAATCCAAAGACGTGCAGGTTAGGTGGATTGGCCGTGCTAGATTCCCCCTTAGTGTTCAAAGGTTAGGTGGGGCTACAGAGATTGGGTTGGGGAATGGGCTTGGGTAGGATACTTTTACAGAGGATCGGTGCAAACTCAATGGGCCAAATGGCTTCCTTCTGCACTGTAGGGATTCTATGAGAGGTGATCTTATGGAGATGTATAAAATAGTAAATAGCATGGAAAATGATAACATATTGTTTTAAATTGCAAATGTGGTAACAAGGGAATGTTTCTTCAAGCCAGGAACAGGCAATTTTTGGATTAATATTCTGAATTTGTTTTCACAAGAAGAGCAATCAACTCATGGAACTGAGGCCCAGCTGGTATCATAAAGACAAAATCCCAGGAATCAATTAAGAAGCAATTGGGTGCTGCAGTGCGGAGAACAAGAGCCTGATCCGACATGTATGAATTTGGATGGGATAAATGGTCTCGCTCATTTGTAGGTCACTGGTGATGTGTCAAATTTAAACATAATTCCCAATGTCACACTCAGCATTCTGATCATAGCACGTCCTCCCATAATCTGGAAATTCGTAACACAGCAGCGGAAACAGTTAAAGACCCAAATTGCACAGCCTCCTCAAATTCCGACAGCATCAACACCTATTTTAATGAAGGGCTGCAGTGTGAAATATTAATCAGTTTTTACTTCTCGGCTACTGACTAATCCATTGCACGGTTCCAGTGTGTTCTACTTTGTTTCAGATTGTAACCTTTCCCTTTATCTCTTACGAAGTGAGTGTGGAACTTCATTAGTCTTTAGAGACGTGATTCGAGCGTAGCATTTATTTACAATAACAGGTCCCACAAGTTATATAATAGTCATGTAACCAAAGATCCCCACCAAACATGCTGTGACTTTACAATAAGAATTTTTAAACCCACTATTCTTTTGTTGTGAATATATCCTCCCTGATTGATCCCTTGCGGGATCACACAATAGGTTTTCTGATGGCAAGGTTTAAACAAATCAGTCACTGGTATTACTATTCACAATGGACAACCATTTAAAGAAGGTTGTGTAGTCCTGCAAACATGCACAAGGAAAGATAAGAAAGACCACCAGTCCCTTTATATCCAGACCCTCACGCACTGTTCTCCCGCCTGTCATGAGATGCAAACATGCAACCAATGAACACTCAGAATAAGACACAACCAATGGGCAGTCAGGACACTCAGAGGTGGCATCACCACAAGGGGCCAAGACATAAACACTAAAAAGGGATGAGGCACTCACACCCTGCCTCTTTCCACAGACAGACATTAAGAGAGTTAGACAGGGTTTATCAGCAGCACCACACCCCAGCACGTGGCTTAGAGCAAGCTGGTACAGTTAGGCTGAGTTACTACAGTTAGATTAGCAGAGAGTCGAACTCATTTGAGAACTGTGTGAATAGTTCAATAAACACGTTGAACTAATTTCAGAGTCTGGAGCATCCTTTAGTTAAGACTGCATCAAGTAGCAGCCTGTGTTATCCGAAGCAGCATAACAAAACATGACACCAGGAGTGACTGTTCAATCTATTTAGTTCAACTCAGCAAGATCCGTGACAACCAGCTACTGAATACAGGCACTTTGGACAAAATTCAGGCTCCTCATCAGCTCAGGACCACCGGCAATCTTAGTGCCAACTGGCAATCATTAAAGCAGAAATTTCAACTATATGTGGAAGCATCCGGCCTCAATGGCGTGACCGGTGCTTGGAAGATAGCTCTTCTACTCACCACTGGGGGTGACCATACGATAGAGATCTTCAAGTCCTTTCACTTTTCCGAAGGGCAGGAAAAAACGAAGTACCAAACCATCCTGGACAAATTCGACAGCCACTGCGAGGTGGACGGCAACAAAATCTTCAAGCGCTACATCTTCAAGCAGAGGATGCAAGGTAAAGACGAATCCTTCACCTCCTATCTAACTAACCTTAGACTGCAATCCTGCAACTTCGGTGATATCACTGACTCCATGATCAGAGACCAAATCGTTTTTGGAGTCCACTCTAATCCTCTGCGAGAGCAATAGTTGAAAATCAAGCACATGACCCTGCCAATCGCGATTGAAACGTGTACTGTGCATGGCACTCTAAAAATCGCTATTCACAGTACAAAACGGCAGAAAGTGAAAAACAAGCCTCCCACGAGGTGGAGAGTGTTCATAGAACATAGAACATAGAACATTACAGCGCAGTACAGGCCCTTCAGCCCTCGATGTTGCGCCGACCTGTGAAACCACTCTAAAGCCCATCTACACTATTCCCTTATCATCCATATGTCTACCCAATGACCATTTGAATGCCCTTAGTGTTGGCGAGTCCACTACTGTTCAGGCAGGGCATTCCACGCCCTTACTACTCTCTGAGTAAAGAACCTACCTCTGACATCTGTCTTATATCTATCTCCCATCAATTTAAAGCTATGTCCCCTCGTGCTAGACATCACCATCCGAGGAAAAAGGCTCTCACCGTCCACCCTATCCAATCCTCTGATCATCTTGTATGCCTCAATTAAGTCACCTCTTAACCTTCTTCTCTCTAACAAAAACAGCCTCAAGTCCCTCAGCCTTTCCTCATAAGATCTTCCCTCCATACCAGGCAACATTCTGGTAAATCTCCTCTGCACCCTTTCCAATGCTTCAGGCCATCTCCCGGATGCAGCGCCTCCACATTGACGAAAGCGGCCATTTTGCGCGCTCTCCCCAGGGCCCGACGCATGCGCAATGCGATCGGGAACACGAAGCGGCCGAAAACCACATTGCGCAGGTGCAGATGTCCGAGAACCACACCGCACATGCGCAACGACACACTGAGCGAACGTCATGACGTGTGCGAACTGCGGCACCGCCTATTTTTTTAAAAACTGCCCTGCAAGAGGCAAACGCTGTTTAAACTGTGGGAAACCAAACCACTATGCAGCCCTGTGCAGATCTGCACCACCAGTCAGGAGCCAGCGCTCCCAATTCCGACAGCGGCGTATCAGAAATGTGCAACACCGAATGCATGACTCTGATCCAGGCACTGCGATGGATCCAGATGTTGAATACCTGGACAATACTTACCGAGTGGGCATTATTACGAAGTACGAATATGCCACACCGGCCAATCATCCTGCCCGTGGATTCCGAGGACGAATGACATGCAGTGGTGAAGGTCAACCACTGCCCCATCCAGTTCAAACTGGACACAGGTGCCTCCGCCAACCTGATTTCGCAGGTGGACTTCAAGTGAATCAAGAAGCCCCCCACAATCCTTCCAGCTGCCTGCAAACTCCTGGACTACAATGGAAACGCAATGAAAGCACTGGGGTCCTGCCATCTGCAGGTGTCCAGCCGACACACACAAGCAAGCTTACGCTTCGAGATTGTTAAACCAGACAGGGCGTCCCTGCTAGGTGCACACGCCTGCAAGCAACTGAACCTCATTCAAAGGGTCTACACCATGACGCCATCCCATTCGGATCTTCAGGCCAGCATCGACGACGTCCTAATCCGGTACCCAGATGTATTTAGCGGGATGGGCACGCTGCCCTACGAGTACAAGATTCTCCTGCGGCCTGATGTCAAGCCAGTGGTCCACGAACCACGACGTGTCCCTGCTCCACTGAGAGAGCGCCTGAGGCAGAGCTCACGAGTCTACAACAAAAAGGCATCATCTCCAAGGTCACTGAACTAACCGGCTGGGTCAGCTCGATGGTGTGCGTAAAGAAGCCTTCGGGGGACCTACTCATCTGCATTGACCCCAAGGATCTAAACAAAAACATTATGCGGGAATATTACCCCATCCCGAAGAGGGAAGAAATCACGAGTGAGATGGCACACGCACGCTTCTTCACAAAATTGGACGCATCCCAAGGATTTTGAGAAATCCAACTTGAAGAATCCAGCAGAAGGCTCTGCACCTTCAACACGCCTTTTGGCAGATTCTGCTACAACCAAATGCCATTTGGCATTATCTCGGCATCAGATTTTCCATCGCATCATGGAACAGGTGATGGAGGGAATAGAAGGGGTTCGTGTCCACGTTGACGATATCATAATCTGGTCCACAACCCCAGAGGAACATGTGTTGCGACTCAAGAAAGTATTCCGACGCATACATGAACATGGCCTCAAGCTAAACAGGTCCAAGTGCTGAAGTTCCTGGACGATCAGATTTCGCAACATGGTGTGCGCCCGGACACAGACAAAATTAAAGCCATCGAGGCAATGAAAGTCCCCAAGGACAAGAAGGCAGTACTGCGCTTCCTGGGAATGGTCAATTTCCTTGGCAAGCTCATCCCGAATTTGGCCACACACACCATGGTCTACGCAACTTGGTAAAAAAATCAACCGCCTTTGAGTGGAAGGCGGAGCACCGAACAGAGTGGCTGGAGCAGAAAGCCAAGCTCACCACTGCACCCGTCCTTGCATTCTTTGACCCAGACCGAGAGACCAAGATATCTACAGATGCGAGAAAGGATGGCATTGGGGCAATGTTGCTTCAAAGAGACGACACGTCATCCTTGGTACCAGTAGCATAGGCGTCACAGGCAATGACACCCACTGAGTCCAGATATGTGCAGATTGAGAAGGAGTGTTTAGGTCTTCTCACCGGCATCCTCAAATTTCATGATTATGCCCACGGCTTGCCAACATTTACTGTTGAGACGGATCATAGGCCTCTGGTCCACATCATCCAAAAGGACCTGAATGACATGACGCCTCGTTTGCAGAGAATTCTGCTCAAACTCCGGAGGCATGATTTCAATTTGGTGTACACACCTGGCAAGGAGATCATCATTGCTGATGCTTTGTCCCGCTCCGTCAACTCACCCAGTGAACCACTGGAGATCATCCAGTACATTGAATTGCAGGTACAACTGTGTGCAAGCACTCTCCCGGCAACAGATGAGAAGATCGTCCCCATCCAAGAAGAGACGGCCAAAGACCCCCTGTTGCAGCGAGTCATCCACAACCTCAGCAGTGGCTGGCAGAAAGGGAAATGCCCTCAATTCTACAACGTCAAGGACGACCTGACTCTGATCGGCATCTTGGTCAAGCTGGACAGGATAGTCATCCCGCTACGTCACCAGAGCATGGTGCTGCGGCAGATTCATGAGGGACACATGGGCGTAGAAAAGTGCAGTCGCAGGGCCCGGCAAGCTGTCTACTGGCCCCGCATCAACCAGGACACCACGGACATGGTCCTCTCTGAGTCCGCCCCGCAAGAAGATGGCGGACGGATCTTGCGGGGCCGCGGAAGGAAGGAGGTCCTCCTTCAGAGAGGACGGCCCGACGATCGGTAGGCACCGGTCGCGGGCCATGCCACACTTGAGGTGCCCCCCGGTGCAGGATCTCCCCTCCCACCCCCGCAGGCCGCCCCCCCCAGCGTTCTTGCACTGTTTCAGACGGCAGCGACCAGGTGTGGACGGCGCCGGGGGGGGGAACCCGCCATTTTGGCCTGGCCCCTTGGCCCATCCTGAGAATAGCGAGGGTGCCGGAGAATCGCCATTTTGGGTGTCTCCGGCGATTCTCCGGCCTGCGGCCCGCGGAACTCGACGGGGCCGTTCCCGCCGCTTGGGAGAATCGCGGGAGGGCGTCGGACCGGCGTCCCGGGAAATTTTGGCGGCCCAGGCGATTCTCCCAACCGGCGCGGGAGTGGAGAATCTCGCCCATGGCCTCCAATTCAGGTTTCCCCACAAGATGAAACATCCTCTCAGCCACCTTGCCCAGTCCCCTCAGAATCATATATATTTCAATAAGCTGATGGTGGTGGGTGGGGAGAGGGGTACACTGCGGGGAGTGGTTTTAAGGCAATCACACTCCTGCTCCTGACCCATATGTAGAGGTAAAGAAGCTGCTATAGTTTAAATCTTCCTCTGCTCTTGTTGGTAATGAGGGGTAAAATCATGGCTAATATCTTATTAAACCTACTTAAATGATTGGTTGGACTGAAATTGAGTTAATACATCCAGTTTACCGGCGGCACGGTGGTACAGTGGTTAGCACTGCCGCCTCACGGTGCAGAGGACCCAGGTTCGATCCCGGGTCACTGTCCATGTGTAGCTTACACATTCTCCCCGTGTCTGCCTGGGTCTCATACCCACAACCCAAAGATGTGCAGGGTAGATGGATTGGCCACACTAAATTGCCCTTTCATTGGAAAAAAAAGAATTGGGTACTCTAAATTCAATAAAAAAATTAATGAATACATCCAGTTTACTTTTGAAAGAATGTCAAGGTTATGGAAAGGCTGCAGTATAGGTTCACTAGCATGAGACAAGGATTTGATGCTTGAGTTATGAAGAAATATTAAAGAAACAGAACTCTTTTTATCAGTCAGGGAAAGATAAAGATAAATCTGACAGAAGTGTTCAAACACATGAGGGCCTTCGATAAGATAAATCAGGGTAAATTATTTCCACCCATTAATGGGTCCCATAACAGTCTATCATCGCGGATACCCTCTGATCAACTCAACTCTCGTGCTTGCTAGTCCTGACCAACATCCTGCCCCCTCACATAATGAGGGAGATTGCAACAAGAAAGCTCCTGGGGACGATCTATATCGATCAAGTGGTCACCTGAGAACGTGGTTGACATCACATACAGACAATTGCAATATGAGGTGAAGGCCAGAGTCCTCAAGGGAGCTTCCCCACAAGCTGCATACATTCTTCGCCATCAGAGATGAATTAACCATATAGGGTGGACTGATACTGTGTGGCCAACTATTTGTCATCCCTACTTATCTTCACAGGTACTATACCCAACAACTTCACCCTGAGTTGGAAGCAACCAGATACAGGACCAATAGATACACTATTCTGGCCCTCCAAGTACGCAGATACGGAGAGGGAGGTTTCCAGATGTGAACTGTGCAATGCACTCCAGCCACATCAAGCAAAAGAATCACTGCACTTGCATGAGGTCCCAAACCTCCCATGGACATTCACAGGAGCTGATATCTTCGAATGAAATCTTAAACAACATTTAATTTTAGCCGATTTGTGTTCCGGATGGTTTAAACTCGACTTCCTGCCAAACATGATGAGTAACACCGTCATCATCAAGCTCAAGAGACACTTTGCCACACATAGCATCTTGCAGAGATTCATGACAGACAACATTTGCCAATTTGTCTCCACTGAATTCCAGAACTTTATACACACATGGGACTTTGAGCATATCATGAGCAGCCCCCTGTATCCACTTAAACGGTTTGGCGGAACGGGCGGTTCGCTCAGTCAAACATCTTCCAGAGAAATATGTATGGGATCGCACGGATTACTATGCTGCATTCCTCAGCTCGAGAAATTTTCCATGACAGGGCATGCCCTCATCAGCACAACAACTCTTTTCAAGGAACACCAGGATCACAATTCCTACTGCTAAGGCTCTGCTGCAGCACAAACCTGGAACCAATGTGAATGATACCCTCATGCAACGCTGATTGAGAAGCAAAACGAACCATGATCAAGATGCCCACACACTTGGCCTTCTAGCACATGGTCAAATGGTCAGGATTCAGACTGCATGTGGCCATGACAAGTTGGCGGTGGTACACAGCCATGTCCCATAACCGAACATTTACGTGGTAGCCTCAGATGGTGCCCACGACATTCGCAACAGCCATTACCTCCTATCAGAACAAGCACCCACAAATGACACAGCACTTCAGGCACTCTGGCACAGGCCCCCTGTTGTGTTATGTACTCTGGGATAACACAGGCTGCAACTCGATGCACCTTTGACCAAAAGATACTCCAGTCTTTGAAGTAAGTTCAATGTGATTTATTGAACCATTAGCACAGTTCTCTATGAGTTCGACTCTCCTGCTAATCTTGCTATAGTAACTCAGTCTAACTAACCAATCTGCTCTAAGCCACGTGGTGGGTGTGATGTTTCTGATCTGCCCCTGTCCTACTCTCTTAAGTGTTGCCTGTGGAAAGAGACAGATCATGTGTGCCCTGTCCTTGTATATGGATTGTGTAATGCCCCTTGTGGTAGTGTCACCTCTGGGTGTCTTGACTGCCCATTGGTCGTGTCCTATTCTATATGTTCATTAGCTGTATGTCTGCATGTCATGACATCTCTTGTGCTTCCTCTAGTGTTTACTTAGTCGTAGTGTATTTACATTAACCCCTTGTGTATTTACAGTGATGCATATCCCCACATCCCCCCTTTTTTCGTGTTACACATTTTCTGTACAGTGTTAAAGAAAAATTGAACAAAAACAGGTAAATAAGTGAAGACATGTACAAGTTATGATGACTGTGATGACGATACAAGATCAAAGAAAGTTATGATGACATTGAGGATTGTACAATACCAAATAATAGTTATGATGACGTTGAGGATTATACAATACCACATAATAGTTAAGAGTCCAAAGTTCATGAATTTACACGGTCGAGTGGCTTTCTTGTGCTGTTATGGAAGTGTCGATGTTGATGTTGTCATTCCCTTGTGAACGCCGTCAGTGTCCTAGTGTTTACGTAACCAAGAAGTCATCAGGAGGTGTTCAAATGGTCAAATCACTTCATTGTCTGAGGTGGACTCTTTGTTTTTATGCTTGTGGTAGCAATTCTTGATGACATCTTTCCTGAAAGCTGGTTTGCTTGTCCGTAGTGTAGCAAACGTGAATTGGTAAGATGCGTTGACATGCCATGGTATGTTTGTACTTTCGCCATTGTTCTGAGCTGTACCATGTCGTACCAGTTGTTGTTCTATTGTTGTTGTCATTGTTGTTATTGACGTGCTTTTTGTTTTGTTTGTTGCCTCTGGTACGCTTCTTGTTGTTGTCTTTGTTGTTGTTTGTGTAGGTTTTGTTGTCGTGTTTGTTGCGCTCAATGACCACACCGAGTGGAGAATTTGAGTCCTTCACAAAGTTACTTGTGTCAGTGTCCTTTGTGGCATCTGCTGTTTCATTGAGCGTGCCGTCTCTGATTCCTCGGTTCTCCCCGTCTGGAGTCATGTTCGTTTCACTTGAATCATCTTTGGCTTGTCGATGCTCCCGTCTGGAGTTATTTCAGGTTCTTGTGGAGAGGCTCGAATAGATGAGGTTTGAATTAACATGGTGTCACTGGAGTCACGAGTAGCCTCACTTTGATTGTCGAGTGCCTCTGTACATACTAACTGAGATCTGTCAGTCTCGCTGAGATGTCGCACATCTTGTATGGGAATTGTGAAACCTTTGTCACTTGTCGCACATACATTGGGTAGACCTTCAGTGTCTTCTTGTCGGTTAGATGAGCTGGGTAGGATGTCAGAGTCTTCTTCTGGTGGCTCAAATAATCTGGGTAGACTGTCATACTCTTTTTGTTGTTCACGTGAGCGTGGTAGACTGTCATGGTCGTCTTGCTGTGCACTTGAGCGTGGCAGACTTGCGTTGTCTGCTGCTGGTTGCTCAGATAAGGTTGCTAGACCTTCATGGTCTTGTTCATGCAAGGACTGCGCTCTGGAGTCTTGCGTTGCTTCCATCGTGCAGTCTGTCAATGAGCTCGCTGTGGAGGCTTGTACCGCTCTCTCTGTGGGGTCTGGCATCGTTCCCTGTGTGGAGTCATTCAGTGGTCTCGCTGTGGAGTCGATCTGTGGGCTCTCAACGGAGTCATGCAGTGGTCTCGCTGTGGAGTCTGTCATTGCTTTCTGTGCGGAGTCGGGGACTCTTTGTGGTGCGTGGACCATTCTCTTGGCATCAGGCCGCTCTCTGTGGGCTTGTACCGCTCTCTGTCTCTTGGCGTCAGGCCACAGCAGAATCCTGTACTCATGGGTCGGGATGTGGTCTATGCTGGGCTGAAGGTCCTCAAATCCGAAGAACTCGTCCATGACTGTGTCGGATGCTTCAATGTACAACACATCTCGTTGCGGTTTGGATTTGGTACTGAGGTCGCCACGTCCAATGATGAAATCATCGTCTGAGTCATCGTCTTCAAGGACTAAATCATCTCTTAGAGCATGCTAACTGCTTGTTGTAGGGTTCTGTAGAGGTTACTTTCAACTACTGGTCGAAGTTCAGGCATTGTACTGTCGTTCCAGGTGAAAGAATTGTGATTTCTGGCTTTAAATTTTTTTTCACTATTTTTGGACATTTCCCCTTTAAGTGGGCGTGGTCCGGGGCCTCTGCCATCATGACGCTTGTGACGTAGAGCGTAGGAATGGATTGCCCATACGCAGCTTGCTTTTCCTTCACTGTGCGCTCTTTTCGCAACTGCGCATGCGCGGCTTCTCGCGCATTCGCAAAATACTGTTTCGCCGGTTCACGTCTTCTCCGGAACAGCGCATGTACGGCTCCTTGCGCAAGATGGCTGCCAATCAAAATTGCCGTCTGCTTCTGTTACAAGCCTACCTTTGCATCGTGGTGAGTATAGGTGCCAGTTTTACCGATTTCTGTTGTGATCACCTCACAGTAGTTTTCAAACTTGTCCAGGACTGTCTGGAAGTCTCGCTTGTCCTGCCCTTTGGAGTACTTGAAGGAGTTGAAGATTTATGTTGCACTTTCACCCGCAATGGTGAGTAGAAGATCTCGGTCGGATGGTACCATGTAAATCTCAAATCTCTGCTTGAATGCACGCCAGTGGCACTGAGATTGCCGTGGTACCTGAGCTGCTGAGGAACCAGAATCTTGATCACCTTGCCTGGGTAGTGTTGCTGGTAGTCACGGATCTTGCTGAGTTGAACTATATATATTCAACAGGCACTACTGGTACCATGTTGTGTTATGTACTCTGGGATAACACAGGCTGCAACTCGATGCAGCTTTGACCAAAAGATACTCCAGTCTTTGAAGTAAGTTCAATGTGATTTATTGAACCATTAGCACAGTTCTCTATGAGTTCGACTCTCCTGCTAATCTTGCTATAGTAACTCAGTCTAACTAACCAGTCTGCTCGAAGCCACGTGGTGGGTGTGATGCTTCTGATCAGCCCCTGTCCTACTCTCTAAGTGTTGCCTGTGGAAAGAGACAGAGCATGTGTGCCCTGTCCTTGTATATGGATTGTGTAATGCCCCTTGTGGTAGTGTCACCTCTGGGTGTCTTGACTGCCCATTGATCATGTCCTATTCTATGTGTTCAATAGCTGTATGTCTGCATGTCATAATGTCTCTGGTGCTCCCTCTAGTGTTTGCTTAGTCATAACACATTAACCCCTTGTGCATATCACCACACCCTACACCTGAGGACGTGCAAACTCTTCCAGAGGCCAATGCAGCGAGCCCTGCACCCAATGAACATACTGATCGAATGCTCAAGGTCCACACAGAGGGCACCAGCCAGAATAAGTCTACAACATCACCAACTGGCGTAACAACATTCTCAGAGTGCCTGAGCAAACCAAACATGAGGTTCCAGGACTTTATTACCACTAAGCCTGGAACTGGCTTTCGAATTTCAACTTTCTACAACAAAAAAAGGGGCGTGGGGGGAAGGGAAACGCAATGGGCAATGTGCCAGCTCCATTGGCTTAATCTGTGCCTTACTCTTTATATAAATAATTATGAATTGTTAGCTCACTTGCAATAGTCTGTACATGGTCTCCTATTGAGCACTCTAACAATCTCATGCCACCAGGTGTTTCAACTAAACAGAGAAGATGTAGACAGAGTGGTCACACAGTAACGTGATGACTTGGCTACATAAGAGAACATGTGGCGGGAGCACAAGAGTTATCCCTGGGAGCGCGGGCAGAGCACAAGTGTTGAAGTAGATGCTAAGCTAGTGAATAAAATACTCTTCGTTGAAAGTCCTATCTGTCAGTGATTCAGGAACCTACAACATCCACAGTCCATAACAACGCAAGCCTGCTGCTACATGCTGCACAAGGACTTCCACCAGCTGCTCGCCTCCACCAGCCTGTACGGCTAAGAGCACTCTGCCAAGGAATAATTGCAGAGGCCCTGTGGCAGCAGGCAGGGAGCCAAAATGCCAATATGCCTCATCACAGATCCCACCACAGCCGGCTCACTGGGCTGCCACACCAACATTAGACACTTCCCGACCGTTTCCTCGCTGGTTAAGGCCTTTGTGCAGCAAACTGGCACCTTGGGCCTTGCAGGGCACCCCAATGACATCATTGAAGACTATTCCCTGACAAAAGTCAGCAGAGGGGCTCAGAGAGATCCATTTAGCCACCAGCCAAAGCTTGGTGGCTAAATGCCTGGTTTGCTGATTACCGCACACACTAAGAAAAAAAACGAGTCCCTCGCCATGGGGAGAAGTCACAACCAAAAGAACAAAGGGAGAGGTTAAGAGATTTATTTTTACACAGAGGTTTGGTGGAACACACCGGAAACAATGGAGGAAGCAAAACTCAGAATAGTTCTTAAGGGGAAGTGGAGAAAAGTGAGCAGGGGAATTAGACTAAGTGAATGGCAGTCGCAAAGGGTCCTGCACAGCCACTTTGTGCTCAATGGCCTTGTTTTGTGCTTTAAGATTATGACTTCATACATTTATCTAAGGCAGCCAAGCACCCATGACCAATACTCTCTCTAGACCGTGCAGCCACAAAGTTGTGCATTCATGTAGCAATCCACAATGTGCAGTGCAAAATAACAAATTGGTTACGCACAGCCAAGGTTCCCTTTGACATGTGCACAAGCTCGGCTGTGCAACAATCTTAAAGGGACCACACAGTGCAACAGACTGGCACAACAACTAAAAAAATAAATGGTGGGTACATTGCCCCTGACCTTTCTCAATCTCAAATAACTCTATATTGAGTACCTCTATATTACTGCTCCCTGCAGCTCCTGCATTCAGTCAGATGAGCTTTGAGCTTCAATTTAACACTCTGTATAAAGAACATTTCACATTAAGTGCTTGCAAACAGCTGGCATTGAAGACTGCAAAAGATTTTCATTGGAACTTCCTGAAGACACAAAATAATCTGTGGATCAATTGCAGGCATTAAAACTTTAAAAACATTTGAATTAAATAACACCTTATAATGCTTACAAGTATTTTTGTTTGGTTACAAACAAATCATGTGAGGTATAAATAACATTACGGCTTCAGAAGCTCAAGGATAAAATCGAGAAGCTTCAAACCAACTCTGAGACCAGAAAGATTGTTTTTCCCCACAGAATTGTGGATAAGTGGGAATGATGGCATGCGAAAGCACTTAGTGCTGTGTCAATTAACAGGCTTAAAAGAGAGCTGAATGAATATTTGATTAGGTAGAGGAATGTGGGTTATTAGGTTAAGTACAGTGAGAGACAGTCAGATGTTGCGTCTTCTGAACCCTTGGGATCTCATCAATTTTATGTTGAGGAAGGCAGTCAAATAAAATATCGGAACATTGGAACAGGAGTGGGCCACTCAGCACCTCGAGCCTGTTCCACCACTTAATTAGATCACTGATGATCTGTATCTTACCTCCATCTTGGGTCTGTGGCTCTTACTACATGTGTCGACCAAAAATCTATCAATTGCCGCAGTGAAATTTTCAATTGAACCAGGGCAGGCTTTATAGGGCTTGTAGGTTGGACAGCCTATGAACTTCCCACCACCCTCCCCGACCCATCCATCATTTTAGTGGAGGTGGGCAAGTGAGGCCCAGGAAGGCCTGCCTGTCCTTCCCCAGTTGAGTACCTTAAGTGGTTAATTATTGGTCACTTTTGAGGTTGGCGGGAGTGGTTCATGAGCCGGATTGTGGGATGCCTGGTAGCTCAACCGGCTCACGCTTTCGGGAGGGGGTGTGGGGGGTGGGTGGAGGAAGGAAGGGGTGCCTCCCTGACCCATTTCCACAACAGGCAGCCTCTGCTGCCACCAACCTCCTCCCACATCTCCATTAACGTTTGCCGCCTCCCATGGTAGGATGGCAAACTCTGCCAATCGAACAATCCTCACCCCGCTTTCAGTCGTTTTTTGGGGGGGAGAAGAATTACAGATTTCCACCACCTTTTGTGTGAAGAAATTCTTCCTGACTTCACCCATGCGCAGCCGAGCTCGAATCTTCAGTTTATGCCCCCTTGCTTTTGACTCCTCCTTGAAATAGTTTCTTTCTATTACCCTGCCCAATCCCTTCATAATTTTAAAGGTCCCAATTCTAACACGACTTCATCTTGTTTCCTCAAGGGAATCCAAGGCTAATCTTTGCAACCTGCTCTCATAATATAATCCTTTCAATCCTGGTGTTATTTGAGTTCATCTGCGCTGCATCCCCTGCAAGCCCAATGTATCCTTTCTAAGCTGGGCTATCCAGAACTGCACTCCAGATATTGTCCAAATAGATCTTTATTGAACTGTAGCATAACTTACACCTTTCATATTTCAGCCCTAGAGATAAAATTCTATTCGCATTTTTAATCTTTGCAACTATCTTCTAGTTTTTAGTGATTATTACATTTGTACCCCTAAATCTCTCTGCTCCTCCACAGATCCTAGCTTCCCGCCATTTAGAAGATATACTAATCAAGACCATAAGACCATAAGGTGGAAGAGCAGATGCAGACCATTCGGTCCATTGAGGCTGCTCCACCAGTCAATGAGATCATGACTGATCTGATGGGATAATCTTCACGTCCACTTTCTCACCTTATCCCCATTACTCTTGGGCAATTCAGCGACCGCGTTGCGCCTGACCTGGATTCACTCAGCCCGCTTCCGATGGCGAGAATAACATTAACCCTCATTTGCATTCATTTCAATCTCATTAACGAGATTGAAGTCGAATGCAGCGGCCTCCCGGGAATTATCCAACTCCCCAGCAGGAGGTCATGTGGGCGTCGTTTGATACTCTTTCAAAATCGGGAACCTGGCTGAGAGGAAGTGGGGTGGTGAGTTGCCATTTCCATTTCCCAGCATGCAGCTCAAGGACACCGGACCTGCTGCTCCAATGCTCGGAGGGGGGGGGGGGGGGGGGGTGGATCCCTTGAGGGGGTGCTGGGCTTGTTCGGGGGGCTGGAGCGTTCCAGTTTGGGAGTCGCCCCTGTGCCGGGGCAGGGGGAGGGGGGGCGGTGGGAGAGTGGGAGGGGATTTGCATCTGTGAGGCCTTCAAGCCATCTTTAAATATTGTGGAGATCCATCACAGACAAGCACAGCTGCAGCCTGTCTGTCCTACCAAACTCACCCAGGACAATGCACTGCTTCAGCTTCTATCTTGAACTATCTGCTGAGTTCTGGGATCCAGCAGGCCTCCAACTGCTGTCTCCATTGGATGTTCCTGCTTCCACTGATGTGAATCAGTAGCTGTGTGGCGCTCACTAGAAAGTATCCCCGAAGCCTGTCCTCTATGTCGCCCACCTCTGCGCTAAAGAATTCCACAGATTCACTACTCTCTGAGAGAAGAAATTCTTCCTCAACTCTGTCTTAATGGACGACTCCTTACTCTGAGATTATGCCCTCTGGTCCTTGACTCTTGCACAAGGGGAAACATCGGGCTGGATTCACAGGTCGGCGACGCCAAAATTGTGCTCTGCGATCGGCTGGAGAATCAAAATTCCCGACCGAATCGGTGGCGGCACTGCTTTGGCGATGCTCCGCCCCCTCCAAAGCGGCGTATTCGGAGTGTATGCCACGCACGTATCGATGGCCTCAGGACATTGCCTGAGGCCCAATCCCCGATGCTCCACCCCCTACCGGCCGAGTTCCCAACGGCGTCAGTCGCGTGTGGTCTCATCCGTCGGGAACTTGGCATGGCGGCTGCGGACTCAGTCCAGCGCCGCCACAGTCGGGGGAGGGTTGGTCCGCGGGCAGGGGGGACATTATCAGGAGCTTGGGGCACTGTTGGGGGGTGGTCCAGGGAGTGCAAGCCGGCCAAAGGGGGGCACTATTTTGTGGGCCTAGTCCACGATTGGCCTCCGCCATGTAGCAAGGCGTGGCTGGTGCAGGCCGCCAGCGTGTGCATGCGTGGCCACGGACCCGGAAATTCTCCGGGCCTTATCGGCAGTTAGAGCTGGGTGCTCTATGCTGCCGGCATGCTAGGCCCCTGCCAAACGGAGTATCAGTGGCCATTTTCCACCATTTTTCCACCCCCGTTCCCACGCCGGCGTGGGGACATAGCCTCAGAATCAGTGAATCCAGCCCATCCTCTCAGCATTTACTCTGCCAAGCCCCTGTAGAATTTCACATGTCTCAATAAGGTTACCTCTCACTCTTCTAAACTCCAATGAGCACAGGCCCAACCTTCTCAACCTCTCCTCATAGGAAACTCTCTCCATCCCCAGGATCATCCAGTGAACCTTCTGTTGACTGCCTCCGATGCCAGTATATCTTTCCTTAGAAAAGGCAACCAAAACTGTTCGCAGTGTTCCAGGTATGGTCTAACTAGTGCCTTGTATAGTTTTATCAAGATTTCCAGATTTTTATACTCCATTCCCTTTCTTTTTTTTTAATAGACAATTTTATTGAGGTATTTTTGGTTTTACAACAACGACAAAATAAACAATGTACATGAGTCTATAAACATAGTGCAAAAAGCCTGTTCCTCCCTTACAGGTCCCACCTTTATTTACCCCCTAATCTAAGCTAAACTAACCCTCCCCCCACCACCACCCCTCTTCTGCTGACGATTAATTTTCTGCAAAGAAGTTGACGAACGGCTGCCACCTCCGGGTGAACCCTAACAGTGACCCTCTCAAGGAGAACTTGATTTTCTCCAGACAGAGAAAGCTGGCCATGTCCGATTGCCAGGTCTCCAACTTCGGGGGCTTTGAGTCTCTCCAAGCTAATAGTATCCATCTCCGGGCTACCAGGGAAGCCAGAACGTCTGCCTCTTTCTCCTCCTGGATTCCCGGATCTTCCGACACCCCGAAAATTGCCACCTCCGGACTCGGTGCCACCCTTGTTTTTAACACCGTGGACATGGCATCTGCAAAGCCCTGCCAAAATCCCCTGAGCTTTGGGCATGTCCAAAACATGTGGACATGGTTCGCTGCACCCCCCCCCCCCCCCCCCCCCCCCCGCCCCCGCCCCGCACACCATGCGCATCTATCTTCTACCCCAAAGAACCTGCTCATCCAGGCCACTGGCATGAGCCTGGTGCACAACCTTAAACTGTATCAGGCTGAGCCTGGCGCATGTTGTGGATGCATTGACTCTACTCAACGCATCCGCCCAGAGACCATCCGCTATCTCTCCTCCTAACTCCTCTTCCCATTTGCGCTTCAGCTCCTCAGTCTGCGTGTCCTCTGACCCCATGAGTTCCTCATTTATGTCAGAGACCTTCCCTTCTCCCACCCACACTCTGGAAACTACCCTATCCTCTATCCCCCTTAGTGGTAGGAGCGAGAAGGCTGAGACCTGCCTATGTAGGAAGTCCCGCACCTGCAGGTACCTGAATTCATTTCCCCTCGCCAATCCAAATTTCTCTTCCAGCTCCCTCCCCTTATAACTTTCTGCTTGCATCGATACTGAAAACTGTGCCACCTAACTTAGCTCTGCAAGCAAACTTGTATGTGCGACTCTCTTTTCCTTCCTCTAAGTTTCTCTTTTATTCAATCATGAGATGTGAGCATTCGTGACGAGACCAGCATTTATTACCTATCCCAAATTGCCCTTGAGAAGGCAGAAAAGGCGTTTTTGAACAGCGGCAGCCCATACTGTGTGGGGACACACACAGGATTCTAGGATTTTAACACAGTGAAGGAATGGCAAAACTGCCCCAAGTGTGTGACCTGAAGGAGCATTTGCAGTTGACTGTGTTCAATGCATCTGCTGCCCTTGTTCTACTTAGTAGTGGAGATTACAGGTTTGGAAAATGTTGCCGAAGGAATTCATGAATGAATGTAATGAAAAGCTGATTCCTTATCCAGGATCCCAGGAATCACAACCAGTTGTGACAGTTGTGCTACGTGTCCATTAATTCTGTCTTGTATCACTGAACCAATTTTCTATCCATGTCAATAGGAAATCTTCAATTCCAATGCTAAAATTTTTCTAACCATTATTTGATGATAGATAATGGGCAGGAATCTCCGACCCCCACCGGGCCGGAGAATCGCCGGGGGCTGGCGTGAATCCCACCCCCGTCATGTCCCGAAGTCTCCGCCACCAGAGATTCGGCGGGAGCGGGAATCGCGCCACGCCGGTCGACGGGGGCGGGAATCGCGCCGGTCGACGGGCCCACCCCCACCGATTCTCCGGCCCGCGATGGGCCGAAGTCCTGCTGCTGGAATGCCTGTCCCGCCAGCGTGGATGAAACCACCTTTTGAACGGCGGGACAAGGTGGCGCGGGCGGGCTCCGGGGTCCTGGGAGGGGGGGGTGATCTGGCCCCGGGAGGTGCCCCCACGGTGGCCTAGCTCGCGATCGGGGCCCACCGATCCGCGGGCGGGCCTGTGCCATGGGGGCACTCTTTTTCTTCCGCCTTCGCCATGGTCTTCACTATGGCAGAGGCGGAAGAGACCCCCTCCCCAGCGCATGCGCGGGGATGACGTCAGCAGCCGCTGATGCTCCCACGCATGCGTGGACCCGCGTCGCCCGGCGAAGACCTTTCTGCCCCGGCTGGCGTGGCGCCAAAGGCCTTTCCCGCCAGCCGGTGGAGCGGAAACCGCTCCGGAGCCAGCCTAGCCCCTCAAGGTGAGAGTTTGGCCCCTAAAGGTGCGGAGACTACACTCACCTTTGGGGCGTCCCGACGCCGGAGTGGTTCCCGCCACTCCATCACGCCGGGACCCCCCGCCCACCGGGTAGGGGAGAATCCCGCCCAATGTATAGTTAGGTCAATATCTTCATGTTTTGCTTTATTTGCCTTTGAGAAAGAAGAAAACAGGAGGTCTCCAGAAACGTGGCACAGTGGCTCAGTGGTTAGCACTGTTGCATCACAGCACCAGAGACCCAGGTGTAGTGATCTCTGTATATGTTAATACATGTTTAGTTAATGTGCAGTCAATACAGACAGACGATCACTAGATGGCACACTAACAGGACCTATATAAGGGGTTTCCCGCTCTTTCTGTAGGTTAGTGTGTGTGTAGTGCAGCGAGAGTAAAGACGTGACAGATCAGAGTGTAGTGTATTATCATAATTGTTAGTTTAATCTAATCTTAGTTAAATATATTACTAGTCAAAGTATTAAAGTGAAAGAACTCACGAGCATATTATTTTATTACTCAATAAATAATTTGTCATCAACTGGAAGACTGTGACTGTTTATCAGCAAGTTAAATACAACTCGGCAAGACAAATGAGTAATATTTATATTACATTTCAGTAATATAACACCGGGTTCAATTCTGGCCTTTGGTGACTGTCTGTGTGGAGTTTGTACGTTCCTCCCATGTCTGTGGGTTTCCTCCGGGTGCTCCAGTTTCCTCCAACAGTTTAAAGATGTACAGGTTAGGTGGATTGGCCACGCTAAATTGTCCCTTAGTGTCCAGGGATGTGCACGTTAGGTTGGGGATAGGGCAGGGCGGACATGAATGGAGGGCACATTCGAAGGGTCAGTGCAGACCCGATGGGCCGAATGGCCTCCTTCTGCACTGTAGGAATTCTATGATTCTAAACTTATTCATGATAAAGTCATTAAAATAGGGTTTTTAATGGAACAAATTCCATTGGGCCGAGAAGGGGAAGAGCTTGAATAAGCTATTTTTATATGTTTATGGAGATTTATTGAATATCTGAAAAAGAAAGACAGGGTGACAGTGTGAACCAATTTGTGAAATAGCCAGAGGAAAACATTGATCTTTTACAAAATTTCCTTCAACCAGGCAAATACTCTACAGCCACAATAATGCACAGAAGTGGTCCATTAGAGGCTAGTTTGATTGATTGCGAGGTATATTGCTATGTTAAAATTGTATCTGATTCTGAGGATGGCCTTATGCCACGATATGTTGGTGCACAGTGCGGCAACAACAGATTACAGGTTTATGTCATGACCCTCCAGGCACTGATTGCAAGCACACTGCTAGTCGGAGGCACATACCAAGGACGTCCAATTGATAGAAAGATAAATCTTCCCTGTGTTCCTTATTTATCAGCTGTGGATCATAACAACTATTTCAGCACATGATCTCGTCCTGTAGCATTACCGAGGGAATGCTGCATTCTTGGAAGTGCGGTCTTCCATGTGAAACATTAGACCAAGGCCTCATCTATCCTTTTAGGTGGGGATAGAAGATACCAAAGAACAATTCCAAAATGAGCATGGGATTTTCCTGATTTCTTGCTCATCATTTTTCTCTCAACCAATGTGCAAAACAGATATTCTGGGCATATCTTTAATCGCTGTTTGTGGCAGTTTGCTGGGTACAGTTTTTCTGCTGTGATTCCTAGATGGTAACATTGGCTACGGTAAAATTACTTCACATTGGGATGCCCTAAGGTGATGGGAGGCACTGTAGAAATGCAATTTTTTTCTTTCTTTGCCAATTCTGAGCAACAGAGGTGGAAATCTGCAAGAAGGCCACTTTTCCGAACGTTCAGATGAAGTTAGTACACTTGTCTTCCAGTCATTCACCTAGGTCAGGGTTTTTCAGAAGTAGGGGTTTCCCACCCTGCCTCCCGAAGAGTTAGTGAGGAACGCCTCCCCGGAAATCACAGCAGCCCCGCAGTCAGTTAGTGCTTCAAGTAGTGTTTATTGGCTGGAGACGGTGCATCCGCCCCTCAAGTGAGTGGAAGGATCACCTCAGGGAGCTGCTGGCCAATCTGATGGACCAGGCAGCTCTGTAGAACCAGTAGCAGCAGCAGTTGGACAGGGCTGGGTTCCAAGCAGTCCCAAGATTCTAGTCCTCCGAGTCCAGGGCCAGGTAAGGGTGAGTGGTTGGATGCAGGGAGGGGGATGAGGCCTTTGGGGGAGGGGGGTTTGAGAGGAGAATGAGGGTATAGTTTGATTGATTTGATAGGGTAAGGGAGAATGAGAGTATAGAGGTCAGGAGCACAGATTTGACATCGCAGGAGGGGGCCAGTGTTCAGGTAGGTGGTTTGAAGTGTGTCTACTTCAATGCCAGGAGTATACGAAACAAGGTAGGGGAACTGGCAGCGTGGGTTGGTACCTGGGACTTCGATGTTGTGGCCATTTCGGAGACATGGATAGAGCAGGGACAGGAATGGATGTTGCAGGTTCCGGGGTTTAGGTGTTTTAGTAAGCTCAGAGAAGGAGGCAAAAGAGGGGGAGGTGTGGCGCTGCTAGTCAAGAGCAGTATTACGGTGGCGGAGAGGATGCTAGATGGGGACTCTTCTGCCGAGGTAGTATGGGCTGAAGTTAGAAACAGGAAAGGAGAGGTCACCCTGTTGGGAGTTTTTTATAGGCCTCCTAATAGTTCTAGGGATGTAGAGGAAAGGATGGCGAAGATGATTCTGGATATGAGCGAAAGTAACAGGGTAGTTATTATGGGAGATTTTAACTTTCCAAATATTGACTGGAAAAGATATAGTTCGAGTACAATAGATGGGTCGTTTTTTGTACAGTGTGTGCAGGAGGGTTTCCTGAAACAATATGTTGACAGACCAACAAGAGGCGAGGCCACGTTGGATTTGGTTTTGGGTAATGAACCAGACCAGGTGTTGGATTTGGAGGTAGGAGAGCACTTTGGGGACAGTGACCACAATTCGGTGACGTTTACGTTAATGATGGAAAGGGATAAGTATACACCGCAGGGCAAGAGTTATAGCTGGGGGAAGGGCAATTATGATGCCATTAGACGTGACTTGGGGGGGATAAGGTGGAGAAGTAGGCTGCAAGTGTTGGGCACACTGGATAAGTGGGGCTTGTTCAAGGATCAGCTACTGCGTGTTCTTGATAAGTATGTACCGGTCAGACAGGGAGGAAGGCGTCGAGCGAGGGAACCGTGGTTTACCAAGGAAGTGGAATCTCTTGTTAAGAGGAAGAAGGAGGCCTATGTGAAGATGAAGTGTGAAGTTTCGGTTGGGGCGATGGATAGTTACAAGGTAGCGAGGAAGGATCTAAAGAGAGAGCTAAGACGAGCAAGGAGGGGACATGAGAAGTATTTGGCAGGAAGGATCAAGGAAAACCCAAAAGCTTTCTATAGGTATGTCAGGAATAAGCGAATGACTAGGGAAAGAGTAGGACCAGTCAAGGACAGGGATGGCAAATTGTGTGTCGAGTCTGAAGAGATAGGCGAGATACTAAATGAATATTTTTCGTCAGTATTCACTCAGGAAAAAGATAATGTTGTGGAGGAGAATGCTGAGCCCCAGGCTAATAGAATAGATGGCATTGAGGTACGTAGGGAAGAGGTGTTGGCAATTCTGGGCAGGCTGAAAATAGATAAGTCCCCGGGACCTGATGGGATTTATCCTAGGATTCTATGGGAGGCCAGGGAAGAGATTGCTGGACCTTTGGCTTTGATTTTTATGTCATCATTGGCTACAGGAATAGTGCCAGAGGACTGGAGGACAGCAAATGTGGTCCCTTTGTTCAAAAAGGGGAGCAGAGACAACCCCGGCAACTATAGGCCGGTGAGCCTCACGTCTGTCGTGGGTAAAGTCTTGGAGGGGATTATAAGAGACAAGCTTTATAATCATCTAGATAGGAATAATATGATCAGGGATAGTCAGCATGGCTTTGTGAAGGGTAGGTCATGCCTCACAAACCTTATTGAGTTCTTTGAGAAGGTGACTGAACAGGTAGACGAGGGTAGAGCAGTTGATGTGGTGTATATGGATTTCAGCAAAGCGTTTGATAAGGTTCCCCATGGTAGGCTATTGCAAAAAATACGGAGGCTGGGGATTGAGGGTGATTTAGAGATGTGGATCAGAAATTGGCTAGCTGAAAGAAGACAGAGGGTGGTGGTTGATGGGAAATGTTCAGAATGGAGTACAGTCACAAGTGGAGTACCACAAGGATCTGTTCTGGGGCCGTTGCTGTTTGTCATTTTTATCAATGACCTAGAGGAAGGCGCAGAAGGGTGGGTGAGTAAATTTGCAGACGATACTAAAGTCGGTGGTGTTGTCGATAGTGTGGAAGGATGTAGCAGATTACAGAGGGATATAGATAAGCTGCAGAGCTGGGCCGAGAGGTGGCAAATGGAGTTTAATGTAGAGAAGTGTGAGGTGATTCACTTTGGAAGGAATAACAGGAATGCGGAATATTTGGTTAATGGTAAAGTTCTTGAAAGTGTGGATGAGCAGAGGGATCTAGGTGTCCATGTACATAGATCCCTGAAAGTTGCCACCCAGGTTGATAGGGTTGTGAAGAAGGCCTATGGAGTGTTGGCCTTTATTGGTAGAGGGATTGAGTTCCGGAGTCGGGAGGTCATGTTGCAGCTGTACAGAACTCTGGTACGGCCGCATTTGGAGTATTGCGTACAGTTCTGGTCACCGCATTATAGGAAGGACGTGGAGGCTTTGGAGCGGGTGCAGAGGAGATTTACCAGGATGTTGCCTGGTATGGAGGGAAAATCTTATGAGGAAAGGCTGATGGACTTGAGGTTGTTTTCGTTGGAGAGAAGAAGGTTAAGAGGAGACTTAATAGAGGCATACAAAATGATCAAGGGGTTGGATAGGGTGGACAGTGAGAGCCTTCTCCCGCGGATGGATATGGCTGGCACGAGGGGACATAACTTTAAACTGAGGGGTAATAGATATAGGACAGAGGTCAGAGGTAGGTTCTTTACGCAAAGAGTAGTGAGGCCGTGGAATGCCCTACCTGCTACAGTGGTGAACTCGCCAACATTGAGGGCATTTAAAAGTTTATTGGATAAACATATGGATGATAATGGCATAGTGTAGGTTGGATGGCTTTTGTTTCGGTGCAACATCGTGGGCCGAAGGGCCTGTACTGCGCTGTATTGTTCTATGTTCTATGTTCTATGTTCTATGAGACGAGTGGAGGTCTTGACAAAGAGGTTGGCATGGGGAGGGAGGCTGGGAACATGCGGAAAGCAGATATTGTGGGGTAGGCACCCGATATGGAAAGGGACTCCTTGAGGGAGACTCCCCATCACCACCTCTGCCTGCATAAGGCCCCTGCAGGTTGACCTGCTGGACTTCTGTCCTGCCCCTGAACCCCTCTCGCCAGCCTTGAGGATGGGCAGGAAGTGAACCTTAAGCAATAACTGGCCACTTTAGGGCCTCAGCCGGGATGAGAATGGGCCATTGGCCTTGCCCACCCCGTGTAAAATTGCAGACAGGCAATTGCCATCGGGAAGGCAGTGGGAAAGCCACCTGGGGAATTTTATGGCCCCCCCGCCTGCAAGCCCGCCAGTGGGGAAACAGTAAAATTTTGCCCCAGCTTTCTTACCCGAGTGCTTTTCCCTCTTTATGGTTGTCTTCTTCAGTTTAGCTCATTTCTACCAGCTTTTATGACTTTTCCACTCTCTTCACACACAAGACATCTGTGAAATAGAAACTACACCCACCAGCACGATCATCTTGATGTGTAACCTTCTGATTTACCATCTCTCTCACAAAGATCCATGCTCGGACTTCCGGGTGCGGCTATGCAGAGCTAGGTCGCATATTCGGCAGCTCCTGCTTGGAACGGACTTTTGGGCTCTTTTACAGGGCCCCCACGGCATTTGTTTGACATTTCCCGGTGTGGGAAGAAGGCTGCAATATTCCCCCGACAGTGTCCCCCAGGAAGGGTATGTCTCTGGGGTGCCAGACACGGCAGAAACAGTAAAAGGTTTGGCTGCAACTGCAGGATAAACAGGGCCTCTTCCAGCATGCAGGCGGGGGAAGGGCAAGCTTAAAGCTGCAAGCTGACCTGAGGGCCTGTATCAAAGGTGAATTCTAGCAGCAGAGGGAACAACTGTGAAAAGATCTCATCAAGGCTACTGAAGGGACTTCCGGTTGCGATGATGCCTAGCTAGCCGCACGCTTCGGCGGCTCCAGCTCCGACGGACCTTTGGGCTCTTTTAAGAGCCCCAACGGGGAATTTTTCGACGGCGCAACCCGGTGTGGGGCGTGTGAGAAGGGAGTCCCCCCCAAAAGAAGGAGGAAAAAACCGGTGGCGGCGGCTGCAGCGCGAGGAATCGTCGACCAAAGGGTCAGAAAGAGAGAAGTACAAGATAGCGGCGGAGAAAGCGCAGGCGACATGGGGGCCTGAGCAGGATGAAATTGTGAGACGGTGCGTGGAGCTGCTGAAGAGGGAGGTGCTGACCCCGTTGCTACAGGCAATTGAGGGGCTCAAGGAGACATTAAAGACCCAGGAGACAGAGCTCCGCGTGGTGGAGCAGAAGGTGACAGATATTGAGGATGAGATCCTGGGCCTGGTGGTTAAGACACAGACGCACGAGGCACTTCATAAAAAGTGTACTGAAAGGATCGAAGCCCTAGAAAATGGAGCGCGAAGGAAGAACCTTCGGATACTGGGTCTCCCTGGGGGTGTGGAAGGAGTGGACTGTGGAGCGTACGCAAGTACGATGCTGAGCTCACTGATGGGTGCTGAGGCCCCTACGGGCCCCTTGGAGGTGGAGTGGGCAAATCGGATTCCGGCGAGAAGACCAAAAGCGGGAGAACCACCCAGGGCGATAATCGTGTGATTTTACTGCCTTAAGGATAGAGAAGAGGTCCTGAGATGGGCTAAAAAGGTACGGAGTAGCAGATGGGAGAATGCAGTGGTACGGGTATACCAGGATTGGAGTGCGGAGGTGGCGAGAAGGAGGGCGAGCTTCAACCGAGCCAAAGAGGTGTTGCATAAAAGGAAGGTGAAGTTCGGGATGCTGCAGCCGGCAAGACTATGGGTCACGTATCAGGAGAGACACCATTATTTTGAGACGGCGGAGGAAGCATGGACCTTCATCAAAGAAGAGAAATTGGATCGGAACTGAGGGACTGATGCTGCAGGAAATGTTATTGTTAATGTTATGGTTGAAGTTAATTGAGAAGTAAATTGGGAAGGGGGGAGACATTGGGGAAATGTGGGCGCCAGTGAGGGGGGAAAGACGGGACATAGTTGGAGAATGGGGAAGGGGAGGGGGAGGGGAAAGGGAGCTGCGCCATAAGAAGCGGGATGTTCCCGCGCCAGAAAGAATAAGGCGGGAAGACAGGCGCAAGGCGGATGGGAGTTCCCCACACGGGGGGGTCGAGGAGTGAGCAGGAGTAGCCGGGGTCAGTTGAAGTCAGCTGACTTACGGAAGTAATATGGGGGAGCAATCATGCTAGAAAGAGATCTAGCGGGGAGGGGGGGAGGGAGGGGGAGGGGGGGGGGACAACTGGGTTGCTGCTGCGGAAATCCAAAAGGAAATGGCTAAAGAGTGGGTGGGCGGGGATGGTGTGCGACGCTGGGGGAGCGAGCGGGAGCGCGGAGGCGGGATATGGGACTGGCCTAGAGAAGGTAATGGCTAGTCGCCACAGGAGGGGGGCAGGTAGCCCCCTAGTGAGGCTGATCACGTGGAACGTGAGAGGCCTGAATGGACCGATAAAAAGGGCCCGAGTGCTCGCGCACTTGAAAGGACTAAGGGCAGACGTGGTTATGCTCCAAGAGACGCACCTAAAGGTGGCGGACCAAGTTAGGCTAAGGAAAGGATGGGTGGGACAGGTGTTCCACTCAGGACTGGACGCAAAGAATAGAGGGGTGGCCATTTTGGTGGGGAAACGGGTAGCATTTGAAGCAAAGAACATCGTAGCAGATAGCGGAGGTAGATATGTAATGGTGAGTGGCAGGCTGGAGGGAATGGAGGTCGTGTTGGTTAATGTGTATGCCCCAAACTGGGACGATGCGGGATTTATGAGACGGATGCTGGGGCGTATACCGGACCTGGAAGTAGGAAACTTGATTTTAGGAGGGGACTTTAATACGGTGCTGGACCCGGGGCTAGATAGATCCAGCTCAAGGACCGGAAGAAGGCCGGCAGTGGCCAAGGTACTTAAGGGGTTTATGGACCAAATGGGGGGAGTGGATCCATGGCGATTTCTTAGACCTAGGGCTAGGGAGTTTTCCTTCTTCTCCCATGTCCATAAAGTGTACTCCCAGATAGATTTTTTTGTTTTGGGAAGGTCGTTGATCTCTAGGGTGGAAGAAGCTGAGTACTCAGCCATAGCGGTTTCGGATCATGCCCCACATTGGGTGGACCTGGAATTAGGAGAGGAAAGGGAGCAGAGAACACTCTGGCGATTAGATGTGGGACTGATTGCGGATGAGGGAGTGTGTGCAAGAGTGCGGGGGTGTATTGAGAGATACCTGGAGGTCAATGACGACGGCGAGGTCCCTGTGGGAGTGGTATGGGAAGCACTAAAAGCGGTGGTCAGAGGAGAGCTGATCTCCATTGGGGCCCACAAAAGGAAAACAGAGGCCAAGGAAAGGGAAAGATTACTGGGGGAGATTTTAAGGGTGGATAGGGAATTTGCAGAGACCCCGGAGGAGGAATTGTACAGGGAGAGGAGACGACTCCAGACGGAATTTGACCTTCTGACCACCAGAAAGGCGGAGGTACTGTGGAGGAAGGCACAGGGGAGGAGGTATGAATATGGGGAAAAAGCTAGTCGCCTGTTGGCTCATCAATTGCGAAAGAGGGCAGCAGCGAGGGAGCTAGGAGGAATTAGAGACGAAAGGGGAGACACGGTGCGAAGGGCAGGAAAGATAAATGAGGTGTTCAAGACCTTCTATGAGGAAGTGTATAGGTCTCAACCCCCAGAGGGAGAGGAGGGGATGCGGCAGTTCCTGGGCCAATTGAGGTTCCCGAAAGTGGAGGAGCGGGGGGTGGTAGGCCTGGGGGCACCGATTGGGGTGGACAAGGTTATTAAGGGACTGGGAAGCATGCAAGCAGGGAAGGCCCCAGGACCAGACGGGTTCCCGGTGGAGTATTACAGAAAATATGTGGACTTGTTGGCCCCGTTGATGGTGAGGACGTTCAATGAGGCCAGGAAAGGGGGGACTCTCCCCCCAACGATGTCGGAGGCGACAATATCATTAATTTTGAAGAGGGATAAAGATCCGTTGCAGTGCGGGTCCTATAGACCCATTTCATTATTGAACGTGGACGCCAAATTGTTGGCAAAGGTACTGGCATCGAGGATAGAGGACTGTGTCCCGGGGGTGGTGCACGAAGACCAGACAGGGTTCGTAAAAGGGAGACAACTGAATGTTAACGTGCGACGACTATTAGGGGTGATAATGATGCCCCCAGTGGAGGGGGAGGCAGAGATAGTGGCAATGGACGCAGAGAAGGCATTTGATAGGGTGGAGTGGGAGTATTTATGGGAAGTGTTAAGGAGGTTTGGGTTTGGGAACGGGTTTATTAGCTGGGTTAGACTTCTTTATGGGGCTCCAACGGCAAGCGTAGTTACAGGTCGACATAGATCGGAGTATTTCCGACTATATAGGGGAACAAGACAGGGATGCCCGCTGTCTCCATTGTTGTTCGCGTTGGCAATTGAACCTCTGGCCATGGCGTTGAGAGACTCCAGGAAATGGAGAGGGGTGATTAGAGGGGGAGAAGAACACCGAGTCTCGTTATACGCGGATGACCTATTGTTATACGTGTCAGACCCAGCGGGGGGATGATAGAGGTTATGCGAATTTTGAGGGGGTTTGGGGATTTCTCGGGGTATAGGCTAAACATGGGGAAGAGTGAATTATTTGTGATACATCCAGGGGACCAGAGTAGAGAGATAGAAGGCTTGCCTCTAAGGAAAGTGGAAAGAAACTTCCGATACCTGGGGATTCAGATCGCTAGGAGCTGGGGAACCTTGCACAGACTTAATCTGACACGGTTGGTAGAACAAATGGAGGAGGACTTCAAGAGGTGGGACATGCAGCCTCTATCACTGGCGGGCAGGGTGCAAGCAATTAAGATGATGGTCCTCCCGAGGTTCTTATTTGTATTTCAATGTCTCCCTATACTAATCACCAAGACCTTTTTTAATAAAATACACAGGAGCATCACGAGCTTCGTGTGGGCAGGGAAAGTTCCGAGAGTAAGGAGGGGGTTCCTTCAGCGTAGTAGGGACAGAGGAGGATTGGCACTACCGAACTTGGGCGATTACTATTGGGCCGCCAATGTGGCAATGATACTTAAATGGATGATGGAGGGAGCGGCGTGGAAAAGACTGGAGAGAAAGTCCTGTAAAGGGACGAGTTTAGAGGCGCTGGTGACGGCGCCGCTACCGATCTCACCTAAAAAGTTTACCATGAACCCGGTGGTGGCGGCAACATTGAATATCTGGGGACAGTGGAGGCGACAGAGAGGGGTGCGGGGAGCCCTGGTGGGGTCCCCGATCAGGAACAACCATAGGTTCACCCCAGGAAGAATGGATGGAGGATTTCAGAGCTGGTACCAGTTGGGAATTATGAGGGTGGGAGATTTATTTATAGATGGGACTTTTGCGAGCTTGGGAGCATTGGAGGAAAAGTATAAGTTGCCCCGGGGAAATTTCTTGAGATATATGCAGGTGAGGGCGTTTACTAGACAACAGGTGAGGGAATTTCCGTTGCTCCCGACACAGGGGATACAGGACAGGGTGCTTTCAGGGGTGTGGGTCGGAGAGGGCAAGGTGTCAGAGATTTACCGAGAGATGAGGGAAGAGGGGGAGGAGTCGGTGGGCGAACTAAAAGGAAAGTGGGAAGAAGAACTAGGGGAGGAGATAGAGGAGGGTATGTGGGCTGATGCCCTAAGCAGGGTAAATTCCTCTTCCTCATGCGCCAGGCTTAGCCTGATTCAATTTAAGGTGCTACATAGAGCACACATAACGGGAGCAAGATTGAGCAGGTTCTTTGGAGTGGAGGACAAATGTGGGAGGTGTGGCGGGAGCCCGGCAAACCACGCACATATGTTTTGGGCGTGCCCGGCACTGGAAGGGTATTGGAAGGGAGTGATTTCGCGGGTGGTGAAGGCCCGGGTCAAACCAGGCTGGGGGTTAGCTCTATTTGGAGTTGCGGAAGAGCCGGGAGTGCAGGAGGCGAAAGAGGCCGACGTTGTGGCCTTTGCGTCCCTAGTAGCCCGGCGCAGGATCCTACTCATGTGGAAGGAGGCGAAACCCCCCGGACTGGAGGCCTGGGTAAATGATATGGCGGGGTTCATTAAACTGGAGCAGATAAAGTTTGCCCTGAGAGGATCGGCTCAAGGGTTCACCAGGCGGTGGCAGCCATTTCTCGACTACCTAGGGGAACGTTAGAGGGAAGACAGATGACCAGCAGCAGCAACCCAGGGGGAAGGGGGGGGGGGGAGGAGGGAGGGGGGGGTTTAGTTTAGTTTAGGTCAAAGATAAAGGGGTTTTGTTACTTGTGTATTGTTAAAAATTTCTGTATTGTTATTGTTGCGTTTGCTTTGTAAGAGGGGAAAAATTGTTGTTTGGGAAAAAAATTTCAATAAAACATATTTAAAAAAAAAACAAAGATCCATGCTCTGTTGTTATCCTGGGTTACCAGCCTGTACTTTTCTGTTCTGGGTTACCAGTCTGCTCTATCTTATCTTAGCTGAGAAGGTTACAAGCCATAAAACCTTTGATCCTCAGTAATCCTGATGCACTATAAACCATAAATTTACCTCTAAAGATTTCTGGAGCTACCAATTTATATTGAGATATTAAAAAGAGAACTTTGGTGATGTTTCTACCTCACTCATGGTGAACATTTACTGCTACATTAAACTCCCACCAGGACATGCAGAACAGCAGGGTTTTCCCTCTGGTGTTTAATGTTCAGTCTTCTATCTCTCCCAGAAGATTATCCATTGAATCTCCACAGTGCGGAAAATGGCCATTTGGCCCATCGAGTCTGCACTGACTCTCCAAAAGAGCACCCTACTCAGGCCTGCTCCCCTGTCCTATCCCCCCAAAACCTACCTTAACTGCACATCTTTGGACTGTGTGGGAGGAAACCCAGGCAGACACAGGGAGAATGTGCAGACTCCATACAGACAGTTGCCCAAGGCCTGAATCGAACCGGGGTCCCTGGCACTCTTTGAGGTAGGAAGTGTCTTGTCATATTTAGTCATGATGCTCCAGACTGTATACTCTTAAGGTTAGGTTGTAAATAAGTAAACATGTCATAAACTGACAACAAATGCTGTTCACCCATTATCCTTGTGCTCACTCACCTATATTTGCTACCAGTTAAACTATAGTTCAGTTTTAAAAAGCCTAATTTCAAATTACTCCATGCTCTGGCCCCTTATTATCTCTGTAACCTCTTCTAGGTCTACACATCTCCGAGATATCCACACTCCTCTAATCCTACCCTGTTGTACATCATCTATTTTGACTGCTCCACCTCAGCTGCTGAAGCACTCAGCATGAAAATTCCCTCCCTACACTTCACTGTCCTGCTTTCCTCTTTCATAACATTCCTTAAAACGTTGACCAAGCTTTTGGCCATCCCCATCGACGCCAATGTCTCCTTTTGGGTCTCGGTGTCATATTTTGTTTTATTTCTCTGTGAAATGCCTTGAGAGGTTTGAGTGCATTAATGAAATGAAATGAATGAAATGAAAATCGCTTATTGTCACAAGTAGGCTTCAATGAAGTTACTGTGAAAAGCCCCTAGTCGCCCCATTCCGGCGTCTGTTCGGGGAGGCTGGTACGGGAATTGAACCGTGCTGCTGACCTGCCTTGGTCTGCTTTAAAAGCCAGCTATTTAGCCCAGTGTGCTAAACCAGCCCCTGGATTAACCAGCATTAATTGCATAAATGCGAGTTATTGTTGTAGCTGGATTAAAGATCATCTATTTCCATACATACAGGCCGATATACATTTGCTTGTAAAACAGTTCACGTACTCACCAGTTTAATCAACAAAGACAAAATTGACCTCGAAGTGACCCATTGATCATTGTAAAATGAACACTCCAGCGCCAATGTAAAGCCCATGCATTACCGCAGCATTGACAATCTATTAAGTGCTTTCTACAGCAGCGCTGATAGCTCAAGTGAAATATAACTGCTAGCAGCCACAGAAAAATGCAAGTTCATCATGAACTTGAGCATCATTTCCAAGTTAGCTCACAATCGGAGCTCTCAATCTCAATTCTTTTGCCACCTGGCAAATGTAGCATCACATTCGAGGATGCAGGAACATCATTATCCATATTCCAGTAATTCCCCAGTTTCTGATGTGAATTTAATGGAGTACTTTAACACTTTGATTTAGGTTTGCTTGAGTAACACTTAAATTAACAGCTAACTTAATCCCAGGTTTGTCTAAATTATTAGTTGGAAGATCATATCAACTTGGTTGGAGTGCCATTTTTTCAGTATTTTAGGCTCCTTTATTACAGGTCGAAATTGGTCCAGTTTCTGTCACCATTATCCTGTCAAACACAGTCAGGTAAATCTTCCAAGACTTCACTCCCCAGCATGGAATCCCACTTATGGAAGCATTGATTTAAGACCTGGGTATGGAGGTCAGCAGACCCGATTCGTAGCACTCTCAAATTGCGAGTCATTCATTTCAATTTGCTATAAAATTGGATATGCCACAAATTGGGCATGTGAATCGTCACGCTGAATTCTGTGACCTGTCAAGCAAGAGCCTGCACCAGGAGCAGAACCACAGGAAATATTTTCCAATATTCCATGCCATCTTGTCTTAAGGTAACAGCACCACGGTTTTGTACAGAAAGACATAGGTGGGGTACGCGGGGTGGGGGGGAACTCAAGTACAGAGGATGCGGAGATTGAAAAGGAGGTGAAAGGACATGGATGGTATAAATGACACAACCCTTAGGCCAAACAGGAGAGTGATGACAGAGCTATGCCATGTGCAAGTCCCAAGTTTATTAGTTTCTCAGTGACACAGTGGTTAGCATACGCTGTCTCACAGCACCAGGGACCTGGGTTCAATTCCGGCCTTGGGTGACTGTCAGTGTGGAGTTTGCACATTCTCCCCGTGTCTGGGTGGGTTTCTTCCGGCTGCTCCGGATTCCTCCCACAGTCCAAAGATGTGATGGTTAGGTAGATTGGCCATGCTAAAACTGCCCCTTAGTATCCAAGGATGTGGGGTTACAGGGATAGGGGAGTGAGCCGAGGTTGAGGGCTCTTTAAGCGGGTCAGTGCAAACTCAATGGGCCGAATGGTCTCCTCCTGCACAGTAGGGATTCTATGGCAATCCCTCTGTACTCTGCAAAAGTAAGAGTGATGTTAAGGTATTTAAAAGCATTTGAGGGGAGTGGCATGTGGCACAGTGGTTAGCACCGCTGCCTACGCCACTGAGGTTCTGGGTTCGAATCCCGGCCCTGGGTCACTGTCTGCGTGGAGTTTGCATATTCTCCTCGTGTCTGCGTGGGTTTCACCCCCACAACCCAAAGATGAGCAGGTTAGGTGGATTGGCCACGCTAAATTTCCCCTTAATTGGAAAAAAAATAATTGGGTACTCTCAATTTTTTTTTTTTCAAAAGCATTTGAAGGATGAAATGTTAAACAGGTTGTTTAAATCTGAATCCTAACATTGGAAGCTTGGCATATTTATTCATTTCTGAATAAGTTCAAAGGAATAGTTGGGTATGTCACTGACATTTTATGTTATTGCGAGATCACTTTAACTTCAATGAATCATACTAACATAGAGACTGTTTTACCATCAGTGGCGTACAGTGACAATCTGTGAGCGGTTATGATGTCAGTAAAATTATCATTCGAATTTGCATCAAACAGGCTGGGTTTTAGAAAGGTGTAGTTACACTCTTGCCATCTATTGGAATGGGGAGTTGAAAAAGTTGAGAATATAAGGGGCGACAAGAATGTTCTAGAATGAAAAAGAGTAAAGCAGTAGATGCAGATTCAACAGTAGCCTTCAAAAGAGAAGTGGATAAATACTTCGAGAGGAAAAATTGCAGGGGTATGGGGAAGCAGTAAGGGAGTAGGACTAAGTGGATTGTTTTTTGAATAGCCTGCTTCTGTCCTGTGCTATTTTATAATTCTATGATACCAGAAACATGACTGCTCTCTTCGCCACCAAGAGGCCTACTTCCATCCCCAAAACATTTCTCATCTTCACCCCACCTCAACTCATCTACTGCTGAAACATTTGTCCGTTGTTACTTTTACACTTGACTACTCCAATGCTGCCATGTCCAACCTTCCATCTTGCATCCTCTGTAATCTTGAGCTCAACCAAGGCTCCACTGCCCTCATCCTAATTGAGTGATTGATTGATATTTATTGTCACATGTACCGAAGTACAGTGAAAAGTATTTTGCTGCGGCCAAGGGAACATACATAATACGTACATAACAGACAAAAGAATAATCGACAGAGTACATTGACAATGTTACATCAACAAATAGTGATTGGTTACAGTGCGAAACAGGGGCCAAACAAGAGCAGCATAGGGCGTCGTGAATAGTGTTCTTACAGGGAACAGATCAGTCTGAGGGAGAGTTGTTGAGGAGACTGGTAGCTGTGGGGAAGAAGCTGTTCCTTTGTCTGGATATGCGGGTCTTCAGACTTCTGTATCTTCTGCCTGATGGAAGGGTCTGGAAGAAGGCAAAGCCTGGGTGTGAGGGGTCTCTGACAATGCTGTCTGCTTTCTGAGGCAGCGGGAGGTATATACAGAATCAATGTGGGGGTGGCAAGCTTGTGTGATGCATTGGGCTGAGTTCACTACACTGCAGTTTCTTGCAATCTTGGTCCAAGCAGTTGCCATACCAAGCTGTGATGCAGCTGGATAGGATGCTCTCTATGGCACATCTGTAGACGTTTGTGAGAGTCGATGCAGACATGCTGAATTTCTTTAGCTTCCGTAGTAAGTAGAGAAGTTGTTGCGCTTTCTTGACTGTTGCATCAACGTGAGTGGATCAGGACAGACTGTTGGTGATGGTGACCCCCAGGAACTTAAAGCTATCGACTATCTCTACTTCGGAGTCATTGATGTAGGGGGGGGGGTTGTCGTGCTACGCTTCCTGAAGCCGATGATCAGTCCCTTGGGCTTTCCAACATTTAGAGAGAGGTTGTTTTCAGTACACCATGCAACCAAGTGATCTATCTCCCTTCTGTAGTCTGATTCATCGTTGTTTGAGATACGACTCCCCACAGTCGTATCATCTGCAAACTTATAGATTGAATTGGAGTTGAATCTTGCCAGACAGTCGTGTATATATAGGGAGTGCAGTAGAGGACTGAGCACAAATCCTTCAGGGCCCCAGTATTGAGGACTATTGTGGACGATTCCATTTGCCCATCATACCTGGACCTGCTGAGTAACACTTGCTCCACGTCCAGCAGTACCTTCATTTTAAAATTCTCATCCTTGTTTTCAAATCGTTCCCTGGTTGTGCCCACCCCATCTCCCGAAGCAGCCATACAGTTCCTGGACTTGTCTGTGTCCCACCAGTTCAAGTTTCTTGCAATTGCTGATTTCCATCCCTCCACCGTTGGTGGCTGTGGGCTGGGAGGCGAGGGAGGGTCTGTAAAATGGTGACGGAAGGTAGGGGTAGAGTGCCCATTACCTTCCGGTTGCCATTATACTTTACTAACGACGAGGATGGAGGCAAATGGCCATCCAGCAGAAAGGCCAATTGAGCCACTTAAGTGGCCAATTAAGGGCCTCTTCTCAACTCTTCTGGCATTTTATCAGTGCCGGATGGACTCTCCACCACGTGGGGAGACTGCTGAATCCCGGCAGTCTTCCTCCTGTGCAGGAGGATTCTCCGAATCGGGCATTGTGACCTGCAGAGAGCAATGGCTACACACCCCCCACAGCAACTTTTCCCCTCTCTCAGCAGGAGCTTCCTTAATAACCCCAACATCCCTAGATCCCACCTACTGGTTCAGAAGGCAGCACTTGCCCATGGGATCTTCTTTGATAGGTGAAGTCCCAACAGTGGCCACCACTCCCAATGGCGCTGCTGAGACTGCTGATCAAACAGCACTCCAATTGGCCAGCGGCGCTCGAGGTTGGTGCCTGTTCTTTATAAGGATGGGAACACCGATGTTACCTAATTAGTTGCTAAATGGCTGAAAATTGTGGCAAGAAGTAGGGGGAATTGGGCAGGGGTCTCAAAAACAGCTGAGACAGGGTTACCCCTGGTTTCCAAGCCAATCGTTGGGGCCCCTATCCTGGCTACAAAATTCTAGCTTGTGCCTTCAGATGCTCATGCCTTAAGCATTAGATCAGCCTCTCTAATGCTCAGTCTCTCTGACAAGCTCAGTTTGCTGGACAGCTGGTTTGTGATGCAAAGCGAGAGGACAACAGCGTGGGTTCAATTCCCGTACCGGCTGAGGATATTCATGAAGGCCTTCTCAACCTTGGTGATCCTCAGGTTAAAGCACCACCTGTCAGCTTTCCCTCTCAAAGGGGAAAGCAGCCTATGGTCATCTGGGACCAATGGTGAATTTATTTACGATAAACCTTAAATTACCTATCAATGTTTTTCTTACCTTCCTTAAAATCTACTTCTCTGAACAAGCTTTCGGTCACCTCTCCTAATATCTCTATAAGTAGATTGGTATCAAATGTTCTCTGATAACTCACCTGTGTAGAGACCTGGGGCTGGATTCTCCGTTTTGGAGACTAAGTCCCCAAGCCGGTGTGAAAACAGTGGACTTTTCCGCCAGGAAAGCTGGTGCAAAACGGCCACCGATTCTCCGTTTTGCTGGGGGCTAGCAGGGAGGCAGCGTAGAGCCCTCAGCTCTCGCTGCCAATATGGCACTTAGCACTTCCAGTTCCGAAGCCGCCCATGGCGGCGGCCTGCAGTGGTCGCGCCGTGCTCCATGGCGGACTCATCCTGCGGACCTGGACCGCTAAAGTAGTGCCCCCCTTCAGCCACTCACACGGCCCGGACCGCCCGAATGGTGTGAGCACATGTAACCCACGCCGTCGGCCTGTCGGGGACGGAGCATCGCAGGGCGGGACTCAGGCCATTGGAGAATCGGCGCGGCAAACTCCTAGAGTACGCCGCTTTTCAATGGGTGGAGAATTCAAAAACCGGCGCCGCTACCGATATGGGCATCAAAATGGATTCTCCGCCCCATCACCGAACACAATTTTGGCGTCGTGGACCGGAGAATCCAGCCCCTGTTTTTTACTACCTTAAAGGCGCTATAATTGTTGTTGTTACAGTGGGTTTGTGAATTGGGAATCTTCACATCTGAAATCTAACCAAACCAAATTTGTCATCCCAAAACGTACAGTAAAATACTTTTTTTTGTGCCGGCTATGGTGAAAGGTCATTGACTTGAAACATTGGGCTTGATTTTAGCTCTGCATTTGAATGTGTTAAAATAAGGCCTAATTTTTTTAAAATATCAATTTAAAGTACCCAATTAATTTTTTCCAATTAAGGGGCAATTTAGCGTGGCCAATCCACGTACCCTGCACATCTTTGGGTTGTGGGGGCAAAACACATGCAGACTCGGGGAGAATGTGTAAACTCCACACGGACAGTGATCCAGGGCTGGGATCGAACCTGGGACCTCGGCGCTGTGAGGAATGCTAACCACTGCACCACCGTGCTGCCCTCAAAAAAGACCTAATATTAACTCTATTTCTCTATCCACAGCTTCTGCCTGATCCGTTGAGTATTTCTAGTATTTTCAATTTTAATTTCATACTTTTGTGAACTGTTTAAAAAAGAGCACAGAAAAGCTGGGATAGCGAAGAAGGAGAAAGGTCAGTGTGGACATAAATAGATTTCTGTGTTTTGTGAGGTAGACTTTGTGAATTGCTGTCCCTGATACAGAGTGCTTCACATTCTGTGAGGGCACGATGCTCTGCAGGACTCTCCCACATTAATTTTAATGGGTAGAAAGTCATATGCTGTGTGTGCTTGATCTCTCCTGGGATTTGGAGGTCTGTGATGGGGATGTGAATTTGTACATCTGTCCCTTTTACTCACATTGATGTTTTCAGTCACTTTACTGAACAAAGGAAGATATGCCCTCAGTGCATGTTTATTCTTCATTATGTGATTAAGTTCAGAAACATAAGCATGCATTTTATTAAAAATATCTGTCAATGAGGTTGTGTGTCTTACTGCTTTCCACAGAGGAGTCTAGGTCATTTGGGATTGAAGTAGAAACGGCACAATGCACAGATCACAAGCTCCCATACGGGAATTATGGTAACCTGGTATCATCAGCACAAACAAGAGAATTTAGGTTGCAAAAAGTCAAGTTATGTGGATGAATTTTAAGTTGTAAGCATTGCTGGCCTCGGGACATGTGGAGGAACAGGTCTGGCGGTCAATGGACATCTTCCATGGAGCAGGATTCTCCGGACCCTCAGCTGCATGTTTCTCAGCGATGCGCTGTTTGCCAGTGGCGAGATTCTATCTTCCCGCCATTTGTTAATGGAGTTTCCCATTGAAGCCACCCCATGTTGCTGGGAAGCCCATGGGCAGGGGGGGGTGCTGGTAGCGGTAAAAGAGAATCCTGCAGAGCATCGAGAAATACTCAACGGATCAGGAGAATCTGGAGAACTCCGGCCATTATTTTTCATAAATAACTTGGGCTGGATTCTCCGTCAGCGGTATCCTCCACTTTGCTGGCAGCGCACTCATGTCGCTGGATTTCTCAACGGCGTGTGGGGAGCCCACATTGGGACACCCCATTGGCCGGCAGCCAGGATGGAGGATTCTGCTGCCGGCGAGGGGGTGCCACACAGCAGGAGAATCCCACCCCTTAATTACCTTCAGCATTAGCCATAGTTATTGCGGGATGCTCAACTGCGGGCTGACTGCAATCTGGTCCATTATGAATGAAGTACAACCCAATAAGACGAACTCACAGGCATGACTCCCACACTGATACAATTACTTAGAAAGCATCACCAAGGAAATACCTGGATGGATTCAGCAACATTGTGCTAGCTACTCTGAGAGAACATCTGAACTAGATAAACTCTCCATATTTCACATCTTGGAGAATGATTGCCATCCTTCAGGGGGGATTGCCAGTTACTTTGGTTGCAGCCAGCTGGATGGGTGCCCTGAGCAGCTTTGAATGACTGCAGCATGGTGCAGCATGTCGCAGTGCAGTGGTCCTCAGACCTGCCAAGTATCTGATAGTGATGGTTACTCCAAGCTACATATCCTGGAGGCATTTGTAGCAAACATTGAAATCCCCACACAGCGAGTTCAGGGCAGTCTTTGGTCTCATGCTTAGAATTCATCTCTTTTTTTTCATTTCAATCAATTTTACATTGCAGTGTTACAAAATCCTCGATTGTATCCCAAATTCTGTACTTTTAAAACTTGAAATAGGTTGGACTATCATCTAGGTAGCCACATGAGATTGTGAAGATTTTTTCTGGCAAGAGGCACCAGATTCATGAATTAAAATGATGTTTAATGGGGTTGTTCTGAGCTTCGTTTGGCAACATTTTCCAGTTCTGACAAAATAACACTGATATTAACTTCACTTTATTTATTTCTTCAAAGGTGCTGCCTGACTGTTATGTATTAAAGAATACACCCCTGCTGGTGGAACGTCACGTGATCTGTAGTGACGTCAACAGAGTGTTTTGCGCGGGCTTCAATTTTCCATCTTCGATTATATGAGAAATGTCTCCTAATAAACCTCGTATCGTGTTTGGAAGAAATCCAGGTGTGTGGCACCTCTATATCTTTTCTCGTTGCGGCACATTGAGAATGTAACAAAAGAGAAACCTGGCGCCGAGAATTGAGGCAATAAAAACCTGCCGAGGTTGACAAAAAAAATCATTGACAAGGAAAATGGAGACAGCAATGAGAGCGGAAGAGAAGATTCTCAGGACTGGATTCGCACGTCGGTCGAAGGAAAAGCCGGCAATGCAGAAGAATTAAAAAATACATTGCACAACCTTGAGTAAGCACAACAACCGTTTCAAAAATATGTTTGCTGCTGGAAGCTGTTGGTTAAATTCAAGATTGCAGGGACATGCATATAGCAAAGTGAAATGGGCTGCTAGAACGGAGATTCAAAAGTCTTCCAATTCTGTACATGTTATTACTCGGATTAGACAATCACAGTCCAGGCAAAATTTTGCATTGTGAATCAGGAGACCTCTTGTTCCATACATAAAAAAGAAAAGGGGAAGGAGGAAGGTTGGTTGAAATATAGACCCGGGGAGCCGATATCCGGAATGGTGAGGAAAATGGGCGGCAGTAATGCATTTGACGGAGACTGTGAGACTTGGAACACGTATGAAGTGACACGGAGGCACAGTGGTTAGCACAGTTGCTTCACAGCTCGAGGGTCCCAGGTTCGATTCCCGGCTAGGGTCACTGTCTGTGGGGAGTCTGCACGTTCTTCCCGTGTCTGCGTGGTTTCCTCAGTTTCCTCCCAGAGTCCAAAGATGTGCAGGTTAGGTGGATTGGCTATGCTAAATTTCCCCTAGTGTCCTAAAAATGTTAGGTGGGGTTACGGGGATAGGGTGAAGGTGTGGGCTTGGGTGGGGTGCTCTTTCCAAGCGCTGGTGCAGGCTCGATGGGCCGAATGGCCTCCTTCTGCACTGTAAATTCTATGATTCTATGAAGAGAGATTCCAACTTCATCTCAGAGTGAATCCAACATCGGAGGCATAAAGCGTGTGATATTTCCCAGTTTGGAAGGTGTAAAACTTCATGCTAATGCAAAATTTAATACAGCCAGTAAAGCCGGGAGATAAGACCTACAATTAATTGATAAAGATTCTAGAAGGGAGGTTCTCCCCAAGATTGCTTCTAATTGCAGAAAGATTTTGTTTCCCTCACTGTAGTCAGGAAGAAGGTGAAAACATTTTACAATTCGTGGCGGTCTTACGAAGGTTAGCAAAATACTGCGAGTTTGGTGCAATACTAGATGACACCCTTCATGATAGGCTGGTATGTGGATTCCACAATGAAACTATTCAGAGGAAGCTGCTTAAGCGACTTAACTCTCAAAGCTGCTGTGGAAGTTGCACGTCTATGTTGCTAGCAACAAAAGAGGTTTCACAAATAGGAGCTGGAGCAAAGATCCACAAGCTGGAGACCATTAGAAACAAGTCTGCAAGGGTGCAACCAGATCATCAATTTATACAGGTTGGACACTCAGCAGGGGAAATGCTGGAAGAGAAAAATAAGTGCAAGAACTGAGGCAAAAAGGACCATATAGCCAAAGCATGCTGGGCATGGCAAGCTTCACCAACACCGAAGATGTGTAGGAAAAAGAACACATATAAACTTACTATTTGAGTATTTAAGATAATAGACAGAGTTCAAGGCCCCTCAGGATACGACGTACCAGAACAAGTTCAAAAGCTGAAACTAGGGGTCTTGACGGTACAGGACAATCAACAACATTTCTGGATATTCCCAAAATTGATGCTAATCAAGTCAAAATGAAAGTGGATATGGGTGCTGTATATCATTGATACCTGAGATAACCCATAATCAAAAATTAAAGCATCTGCCATTAAAACCATTGAATGTTATCCTAAGGCCATATACGGAAGAGGTATACCACTAAAAGGATACGTTATGGTAAAAGTAGAAATAAATGTACAAACAGCAGAGTTACCTCTCCACGTTATACATGGAAAGTTTCCTGCCTTATTTGGTAGATCATGGTTGGGAAAAATTAAATTCAACTGGGGTGTGGTGAATCAACTGGTGGATTCAAAGAAAGTCCTACAACAACTGCTGGAAAAGTATAAAAAAAGGTGTTTGAAGACTCACTGGGCTCAATGACAGGAGTTGAAGTTCAACTCAAAATTAAGCCAAACAGTACATTGAAATGTCGCAAATCTAGAACCGTACCATACACCATCAAGGCAAGAGGCGATGAAGAACTAGAAAGACTAGTCCATACAGCACTAATTGAACCAGTTACTATGAGTGATTGGGCTACACCCGTAGTTCCTGTACTAAAACACAATGACTCAGTAAGGATACGTGGAGATTTTAAAACAACTATAAACCTGGTATTTATGCAGATCACTATCCACTGTCGCTGACTGAAGGCTTGTTTGCTGGACTTTCTGGAGGGCAGAAATTCAGTATAATTGATCTATCACAGGCTTATTTACAAATGAATGTGGCTGCCAAAGGACAATCACTACTCACTATCATGATGCACAAAGGTTTGTTCCATTACAGGAGACTTCCATTTGGAATAACACTTGCTCCTGCTCTTTATGAGTGGGCTAAATGCGGTGCAATGTTACGTAGATGATATTCTCATCACCAGTTCAAGTGAACAAGAGTACCTTCAGAACCTGGAAGGTACTCTCAAAGGTCTACAAAACCATTATCTCCAAGTTAAAAAAGATTTGTGCCTGGATAAACGATATGGCTGGGTTCATAAAGTTGGAGAGGATTAATTTCGCCTTGAGAGGGTCTGAGCAGGGGTTCTACAGGCGGTGCAACCGTTCCTAGACTATCTCGTGGAGCGCTAGAGGAAGGTCGGTCAGCAGCAGCAGCAACCTGGGGGGGAGGGAGGGGACGTCCGGGGAGGGGGAGGAGGGGGAGCTGCCTGGGGGTCTGGAGGAGCAAGAGATAACATGAAGAGTCGGGGAAACTGGCACGTACGGGAGAGAGCCAGTGTACAAAGCTATGTAAATATACTATTTTGCCATGTATATATCTTGCTCCGCGCGATTTCTCGTTTCTTTTTTTTTGTTACGGGGGTGGGGGGTTATTGTTTGTAAGGGAGAAAAATTGTGTTGAAAACTTTAATATATATATATTTTTAAAAATGATTTGTGTGAATTTTCAACATACCCATAAACTACCTGGTTCACATTTTCGATAAAGGTGGCTTGTGTAAGGAGTCAAAAAAGTTGACAGAAATCTAAAAAGCGCCACTTCCTCAAAATTTGACACAACTGAGGTGGCATAGTGGCACAGTGGTTAACACTGTTGCCTCACAGCTCCAGGGACCTTGATTCGATTCAGACCTTGGGTCACTGTCTGTGTAGAGTTTGTACTTTCTCCCCTGTGTCTGCGTGAGTTTCCTCTGGGTGCTCCGGTTTCCTCCCACAGTCCAAAGATGTGCAGGTTAGATGGTTTTTCCATGCTAAATTGGCCCCAAGGGTAGGGTTTCAGGAATAGGGTGGAGGATTTGGCATAGATAGGGTGGTCATTCGAAGGGTCAGTGCGGACTCGATGGACTGAGTGACCGCCTTCTGAAGACGTGCAGGTTAGGTGGATTGGGCATGCTAAATTGCCCTTAGTGCCTAAAAAGTTTAGGAGGGGTTATTGGGTTACAGGGATAGGATGGAAGTGACTGCTTAAAGTGGGTCGGTGCAGACTCGATGGGCCGAATGGCCTCCTTCAGCACTGTTTGTCCTATGTTCTATGTAGCTCCACTGTCTTCCTAGTGGACACCAACCCAAACTCCATCTGGAGCATCTGTCGCTCCTTCAACAACCCTGCCTCTGGGGCCTCCGAGTATCTCCTGTCCACCCGCAGAATCTTGTCACCAGCATCTCTGCCTGCTCTGTCCTATCCCTACATGCCCGGATTGATATAATCTCTACTCTGGCCACTGCCTTAAGGGCCTCCCATAGCGTGCCGACTGAAACCTCACCCGAGTCATTCAGCTCCGCATACCTCCGAAAGGCAGCCCTCATCCGCTTCACACATCTCCTCATCCTTAATAACCCCACATCCAATCTCCACTGCAGGCGCTGACCATCCCACCCCTCGCCCCCGTCCACTTGCAAGTTCACCCTGTGCGGTGCGAGGTCAGAGACCACAATCGCCAAATACCCCGAGTCGACCACCCCCGCCAGCAGAGTCTTAACCACCACAAAGTAATCGATCCGCGAGTACACCCTGTGCACATGAGAGAAGTACAAATATTCCTTCGCCCTCGGCCTCCCAGACCTTCACAGGTCTACCACCCCCCCCCCCCATGTGCTCCATGAACCCCTTCAGCTCCTTCGTCACCCTCCCCGATCGTGAACTTGACCTGTCCAACCCTAGCTCTATGACCGTATTAAAGGTCTCTCCCCCCCCCCCCCCTCCCCTCCTCCCTCCCACCCCCCATAATCAACTTGTGCGAGACCAGGTCCGAGATCTTCCCCAACACACAGAATTCAGCATCCTCCCAATTTGGAGTGTAAACGTTCATCAAGACCGCTGGCATCTCTTCCAATGTCTCACTCACCATCACGAATCTTCGCCCCAAATCTGCCACTATATTCCCCACCTCAAATGCTACCCGCTTGTTTATCTGCACTGCTACCCTCGCGTCTTCACATCTAACCCTGAATGGAAGACTTGCCCTATCCACCCTTTCCTTAGCCTAGCCTGGTCCCCGATCTTCAAATGCGTTTCTTGCAAAAAGGCCAAGTCCACCTTCAAGCTTCCCAGGTGCGCGAACACGCCTATTCACCCCCCTCACATTCCATGTGACCAATCGCGTCGGGGTGCACCGCACTCCCCCCTCCCCTGCCGATCAACCATATCACTTCTTGGGCCAGCCCCCGGAAGTGTAACACAACGCTCCAGGCCAGCCCTCAGGTGTCCACCAACGCCTTCCCCACTACGCAGCAGCAGCCTCACCTTTGTCAGCATTCCTCCACCCCCCCTCTCCTAAACAAAACACCAATCCCATCTATCTATCACCATAACTCCCCCAGGCTCTCGTTAACTAGCCCACCCAGCTAGCCAAACATCCTACCCCCCCCCACTGATTCCCCTCTCCCCCCCTCGCACACTTCCATAGTGCAAGCAACCATAAAGTAAGAAAAAGGTGCACTCACCCTCCAGCATCCCACCACACAAGCCCACACAAACCTCAAAGAAGAGAAATTCTCCCATAACCACTACCTTAAAAACAACAGAACAAAAAGGCACAGAGAATCAACATCTCTTCACATTTCCTCGAAAGTTCAATGCCCTCCCTCTCCTGTCAGTTCATTATCTCTCAAAAGCTCCATTGCCTCCTCTGGTGTCTCAAATTAATGCTCGTGGCTGTTGTAAGTCACCCAGAGGCGGGCCGGGTACAGCATCCCAAACTTTAGCCCCTTCTTGAAGAGGCAGCCTTGACTCGGTTGAATTCGGCTCTCCTCTTAGCCAATTCCGCACCAAGGTCTTGGTACACCCGGAGCTCATTACCGTCCCAGGTACACCTCCTCATCTGCCTGGCCCACCGCAAGACGTTCTCTTTATCTAGGAACTGATGGAGCCTCACCACCATCGCCCTCAGCAGCTCGTTTGCCTGCGGCTTCCTCATCCTCATGGTCAATCTCCAGGGGCCGGTCGAAGGCCCCCTCCCCCATCAGCTGCTCCAACATTTTGGCCACGTGTGAGCAAACGTTCACTCTTGCGATGCCCTCTGGCATCACAACAATTCTTAGATTTTGTCTCCGGGAGCGGTTCTCCAGGTCCTCTACCTTCTCCTTTGGCCGCTTCTGGGTCTTCTGCATCACCCCTATCTCGACTGCCAATGAGTTCAGCTGCTCTTTGTGCTTCCCTACCTCCTCATAAGAACATAAGAACTAAGAGCAGGAGTAGGCCATCTGGCCCTTCGAGCCTGCTCCGCCTTTCAATGAGATCATGGCTGATCTTTTGTGGACTCAGCTCCACATTCCCACCCGAACACCAAAACCCTTTATTCCTTTATTCTTCAAAAAACTATCTATCTTTATCTGAAAAACATTTCATGAAGGAGCCTCTACTGCTTCACTGGGCAAGGAATTCCATAGATTCACAACCCTTTGGGTGAAGAAGTTTCTCCTAAACTCAGTCCTAAATCTACTTCCTCTTATTTTGAGGCTAAGCCCCCTAGCTCTGCTTTCACCCGCCAGTGGAAACAGCCTGCCCGCATCTATCCTATCTATTCCCTTCATAATCTTATATGTTTCTATAAGATCCCCCCTCATCCTTCTAAATTCCAACGAGTACAGTCCCAGTCTACTCAACCTCTCCTCGTAATCCAACCCCTTCAACTCTGGGATTAACCTAGTGAACCTCCTCTGCACACCCTCCAGTGCCAGTACGTACTTTCTCAAGTAAGCAGATCAAAACTGAATACAATACTCCAGGTGTGGCCTCACGAACACCTTATACAATTGTAGCATAACCACCCTAGTCTTAAACTCCATCCCTCTAGCAATGAAGGACAAAATTCCATTCACCTTCTTAATCACCTGTTCCACCTGTAAACCAACTTTTTGCGACTCATGCACTAGCACACCCAGGTCTCTCTGCACAGCAGCATGTTTTAATATTTTATCATTTAAATAATAATCCCTTCTGCTGTTATTCCTACCAAAATGGATAGCCTCACATTTGTCAACATTGTATTCCATCTGCCAGACCCTAGCCCATTCACTTAGCCTATCCAAATCCCTCTGCAGACTTCCAGTATCCTCTGCACTTTTTGCTTTACCACTCATCTTAGTGTCGTCTGCAAATTTGGACACATTGCCCTTGGTCCCCAACTCCAAATCATCTATGTAAATTGTGAACAATTGTGGGCCCAACACTGATCCCTGAGGGACACCACTAGCTATTGATTGCCAACCAGAGAAATGCCCATTAATCCCCACTCTTTGCTTTCTATTAATTAACCAATCCTCTATCCATGCTACAACTTTACCCTTAATGCCATGCATCTTTATCTTATGTAGTAACCTTTTGTGTGGCACCTTGTCAAAGGTTTTCTGGAAATCCAGATATACCACATCCATTGGCTCCCCGTTATCTAACGCACTGGTTATTTCCTCAAAAAATTCCACTAAATTAGTTAGGCACGACCTGCCCTTTATGAACCCATGCTGCGTCTGCCCAATGGGACAATTTCCATCCAGATGCCGCGCTATTTCTTCCTTGATGATAGATTCCAGCATCTTCCCTACTACCAAAGTTAAGCTCACTGGCCTATAATTACCCGCTTTCTGCCTACCTCCTTTTTTAAACAGTGGTGTCACGTTTGCTAATTTCCAATCCGTCGGGACCACCCCAGAGTCTAGTGAATTTTGGTAAATTATCACTAGTGCATTTGGAATTTCCCTAGCCATCTCTTTTAGCACTCTGGGATGCATTCCATCAGGGCCAGGAGACTTGTCTACCTTTAGCCCCATTAGCTTGCCCATCACTACCTCCTTAGTTATAACAATCCTCTCAAGGTCCTCACCTGTCATAGCCTCATTTCTATCAGTCACTAAGCTCAGTCCTAAATCTATTTCTCCTTATTTTGAGGCTATGCCCCCTAGTTCTGCTTTCACCCGCCAGTGGAAACAACCTGCCCGCACCTATCCTATCTATTCCCTTCATAATTTTACATGTTTCTATAAGATCCCCCCCCCCCGGGTATCCTTCTAAATTCCAATGGGTACAGTCCCAGTCTACTCAATCTCTCATCGTAATCCAACCCCCTGAATTCTGGGATTAACCTAGTCAATCTCCTCTACCTCCTCCACCTTCTGGATGGCCTGGCTCTGGGTCTCCAACCTCTGCTCCACCCGGTCGATTCCTGCTTTCAGCGGGTCTACCACCATCACCAGGCCTTCCTGAGCCTCCCTCCTCTGCTGGCTAAACTTCTCATTCAGGAAGACTACTAGCTGCTCTGTTGACCATCGGGCTGGTGGATCTGACCTTTTACCCTCCGCCATCTTCATCTGTGGCGCACAAAGGTTTTCTTGCTGCTACAGCTCCTTCCTGCTCAACCTACTTCTGATCCACAAATCCATCCACTGCCACCATCTCTACACATTTTTCCACCAAAGCATCCACCCAGTACATGGGGCAAAGGGGCAAAAAACTGCCCCGAGCGGGTACTGCGAAATGTGTGCCCACTTACTCCATGGCCATCACCGGAAGTCCGACACAACACCTGCCTGAGTGTGAAACCTTTATTTAAAAAAAATATTACTGGAACAGACAATGGGTGGGATTCTCCGACCCGGTGCTGGGTCGGAGAATCCCCGGTGGGAGGCGTGAATCCCACCCCGCCTACCTGACGCCGGCTTCCCTATTCTCCGCCGCCATTTTTTGGGCTCCGGCGGGATTCCCGCCACGCCGGTCGGGAGCCTGGCCCGTGGGCGGGGGGGGGGGGGGGGGGGCCCACAGTGGCCTGGCCCGTGATTGGGGCCTATCGATCAGCGGGCGGGCTGGTTCCACGGGGGCCTTCTTTCCTCTGCGCTGGGCCCCTGTAGGCCTCCTCCATATAGTCCGGTGGCCGGCACGGAGAAGGGAACCCCCTTCATTTCCATGCGCATGCACGGAAATACGGCGGCTGTTCTGCGCATGCGTGAAAATACGCCTTCGGTGCCAGCTGGAGCTGCGGGAACCACTCCGGCATCAACCTAGCCCCCGAGAAAGTGGAGAATTCCTCACTTTCGGGGGTCATTGACACCGGAGTGGTTGGCGGCAGTTTTCACACTGGCGTGGGGACATAGCCCCATTATTGGAGAATCCCGCCCAATATGTATCCCAATTTGTTCATCACAACGTAATGAAGTATCCAAAGCTACTTCATGGGAGTTTTGTCAGGCAAAATTAGACATCAATCCACATAGAGATATCAGGAAAGATGACCAAAGGTAGAATTACATGATTACAATCCACCGTATAGTGTGAACATGGAAAATCATGTCTTAATAAAGCATTCCATAAAAGCAATCTATTATGAGTTACAATATATTAATCATCGGTATAAACTGTAAAAATGGTAAGATACCTGCCAGGCTATAGAATTACAGTCTTTTCTCAGGAACTTAACTGTTACGACTGCTGAACTCTATTAGTTTGATAGATGAATGAACTGACAGCAGTAATTCAATCTGAATATTTCACCAAAGTGGCTTAAGCAGCAACATAACAGGGTAAATGTGCCAGTTACTGCCCAGTGTGGGTTGATTCTTTCAAGTCTGAGCATATGTGCCAACATCCTCTAACTAATCTCATCAAAAGGTCCACAATGCAAACCAGCTCATCAATAATTGAAGCTGTTTTTCAGTTCTTTACTCTTTTGCCACAAAATATGTCTCTTGAGTCACCGTCCTCTCCCAACATTTGCTCCAACAATGTATCATGTATTAGTCCAGTATTTCTGGACGGCAGGGATTTACCGAGACAAACCATGCTCCATCGTCAAGTTTCCAAAACATTCCCAGGATTAGCTTCTACTTAAATCAAAAAAGCTACATTGCGTTTTGAAAAACCTGCTAGATTATGAGTAATTAATTATGTCATAATATATTAAAATTCATAGGTCATCACACGCTTCCTATCAACCTCTCTCATTGTAAATCCCCATGTCTATAATTATAATGGGCCCTGCTTATGTAAACTTGTCATGCTGGAATTACACCCTCTCCGAAGTGCTGCATTGCGGAACAGTTTAATTACAGCATGACAAAGTTATCCTTTCAGTTTCCAGTATAAACATGGCCCTAGGAATTTATCATGGAAATATAAGACGGAATGTATGATTTCGAATTGGGAACTGAATCAGACGCTCTTGTCCAATTATCACCGGACCTCAACCCTGCTCTACACCAGAGAAAAAGAAAGAAGGAAAAAACTTGCATTAATAGAGGTACCTTTAAAAAGAGCACAGAGACTTGAAAAATCCTGACAACTGGCAGGTGTGAAGGGGTGGTACATTATTTTCATGCCATAATGATGATCTCCCAAATGTTCTCCTCCTAGGGACATCCCAAAGCATTTTACAATAATAATAATCTTTATTGGTGTCACAAGTAGGCTTACATTAACACTGCAATGAAGTTACTATGAAAATCCCCGAGTCGCCACATTCCAGCGCCTGTTCGGGTACACTGAGGGAGAATTCAGAATGTCCAATTCACCCAACAAGTACGTCTTTCGGGGCTTGTGGGACGAAACCGGAGCACCCGGAGGAAATCCACGCAGACACGGGGGGAACATGTAGACTTCGCACAGACAGTGACCCAAGCCGGGAATCAAACCCAGGTCCCTGATGCTGTGAAGCAAAAGTGCTAACCAAACCAATGAAGAGCTTTTGAAGTGTGACCATTGTTGATATTGGAAACATGGCAATCAATTTGTACACAGCCAGCTCCCACAAACAACAATAGAATCATAGAATTTTACAGCACAGAATGAGGCCCCTCGGCCCATCGTGTCTGTGCTGGCCATCATGCACCTGTCTATTCTAATCCCATTTTCCAGCACTTGGCCTGTAGCCTTGCATGCCATGGTGTTTCAAGTACTCATCAAAATGCTTCTTAAATGTTGTGAGGGTTCTCACCTCTACTACCTTTCAGGCAATGAGTTCCAGATTCCAGCCACCCTCTGGGTGAAAAGGCTCTCCTCAAATCCCTTCCAAATCTCCTGTCCCTTACCGTAAATCTCTGACCCCCTGGTCATTGGCCCCTCTGCTAAGGAGAAAATGTTTCTTCTACACCTAACCCTATCCATGTCCCTCTTAATTTTGTACACCTCAAGCAGGTCCCCCCTCAGCCTTCTCTGCTCTAAGAAAGGCAACCTCAGCCTATCCAGCCTTTCTTCATAGCTGAAACATTCCATCCCAGGCAACATCCTGGTGAACCTCCTCTGCAAACTTTCTAATGCAATCACATCGTCCCTATAGTGTGGCGACCAGAGCTGCACTCAGTACACAAGTTATGGCCCAACGAGCGTTTTATACAGCTCCATTATAACCTCCTGCTCTTATATTTTATGCCTCGGCTAATAAAGCATGCTACCATTCATTGTGCATTCCCTTGCCTTGCTAGTGAATCAAATTGTGATAAACAACATGCTAATGATCAGATAATCTTTTTTAATGATATTGGTTAACAGATAAATAGTGGCCAGGTCACTAGAGAGAAATTACCGGTTCTTCTTCAAAATATTTCCTTGGGATCTTTCATCTTTAAACATTCAAATATATACATGTTATAAAAAGCAGGAGCTGGATCATATTTCCAGTTAGCATGTTTGATGGGGAACTTCATTCATTCGCAGTTCACAGTGGAAAATGATAAGCAGCCATTTACAATTTCCTGATATCTGTAGCTGACTGGCAAAGTTTGCACTATAGTGTGAACTCAGGAAATCATACCTTATTAAAACAGTACATAAAGCAACCATTATGAGCTACAATATATTAATCATCTGTTTAAACTGAATAAAAAGATACAATACATGGCAGACTGATAAAAAGGAGCAGCCATGGAGTAATTAGTAACATAGGAACACAAGTAAGTTATTCATTCTGTGTCTGTTCTACCATTCAATTAGATCATGGTTGAAGCGTATCTTAACTCCATTTATTCTCCTTTGTTCCATACCACTTAATGTCCTTGGCTAACAAACCTCTATCATCAATCTCACTTTGGAAATCTTCCATTGACCTAGCTGCAATAACACTTAGCACAGTAAGTGCAGCACGGTAGCATAGTGGGTAGCACAGTTGCTTCACAGCTCCAGGGTCCCAGGTTCTATTCCCGGCTTGGGTCACTGTCTGCGCGGAGTCTGCACGTTCTCCCCGTGTCTGCGTGGGTTTCCTCCGGGTGCTCCGGTTTCCTCCCACAGTCCAAAGATGTGCGGGTTAGGTGGATTGGCCATGCTAAATTGCCCTTAGTGTCAAAGAAATGTTAAGTGGGGGTTGCTGGGTTACGGGGATAGTGTAGATGTGTGGGCTTCGGTAAGGTGCTCTTTGTAAGGGCCGGTGCAGACTCGATTGGCCGAATGGCCTCCTTCTGCGCTGTAAATTCTATGATTCTCTGATTTAAACTCAATTCATTTTTAAAGGCTTTCTAAAATAAGCCCTGTTTGCATGGGTTGGCCATAGAGCTGAATTTATGTCGCCCTGGGAAGAAGCAGTGGAAGCATGGGGAGGCTGAAGATAGGGGGAGACGGATTAGGATGTCTCATGTCTTCCCAAAGCATTGTCCGCTTCAGGGACTCTCCTATGGGAGGGCTGGGAACAGGGTTAGCTTCCCTCTCCACAGAGGCAGCAGCCAATTGGGGTATTTAAAACTCTACTTAAGAGCTACTTAGCGATGGCACTGGCATTTTCCTGCTGTTGAAGTTGCTCCCCCAGCACAAAGCCTGACAGCTCTTTGCAAGCAGTCTCAAACAGTGGAAGGTCGGGGAGCCATTTGAACCGGACGCTCCGTGACCCATTGGCTGGGCCACAGGGATGAAAAGTCACAAAGTCGTCAGAAACCACGCCTGCAGAAGAATATCCTATCAACCCCAAGGTTCCTTCCAGCTTTGGACCACTGAATTTGCTGTCCTCTGCGGGTAACTGAGGATGCCACCATGTTAAAGTCCCTGTCTGCCTCAGCAACATCCACCTCTCCCAGTGAAACTACTGACTGTCTTGTGCTGTGTGCCCTCTAATTAAGTCTTCAGCTTGGGGAACCAACGCACTGTCCTTAACAGGGCAGCAGCCATTGAGGAAACCACCTTAGAAAGCTGCACCAACAGCAGCATTAGTAATTTAGTTGGGCTGCAGATCCCCATATGGGCCCAAGATTGAGGCCCAACACCCTTTGGAAAATTCAGCCCATAATGTCAGTGGCGTATCTTACACTGCGGCACAAGTAATAGGAGCAGGAGTAGACCATATGGCCGATCATTCAACACGATGATGCCTGATCTTGGGCCTCAACACCATAATATGAATCCATAGAGGACTGCCATTTTATTTTGCATCTGTAGAGAGATACCAGAGGGCAGCATATTAATGTTACTCGGTAGATTTGTCATCAAATTAACACTATTAAGAATTTTAGTCTAAATTTAAGGAATAACAATAATCATTAAATGGTAACTCACAATGGGTCCTCTATTATTTGTAACAAATAAATGCAAAAATGGAATGGTTCTCGGGGATTTTTTAGAAGCAAACACCAGAGGACCTTAATCAATGATCTCTCAAAGACTATTTTGGGGAAGTATTCCTATGAAATATTTGCTCCAGATTTGAAAAAATATCCTTTCTGCAAAGTACATATTTCCAGTCTTTCCTGGGGTTCTTCCCCAGCTCATCTTATTACTTTAATGCTTAACACAATCTGTGAATGCCACTCCATCCACAGAGTCTCAAGTCTCCAGTAATCTAAGCACTGTGGTTTGAATGATATGTGCACTATATTTGTGCCAGTTTGGTGTTGGTATGTGTATATCCAATCCATCAAGCCTCAAGAGAGTATTGGGTAGTAACTGTGGTTCTGTAAGGGCCCTTCCTGTTGATTCCCTCAGTTCCTATTTCTTTTATTTTCTCTTTATCATTTTATGTCCATGGATCATTAATGGAGACATACTTTTAAGTTAAGCATATGAAGTAAGGAACTCAAAGTGTCAAAATAGTACACTGTGTTATAAAGTTTTGTATCTTGGGCAGAAGACCTCAGACTTTATGACGCCCAAGAGACTGGGAAGAATCATTTTGATTGGTTGGCTGGTAGCCAATGGATTGGCCAGGGACAATATTCTGCCCAACAACTGACAGCAATTGGTTCCTGTAAAGTAGAGTTTTTTGGGAGAATCTGGGAGAAGCCACTGGACCCAAGGTGGAAGCAGCTCTCTCTGCTATGCTGTCTACTGTCTGAAGGCAGAAGCTTCTAGACCCTGCAAGAATAAGCTGTCTCCCTCACTCTGTCTTGAATGCTGGCTGCTTACTATTTCTGTAAGTCCACAGTGAAAACCATTACAAGCTGAAAGAAAAGATAACATCCATCTGAAAGCCTAGAGTGAAGAAGAAACTAACTGGAAGACAACCATCTGAAACAAAGACTTGCATCCTTTTACTTTCATCATTATTTTACACCCCTCGTTCCCTTCTGTGTTTGTTTGTCTGTGTGTGTTTCAAGAGGGTTGGGTGAGTTAAAAGGGGAGGGGGGGTAGTGATTAGGTAGTAGCTAACCAGTTGTATTTGCTGCCTATTTAATTGTAGTTACTGTTAATAATAAAAAGTTAATTTGCAAACCTGGTGACTGTAATTATTGGGCAGCCAAAGACCTCGGGTATTTTAATAATAAAAGTTAATTTCAACTGTGTTGCGATGTTGGGTCAAGTGCGGCTGGAATTGAGCACACACTGGCCAAGGGTGTCATAACAGTTCAAAGGAAGGAATGGACAAAAAGATTAATCTTCACCACTTGGGCAGCAACCTGGCAGAACAGATTGCCCGGTTTTATTCAACCTATTTCATTTTCACCCGATTGATTTCAGTGGAATGAAAATGAGGTAGGTTCTATAAAGGGTTAGCAATCTGTGCTGTCAGATTTCTGGCAAGGTGGTAGAGCCAAATAACTTTCATCATGGCGTTAACTGGGAAAGCAATTTTACAAATGTCAAATTAGGAAATGAAAACTGACCTTCATGAATAATTTGGATGAGCTAAATGCCTAGAGTTAAATGTTTAAAGTCTCTGGCCCTATCGTGGAGCCTTACTCAACGGCAGATTGGCAAATCAAGCATTGACCTGCATACCAAACCCGTGCTCCCACCCAGCTTCACAAAACTCACTCACGTTCCTCTGAAGGTATCTCAAGGAGTGGGAAGGGGGGGGGGGTACATTTAGTACCAATCCCAGCTGCAAAGTTGCAAAGCATATTTTCCGAAAATTGGTCTTTTATCAAGATAAAACTTCAACTTTAATTAGTTCCTAGCAGATTTCCCATGGTGTTGTTTATGATGAGTTGGAGAATATGTTCTTTTGTAATAATAGGAGTGTAAGTAACAAAGTGTGACAAGGTGCGTGCGACAGGAAGAGAGCGTGACTTGCCAGAATTATGTTATATTCAAAGCCTTTAATACATTTAAAATATCAAAGTGTTACATTTATGTATCAAAAACACAATTCAAACTGTAGTAGAAATCTAGTAACAACAGAACAATACTGGATAATTTAGGCAGTATTTGAAATATATTAATGACTACATAGCTTCATATAACATTCGAAACCACTGTATTAACTGTATAAACTGTATTAAGTGCAATAGACAAACTCAGTTTTAATCTTCCAAACCTGCTGAAATGTGCCAAAGCAGAGATCAACAGGGCTTCAGGTCTTTGATGGAATCATTGGGGAGATTTGCTTTTCCAGAAAGTGACTAGGGCACCCGATTTCCTGATGCATATTCCTGGAACACACTGAAACTGGAAACCAGTCCGATACTACCGGTTCCAGAACAATATGGCACTTCAGCCTTAGACGCCAAAATTACCTTTGCCACAGCTTAGGCAGAATCTTCTTAAAATAGGCCAACAAGGCAGGGAGTTAGGTAGTGGGTAGCATTTAAGAAAATGTACCCCCCCTTCCCTGAGATAGCACAGTGGTTAGCACTGTTGCTTCACAGCTCCAGGGTCCCAGGTTTGATTCCGGCTTGGGTCACTGTCTGTGCGGAGTCTGCACATTCTCCCCGTGTCTGCGTCGGTTACCACCGGGTGCTCCAGTTTCCTCCCACAAGTCCCAAAAGGTGAATTGGACATTCTGAATTCTCCCTCAGTGTACCCGAACAGGCGCCGGAGTGTGGCGACTAGGGAATTTTCACAGTAACTTTATTGCAGTGTTAATGTAAGCCTACTTGTGACAATAATAAAGATTATTATTATTGTTACTGGCTACCTTAACAAAAACATGAGCGGGTTCTGTGAAGCTAGATGGGAGCAGGGATTTGGCATGCAGCTATTCCTTGATTCCCCAATTCACCATTGAGTGAGGCTCCTTGCCCGGGTCATAGCCTTGAAACATTTGATTCTGGGCATTTAGCTCATCCAGATTATTAATGATGGTCAGTTTTCAGTTCCATCAATGTATTCAGCATCCATTCAGTTTCATTTGTGCATTTGTACTTCCCAGGCATCCCTTGTATGAATCACATTACGCCTTCATCATGCATCATCTGGATGGTAACCTCCCCCACATTCTCAGGAATGGAAGAGGCATCGCCATCCATGATATCCTCAGTGTTCATCGTCTCTACAGCACCAGGTTGCACACTGCACAGCAGCTAACCAAGTCACACAAGACCCTCACTGGCACATACTGAGAGGCTCCACCAGATCGATCAAGGCATCTGAATTGCATCTTCAGAAACACTATGGTTTGCCCAATGGTCGCTTGCACCACCCCGTGGCAGATATTACCATAGGGAAAATGCTTGAATCCATTATCAAGGACTTTATAGTGGAATATTTAGAAAGCAGTGGCAGGGTCAGTCAGAGTCAGCAAGGATTTATGAAGGGAAAATCATGCTTGACAAATCTGTTGGAATTCTTTGAAGAGTTGACCAGTACAGTTAACAAGGGGGAGCCAGTCAATGTGGTATATTTGGACTTTCAGAAGGTGTTTGACAAAGTCCCACATAAGAGATTATTGTGCAAAATTAAAGCGCATGGGATTGGGGGAAATGTATTGAGGTGGATAGAAAACTGGTTGGCAGAGAGGAAACAAAGAGTTAGGGATTAATGGGTCCTTTTCAAATTGGCAGGCAGTAACTGGTGGGGTACCACAGGGATCGGTGCTGGGACCCCAGCTATTCACAATATATATTAATGATTTGGATGAGGGAACAAAATGTAACATCTCAAAGTTTGCAGATGATACCACATTAGGTGGGAGGGTGAATGGTGACGAGGATGCAGGGATCCTAGAGCAAGATCTGGACAGGTTGGGCGAGTGGGCAAACCAATGGCAGATGCAGTATAATTTGGATAAGTGTGATGTTATTCACTTTGGAAGCAAAAACAGGAAGGCAGATTACTACCTGAATGGTTGTAAATTAGGGAGGGGGAGGGTGCAGCGGGACCTGGGTGTCCTTGTACACCATTCGCTGAAGGTGAGCATGCAGGTGCAGCAGGCGGTAAGGAAGGCTAATGGTACGTTGGCCTTCATTGCAAGAGGTTTCGAGTAGAGAAGCAGGGATGTGTTGCTGCAATTGTACAGGGCCTTGGTGAGGCCACACTTGGTGTATTGTGTGCAGTTTTGGTCTCCTTCTCTGAGAAAAGATGTTCTTGCTCTCAAGGGAGTGCAGCAAAGGGTTAACAGACTGATTCCAGGGATGGCGGGACTGTCGTATGAGGAGAGATTAACTAGGTTGGGATTGTTCTTGCTGGAGTTCAGAAGAATGAGGGTGGATCTCATAGAGACTTATAAAATTCTAACAGGACTAGACAGGGTAGATGCAGGGAAGATGTTACCAATGATGGTTGTGTCCAGAACCAGGGGTCACGGTCTGAGGATTCAGGGTAAACCATTTCGGACAGAGATAAGGAGACATTTCTTCACACAAAGAGTGGCGAGCCTGTGGAATTCATTACCACAGAAAGTAGTTGATGCTCAAAGTTTGAATATATTCAAGGGGCGGCGAGATAGCACTTGGGGAAATGGGATCAAAGGCTATGGGGCGAAAGCAGGATTAGGCTATTGAGTTGGATGGTCAGCCATGATCGTGATGAATGGCGGAGCAGGCTCCAAGGGCCAAAAGGCCTCCTCCTGCACCTATTTTCTATGTATCTATGTATTACACCTCTCTTCTGCACCCATGCATGAGTTCCTCTTAGGCATGACTCTCCCTGTTCTCAGTGATTGTCTCCGATTATTGTTATAATCCCATGCCAGACCACTGAAATTTGCTTATAACCCAGCTAGGGACCAGCAACCTTTGTTATAAAATGGACATAATTTGAAATCTCAGTTACTTACTAAGCGAATAAAGCCACACAATACCACAGTTTAAAACCAATAGAAGGAATTTTATGTACAAAAATCAACAATGCAGTCACTACTCCATCTTAAGCTCCAATATGGAGAATTAACGTGAGGTAAACATGAATTAACAGGTAAACTGTGGTTGATGAAAATGAAAATCGCTTATTGTCACAAGTAGGCTTCAATGAAGTTACTGTGAAAAGCCCCTAGTCGCCACATTCCGGCGCCTGTTCGGGGAGGCTGTTACTGGAATTGAACCGTGCTGCTGGCTTGTCTTGGTCTGCTTTCAAAGCCAGCGATTTAGCCCTGTGCTAAACTGTGCAGCCTGGTGATCACACCACAAATGGCAGACCAAGGCATATCCCTCAAATTTCTCAGTAACCCACCCAGACGTCAGTGATCATTGTGAGTCACAAGATCATTAAAACTCTATTTTCTTCAGGAGGGAATTCAGCTCCTTTCTTTCAAAAGGTGTAGTTTCTGATCTCCCGCAACAGCCGCTCCAACTTACATTGACGCAACAGCTGCTCACTGCTCAATTGCTCAATCTCTTCTCCCCAGTCTGTGTCGCACTGGGCTCCTGAGACTGCATCCCAGTATCTAATTACCGGTACAATCCGGCTCCCTAGTTACTCAGAGCAGAACACCAACTCTCCTGGGTTTTCCCTTGCTTCACCAAGCTGGTATTGCCTCTGGGTTTCTCTGATCTCTCCAGTTGACTTCAATAAATACTGCTTCTGGACCTCCCTAACTCTCAGCTTATCAAGCTAACACCGCCTGCACTTCAGCTGTATGGAGCTGATAGAATTTACATAGAATTTACAGTGCAGAAGGAGGCCATTCGGCCCATCAAGTCTGCACCGGCCCTTACAAAGAGCACCCTACTCAAGCCCACGTCTCTATCCTATCCCCGTAACCCAGTAACCCCCACTTAACCTTTTTGGACACTAAGGGCAATTTAGCATGACCAATCCACCTAACCCGCACATCTTTGGACTGTGGGAGGAAACCGGAGCAACCGGAGGAAACCCACGCAGACACGGGGAGAACGTGCAGACTCCGCACAGACAGTGGCCCAAGCTGGGAATCGAACCTGGGACCCTGGAGCTGCGAAGCAACTGTGCCAACCACTATGCTACCGTGCTGCCCTCTTCATCTGCACCCAATGGACCTTTTCATCTGGGCTCATTTTCGGGCCATATCCCGGTCGCATGGTTGGGATTTCATCCCCTTTCCAAGTAGGTTGCTCTTGCGCTCGTGTCGGAACATGCCAGGTATTGAAGACCTTTACCTCCACCCAGAAAACCCATGAATACAGGCAATACCAATTCCCTTGTGATGTCTATTCTTGGAAGCACAACAGGTGCCTCAAAAGCTGTGACACATGGGACTGGCTAAGCAGATAGGTGTTATGGCTAATGGGGAAATGTGCATCTGATGGATCCTTCTCTGGTGTTCACAGACCAGTTGTACATTGAGTGGATGGAAACACCTCCTGTTGATGAAGGCCACTGACTGGTCTGTGGGAGCCTTGCTGGCTGTATGTTTGCAGTCGAGCGCATCTTACACCTGGGGAATCCAGCAAAGACCCCAAACACAACGGCATGGATTGAGGATTGGTTAACGGACAGAAAACAGAGAGTACGGATCATTCTCAGGTTGGCAGGCCGTGTCTAGCAGACCACTGCAAAAATCAGTGTTTGGTCCCAACTATTCAAAATCTAGATCAATGATTTGGACGGAGGATGGGGGGAGGGGGGGTGGGGGGCAATGATATTTCCAAATTATTCTTATTGTTTAAAAATTAATTTAGAGTACCCAATCATTTTTCCTCCAATTAAGGGGCAATTTATTGAGGCCAATCCACCTAACCTGTGTGGTGAACCACTGTAATAGGAGATGTAAGGTAGGACCTGCACTACAGGTTCTCCGGCTGGCTCCGCTCACGGAGAACTGTATAAATATGCATGACCTCCAGTGCCCTGCCATTTCGCCGGCTGCAGCAGGAGGCCACGCATCTGACTGTAATAAAGCCACAGATGTACCCAACTTTAGTCTTTGTGCAATTGATCGTGCATCAATTTATTACAGTCAGATTTTCCACAGAATGGATATCAGAATTAAGCCCAATCGCCTGCAGCTGGATCCACACTCGCCCGACGCCAGAAAAGACTTTACTCACTGGCTAGCATGTTTTGAGGCCTACATCAAGGCTGCGGACCCCGAGTTAATGGAGGTCCAGAAGATAAACGTCCTGTACTCCAGACTGAGCTCCAGCGTGTTCCCGTTGATCCAAGATGCCATGAATTACACAAAAGCAATGGAAATCCTTAAGGAACACTAAGCGCAGAAGGCGAATACGCTCTTCACCAGGCATGTACTTGCCACCCGCTCGCAACTACCTGGTGAGTCCATCGAAGACTTCTGGTGCGCCCTAATTCCACTCGTCTGGGACTGTGACTGTCAGGCCGTTACGGCCGCCGAACACGGGAATGTCCTCATGCGCGATGCCTTCGTGACGGGGATTGCGTCGGACCGCATCCAAGAACGATTTCTGGAAGGGGCCGCGCTCGAAATGGCGGAGACGAAAACCTTGGCGCTCTCCATGACGGTCGCATCCCGTAACATACAATCGTACCTCTCCCGCCATGCTGCCCACCCGTCTACTCCTTCCTACCCCTCCTGGACCCCGCCGACAGCTTCCTCAGCCGGGGCCATGATACGGTAAGGTGCTGCTCCCTTGCGGTCCACCCTGCCAATCAAAGGATCTTCCTAGCATCCGGGTCCCACTCCGTCCCGATCCGAGGCTTTTGTACAGTCACCCTCACGGTCCAGGGTGTAGAATTTAGTAACTTCCGCCTCTATGTCCTTCCTAATCTCTGCGCTGCACTCCTGTTGGGCCTGGACTTCCACTGCAACCTCCAGAGCTGCAACCTCAGATTCGGCGGGCCCTTACCCCCCCCTTACCGTTTGCGGCCTCATGACCCTCAAGGTCGATCCCCCCTCCCCCTTTGCCAATCTAACTGCGGAGGAGTTGCCACTAGGAGCAGACGGTACAGCGCCCAGGACAAGACCTTCATCAGGTCCGAAGTCCAGCGGCTGCTTAAGGAGGGTATTATCGAGGCCAGCAACAGCCCCTGGAGAGCCCACGTGGTAGTGGTTAAAACTGGGAGAAACACAGGATGGTTGTGGACTACAGCCAGACCATCAATCGGTACACGCAGCTCGACGCGTACCCCCTCCCACGCACATTGATATGGTCAATCAGATTGCGCAGTACCGGGTCTTCTCAACAATTGACCTGAAATCCGCCTACCACCAGCTCCCTATCCGGAAGTCGGACCGGCAATACACGGCCTTCGAGGCGGACGGTCGCTTCTACCACTTCCTTAGTGTCCCTTTCGGTGTCACAAATGGGGTCACGAATTGTCGGCCAGTACGGTTTGCGGGCCACCTTTCCGTACTTAGATTTTTAAAAAAATATTTTTTTTAATGAAAGCTTTGCAAAGTTTTTCATAATAAATAGTAATAATCCTAACACAGCAAAATAGAGTGAACATTAACAGTGCAAAAAGAGAATATACAATAGCAATTGACTAGACGAGACCCCACGCGCCTCAGTCTTCCCACACCCTCCCAACGGAGCACCCACACCCCTATGGGTCGCTGCTGCTGCTGGCGTTTTAATTTTCTTTGAGAAGCCATCGGACGGTATTATGCCCCCGCTCAATAGCAGCAGCTCTGTACACTTGGCAAAATTATTTACACACATAAGTAGGCGTCTGTTCGTGGTGTTGTCGTCCCTTGCTTCTCCCAGACGGAGTTCACTGCCGTTGTCGTCTCGTTCCGCTTCTGCGCACTTCCGCTTCTGCGGCCCTCCCGTCTTCCCCGTTTTCTCTGTTCCTGTGGACGTTAAGTTTGTTAACATTTCCCTGCCTCCCCCTCCCTGGCTCCCCTCTATTGTTCCGTCTCTTCCCTCTACCCCCCCTCTCCCCCTCGCCTTTCCTTCCTCTTAGATTTAGCTGTAGTCCCCCCCCCCCTCCCGGTCTATCTCTCCCTCTCATGCATTGGCTACTTTCCCCTGATTCTTGGCTACCTGGCTATTCTTCTGCTTGTTCGTTGGTCACAAACAGGTCCCGGAACAATTGGGCGAATGGCTCCCACGTTCTGTGGAAGCCGTCGTCTGACCCTCGGATGGAGAATTTGATTTTCTCCATTTGGAGAGATTCCGAGAGGTCGGACAGCCAGTCTGAGCTTTGGGTGGTGCTGCTGACCGCCAGCCGAACAGGATTCTACAGCGGGCGATCAGGGAGGCAAAGGCAAGGGCGTCCGCCCTCCTCCACAGGAATAGATCTGGCTGGTCTGAAACCCCGAAGACCGCCACTTTCGGCATGGCTTCATCCTCACCCCCACCACCTTGGACATTGCCTCGAAGAAGGTTGTCCAGTACCCCGCAAGTCTGGGGCAAGACCAGAACATGTGGGCATGGTTGGCTGGGCCTCCTTGGCACCGCTCACATCTGTCCTCCACCTCCGGGAAGAACCTACTCATACGGGTTCTTGTTAAGTGGGCTCTATGTACCACTTTTAGCTGCGTTGGGCTGAGCCTTGCGCACGTGGAGGTGGTGTTGACCCTATGCAATGCTTCGCTCCAGAGTCCCCACCTTATTTCGATCCCCAGGTCCTCCTCCCACTTCATTCTTGTTGAGTCCAATACAGTGTCGGCCCCTTCTACCAGTCGGTCATACAAGTCACTACAGTTTCCTTTATCTAGTATGCTTGCGTCCAGTAACTCTTCCAGTAATGCCTGTCGTGGCGGTTGTGGGTATGTCCCTGTCTCCTTTTGTAGGAAGATTTTTAGTTGCAGGCACCTTAGCTCGTTCCCGCTGGCTAGCTGGAATTTCTCTGTCATTTCGCCCAGTGTTGCGATCCTGCCGTCCGTGTATAGGTCCCTGACTGTCAGTGTCTTTCTGTCCTGTCCCCACCTTTTGAAGGTGGCGTCAGTCATCGCTGGCGTGAACCTATGGTTGTTGCAGATGGGAGCTTTACCCGACATTCTGGTCAGGCCAAATTGTTGCCAAATAGTTCGTTCCAGGACTGGAGGGTGACTATTAACTCCGGGCTGCTGGAGTGTTTTTTGGGTGGGGATGGGAGCACCACCGTGGCGAGGGCCCGGAGGGAGGTCCCCATGCAGGAGGCCTCTTCCGCGCGCACCCACTCGGCTTCTGGCTCCTTGATCCATCCCCTTATTCGCTCGGCCGTCGCCACCCAGTGGTAAAATTGTAGGTTTGGGAGGTTTAGCCCCCCCTGGATTTTGTTTTTTGTAAGACCTTCTTTGGGATCCTAGCATTCTTCCCCCCGCCATATGAACGCCATGATTAGTTTGTCTAGTGCTTTGAAAAAGGCCTTCAGGATGTAGATCGGGATGGATCTGAATAGGAAGAGGTACGTGGGCAGTACGTTCATTTTGATCGTCTGGACTCTCCCTGCGAGGGAGAGTGGGAGTGTGTTCCATCTTTGCAGGTCCTTTTTTTCTTCCTCTGTCAGACTGGTGAGGTTCCATTTGTGGATCCCTTTCCAGTCGTGGGCTATTTGGATCCCCAGGTAGCGGAATTTGTGTCAGGCTTGTTTAAACGGCAGTCCCGTTAGGGCTGCCCCCCCCTACTTGTGGGTGTACCGGGAAGATCTCGCTTTTGCTCATGTTGAGTTTATAGCCCGAGAAGGCGCCAAACTCTTTCAGGAGCGCGATGATTCCGTCCATGCTGCTCTGTGGGTCCGAAATGTAGAGGAGCAGGTCATCTGCATAGAGTGAGACTCTGTGCTCTCTGCCGCCCCTTCGGACCACCCTCCAGCTTTTTGCTGCTCTGAGCGTGATTGCTAGTGGTTCGATCGCTAGAGCGAACAGCAGCGCGGACAGCGGGCATCCTTGTCTGGTGCTCCTGTGCAGCTAGACGTATCGGGAGTTGGTGTTGTTGGTCTGTACGCTCGCCATGGGAGCGTTGTATAGGAGCTTTACCCAGGAAGTGAACCCTGTTCCAAACCCGAACTGCTCCAGTACCTCTATGAGGTATTTCCATTCGACTCTGTCGAAGGCCTTTTCTGCGTCTAGGGAGATGATCACCTCTGGTGTTCTCTCCCCGGAGGGGGTCATTATCACGTTCAGCAGGCGCCTGATGTTCGAGGTAAGCTGTCTACCTTTGACAAAGCCCGCCTGGTCCTCTGCGACCACCTCAGGTACACAGTCTTCTAACCTTTTGGCTAGGATTTTGGCCAGTATTTTGGCGTCTGCATTCAGCAGGGAGAGGGGTCTGTATGACCCACATTCCATCGGGTCTTTGTCTTTCTTAGGTATCAGCGAGATTGAAGCTGTGCTAGCATGGGTGGCTGTGTGCCCCTAGCTAGCGAGTCTGTGAACGTCTCCCGCAGGTGCGGGGCCAGTGCTGTCGCAAATGTTTTGTAGAAGTCCGTCGGGTCCCAGCACCTTCCCCGCCTGCATGGAGCTAATGCTGTCCATGATCTCTCCCAGTGCTAGTGGTGCTTCCAAGCCCCATTTTCTGCCCTCCCCCACGACTGGAATGTCCAGTCCATCAAGGAACCGTTTCATCCCAGACTCCCCCATTGGGGGCTCTGAGGTGTGCAGCCCTTGGGAGAAGGCCTTGAAGGTTTTGTTAATCTTTTCTGGTTCTGTTTCTAGCGTGCCTCTGGTATCCCTGATTTGTGCAATTTCTCTGGTGGCTGCCTGCTTTCTCAGCTGGTGTGCCAACAGGCAGCTGGCTTTGTCTCCGTGTTCGTATAGGGTCCCACGTGCCTGGCGGAGTTGGTGCACTGTTTTCCTGGTGGAGAGCAGATCAAAGTTCCTTTGTAGCTCTTTCCTCTCCACCAGGAGCTCTGCGGTCGGGGCCTCTGAGTATTTAGGGTCACCTCCAGTACGGAGTCGACCAGCTGCTGCCTCGCCACCCTTTCCTCCCTATCTCTGTGTGCTTTCAAAGCGATGATTTCCCCTCTTAGTACGGCCTTTAGTGCTTCCCAGAACGTGGAGGGTGAGACCTCCCCGTTCTGGTTGTTCTCCGTGTACTCTGCAATGGCCCATGATAACCTTTCATTGAAGGCCTTGTCCGCTAGTAGGGCGACGTCCAACCTCCATGTGGGGCGTTGGGCCCTGCCCGTCTCCAGCCTCACGTCCATGTAGTGTGGATCGTGGTCTGATATCACAATTGCGGAGTATTCCACCTTGTCTATCCCCGGAAGCACCATTTTCCCTACCACAAAGAAGTCAATTCTGGTGTATACGTTGTGTACTGGGGAGAAGAAGGAGAATTCCTTCTCCCCGGGTGGGCGAACTTCCAGGGGTCCACCGCTCCCATCTGCTCCATAAAGTGACTGAGTTCCCTTGCCGTGCTTGAGGTTTTCCCCGCTTTGGGGTTTGATCTGTCTGTCTTTGGGTCCTGTACACAGTTGAAGTCCCCCCCCATGATTAGTCGATGCGTCGCTATGTCAGGGATTTCTGCCATGGTCTTCTTGATGAAGCTTGTGTCGTCCCAGTTGGGTGCGTACACGTTAACTAGTACTACCGGTGCCCCATCCAGGGCCCCGCTGACCATGACATACCGTCCCCCTGGGTCCGTAACCGTCTTTGTCGCCCGAAACATCGTCCTCTTGCCGATCAATATCGCCACCCCCTGGCCCTTGTCCCATAGCAGGAATGGTAGGTCTGTCCCACCCAGCCCTTTCTTACCCACGCGCAGTTTGTCCTGCTCTCTCAGGTGTGTCCCTTGGAGGAAGACTATGTTGGCCCTCATATTTCTTAGGTGGGTGAGGACTCTGGATCTCTTCACTGGGCCGTTGAGTCCCCATACGTTCCAGGTGACTATCCTGGTGGGGGGCTTCTGTCCCCTCGCTCCTGTGGGATTAACCATACTTACCTGGTGGACGCGCCCCTACCCTCCGGGGTTTCCCTTTGTCAGGGGGCCGTCCTGGATGGCCGCTGTCACTGCTCTCTCCATGCGGTCAGGTCCCTGCGCTCCAGGGTTTCCCTTTGTCCCGGGGGCACACGACGTGGCCGCCCACTGTGTGTCCGCCATGCGGGTAGTCCCCTGCACTCTGGGGTCTCCCTTCGCCCAGAGACCGTACTGGGTGGGTGCCTGCAGCGATTCCTTGTTTCGAGCCCTTGGTTGTGGCACTTTGTAGCCCTATTCCTTTTCTAGCCTTGTTTGTCCCTCCTTCCCTGTGTCGCCTCTTCCCGGTCTCTCCCTCCCTGTGTCCCCCCCCTCCCGATCTCTCCCCGTTCCCCCTCTCCCTTGTACCCCTCCTTTGTTCCTCTTTCCCCTGTCCCTGTCCCAGTTTGCTCTCCCGTCTCCGTTGAGTGGTCCCCCCCACCTCCAGCCTGGCGCCTTCCCCCCTGTTGGGGGCGCGCTGCGGCCCTGCTTTGTTGCATGCCTCGGGCGCTAGCTTTCCTGCTAGTGCGGCGGCCCCCCTCTCGGGAGTTACTGTCTCGCTTCTCCCCTGCCCGGCCTCTACGGTTTTCTGCCCGCTCTTCCCCTGCCCTACCCTGCACTCCTCTTGCTTGCTCTCCCTTCTCCGCTACTCTCGTTACCTCGTGCTGGGGCCTGGCCTCCCACCTGAAGCGGTCCCTCGGGCAGTGGTTTGTTCTTTGTTCAGGGTGCGCTCGCCGTGGCGGGGGCAGGGGGGCCTGGCGTTGCCTCACCCCTCCCCTCCCCCCCCCATCGGCGTGATGTTGCCCCCTGCCAGGGGCCCCTCATTTCTACCTCCCCTCTTATTTATTTATTTATTTATTTATTTCCCCCCCCCCCCCCCCTTCCCTTTTTCTGCTCCCCTCCCTTCCCTCCTTTACCACTTTATTTTTCCCTCATCTCAGGTGAACTTGTTTTGGGTGAGAACAAGAAAAGTGCAAAAATATATATATATTTTTTTTAAGTTTTAAAGTTTTCTTTTCAGAGTTTTGTTTTTGCAAAAGTTATTTTTTCCTTCCTTTTCCCTCACTCACCCAGGTCAAGAGAGAGAGAGAGAGGCTTCTGATCCGGAGTCCCTCTATGTTCCTGCCTCGTGGTGGTCGCCGCTGGGGGGGGGGAGCGTCGGTCGGAAGGTCCCCGCTGCTGTCCCCGCTGCTGTCCCCGCTGCTGTCCCCACTGCTCGGTCCAGGCCACCACTCATCGCACCCTGCGGTCTCCTGCTGGGAGGGGGGGGGGGGTCGGTCGGTCCCCGCTTCGTTCCCCGCTGCAGTCCCCGCTGCTCGTTCTGGGCCGCCGCTCGTCGCACCCTGCGCTCTCCTGCTGGGGGGGGGGAGGGGGTGTCGGTCGCTCCTCCGTTCCTTCCTCCCTGCAGGTTCGGCCCCCGCTTCGGTCCTGGCCACCACTTCAGTCCTGGCTGCCGCGTCGGTCCTGGCCACCGCTTGTCCTGCCCTGTGCTCTACTGCTGTGCGTGTGGGGGATGTCGCCGGATTACTCCTCTCCCAAGGGCCCAGTTCCCCTGCTCCCGATTTCGCGGGAAACTTATTAAAAAAAATTAAATTTAAACATTTTTTAAAATCCCTGCCTGGGGTTATTTTCCTACTACGCTCAGTGGGTCCCAAACTATGCGGACAAGGCCCGCCCACTGATTCAGTCCACCCAATTCCCGCTTGCGGCCGAGGCACAACACGCTTTCGCCTGCATCAGAGCAGACATCGCCAAGGCCGGGATGCGCACAGTGGACGAGTCACTGACTTTCCAAGTAGAAAGCATGGCTTCAGACGTCGCCCTTGCCGTCACTCTAAACCAGGCAGGCAGATCCGTGGCATTCTTTTCCCGCACCCTTCATGCCTCTGGAATTCGACACTCATCCGTCGAAAAGGAGGCCCAAGCTATCGTTAAAGTTGTGCGTCATTGGAGGCATTACCTGGCCGGTAAGAGATTCACTCTCCTTACGGACCAACGGTCGGTAGCCTTCATGTTCAATAATACACAGCGGGGCGAGATCAAAAATGATAAAATCTTGCGGTGGAGAATCGAGCTCTCCACCTATAATTACGAGATCTTGTATCGCCCCGGTAAACTCAACGAGCCCCCCCGACGCCCTCTCCCGAGGTACATGTGCCAGCGCACAAGTGGACCAACTCTGGGCCCTACACGACAGACTTTGTCACCCGGGGGTCACTCGATTGTATCATCTGGTCAAAGCTCGCAATCTGCCCTACTCCCTCGAGGAAGTAAGGACAGTCACCAGGGACTGCCAGGTCTGTGCGGAGCGCAAGCCGCACTTCTATCGGCCAGACCGTGCGCGACTGGTGAAGGTTTCCCGGGCTTCGTCTGTGCTTTTCTTTTATTTTCCGGACAGAGTGGAATCATCTCTCGTGGTTTCCCTACCTTCCATCCCCCCCGGGTTGCGCAGTCTTTTGGTAACTCATCTATCTTGGTGTTTTAATAATTTAAAAAATAAAAATTCTTATTAGGTTACTCCTCGTTGTTGGCCTCGAACATGTTTTAGGGGATCTTCATTCATGAACAATGAGCTGCGTCAGTTCCTGCTCAGCAGGGGTATAGCCTCCAGCAGGACGACCAGCTACAACCCCCGGGGAAACAGGCAAGTAGAACGGGAGAATGGGACAGTTTGGAGGGCCGTCCAGCTGTCCCGACGGTCCAGGAACCTCCCAGCCTCTCGCTGGCAGGAGGTCCTCCCTGACGCTCTACACTCCATCCAGACACTATTGTGCACCGCCACTAATAACAGACGCCATGAACGTGTTTTTACCTTCCCCAGGAAGTCCACATCCGGCGTGTCGCTCCAGACTTGGCTCACTGCTCCAGGACCTGTCCTTCTCCGTAGGCACGTCCGACTCCACAAGGCGGACCCCTTGGTGGACAGGGTTCACCTGCTCCACGCCAACCCTCAATATGCCTACGTTGAGTTCCCCGACGGCCGCCAAGATACTGTCTCACTCAAGGACCTGGCACCGTCAGGTTCCACCCCAACACACCCCCTCACCAATGCGCCCGCCCCCCACCTCCCACCGCGCCGCCAATATTGACCCCCACCAGAGCACGCCCCCCCTCCCCTTTTCCGCACAAGAGGACGAAGAGGACTTCTGCACGCTCCCGGAGTTCCCGGATGACTGGCCAGCATCAGCACTGCCACCACTGCCATTGGTGCCACCTCCACCACCGCCAGCACCGACTTCGCCGCCACCGTTATGCCGCTCCCAACGAAGCACCAAAGCACCGGACCGGCTGAGCCTTTGACGGACTCCGGACCGTCAACATGGACTTTTCTTTCCCTACCACTGTACATAATTCCACTAATTGTATATAGCTGCACGTCACCCCCGCCGGACTCATTTTTAACAGGGGGTGAATGTGGTGAACCACTGTAATAGGAGATGTAAGGTAGGACCTGCACTACAGGTTCGCCAGTAGCTTCTGCCAGCTGGCTCCGCCCACGGAGAACTGTATAAATATGCTTGACCTCCAGTGCCCTGCCATTTCGCCAGCTGCAGCAGGAGGTCATGCATCTGACTGTAATAAAGTCACAGTTGTACCCAACTTTAGTCTTTGTGCAATTGATCATGCATCAACCTGCACATCTTTGGGTTGTGGGGGGTGAAACCCACGCAGACATGGGGGGAAACACCACACGGACAGTGACCCAGGGCCGGAATTCGAATCCGGGTCCTTAGCGCCGCATCCCAGTGCAAACCACTGCACCACATGCCGCCGATATTTCAAAATTAGCTGATAACATAAAACTGTGTGGGAAAATGAATTGTGTAGCTTCAAGGAGATTTAGACAGACTAAGTGAGTGGGCAAGAATATAATGTGGAAAAATGTGCAGTTATTCTGGCATTGGAGAGAGTACAGAGGAGATTCACAAGAATGATTCCAGGGGTAAATAACTGTAGCTATGAGAACAGATTGTGGATATTGGGACTGTTTCCCTTGGAGAAAAGGAGGCTGAGAGGAGACTTGATAAAGGTATTTAAGATCCTGATGGGTATGGACAGAGTAAATAGTGAGAAACTGTACCAACTCAAGAGAGCATCAAGAACTAGAGGGCACAGATTCAAAATAATTGACAAAAGGTGTAGAAGTGATATGAGGGGCAAAAGAAATCACCCAGAGGGTGGTTGGAGCCTGTAAAAAAAACTTCCAGAGAGGATGGTGCAGGCAGGTTCGATCGAGATATTCAAAAGGGAATTTGATTCCTATCTGAAAAGAAAGAATGTGCGTGGTTATAGGGATGAGGCAAGGGAGTGGGACTGGGTAGAATGCTCTGTCAGAGAGCAAGTGCAGACTTGATGGGCCGAAGGGCCTCTTTCTGCACTGTAAAGGTGCTGCCATTCTGTGACTTTCGTAGTTAAAAACAGAAATGCAGAGTATTTCTTAACGGGAAGAAATTGGGAAATGTTGATGTTCAAAAAGACCTGGGAGTTCTTGTTCATAAGTCACTCAAAGCTAACATGCAAGTGGCAAATGGAATGTTAGCCTTTATTGCAAGGAGATTTGAGTATAGCGGCAAGGAAGGCGTGCTGCATTTGTATCGTGCCTTGAAGAGACCACGGGTGGGATTTTCCGCACAACCCGCCCGTTTTTCACTGCGGCAGACGTGGCTCATCATTGGATCTTCTGGTCTTCCCGTTGTCAATGGAGTTTTCCATTGAATACACCCCCCACCACTGGGAAACCTGTGGTGGTGATGCGCCATCAGCGGGACCATGTCATCGGCAGGACCGGGAGATCCCGCCGGCATGAACAGTCAGAAAATTCCGGCCCACGCTTGGAATATTTTATGTAGTTTTGGTTTCTTTACCTGAGGAATGATATATTGGCCAAAGAGGGAGCGAAACAAAAGTTCATCAGACTAATCCCAGGATGGTGGGATTGTCCGAGGAGGGAAGATTGAGGAGATTAGGTCTGTATTATCTGGAGGTTAGAAGAATGAAAGGTGATCGTATTGATGTGGACAAAATTCTTTCAGAGCTCGGCAAAGTGGACGTCAGAAGGATATTTCTTCCGGTTGAGGAATCCAGAACCAGGGGACTGAATTTCTTCTCTGAAAGGCTAGTCAATCCTTGAAATTCAGGAGGGGCTCACTCTTTGAGTATGTTCAAAACATATGTCACTATATTTCTAGATGCCAATGACATCAAGAGATACAGGGTGGGGAAATGACTTTGAGGCAGAAGATCAACGGAACAGCATTGAGGGGCCGAATGGTCTAATCATTTTACATAGAACATAGAACAGTACAGCACAGTACAGGTCCTTCAGCCCATGATGTTGTTCCGACCATTTATCCTAATCTAAGATCAACCTAACCTACACCCCTTCAATTTACTGCTGTCCATGTGCCTGTCTAAGAGTCGCTTAAATGTCCCTAATGACTCTGACTCTACTACCTCCGCTGGCAGTGCATTGCACACATCCACCACTCTGTGTAAAGAACCTACTTCTAACATCTCCCCTATACCTTCCTCCAATCACCTTAAAATTATGTCCCCTCGTGACAGCCATTTCCGCCCTGGGGAAAAGTGTCTGGCTATCCACTCTATCCATGCCTCTCATCACCTTGTACACCTCTATCAGGTCACCTCTCTGCCTTCTTCGCTCCAGTGAGAAAAGCCCTAGCTCCCTCAACTTTTCTTCATAAGACATGCCCTCCAGTCCATGCAGCATCCTGGTAAATCTCCTTTGCAAACCCTCTCCAAAGTATCCACATCCTTCCTCTAATGAGGCGACCAGAACTGGACACAATATTTCAAGTGTGGTCTAACTAGGGTTTTATAAAGCTGCAGCAAAACCTCGCGGCTCTTAAACTCAATCCCCCTGTTAATGAAAGCGAACATACCATACGCCTTCTTAACAACCCTATCAACCTGGGTGGCAACTTTGAGGGATCTATGTACATGGACCCCAAGATCCCTCTGTTCATCCACACTTCCAAGAATCCTGCCTTTAACCCTGTATTCAGCATTCAAATTCGACCTTCCAAAATGAATCACTTCACATTTATCGAGGTTGAACTCCACATTTATCAAGGTTGAACTCCATCTGCCACTTCTCAGCCCAGCTCTGCATCCTGTCAATGTCCTGTTGTAACCTGCAACAACCCTCAACACTATCTACAACTCCCCCAACCTTCATATCATCGGCAAACGTACTAATCCACCCTTCCAGTGCCTCATCCAAGTCATTTATAAAAACTACAAAGAGCAGAGGTCCCTTGCGGGACACCACTGGTCACTGACCTCCAGGCAGAATACTTTCCATCCACTACCACTCACTGTCTTCTTTCGGCCAGCCAATTCTGTATCCAGACAGCCAAATTTCTCTGTATCCCATGCCCCCTGACTTTCTGAATAAGCCTACCATGGGGAACCTTAGCAAATGCCTTACTGAAATCCATATACACCACATCCACTGCCCAACCTTCATCAATGTGTCTCGTCACATCCTCAAAGAATTCAATGAGACTTGTGAGGCATGACCTGCCCCTCACAAAGCCATGCTGACTATCTTTAATCAAACTATGCTTTTCTAAATAATCATAAATTCTATCTCTCAGAATACTTTCCAGTATTTTGCTCACCACAGACGTAAGACTGTAATTCCCAGGGATTTCCCTGTTCCCTTTCTTGAACAGAGGAACAACATTCGCCTCCCTCCAATCATCCGGTACTACCCAGTGGAGAGTGAGGACGCAAAGATCATCGCCAAAGGCGCAGCAATCTCCTCCCTCACTTCCCGTAGCAACCTTGGGTATATCCCATCAGGCCCAGGGGACTTATCTATCCTGATGCTGTTCAAAATTTCCAGCACATCCTCCTTCTTAATATCAACCTGTTCGAGCTTATTAATCTGGTTCACACTGTTCTCACGAGCAACAAGGTCCCTCTCTTTAGTGAATACTGAAGTAAAATATTCATTTTGGGCCTCCACAACTTCCTCAGACTCTAAGCACAAGTTCCCTCCACTATCCCTGATCGGCCCTACTCTCACTTTGATCATCCTCTTATTTCTCACATCAGTGTCCCAGGATAGAGGGGTCAATTACTAGGGGGCATAGGTTTAAGGTGCAAGGGGCAAGGTTTAGAGAAGATGTACGAGGCAAGGTGGGGTGAAAGGTGAGGACAAGCGGGACCCTGTCCTGGTTCTGGGAGGGAGGAGATCGGGTGAGGGCAGAGATGCGGGAGTTGGGTCGGACGCAGTTAAGAACCCTGTCGATCACAGTGGGCGGGATCCCACGATTAAGGAAGAATGAAGGCATGCCAGTAGCACCATTTTGGAAAGTGGCATCATCGGAACAGATGTGATGGATCAAAGGAACTGGGAAATGGGATGGAGTCCTTACAGGATGTGGGGTGTGAAGTGCTGTAGTCGAGGTAGCTGTGGGAGTTGGTGGGTTTGTAATGGATCCTAGTGGATAGTCATTCCCCAGAAATTGAAATAGAAAGGTCAAAATAGAAAGGTTTGCCTTAAGACTTTGTGCCTTAACACGCGGAGCATTCGCAATATAGTAGATGAATTAATCACGCAAATATATGTAAATGGGTATAATATAGTTGGGATTATGGAGACATGGCTGCAGGGTGACCATGGAGGGGAATTGAACATCCAGAGGTATTCAGTATTTAGAAAGGACAGACAAAGGAAAAGGCGGTGCGGTTGCATTGCTGGTTAAAGAGGAAATTGATGCAATAGTGAAGAAGGATATTAGCTGCAATGGTATAAAATCTGTGTGGGTAGAGCTGAGAAACACCAAAGGACAAAAATGCTAGTGGGAATCATAGAATCATAGAATTTACAGTGCAGAAGGAGGCCATTTGGCCCATCGAGTCTGCACCAGCCCTTGGAAAGAGCACCCTACCCAAGCCCACACTGCACCCTATCCCTGTAACCCCGCATAATCTTTTCGGACACTAAGGGCAATTTAGCAAGGCCAATCCACCTAACTTGAACATCTTTGGACTGTGGGAGGAAACCGGAGTACCCGGAGGAAACTCATGCAGACATCTGTAATTATGGGTGATTTTTTAACCTGCATATAAATTGGGCAAATCAAATTAGCAACAATACCATAGAGGAGGAATTCTTGGGGTGAAATTCTCCGGAAACGGCGCGATGTCCGCCGACTGGCGCCCAAAACGGCGCAAATCAGACGGGCATCGCGCCGCCCCAAAGGTGCGGAATGCTCTGCATCTTTGGGGGCTGAGCCCCAACCTTGAGGGGCTAGGTCGGCGCCGGACGAATTTCCGCCCCGCCAGCTGGCGGAAAAGGCCTTTGGTGCCCCGCCAGCTGGCGCGGAAATGACATCTCCGGCCGGCGCATGCGCGGGAGCGTCAGCGGCCGCTGACAGCTTCCTACGCATGCACAGTGGAGGGAGTCTCTTCAGCCTCCGCCATGGTGGAGACCGTGGCAGAGGCGGAAGGGAAAGAGTGCCCCCACGGCACAGGCCCGCCCGCGGATCGGTGGGCCCCGATCGCGGGCCAGGCCACCATGGGGGCACCCCCCGGGGCCAGATCGCCCTGCGCCCCCCCCCCCAGGACCCCGGAGCCTGCCCGCGCCGCCTTGTCCCGCTGGTAAGGTAGGTGGTTTAATTTACGCCGGCGGGACAGTCATTTTAGCGGCGGGACTTCGTCCCATCCGGGCCGGAGAATCGCGCGGGGGGGGCCGCCAACCGGCGCGGCGCGATTCCCGCCCCCGCCGAATCTCCGGTGCCGGAGACTTCGGCAACCGGCGGGGGCGGGTTTCACGCCAGGCCCCGGCGGGGGGTCGGAGAATCTCGCCCCTGGAGTGTATGTGGGATGGTTTTCTGGACCAATACATTGAGGAACCAACTAGAGAACAGGCCATCCAACTCTTCATCAAGATTGAGAGTGAGGCAGTTGCTTCTGAGGCGGAGGCCCTGAAGCTAAATAAAGGAAACTACAATGGTATGAGGCACGAGTTGGCTATGACAGATTGGGAAGCATTATTTAAAGAGATGACGGTGGATTGGTAATGGCAAACATTCAAGAGCGCATGGGTGAACTGCATCAAGAATAAAACAGGGAAGGTGGTCAAACCATGACTGATGAGGGAAATTAGAGATAGCATTAGATCCAAGGAAGAGGCATACAAATTGGCCAGGAAAAACAGCAGACCTAAGGATTGGGAGCAGTTTAGAATTCAGCAAAGGAGGACAAAGGGTTTGATTAAGAAGGGGAAAATAGAAAACGAGAGTAAGGTTTTGGGGAACATAAAGACTGACTGTAAAAGCTTCTATAGAGATGTGAAGGAAAATGATTGGCAAAGACAAATGTAGTTTCCTTACAGTTAAGAAACAGGGAATTTATAATGGGGAACAAAGAAATCGCTGACCAACGAAATACATACTTTGGTTTTGTCTCCACAAAGGAGGACTCCAATAATGTACCAGAAATATTGGGAAACACAGGGTTTAGTGAGTGGGAGGAACTGAAGGAAATCCGTATTAGTAGGGAAATGGCATTGGGGCAATTGATGGGCTTGAAGGCCGATAAATCCTCAAGACCTGGTAATCTACATCCCACAGTACTTAAGAAAGTGGCTCTTGAAATAGTGAGGGCATTGGTAGTTGTCTTCCAAGATTCTATAGACTCTGGAACAGTTCCTACAGATTGGAGTTAGCTAACCCTAACCCCTCTATTTATAAAGGAAGGTTGAGGTAAAACAGACAATTATAGAACAGTAAGCCTAACAATGGTAGTAGGGGAAATGCTAGAGTCTATTATAAAAGATTTAATAACAGAGCACTGGAAAACAATGGCAGGATGGGACAGAGTCAGCATTGATTTACAAAAGGGAAATCACGCTTGACAAATCTACTGGAATTCTTCGAGGATGTAATTCATAGAGTTGACGAAGGGGATCCTGTGGATGTGGTATATTTGGACTTCCAGAAGACTTTCGACTAAGTCACACATTAGAGATTAGCGTGCAGAATTAAAGCACATGGGGTTGGGGGTAGTGTATTGAGATGGATAGAAAACTGGTCGGCAGACAGGAAACAAAGAGTAGAAAGAAATGGGGCGGGATTCTCCAACACCCCACCGGGCCGGAGAATTGCCGGGGGACGGCGTGTATCCTGCCCCCGCCGGCTGCTGAATTCTCCGGTGCCGGGTATTTGGCGGGGTCGGGAATCGCGCCGTGGCAGTCGGCGGCCGCTGGCAGTGGCCCCCCCAGGCAATTCTCCGGTCCGCGATGGGCCGAGCGGTCGCCCGCTTTAGGCCGGTCCCGCTGGCCAAAATTAGACCTGGTACTTACCGGCAGGACCTGGCTCTGCGGGCGGCCTCCGGGGTCCTGGGGGGGGTCGCAGGAGGATCTGGCCCCGGCGGGTGCCCCCACGGTGGCCTGGCCCGCGATTGGGGCCCACCGATCCGCGGGCGGGCCTATGCCTTGGGGGGCACTCTTTCCCTCTGCACCGGCTGCTGTGGGACTCTGCCATGGCCGCTGCAGAGACGAACCCCCCTGCGCATGCACTGAGATGACGCCAGCACACGCTGGCGCTCCTGCGCATGTCCCAACTTGCGCCGGCCGGCGGAGGCCCTTCGGCACGCCAAGCCCCTTTCGCGCCAGTTGGCGCGGCGCCAACCCCGCCAGCACCGGCCTAGCCCCCCCCCCTGCACCTTCCGGGCAGGCTGATGCCGGAGTGGTTCACGGCACTCCTCGGCGCAGGTACAGCCCGCCCCGTCAGGTAGGGGAGAATCCCGCCCCTGATCCTTTTCCAATTGACACGCAGTGACTAGTGGGGCACCGCAGGGATCAGTGCTAGCACCCCAGCTAGTCACAAAATATATTCACAATTTAGATGAGGGAACTAAATGTATCTCCAAATTTGCAGATGACACAAAGCTGGGTGGGTGGGTGAGCTGTGAGTAGGATGCTGAGATGCTTTTAGTGTGATTTGAACAAGTTGAGTGAGTGGGTAAATGTATGGCAGATGCAGTATAACGTGGATGAATGTGAGGTTATCCACTTTGGTAGCAAAAACAGGAAGGTTGATTATTGACTGAATGGCTATAGGTTGAGAGAGGGAATGTGCAATGAGACCTGGGTGTCCTGGTACAAAAGTCGCTGCAGGTAAGCATGCAGCTACAGCAGGCAGTAAAGAAGGCAAATGGTACGCTGGCCTTCATTGTGAGAGGATTCGAGTGCAGGAGCAGTGATGCCTTGCTGCAATTATACAAGGCCTTGGTGAGGCCACACCTGGAATATTGTTTGCAATTTTGGTCTCCTTATCTGAGGAAGGATGTTCTTGCTATAAAGGGAGTGCAGCGAACGTTTAGCAGACTGATGCCTGGGACAGTGGGACTGATGTATGAGGAGAGATTGGGGTCATTAGGCTTATCATAGAATTTACAGTGCAGAAGGAGGCCATTCAGCCCATCATGTCTGCACCGGCCCTTGCAAAGAGCACCCTACTGATGCCCATGTACCTACCCTATCCCCGTAACCCAGTAACCCCAACTTAACATTTTTTGGACACTAAAGGCAATTTAGCATGGCCAATTCACCTAACCTGCAGAGCTTTGGACTGTGAGAGGAAACCGGAGCACCCGGAGGAAACCTAAGCAGACACAGGGAGAACGTGCAGAATCCGCACAGACAATGACCCAACCGGGAATTGAACCTGGGATCCTGGAGCTGTGAAGCAACTGTGCTAACCACTACGCTATCGTACTTTCACTAGAGTTTAGAAGATAAGGGGGGATCTCATAGAAACCTATAAAATTCTAACAGGACTAGACAGGGTAGACGCAGTAAAAATGTTTCTGATGGTGGGAAAGCGGGAAAAGTTTACCGAGTTGGATGATTAGCCATGATCATAATAAATGGCAGAGCAGGCTGGAAGGCCCGAATGGCGCATTCCTGCTCATATTTTCTATACTAGGAGCAAAATGTCAGTCAGCTTTTTGCAGGTATATCCCCAACTCTCCGATTGTTGCACTAAATCAAGTCAGCAAAGACCACAGCTGAAACAGAAAAAGGAAGCTTCTCCGACAAACTACAGAAGACCAGTACCTCAAAAATGACTATTCACCCGCCACTGGAATCACAAAACCAACTATTCTCCTGCTGAAGTCAGCGCTGCTGGAAAGTCAAAATCGACCATTCACCCGCTGAACAGCGCTACTGTAACCTCAAAACCGACTATTCTCCTGCTGAAGCCAGCGCTACTGTAACCTCAAAACCGACTATTCACCTGCTGGAGTCAGTGGATCTGGAATCTCAAAACCAACTATTCTCCTGCTGAAGTCAGCGCTACTGTAACCTCAAAACCGACTATTCACCTGCTGGAGTCAGTGGATCTGGAATCTCAAAACCAACTATTCTCCTGCTGAAGTCAGCGCTACTGTAACCTCAAAACCGACTATTCACCTGCTGGAGTCAGTGGATCTGGAATCTCAAAACCAACTATTCTCCTGCTGAAGTCAGCGCTACTGGAATCTCAAAACTGACTATTCAGCTGCTGAAGTCAGCACTGTTGGAATGTCAAAATCGACCATTCACCCGCTGAACAGGGCTACTGGAAGCTTGAAACTGACTATTAACTCACTGAACAGCGCTACTGAAATCTTGAAAACGACTATTCTCCTGCTGAAGCCAGCGCTGCTGTAACCTCAAAACCGACTATTCACCTGCTGGAGTCAGCGGAACTGGAATCTCAAAACCGACTATTCACCAGCTGAAGTCAGCGGTTCTGGAACCTCAAAACCGACTATTTACCTGTTGAAGTCAGCGGTCCTGGAACCTCAAATTGGACTATTCACCTACTGAAGTCAGCAGTACAGGAATCTCAAAACCGACTATTCACCTGCCGAAGTCAGCTGTTCTGGAACCTGAAAACCGACTATTCACCTCCTGGAGTCAGCGGTTCTGGAATCTCGATACCGACTATTCATCTCCCGAAGTCAGCCGTTCTGGAACCTGAAAACCGACTATTCACCTGCTGAAGTCGGCGGTTCTGGAATCTCGATAGCGACTATTAACCTGCTGAAGTCAGCGGTTCTGGAATCTCGATACCGACTATTCACCTACTGAAGTCAGCGGTTCTGGAGCATCAAAACCGACTATTCACCTGCTGAAGTCAACAGTTCTGGAATCTCGATAGTGACTATTCACCTGCTGACATCAGCGGTTCTGGTACCGCCAAACCGCCTATTCTCCTGCTGAAGCTAGCGCTACAGTAACCTCAAAACTGACTATTCACTTGCTGATGTCAGCGGGCTGGAACTTCAAAAACTACTATTCATCTGCTGAAGTCAGCCGCTCTGGAATCTCCATACAAACTATTCACCTGCTGGAGTCAGCGGTTCTGGAACCTCAAAACTGACTATTCACCTGCTGAAGCAAGGGTTCTGGAACCTCAAAACCGACTATTCACCTGCTGAAGTCAGCGGTTCTGGAACCTCAAAACCGACTTTTCGCCTGCTGAAGTCAGCGGTTCTGGAATCTCGATACCGACTATTCACCTGCTGAAGTCAGCGGTTCTGGAATCTCGATACCGACTATTCACCTGCTGGAGTCAGCGGTTCTGGAATCTCGATACCGACTATTCACCTGCTGGAGTCAACGGTTCTGGAATCTCGATACCGACTATTCACCTGCTGGAGTCAACGGTTCTGGAATCTCGATACCGACTATTCACCTGCTGAAGTCAGCGGTTCTGGAATCTCGATACCGACTATTCACCTGCTGAAGCAGCGGTTCTGGAACCTCAAAACCGACTTTTCACCTGCTGAAGTCAGCGGTTCTGGAACCTCAAAACCGACTATTCACCTGCTGAAGCAGCGGTTCTGGAATCGCGTATCAACTATTCACCTGCTGAAGTTAGTGATTCTGGAACCTCAAAACAGACTATTCACCTGCTGAAGCAGCGGTTCTGGAATCTCGATATCGACTATTCACATGCTGAATTCAGCACTACTGGAATCTTGAATTGCAATGGCCACAACGCTCAATCATATGCTCCTCATGATTCAAGGATTTTTTTAACTTACTTACTTTGGACTGAATTCTCTTCTAATCTGTATGAAGGTATTTTCATGTTTTTAAAAATAATTTTCTTGCCTTTAATAGTTAATAAACTCACACAATATTTAACCCAAGAAAGTCTGGTTAACTTGGCTCCTTCTAATTGTAAATATTAGGGCTGAGAAAGGGTATCTCTGAAGGGGAGGATCCTTTGTAGATTAAATCTTGTTACCAACCAGCAGAGTGGTTTGAATAAAGAAAGGGAACAATTCATCCTTCCTCACCCGGAGCATAACAAATTGGGGGTGTCCCAAAGGGATGGTGAGAAATTGAGGGATCCAGCCCGGGTTAACACATTTGGGGAAACTTGTCTTACGATCAGTCATGACAGTTCCAATGTCTGGATCAGTGTGAAAATTCATATATTTGCCTGCCCTCTTGTGCAGGGCATTGGTCACCACCTTGATGCACTGATGTGCCACATTCTGTGGGATCCTACAACATCTCCAGTGGATCCCTGGGGGATTAGACGTTCACTGTCACAGTGACCTCCAGCATCACTGGCATTAGTTGCCTGGAACTCCCATGGGACTCAAACTGCCCTGCAGCAGGACACGCAGATCAGTGACAACCTTCCTGGCGGTGTGATCTTCAGAGACATGAGCTGCTCGGACGTTTGAAAGCAGCTGAACCTCGGGTGGTGACTTTACTGATGTCATATGCTTTTAAGAGGGCAGCAGCAAGCCATCACCAAAAAGAAAGTGAGGTCAAACAGAGTGGCAGCAAGATAAGGCACAGGAACAACATGGTCAACAGCTTTAGATCATGCTACATAGAATTTACAGTGCAGAAGGAGGCCATTCGGCCTGTCGTGTCTGTACCGGCTCTTGGAAAAAGCACCCTACCCAAGGTCAACACCCCCACCCTATCCCCACAACCCAGTAACCCCACCTAACACTAAGGGCAATTTTGGACACTAAGGGCAATTTATCACGGCCAATCCACCTAACCTGCACATCTTTGGACTGTGGGAGGAAATTGGAGCACCCGGAGAAAACCCACGCACACACGGGGAGGATGACTATTCCTACCTCCGCACAGACAGTGACCCAAGCTGGAATCGAACCTGGGACCCTGGAGCTGTGAAGCAATTGTGCTATCCACAATGCTACCGTGATGCTACATGGCAGCGATTACCCTTGACACTTTGGTTAGACCACGACAGGTTTGCAAGGTCGGAATGTGTTGAAATCACAGTATGCTCAGTGCACAGAAAAGTTCAAGTGCTTAAGTAAAGAGCATAGAACATAGAACATAGAACATAGAACATAGAACATTACAGCGCAGTACAGGCCCTTCGGCCCTCGATGTTGCGCCGACCTGTGAAACCACTCTAAAGTACATCTACACTATTCCCTTATCGTCCATGTCTATCCAATGACCATTTGAATGCCCTTAGTGTTGGCAAGTCCACTACTGTTGCAGGTAGGGCATTCCATGCCCTTACTACTCTCTGAGTAAAGAACCTACCTCTGACATCTGTCCTATATCTATCTCCCCTCAATTTAAAGCTATGTCCCCTTGTGCTAGACATCACCATCTGAGGAAAAAGGCTCTCACTGTCCACCCTATCCAATCCTCTGATCATCTTGTATGCCTCAATTAAGTCACCTCTTAACCTTATTCTCTCTAACGAAAACAGCCTCAAGTCCCTCAGCCTTTCCTCATAAGATCTTCCCTCCATACCAGGCAACATTCTGGTAAATCTCTTCTGCACCCTTTCCAATGCTTCCACATCCTTCCTATAATGCGGCGACCAGAATTGCACACAATACTCCAAATGCGGCTGCACCAGAGTTTTGTACAGCTGCAACATGACCTCATGGCGCTGAAACTCAATCCCTCTACCAATAAAAGCTAACACACCGTACGCCTTCTTAACAATCCTCTCAACCTGGGTGGCAACTTTCAGGGAGCTATGTAGATGGACACCAAGATCTCTCTGCTCATCTACACTGCCAAGAATCTTACCATTAGCCCAGTACTCTGTCTTCCTGTTATTCCTTCCAAAATGAATCACCTCGCACTTTTCTGCATTAAACTCCATTTGCCACCTCTCAGCCCAACGCTGCAGCTTATCTATGTCCCTCTGTAACTTGTAACATCCTTCCGCACTGTCCACAACTCCACCGACTTTAGTGTCATCTGCAAATTTACTCACCCATCCTTCTACGCCCTCCTCCAGGTCATTTATAAAAATAACAAACAGCAGTGGCCCCAAAACAGATCCTTGTGGTACACCACTAGTAACTGGACTCCAGTCTGAACATTTCCCATCAACCACCACCCTTTGTCTTCTTCCAGATTGCAGCACAGAGCCTGTCAGATGTGTGAGTGGGACAGCGCGAAAGGTCCAGCACCAAGTTAGCTCAGTCAGGAAAGGTGAGTGATCAGGACATGGGCCAGATCGATAGCAGGTGAGGGAGAGTCACCCGAGTGACAGTCACAGGAGTGACAATCCATGGAATCACTCTGATCTCATATGGCAAAGCAACCTCATCAAATTATTCCTACCACCTCAGTTCATGACCTAACATGGAAATACCCAGAATGTGTCGTCAAAATTGAATTTTTGTGGGAGTTGTAATGTTACAAAAGCAGGAGAATGCAAGTCTGTCAGTTGATCTGGTACATTCTGTTCAACACAAATGCCAGCAGCTGTAAGAAGAAATTGTGAAAGATTTCACACTATAGAAACTGTGGAAAACCATCACCGAAGGATGGCTTGATTTAATTCAGAATGTCCAGAAACACATGAAATCATTGCCTTACTGGGGTGAGCTAGGTGTCTCCCAGGAAGTCATTTTTAAAGGCAGGTAGGTTATCATAACTGAATCTTTGTGATCTGATACTCTTCAACAACTTCATCATTCACAAATGGGCATAGATTGATCAAGAAGACTCACAGCGAAGACGGTCTATTGGCTCGCTATGCACAATTACAGTGAAGTTGTCATCAAGAAATATGAGGCATCTCAAGAGCATATGCCAAGTCAGCAGAAAGAACCACTGGTTCCACATAAAGTTCCTACCCATCTTTGGTCCAAAAACACATCTGCTGCGGGATTCTCTGCTTTACGCGGAAATGACCCGACGCCGGCGTGAAAACCAGCGCGAACCACTCTGGCGTCAACGGCCTCTGAAAGTGAGGAATTCTCCACTTACTCGGGGGCTAGGTGGACGCCGGAGGGGTTGGTGCCACTCCAGCTGGCGCCGAAGGGACTGCGCGAGTTCAGGCATGCGCCAAAGGGCCGGCGTGATCTCGCGCATGCGCGGAACTGCCGCTGTGTTTTGGCGCATGCACGGGGGGATCCCTTCTCTGCGCCGGCCATGGCGGAGTCCTGCAGGGGCCGGCGCAGAAGGAAGGAGTGCCCCCATGGCACAGGCCCGCCCGCAGATCGGTGGGCCCCGATCGCGGGCCAGGCCACCGTGGGGGCCACGTGGGCCCCCCCCCCCCCCCCCGGGTCAGATCCCCCCACGCCCCCCCCCCCCAAGGACCGCCTCAGCCGACTTACCTGTCAGGTCCCACCATGTGGGACCATGCATAACCCACACCGGTGGGACTGGCCAAAAACAGACGGCCGCTCAGCCCATCGGGGCCCGGAGAATTGTCGGGTGGGCTGCTGCAAACGGCCCCCGACCGGCATGGTGTGAACCCCAACCCGCCCGAAAACAGCGCCGGAGAATACGGCGGCCGACTTAGGGGCGGCGGGGCAGTATTCGTGCCGCCTCCCGGGGCTTCACCGACGCGGCGCGGGGGTTGGAGAATCCCGCCCCTGACCTTTTTAATGTCCATGGCACACATTTCATCATCATTGCTGACTACTTTATCGAGTCCCCCATTATTCAACAATTGCACAATGCATCAAGCACAACTGTCATGCATACTCTAAGTACTATTTACAGCATATCTGGTGCGCCTACAGAAATCATTATGAATAATGGTCCGCAAAGTATTGGTAAATAATTTCAGGTTATGTATGAGAAGTGGAATATCAATCACACTAATTCTTCTCATTACCCTGGATCTAACAGCCTAGCTGAATGAATGTTTTACATGGTGAAATTCTTAATTCTCAAATGCAGGCAGACCAAGCAAGATCTACAGATTGCAATGTCGCACCTGAGAGCGATAAATTTACTTGCATTTATTCCATCACCGGAAGAGTTTATGTACGGCAGGCCAATGTACCAATCTACCTAATCTTACCCATTCTACTCTCTCAGAAACTAGAGAGCAACTTTTAAAACTGCAAGAGAAGTTAATCAACAAACACGATAATAAGGCAGGTACAGAGCTGCCAAGTTTAAAGTTGGGACAACAGGTCACATTCAGGATCCCACAGAAGGTACCTAGCAACCAGCCAACACGACATGAATTTGTTCAGAGCCAAGGTTCAATGAAATGATCACACGCAAAGTCACAATGGCGAATGTAACTAAGGACAAATCAAATCCATCCCACCTCCTCAACCACCATACAGTCCTATTGCATTTAGGACAAGATCCCAAATGCAACCAGGGATAACGTCCCAGAATGATAATCTCACAGATCACTGTGAACAATGAAAGGAACCTCCATACAAGGTTAGCATCACAAGATGTGGGCATAGCAGCAGGTTTCCCCTATGCTTTAGAGACTCGTAGCTTCACCAGCCTGAGACATTCATGTACTGGGAAATAAACATGAACATGTTTTGCAAATAGTTATATTTCTTTGGAAGGATGGAAGTATGGTAAAAAAAAAGAGGATGTTGTAATATGCTTTTAAGGGATAGCAACATGTCATCGCGAGAAGGGAAGTTGAACACGAATTGCAACCCACTTTACGACCACAAGGGGATGGTAAAACTGGTGCAATTCAGCTCCAGCGGGAGAACACCCAAATGGAGATACCAGCCCAATATGCCTGTGCAATAAGATTGATCATGATTATTTTACTTGGGTGCCACGCTGGCGCAGTGTGTTTAGCTGCCTCACACCGCTGAGGACCCTGGTTCGATCCCGGACCCTGGTCACTGTCCATGTGGAGTTTGCACATTCTCCCCGTGTCTGCGTGGGTCTCACTCCCACAACCCAAAGATGTGCAGGTTAGGTGAATTGGCCACACTAAATTGCCCCTTAATTGGGACAAAGAAAGAATTGAGTACTCTAAATCTATTTTTGAAAAGTGATTATTTTACTTTACAACCTACAAACCCTCTTCAGAAAAAGGGTAACTTTGCTACAGATGCTTTCAACTTTACTGGAGCTTGTGGAAAGTTATTGCAGTCTGGCCTCATTGAAAAATGAGAGGTTCTGGTTTGCAACTGAACTAGAATTGCATAGAAATTGCAAAATGGAAGCAGGCCATTTTTCTGAACTAGCCTGTGCCATGTTTATCCTTTAATATACCAAATCGCCAGTGCCCACCCTTTTCCCATCATGCCCTTCCCTATGACCACCAAGCAAATCTATTCTTAAATATTGACAAGTCAATTAACACTGGCACTACCTTTTATAGTTTCGCAACCTTCCTTTCTTACCCTATCCAATTCTCTTATATTAGATTTTACATCCTTGAGTCATTCAACACTGGAAGCAGACTTTTTCTATCAGCTCTCTCCCTAACTTAACCACCTCTATTAAATCTCCCCCATCTCTCCTGCTCGAAAATAAATGGGTACAATTTTTCAAATCTTTCTTCATACCTGAAATTTCTTCATACTATGCAGCAACTTGATGGATGCTTACTGTATCTTAGCTGTTGCATCAACATCCTTGTACACAGTACTTCAACAACGTAATTTCCTCAGAAGCACAAAATCATTTTGAATGAGTGTGTGTCGGACTGTCACAACACTATATAAGGAGACTCTCACAGGAATATGCTTCGACAATTTAGTTTCTTGGCTCAGTATGCCAACCACATGAAATCTATTCTGGTGTTATGAAGTGGCGAAAGTGGAAAGTTGATGGGAACATTGGAAATCTCCAAAGTTGTCACCATCAGCAGCTTTAACATTCAAAGAAACATTGGGCTGGATTCTCCGTTTCAGCGGCTAAGTGCTGGCTGAAATTCGCGGGCATTTTACGACGCCAAAATTGACGCCGAACACTCACCGATTCCGGGACCGGTGAAGTGCGAGCATCAGTGTTGGGTGAAACTCCAGTCTCCTGAGCCTTAAAACGGCCGGGAAGGGCCGGGTCCGTGGCCGCGCATGCGAACAGTGGCGACCTGCAGCGGTCACACCGTACAACATGGCGCCGGCTGTGCATGGGCCCGACCCATCATCCATGACCCCACAGGCCACGCCCTGGCCACCCCCCACCAGCCCCTACAGCCCTCGCGGATGCCCCATCGTCCAGCGGTATGGATCCCGGCCGAGTGTGCAGTCTGCAGCCGCCACTGCAGGGTTCCTGACCGCTCAGACCACATGTCAACTGCACGGTCGGGAACTCGGCCCATTGGGGGCGGAGCATCGCAGGAGGGCCTTCCGATGATGCGCTAATGCAGTTGCAATGGCCTGCAATGCGATTACGCCACTTCCGTGGGGGCAGAGCAAGGCTGACCAGCGTCAAACCGGCACCGACCCCGATTAAGGGCATCGGAATGGATTCTCCACCCGATCGCCAATTACGATATCGGCGTCAGGCAATGGAGAACCTGCCCCATTTATGACATGGAGTTGGTGGGGGTGGGGGAGGATCTGCTATGATCACATTAATTGGTGGAACAGGGTTGAGTGGCTGCTCCTTGTAATGATATGTATATAGTCAGACTAGTGGAGTGTTAACAATTACATCGATGTGTAAATCAAATACTAGAGGGCATTACTAATTCATTTAAGACTGCCTCTCCAAGGAATTCTGGGAGAAGCTGGAAGGAGAAGCTGAGAAGAACAAGGAGAGAGCAGAGTGAAAGTTAGTTAGAGATATATAGCACAAGGTCAAGTCATAGTGTAGTTAGTAGTTAGATAGAATATTGAATACTGTAGTACAGATTCAATGTCATTTGTTTATCATCTATAACTCAGTCGAGTGTGCGAACTTCATTTAATTAGAAGTGTAATAAAGATTAGTTTTGTTTCAAACTTTTGATTGGTATATTCTTTGTCAACCTATATTGGATCATTCTGGAGGAAAAGACAAAAAATACAACATATTATCAGTCGTGGTAATATAACATGGTACCAGGTTACTGCAGAAGTTATTTAGATAGATTAATTAGAATCTAGCTAACAAACAACTGGCACGTGACTCAGACTTCGAAGAACAGACTGCTTACAGACCTGTTACTGCAAAACACCGAAGAATCCAGGACTCATGGAGAAAGTTCAATCTCTACAACAGCTCAGGATATCTGGTAAACTATATGTTAACTAGCAAGTGTTCAAACAACAGTTTCAACTATGTCTGTCTGCATCTGGTTTAAATAATGCGAGTAATGATCGGAAACTAGCATTATTCCTAACGATGACTGGTCCAGAAGCCATAGAACTATATAACTCATTTCAATTTGCAAAGGACGAAGATAAAACTAAATATGATGTTGTCATAGAAAAATTTGATCTGTACTGCAAGATACAAATTAATGAAACATATGAAAGATTTGTCTTTAAGAAAAGGATGCAAAAAAATGGGGAGTTGATTGATTGCTTCATGACTGATTTAAAACTCAAAGCTCAAACATATAATTTCTCCATCTTAGCTGATTCTATGATCAGAGACCAAATTGTCTTTGGAATTGTAGATAATAAGCTCAGGAAACGTTTGCTGAGACAGAAAGATCTCAAGCTTGAAAACGCTATTGAAATGTGTTGAATGCATGAATTGTCTAAGAGTCAGTATTCTGAGATTCTGCAAAAAGAAAAGGGCACAAAATCGAGCCTCAAGACTATGGTCATGTATTTGTACTGTATTACTGTAACGCTATTTGGAAGACCACAGAGGAGAAAATGAGGAGGTCTAGTGGCGCAGTGGGTAGTATCCCTGCCTCTGAGCTAGAAGCTCCAGGGCCCAGTCCTACTCCAGGACTTGATGGCCAAAGAAGGTGTGTTCATATCGCGGCCAAACAGGTTGAGTATTAGCCTGCAAAATCCTTCCAATGGGTCAACGGCCCCTGGACAGCGATGGTTGATGTAGAGTGGCGCCCCTCAAGCTATAAGCATCTGGTGACAGACTCATGACCTGTTCTAGGAAGAACCTTGCTATGGGAACAGATGAAAGTCTGCCTTGTGTACCACCAAGAGCGGGAAGTGACACAACATCAACAGAGGAATGAAAAATCTCACCTCGGTTCAGAGCACTCAAAGGTACAGTCTCAAAAGTGGAAACTTTGAATTCCTACAGCGCAGAAGGAGGCCATTTGGCCCATCGAGTCCTCACCCACTCTCTGAAACAACACTCCACTCATGCCCATTCCCCTGCTCTATCCCAATAACCCATTAACCTACATATCTTTGGACACTAAGCGGCAATTTAGCATGGCCAGTCCCCTGGGTGCTCCAGTTTCCTCCAACAGTAGAAAGATGTGCAGGTTGGTTAGATTGGCCACGCTAAATTGCCCCTTCATGTCCAAAAGGTTAGGTCGGGTTACTGGGTTTACAGGGATAGGCTAGAGGTGTGGGATTTAATTGGACGCTCTTTCCAAGGGCCGCTGCAGACTCTCTGGGCCGAATGGCCTCCTTCTGCAGAGTACATTCTATGCTTCTGTTGTGCCAGTTGATTTGCACAATTCATAGGATTCCTACAGTACAAAAAGAGGTCATTCGGCCCATCGAGTCTGCAACGACCCTCTGAAAGAGCACCCTACCTAAGCCTTGGACTGTGGGATGAAACCAGAGCACGCAGAGGAAACCAACACAGACACAGGGAGAAAATGAAAACCCCCACACAGGCAGTCACCCAAGGCCAGGATTGAACCCGGGTTCCTGGGACTGTGAGGCAGCAATGCTAACCATTGTTCCACCGTGTCGCTCTGTTGAGCTCAGAAAAAAAATCTCCTAGAAAAGCAAAAGTCAGTTAAGAAGGGGGTAGGCTGTAAATAAACAAGTTATTTCCTGAAACTAGGATGTTTTTCCAGCTACACGCCTTCACACGTGGCGGGCTGCAGCATTGGATCCTCAAACTCAGAGGGAGTAAGACCTGCTCTTGGGAAAAGCAACAGTTCAAAAAGGAAAAACAATGTGACAGTAACCAAGATTCAGCAGAACCACAGTTGAAATCTTTTGATTTTAAAACAGATCGGCGTTTGCACAAAATAATTCTGTTGGAGCCACAGTCCAACCAAGAAAATAAATTTTTTTTAAAGAAATGACAAAATAAATAATACAAATTAAAGTAAAGAAATTAGAGGGTAGGAAATGTTAAAGAAAGTACAACAATTGAAGAACTGGTAACCGTGATGCCAGGAAAGGTTTTTTTTAAATTCATTTACGGGATGTGGGCGTCACTGGTTAGGCCAGCATTTATTGCCCATCCCTAGTTGTCCTTCAGAAGGTGATGGTGAGGCGCAGGTATGCCCACTGTGTTGTTCGGGAGGGAGTTCCAACGTGTTTCCTCAGTGATAGTAAAGGGTGGTTTCCAAGTCAGGGTGGTGAGTGACTTGGAGAGCAACCTCCAGGTGGTGGGGTTCTCAGGTATTTGCTGCTCTTGTCCTTATAGATGGTAGTGGTTGTAGGTTTGGAAGGTGCTGTCTAAGGAACTTTGCTGAGTTACTGCAGTGCATCTTGTAGATGGTACACACAGCTGCCACTGTTCATCTGTAGTGGAGGGTTTGAATGTTTGTGGAAGGAGGAGCAATCAAGCGGGCTGCTTTGTCCTGGATGGTGGCGAGCTTCTTGAGTGTTGTTGGAGCTGCACTCATCTAGGCAAGTGGAGAGTATTCCATTACACTCCTGACTTGTGCCTTGTAGATGGTCAGGAGATGAGTTACTCGCCATAGGATCTCTGGCCTGCCCTGGTAGCCATAGTATTAATGTGGCTAGTCCAGTTCAGTTTCTGATCAATGGTAACCCCCCGGATGTTGATTGTGGGGGATTCAATGATGGTAATGACATTGAATGTCAAGGGGTGCGAATGTAACTTGCCACTTGTCAGCCCAAGCCTGGATATTGTCCAGCTCTTGCTGCATTTGGGCATGGACTGCTTCATTATATGAGGAGTCATGAATGTTGCTCAACATTGTACAGTCATCCGCAAACATCCCCACTTCTGATCTTATGTTGGAAGGAAGGTCTTTGATGAAGCAGCTGAAGATGGTTGGGACTAGGACACTGCCCTAAGGAGCTCCTGCAGTGATGTCCTGGAGTTGAGATGATTGACCTCCAATCACCACAACCATCTTCCTTTGTGCCAGGTATGACTCCAACCAGCAGAAAGTTTCCCCTCTGATTCCCATTGACTCCAGTTTAGCTTGCTGCCATACTCGGTGAAATGCTGCCTTGATGTCAAAGGTGGCAATATGGTACCATTTGATAAGAATGGGGAATCATGGAGTTCCAATACAACCATGCAGCAAACAGAATACTGGATGAAATTAAAGGCACAGCTTTCTTCAGTGTAATATGGCATAAAACTTTAACCTTATTATAAAATCTTGTCCATCCTGCAAAGTCTAGTACAATAATTTACAAGGAATTGTCTGAGACCTTTGAAGAACACTTCTCACCCAAACCATTAATCATATCAGAGAGATTCTGATTTCATCAATGTAATCAAAAAGACGGTGAAAATATTCAACAATTTGTAGCAGTACTATGGAAACGAGCCAAGAATTGTGAGCTTGGACCAACCCTTGATGACAGGCTGCAAGGCAGACTTGTGTGTGGATTGAGAAATGAGACAATCCAGAAACAATTGCTGACAGAAAGCCCTCTAACACTAAAGCTTGCTGTTGAAATAGCAGTGTCTATGGAATTGGTAGCAAAAGAAGCTTCCCAAATTGAACCTGGCCCCAAAATAAACAAGATGAATGCTGAGAAAAGAAGATCTCTCAACAGGCAAACATGCCATAGGTGCACCCATGAGAGACTTTCTCCACACGAATGTTGGTGTTGAGAAAACAAATGTCATAATTGTGGTGAGAAAGGTCACATAGCAAAGGCATTCCGGGCTAGACAAAATCAAACCTGGAAGATGGGTAAAAACAGGAATGCACAAAATCCACAAAAATAATCTACAGAATTACCAAAGACAGTGAAAATTCCCCAGAAGGCGCGGGGCAATATTTTTCATTTGGGAGTATGTTCTCCCGCTGGAGAAGAATTCCTACCGATTTATGTTCCCCCTGGAATTGCAAATCAGGAAGCAATTCAGTAACCCTTGCTATGCAAATTTATGCTTCGTGAGGAATACAAGGGATTCCCAGAGGGTATCCCGTCATCAGGCTGCCATTTTCAGTAGGCGGCCTGATAGCGAGGTCCCGTGGCCATCCATACCCCCTGCACCGCAAATCAGCCCCTCACCCCCAGATTGCCTGGGTGCTTCCATCTTCCCCGAAGTATGAGGATGACCCCGCAGGGACCCCCTAACTGACACTAAAGAGACCCTCTAAGTAAAGTGATAGGTAATTGATTTATTGATGTCTTTAGGTACTGATTGAGTGCATAGCTAGAGAATGGAATTATTCAAAAGGCCATGACTGTGAAAAGATAGTCATTGTTTCGCATAGTGAATAAACTATTGAACTTTAGGGTCATGTCTGCAGAAATTCAGACATTGTTTCAATTAATGTTTCATATAATAAATAGACCATTGTATTCCAGCGCATTTAGTAATAAGAATGTATCAAATAATTAGTTACAACAAGGTTGATGGCTAGCCGTGGTGTGAGAATCCCATTCTCGCAAGGCGGCACATGTAGACACTGAATTATTCCTGATTGATGCCAGTCAATCTTAAGCAATGGCCGATGTTTAATTAATAAATTGTCCTCGAAGTAACAGACTTGTATTTGAACAAACCAGGAGGTTTCAGCTGAGAATTAGAAACCAATGAGAGTAAATGAGCGACTAGACCATAGATAAGGGGCTGAATTCTCCGCTGCACCACATTTCGATTTCACCCTCCCAGCGGCATGCTCCATTACGCTGGCCGGTCAATGGGTTTCTTTTGTGAGGGCTGCATACTCCTTCCTGCTGGTTCCTGAACTGGCCCGCTTTATTTATACTAGGAGTTTACTAATGGTTTCTCCGCCTCCCTCATTGGGGAAGCTCATACTCCCACAGGATTGTGGGATTGTCATTAGTCCCCAGCCAATGGTAAGTAGGCAGGTTATAACATCCCTCCCCCCCAAAGTCCAAGGAATCCACCGAAGACCCTGGCGAAGGACGGCGTCGGACTAGTTTGGCCGCAGGCCGGACACCATTTGCACGCGGTGCTGGATCAGGCGGCGTGTAACGAGACGGAGACCGGTGCTTCCGTGATGAGCAGCGCAACGGTTGTACATCCACGGCCCGTGGACCCGAGGATTCCCCCTCTGATGCATCCTGTGTCTCCATCTCGGAGTCAGTCTGCTGCCTCCGTCATGTCAGCGTCTCTATCTCCATTCGGTTCCGTAACGACCAGCGCAGGCTTCGAGTGAGGCACCAGTGGAAGATTGTGAGGACTACCTTCCCTTGTCTCTGGTCTCTGCGGCTGTAGAAATGAGCTCCGGGGGCGGGGAATCTTTTGAGGAGATAGTCTTCTGGACCGAACGTGGTCTACATGTTTGCGCTGGAGACGACCCTGGGCTTGCACCTGGTAAGATATAGGGCCCGTTTGGCGAAAGATTACACCAGGAACCCATTGGGCACCACCAGCAAAATTCCGAACGAACACTGGGTCACCGGGTGCAAACTGCCGAATCGGACGATGCCGAGAAAATCCCTGTCCCTGCCGTTCTTGTGTGCGGCGTACTTTTGCGCCAATGTCCGGGAAAACCATACTAAGGCTGGTGCGACATCTCCGGCCCATTAGGAGTTCTGCGGGAGCTACCCCAGTCACTGCATGGGGGGTGGTCCTATACGTAAACAGAAAGCGAGCCAGTCTCGTGTCCATTGATCCGGAAGACTGCTTCTTTAGGCCTCTTTTGAATGTCTGCACTGCGCGCTCTGCCAACCCATTTGAAGCCGGGTGGTAAAGGGTAGTGCGGATATGGCGGATGCCGTTCATCTTTGTGAACCTCGCAAACTCCTCACTCGTGAATGGAGTGCCGTTATCCGTGACCAGCACCTCGGGGAGGCCATGCGTGCTAAACAATAAACGCATCTTTTCAATTGTTGCGCAGGACGTTGTCCCCTGCATCTTATGCACCTCTAGCCATTTAGACTGGGCGTCAATTAGTAGAAGGAACATGGATCCTTGAAAAGGGCCTGCGAAATCTGCATGCAAGCGCGCCCAAGGCCGCCCTGGCCATTCCCAGTGATGTAGGGGCGCGGCCGGCGGAAGCTTCTGATGCTCCTGCCAAATGGAGCAGTTTTGGGCCACCTTCTCAATGTCGGTGTCGAGGCCTGGCCACCAGACATAACTCCGGGCCAACATTTTCATTTTGGTCACACCTGGATGCCCATTGTGCAAGTCTGTTAGAATCAGCTCCTGGCCTTTTTCCGGGACAATCACACACGTCCCCCACAAGAGGATGCCGTCTTCCACGCTGAATTCTGACAGCTTGGAGGAAAATGCCTGCAACTCGCCTGGGAGCTATCTATACAGGACTATGTGCCGAACCTTTGACAGGACTGGCTCCGTCTGGGTCCACTCACGGATCTGTGATGCAAGATGTCCATAAAATTTAGGGTTGCAACCACCTCACCGGTCGTGGGGGTCGACATGGGGCCGGTCGATAAAGGCAATCGGCTCAGTGCATCGGCATTTGCTATCTGCGTACCTGATTTGTGCTCCAGAGAATACTCGTATGCAGCAAGCATCAAAGCCCAGCGCTGGATCCGTGCAGAAGCAATGGGCGGTATTAGCTTATCCTCTCTGAAAAGTCCCAGCAGAGGCTTATGATCAGTCACGATAGTGAAATGGCGGCCATACACGTACTGGTGGAAGCGTTTCACCGCAAAAACCACTGCCAGGCCCTCCTTCTCGATCTGCGCGTACTTTTTCTCTGCTGCAGTCAATGTGCGGGAGGCGAAAGCTATCGGTCGCTCGGCCCCGTTCTCCATCTTGTGGAACAGGACGGCCCCAATACCATACGGGGTGCATCACATGTGACGAGCAAAGGCTTTCCAGGATCATAGTGGGTTAGTAACCCAGACGACGACAATTGGTGCTTTACCCGCCGGAAAGCGGTTTCTTGCGGCTGACCCCAAACCCAGGTGTGATTTTTCTTTAGCAGAAGGTGCAAAGGGGCCAGCGTAGTTGCCAGATTGGGGAGGAACTTCCCGTAATAGTTTACGAGACCGAGAAAAGAACGAAGATGCGAAGTGTCAGTCGGGGCTGGGGCATGTTGAATTGCACGCACCTTCTCTGCGACGGTGTGCAAACCTTCGTGGTCCACCCGATAACCTAGGTAGATTACTTCCTTTGCCTGAAAAACACACTTTGTGCGACGTAAACGGACTCCAGCCTCCGAAAGGCGTCTAAGAACAGCCTCCAGATTTTCCAAATGTTCCTGCTCCGACGGTCCTGTAATCAAAACGTCATCTAGGTAGACAGCCACACGTGGTAAACCTCTCAAAATGCCCTCCATAACACGTTGAAAAATTGCGCAGGCAGAGGATACTCCAAAGGGCAACCGTGTATATTCATACAGGCCCCGGTGTGTATTAATCGTTACATATGGTCAGGAGGCAGGGTCCAGATCCAACTGCAGGTAGGCGTGACTCATAACTAATTTTGTGAACGGGAGTCCACCTGCAGGTTTCGCGTAGAGATCCTCTATGCGAGGCATTGGATATCGGTCGAGTCGGGAAACCGTATTCACTGTAAGTTTATAGTCGCCACACAAGCGAACTGTGGCATCTGGCTTAATTACAGGTACAATTGGTGCTGCCCAGTCAGCAAAACGGACGGGCCTGATAATACCCAAACTCTCCAAATGAGTGAGCTCCCCTTCTACCTTCTCGAGCAAGGCGTAAGGCACTGGGCGCACCTGGAAATAGCGCGGCGTGGCTCCTGGTTCGACTTGAATACGGGCTATGGCCCCTTTTATTTTCCCCAAACCAGCTGGAATACATCTGGGTATCATCCTAGCACCTCAGTCAACCCTTCAGAAACTGTTTGGAGGATGTGCTGCCATTGCAACCGCAAATGGCGCAACCAGTCCCGACCCAACAGGCTGGGCTCATGGCCGCGCACCACGATAAGTGGGAAACGCCCCTCCTGGCGTCCATAAACAACAGGGGTCATTGTAGTTCCTGCAATGTCCAGTGGTTTCCCTGTGTAGGTGGCCAACCTGGCCTGTGAGTCGGTTAATGTAAGGGTCTGTATACCCTGCTTGATGCGGTCGAATGTCCTCTGGGCGATCACAGAGACCGCTGCGCCAGTATCCAACTCCATCTCAAGTGGGTGGCCATTGACCCGTACTGTCACCTTAATGGGGGCCACACGAGGAGCTGCCACACAATGCAGCTGCAGGCAGTCGTCCTCCGCCTCCACGTCCTCAGGAGTAGTCGCCGCAGGTTCATCCACATGGAAGGTACAGCCTCTGGGCTGGTCCCAGTTACGGCCCCTGGGCTGGTCCCAGTTTCGGTCGGAACGACGGCGCCTCTGGCACCCCCAGGACCGCCATCCGCGACGGGGTCGGCGCCTACAAGTCTGACACGGACATGGCTCCTCATCCATTGGTTCTGGAGAAGGCTCCCTTCGGGGAGGAATGTCCGACGGCCACTGGCGTCGGTCCGGACGTTGCCTCGCCCAAGGTACCGCAGGAGTGCGGGGGGACGTTTTCGGATGGAATGGGTTGCGCCCCAAGGCATGCACTTCCATTCCCTGTAGCTCCTGCACTCCTCGTTCTGCGCTCTCTCGGGACAATACTATTTGAATGGCCTGTTGAAAAGTCAATGTTGGCTCAGCTAACAACTTTCTCTGGGTGGCCGCATTGTTAATACTGCAAACCAAACAGTCGCGTAACATTTCTGACAAGGTCTCACCATAGTCACAGTACTCCGCAATCCTGCGTAGCCTGGATAGAAAATCGGCAAGGGATTCTCCAGGGGTCCTCTCAGCAGTATTAAACAGGTAACGCTGGACTATCGTGGATGGGGTTGGGTTAAAATGTTGCCCCACTATATTCACAAGTTCCTCAAACGTTTTGGTGTCCGGCGCAGCTGGGTACGTAAGGCTCCTAATCACCCCAAACGTATGCGGGCCACAGGCGGTGAGCAATATGACCACCTGGCGCTCGTTTTCGGTGATATCGTTTGCCCGGAAATAGTAACGCATCCGTTGTGTGTACTGGTTCCAGCTTTCCAGCGCAGCATCAAAAACATCCAAACGTCCGTACAGAGGCATGGTATAATAGAAAACAACTTCCAACCTGTATCCAACAAAAATCCAGGGAGGTGGCTTCAGCAGTGTAGACAGCTATTCACTTTAACCTTCGTCGCCAGTTTTGTGAGGGCCACGAAGAATCCAGCACGAGTTTTAAGGATACAAAGTAATAACATTTATTTACAATAACATATATATATAACAGTAGCAGTAACTTCCCTTGCTGCACACTCCTTCCTGCTGGTTCCAAACTGGCCAGCTTTATTTATACTAGGAGTTTACTAATGGTTTCTCCGCCCCCCTCATTGGGGAAGCTCATACTCCCACAGGATTGTGGGATTGTCATTAGTCCCCAGCCAATGGTAAGTAGGCAGGTTATAACAGTTTCCCATTGTGGGGCAGCCCCATACTGTTGGGAAACTTCTGGGCTGCTGGCAAAATGGAGCATCCCGCCTGCAGAGAATCCAGTCCAAGGGTTCCTTTAAGAGTAAAACCTCATGGTCAAGGGCTCATTGCTGAGTTCCTGCCTTTCCAAATTCTTGAATTATTCCATTTGTTTATTTTAAAATGATTTCTTTATGCTTTTATGATTAACAAACTTTTTGCCATGTATTTGACCAACCCATGTACTATTTGACATTTTGTTTCAAAGTTTTGATTTAGTTCTTATGCAAGTGTATTAAAGTAAATAAATAGCAATAAAGTTGTATTTTGGACACCTCCAATTAACCGGACAACTCTTATTAGAAGATAGAATAAGAGGTCCTATAAAAGGGACCCCAAAGAGCTCCCCTAACTGAAGGACCCCCCCCCCCCCCCCCGCAGAGACCCCTTAACTAAAGGAGCCCTTATTTGGATGACATTTTAGTTACCAGCAGGATTGAACAGGAACTCTTAAAGAATTTAGAAGATACACATTGGAGTGTCTTGAAAAAAAACAATCTTCATATCAAGAAAAAGAAATACAATTTTTTCCAATCAGCAATCAGCTTGGCCTGTAATTGATAAGGACAGGCTCCCCAAGGAACCTAAGAAGATGATTGCCATTTAGATGAGCCAAGTCAGCAGAAAATATTGCAATGGAGATCTTTTTTAGGACTCATCAATTACTATGGAAAATGTATTCCAAATCCCACGACCATATTAAAATCACTCTATACATTATTATATGCAAACCAACAATGGGCTTGGACTGAAGACTGCGATGAGGTATGTACTGAATTAAAAAATGTGAAGAAATCAAAATTTGTGACCCTAAGTTGAATGTACAAATTGCATGTGACGCTTTGCCCTGTGGGGTGGGTGCAGTTGGCTCTCATATAATGCCGGATGGAGACGTGAGACTAATAGCTTTTGTTTCGAGAACATTGACAAGCGCTGAATAGAATTATGCTCAATTGGAAAAAGAAGCCCTGAGTATAATATTTGGAGTCAGAAGCTTTCATCAATGCTTGTATGGAAGACATTTTACCTTGTTACCAGACCACAAGCCTTTGACAAAGGAATACCGTCTCTAGCTGCGAGTCATTTGCAGAGATGGTCCCTCATCTTATCAAGGCATAATAACAAAATTAAGGGCAGCATGGTGGCGCAGCGTGTAGCACTGCTGCCTCACGGCGCCGAGGTCCCAGGTTCGATACCGGCTCTGGGTCACTGTCGGTGTGGAGTTTGCACATTCTCCCCGTGCTTGCGTGGGCTTCGCACCCACAACCCAAAAGATGTGCAGGCTAGGTGGATTGGTCACGCTAAATTGCCCCTTAATTGGAAAAAATGAATTGGGTACTCTAAATTTTTTTTTTTAAATAATTACAAAATTAAATACAGGAGGTCAGAGGAACATGCGAATGCCAAAGCTCCATCACATTTACCAATACACAACAAAGCTGAATCACAGGAGATCTATGTGAACAATATGCTCTTTTCCCAGGTAGAGAGTGTACATGTTGCTGCATCTCAAGTGCAAAGGCACACAAGGTCAGATCTGGTGATGGGGAAGGTCATGGATATGATCCTGAAAGGTAAACCACTGGATAAACAGAGGAGGAATCCGGAATTCAAGGTGTACCGAGCAAGGGAACTTGGACTAACGGTACAAAACAGAGTACTTCTATGGCGAATCAAAATTGATTTGTTCTTACTACCTGACATTTTTATCTTAACAGAGCAACAGCAATAAAACCAAATTACTCACCATGGACAGACATCGAAACCAAGAAGTTTTGATCAAGACTAAAAGATTCTCTACTGATGTGTATATAATTGCATAATAATAATGCTTCGTTATATAATCATTGTTCACCATGAGTAAACGTTTAAGTTAATATTTGTTAATATTTGTTTTCATACTACAGGAGTAAAGGGGGAGGGATGTTAAGTTTTGTAACCAATGTCCTGCTGTATGACATGTCGCATGATTATGCGGTGACATCATCAGAGGCACTTGGGAGATTTCCCTCTCTTCCATCATTAGACTATGAGCAAGCAACACCTCTGCAATAAACTGACAACTGGTTAAGTAAACCACAGTGTGGCAACCTGGTTATCCTTTGTCTCTACTGTAAGTAAAAGCAAACCCTCACAAACATACCACCCACCTGATGACAGTGGGTTACAAATTCATCCCAGGCACAAGCACAAAACCAGCTGTATTGGATCAGCCTCCTGTTATAGCAGCAGCTGATGCTTAATTCCATTGACTGCAAGCATTGGAGGAGCTGCGTGGAACAGACAGCCAATCCAATACAGTTCATTTTAAACCATCATCCAAGACAAATGTCTATCCCATTAAAAGTGTTATCTTGAAGTCGACTCCTGTTTCTACATAGTTCAATAATAGAAACCCATGGACAAAAGGTCAGAATGCATGGAATGTTTTTGTGAGGAAACTTCTTTGACTGAAGTTATTTAATAAGGGCCCAGATATGTTCCAAAACAATTATTTGTGCTGAAGAAATGGGCTACTCAGAACAATTTAAGTTCATCACAGTTTCAGATTGAGGCGAATTGCTGATTTTTTTTGTCAAAACTTTTCCTTTTTCAGATGGGTCACAAAATGTAAGTGCCTGTGCAGATGTGTTTTTTTATTTTGTTGTTGCTATACTTGAATTTATGTCAGTGGTTTATATCTGTTTCAAATGGTTTTAATGAATTTGCATCGATTTCCTTTGTGTCTTGTGGTAAATGTGCATACAAATCAGTCCAGCGGTGTACATCTGACTCCTAGTAGTTGGTACACATCTGAATCTCTCTCAGTCTAGTACGAGGCGGTTAGCATAAGTCAATGATCATATAGGCTCTGAACCTTTGCTCTCCAGGATGTACTACAGCACAGGTGGCACAGTAGCACAGCGGTTAGCACTGTTGCTTCACAGCGCCAGGGACCCGGGTTCGATTCCCGGCTTGGAAACAGAACATAGAACATACAGTGCAGAAGGAGACCATTTGGCCCATTGAGTCTGCACCAACCCACTTAAGCCCTCACTTCCACCCTATCCCCGTAACCCAATAACCCCTCCCAACCTTTTTGGTCACTAAGGGCAATTTATCATGGTCAATCCACCTAACCTGCACGTCTTTGGACTGTGGGAGGAAACCGGAGCACCCAGGGGAAACCCACGCAGACACGGGGAGAACGTGCAGACTCCGCACAGACAGTGACCCAGCGGGGAATCGAACCTGGGACCCTGGCGCTGTGAAACCACAGTGCTAACCACTTGTGCTACCGTGCTGCCCACTTGGGTCACTGTCTGTACGGAGTCTGTACATTTTCCCCGTGTCTGCGTGGGTTTCCTCCAGGTGCTCCGGTTTTCTGCCACAAGTCCCGAAAGACGTGCTTGTTAGGTGAATTGGGCCATCTGCATTCTCTCTCTCTGTACCCGAACAGGCGCCAGAATATGGCGACAAGGGGATTTTCACAGTAACTTAATTGTAGTGTTAATGTAAGCTGACTTGTGACAATAATAAAGATTATAATTATTAATACAGGAGCCCTCGCAAGTCCCAACTGACTAAGTCCGTGGGAATTGCTCAGGAAGTTTGAACTTCCGATGGGCAATTGTCCTGCTCCCTGGGACCTTCCGAAAGATTTTCCAGCTGTGAGTTAGTTGGCAGTTCCAATTTACGTACCTGGATAGGTACCTAGGAAATGTTAGGCAGAAAATTCCTAGTCTAATTCCTGGGTAACTACACAATTAATATTCCCCGCTCCCCCTCCCCTACTACCCAAAGACTCCTCCAAAACTGACCTGACTATGCCCCCCACCACACCACTCCCTGTTTAACGCCCATCCCGGCTCGAACCCCCAACCCGCCCCAATCCATCCTGACTAGATCTCACCACCAGACTACTCCTGGACCCCAACTCTCCTCCTTATACCCCATCTCGATCAGACTAGCCCACACCACCTGATGCCCCTGACACCCGACTTCCACGCGACATGTCTTGACTAGCCTCAACCACCCCACTCCAACCTTATTCCCTTCTCTGTCCCGACTCCAGACTCACCCCTGACCTGACCTGACCCGACCTCACCAACGTACCCAGATTCCACTCTACCCCACTGCCGCTCTACTCACCTGCCACTCTCCCTGCTGCCACCCTACTCACCATCCACCTTACCCACCTGACACTTACTTTTAAATTACCGTTCGAGCTTTGGGCCTTCTGCACATCCACCAGCTGGGAAATGGCTGCACATGTATAGTTTGGGATTTTTTAACTAGTTCAGGCCTTTCACGCATGCGCTGGTTGGGAAATGGCTGCATATACGTAGTTTGTTCATTTTCACATCTTTAGGCCGGGAACAAGCCCTACTCGCCTGTGCAGAAGAGAAGAGGCCAAGGAAGTGAAATTATGCAAATCTGCAGGTCCTGTGACATGACCCAGAGTGCCATTGCAGGGAGTGTGTCCCAATGAATAGGACATGGGGAGGAGGACAGGGAGAAGGTCCGAAACCAAGAAGAATGTTCCAAAGCAAGTAATGGGACAGAAAGAGGTCCCAAAAGTCAAATTGAAAGAAAGGAGCAGAGAAATCGGCACCAAATTAAAGGCAGAACTCTAGGGAGCAGACTTGGAACAAATTGGGCTTGAGAACAGGCCTGAAGATGCGAGGAGACAACTGAAGGTTGGTGATTGCTTACTGAAATCCTTTGGAGCAGTGGTGTTCTGCTTGGCATGGCTGAAGATCTTAAAACGTCCTAGGAAGATAAAGCTTGAGTGTAGAACGAGATCACGGGGAAAGGAATCTTGGAGGGCAAGATCGGAACCCTGGAGGTGGACCCTTGTTGAGGCTGTCTGAGTGGAGTGACGCTTGGAGAGAATTCCAAGGAAAGCTTTCCAACATTGAGATTGGACACCATTGTGAGAAAGGCAAATTTCATTGAGACCGGTTGGCTCATGGTGTGACAAGCATCTGGGTGGATTGTTGAGAAATCCAAAGAATAACTTGTGGCGTGGCGAACCACAGTTCCCAAGTTGGTTCACACATACTGTACACTTACCCTGAATATTAAAGTATAAGGTAGATAAGGTAAATTATTTTATATTTCCAAATTTGTATGTGCCTGTAACGATATAGCTAGGGTGAAGGAATAATAAACATGTTAATCATTTTCTCGTGTTTGTATCAAGATCTTTCCAACAATTTTATCTTTTTTAACAATTGTTTTATTCTTTGTGATAAAAATTTACTATCAGACTTTTGTGAATTTGTTCAGTGACTTTCGTCCAGGGTTTCTATAAAAAACAAAGTTAAGATTGATCAAGCCAAGTTGCACTTTGGGGTCTGGCTTGTCCAGTATTAACATCAGCTGGAATCACACCAATAGTGATTGTTTGCCTCTTGTTGAACCTGATGATTTGACACAGAATTATGTTTTTACCTACCTCAGCCTAGTTAGGTTTAAACACCATGCACAGTATCCTTCAATTGTTATTAATCTATTTTGAAAACCTTTGCTAAAGTACATTGAAGCCAATATTCTAGGAATCAACTACAAATTGTTTTCTATTAAACTCGCAAAAATAACCTCACAAACACTAATCCTTCTACATCAATGCTATCATACATCAACAATATGGATTGAGGAAAAATGCTGATGGTCCTCAGCATTGGCAGCTACTGTCAGCAGAAGCTGCACCCAAAACAATAAAACTACTGCAGAAGATCAATTGTGTCTACTTGAATAATACCGGAGAGTGATTTTCAATCTAATCCTAAGGTTAGACAATGGGATTGATTCACTGGTGTAGTGTTTCCAACAAAGAACCCCGAGAATAAGACCAGGAAATCACCAGCCTTCGAGATCACATTTCCCATTCATTCAGTTAAGCGGAGAGTCAGTCAGCGACTATAGGTTTCCGTGTTTGCAAGCTGGAGCTCCCTGTGAGCATCACCCCCCATCAGAAGCACCTGATCAAAAAATTAGCCCTAAAAGCCACAACTGTCTAAGATTCTCTCTCAAAGTTCATAATTTTAACTAATTATTCCTCTAATTTTACTCCCTTGTCCTGTTATCGCCATGAAGTATCCATATGCAGTCTAACATCACATCAGATTTTGTTCCAATTTTAAATGATTAGGCACCTGTATTAAGGCAAGAGCAAGCAAATATATAATCACGATGATGTAAACTTGTCATGACAGAAAATCTATTGCCGATCTCCTTAAAAGAAGGTTCATTAGAAGGTTCAAAGGAAAGGTTACAAATCTGAAATGTTGGGTGGAATTTAATAAGAGATGCATAGGCCCCAAAGGTGGAAATTGAGGCGGAGAGGGGGGGGGGGGGCAGGCACTTCCGCTTGTGTATTAGGAGTTAGGCCACAGGTTTGCACTGAGTGCTGAATTTGGTGCTTTTTGAGTGCTATAGTAAGTGTTTGGTGACCGAGGGAGTATAAGGCTTCATTTTTACCTAAAGTTTAGTCTTTCTTTTATTTAGTTAATTAACTTAAAAGTTGCTGTTTGGTTTAGAAGAAGGTGAATTTTCAATAAGCTTTAAACAGGCTTCTACTTGTAGGCACTTGCAGCTGGAGCTTGTTAATTAGTTAATTGGATTAGGCCAGTTTTCAGAGGCGAGATTCACAGTATAAAAGTGATCCCCTACAGTGCAGACTTTGTTTGCACTGAGTGCTGAATTTGGTGCATTTTGAGTGCTATAGTAAGAGTTTGGTGACCGAGGGAGTTAGGTGTTCCTTTCATTTTGTTTCCGACATTTCCGCAAAGAGTGCGAAGAGAGCCAGGAGTTTACAGAAAGTGTAGCTGACTGGGAGCAGAGTCGGAGGGCGGAGATCTAGTTAGTCCACAGGGCAGCTATATTCTGTCAGGTAAGAAGGGATGGAGGCTAGGCCAGATGCATGCTCCTCCTGTAGGATGTGGGTGGTGAGGGATACCACCGGTGTCCCCGCTGACTATACCTGTGGGAAGTGCACCCAACTTTAGCTCCTCAAAGACCGTGTTAGGGAACTGGAGCTAAAGTTGGATGAACTTCGGATCATCCGGGAGGCAGAGGGGGTGATTGAGAAGAGTTACAAGGAGGTAACCACACCCAAGGTACAGGACAAGAATAGCTGGGTTACAGTCAGGGGGAAAAAAACAAACAGGCAGACAGTGCAGGGATCCCTCGTGGCCGTTCCCCTTCAAAACAAGTATACCGTTTTGCATGCTGTTGGGGGGGATGACCTACCAGGGGAAGGCCCTAGCGGCCAGGTCTCTGGCACTGAGTCTGGCTCTGGGGCTCAGAAGGGAAGGGGGGAGAATAGAAAAGCAATAGTTGTAGGAGATTCAATGGTTAGGGGAATAGATAGGAGATTCTGTGGTCGCGAGCGAGACTCCCGGAAGGTATGTTGCCTCCCGGGTGCCAGGGCCAGGGATGTCTCGGATCGTGTCTTCAGGATCCTTAAGGGGGAGGGTGAGCAGCCAGAAGTCGTGGTGCACATTGGTACCAACGACATAGGTAGGAAAAGGGGTGTGGAGGTAATAAACAAGTTTAGGGAGTTAGGCTGGAAGTTAAAAGCCAGGACAGACAGAGTTGTCATCTCTGGTTTGTTGCCGGTGCCACGTGATAGCGAGGCTAGGAATAGAGAGAGAGTGCAGTTGAACACGTGGCTGCAGGAATGGTGTAGGAGGGCAGGCTTCAGGTATTTGGATAATTGGAGCGCATTCTGGGGAAGGTGGGACCTGTACAAGCAGGACGGGTTGCATCTGAACCAAAGGGGCACCAATATCCTGGGAGGGAGGTTTTCTAGTACTCTTCGGGAGGGTTTAAACTAATTTGGCAGGGGAATGGGAACCGGATTTGTAGTCCAGCAACTAAGGTAGCCGATATTCAGGACGCCAAAGCATGTAGTGAGGCAGTGGGGAAGGGAACACTGACAAAGGAGAGTACTTGCAGGCACGGAGATGGGTTGAAGTGTGTATACTTCAACGCAAGAAGCATCAGGAATAAGGTGGGTGAACTTAAGGCATGGATCGGTACTTGGGACTACGATGTGGTGGCCATCACGGAAACTTGGATAGAAGAGGGGCAGAAATGGTTGTTGGAGGTCCCTGGTTATAGATGTTTCAATAAGATTAGGGAGGGTGGTAAAAGAGGTGGGGGGGTGGCATTATTAATTAGAGATAGTATAATAGCTGCAAAAAGGCAGTTCGAGGAGTATCACCCTATTGAGGTAGTATGGGTTGAAGTCAGAAATAGGAAAGGAGCAGTCACCTTGTTAGGAGTTTTCTATAGGCCCCCCAATAGTAGCAGAGATGTGGAGGAACAGATTGGGAAACAGATTTTGGAAAGGTGCAGAAGTCATGGGGTAGTAGTCATGGGCGACTTTAACTTCCCAAATATTGAGTGGAAACTCTTTAGATCAAATAGTTTGGATGGGGTGGTGTTTGTGCAGTGTGTCCAGGAAGCTTTTCTAACACAGTATGTAGATTGTCCGACCAGAGGAGGGGCAATATTGGATTTAGTACTGGGTAATGAACCAGGGCAAGTGATAGATTTGTTAGTGGGGGAGCATTTTGGAGATAGTGACCACAATTCTGTGACTTTCACTTTAGTAATGGAGAGGGATAGGTACGTGCAACAGGGCAAGGTTTACAATTGGGGGAAGGGTAAATACGATGTTGTCAGACAAGAATTGAAGTGCATAAGTTGGGAACACAGGCTGGCAGGGAAGGACACAAGTGAAATGTGGAACTTGTTCAAGGAACAGGTGCTACGTGTCCTTGATATGTGTGTCCCTGTCAGGCAGGGAAGAGATGGTCGAGTGAGGGAACCATGGTTGACAAGAGAGGTTGAATGTCTTGTTAAGAGGAAAAAGGAGACTTATGTAAGGCTGAGGAAACAAGGTTCAGACAGGGCATTGGAGGGATACAAGATAGCCAGGAAGGAACTGAAGAAAGGGATTAGGAGAGCTAAGAGAGGGCATGAACAATCTTTGGCGGGTAGGATCAAGGAAAACCCCAAGGCCTTTTACACATATGTGAGAAATATGAGAATGACCAGAGCGAGGGTAGGTCCGATCAAGGACAGTAGCGGGAGATTGTGTATTGAGTCTGACGAGATAGGAGAGGTCTTGAACGAATACTTTTCTTCTGTATTTACAAATGAGAGGGGCGATATTGTTGGAGAGGACAGTGTGAAACAGATTGGTAAGCTCGAGGAAATACTTGTTAGGAAGGAAGATGTGTTGGGCATTTTGAAAAACTTGAGGATAGACAAGTCCCCCGGGCCTGACGGCATATATCCAAGGATTCTATGGGAAGCAAGAGATGAAATTGCAGAGCCGTTGGCAATGATCTTTTCATCCTCACTGTCAACAGGGGTGGTACCAGGGGATTGGAGAGTGGCGAATGTCGTGCCCCTGTTCAAAAAAGGGACTAGGGATAACCCTGGGAATTACAGGCCAGTTAGTCTTACTTCAGTGGTAGGCAAAGTAATGGAAAGGGTACTGAAGGATAGGATTTCTGAGCATCTGGAAAGACACTGCTTGATTAGGGATAGTCAGCACGGATTTGTGAGGGGTAGGTCTTGCCTTACAAGTCTTATTGAATTCTTTGAGGAGGTGACCAAGCATGTGGATGAAGGTAAAGCAGTGGATGTAGTGTACATGGATTTTAGTAAGGCATTTGATAAGGTTCCCCATGGTAGGCTTATGCAGAAAGTAAGGAGGCATGGGATAGTGGGAAATTTGGCCAGTTGGATAACGAACTGGCTAACCGATAGAAGTCAGAGAGTGGTGGTGGATGGTAAATATTCAGCCTGGATCCCAGTTACCAGTGGCGTACCGCAGGGATCAGTTCTGGGTCCTCTGCTGTTTGTGATTTTCATTAATGACTTGGATGAGGGAGTTGAAGGGTGGGTCAGTAAATTTGCAGATGATACGAAGATTGGTGGAGTTGTGGATAGTGAGGAGGGCTGTTGTCGGCTGCAAAGAGACATAGATAGGATGCAGAGCTGGGCTGAGAAGTGGCAGATGGAGTTTAACCCTAAAAGGTGTGAGGTTGTCCATTTTGGAAGGACAAATATGAATGCGGAATACAGGGTTAACGGTAGAGTTCTTGGCAATGTGGAGGAGCAGAGAGATCTTGGGGTCTATGTTCATACATCTTTGAAAGTTGCCACTCAAATGGATAGAGCTGTGAAGAAGGCCTATGGTGTGCTCGCGTTCATTAACAGAGGGATTGAATTTAAGAGCCGTGAGGTGATGATGCAGCTGTACAAAACTTTGGTAAGGCCACATTTGGAGTACTGTGTACAGTTCTGGTCGCCTCATTTTAGGAAGGATGTGGAAGCTTTGGAAAAGGTGCAAAGAAGATTTACCAGGATGTTGCCTGGAATGGAGAGTAGGTCTTACGAGGAAAGGTTGAGGGTGCTAGGCCTTTTCTCATTGGAACGGAGAAGGATGAGGGGGCGACTTGATAGAGGTTTATAAGATGATCAGGGGAATAGATAGAGTAGACAGTCAGAGACTTTTTCCCCGGGTGGAACAAACCATTACAAGGGGACATAAATTTAAGGTGAAAGGTGGAAGATGTAGGAGGGATATCAGAGGTAGGTTCTTTACCCAGAGAGTAGTGGGGGCATGGAATGCACTGCCTGTGGAAGTAGTTGAGTCGGAAACATTAGGGACCTTCAAGCAGCTATTGGATAGGTACATGGATTACGGTAAAATTATATAGTGTAGATTTATTTGTTCTTAAGGGCAGCACGGTAGCATTGTGGATAGCACAATGCTTCACAGCTCCAGGGTCCCAGGTTCGATTCCTGCTTGGGTCACTGTCTGTGCGGAGTCTGCACGTCCTCCCCGTGTCTGCGTGGGTTTCCTCCGGGTGCTCCGGTTTCCTCCCACAGTCCAAAGATGTGCAGGTTAGGTGAATTGGCCAATGATAAATTGCCCTTAATGTCCAAAATTGCCCTTGGTGTTGGGTGGAGGTGTTGAGTTTGGGTAGGGTGCTCTTTCCAGGAGCCGGTGCAGACTCAAAGGGCCGAATGGCCTCCTTCTGCACTGTAAATTCAATGATAATCTATGATTAATCTAGGACAACGGTTCGGCACAACATCGTGGGCCGAAGGGCCTGTTCTGTGCTGTATTTTCTATGTTCTATGTTCTATGTAATGACAATTAATTTTGAAATGATCACCAACAGACTTGTGTGTGAGACACACGGGACGTTACATTGCAGGGCAGGAACTCATTGGTCGATCCCGCTCGCAAGTGGTAATGCAGCGGTATGGGTGTGCTATAAAAGAGGCCACAACATTCCTGTCCACCTACATTCTATCAGTACTTTGTCCCATTTCTTGTTCTACTCCCTCATCGCCCTCACCCCTCCCCAAACATCTCCCCCGATCAAATCCCAACTTATTATTCTTTCATGTCCTATCACTGCCCCCGCCCCACGACACCTCCCTGCAGATTCTCCTCCAGGTCATCAGGAAATGGCGGAAGTGCTTTTCCCCACAGATGGGAACAGAAAGCCCAAGGCAACATGGATGGAAAAGAAATGAGCAACTGTGAGGTTCTCCAAGATTCTGGGTCCAGTGCAGGAAAAGGGTTAACAACCTGCTCTGCACCCACCAAGGTAAATGGCATGGTCACATGTTACCAAAAAGGCCCTTCGTGAGGGGCCATCAAGTAATGTATCTTCGTGATTGGGTAGCTAGACAAGGCTGGTGAAGACGTGATCAACTTCGGTAACACATGGAAGCATCCTATTGGGCTGCATCACAGTCTGGTATGGCAACTGCTCGGCCCAAGACCGCAAGAAACTTCAGAGAGTCGTGAACACAGCGCAGTCCATCACACGAACCTGCCTCCCATCCACTGACTCCATCTACACCTCCCACTGCCTGGGGAAAGTGGGCAGCATAATCAAAGACCCCTCCCACCCGGCTTACTCACTCTTCCAACTTCTTCCATCGGGCAGGAGATACAGAAGTCTGAGAACACGCACAAACAGATTCAAAAATAGCTTCTTCCCCGCTGTTACCAGACTCCTAAATGACTCTCTTATGGACTGATCTCATTAATACTACACCCCTGTATGCTTCACCCGATGCCGGTGTTATGTAGTTACATTGTATACCTTGTGTTGCCCTATTATGTATTTACTTTTATTTCCTTTTCTTTTCATGTATTTAATGGTCTGTTGAGCTGCTCGCAGAAAAATACTTTTCACTGTACCTCGGTACACGTGACAATAAACAAATCCAATCCAATCCAACATGGCAGTTGAGGCCAAAGCGTGTGACAGTTAGACTTGCACGAGCGCTGGAATCCAACTTACAACTTGCGGGACAGGATTTGCGATAGGGATTCTTGCAGAAAAGGAAGTCAGGCCGCCTGGCATGTTACTAAATCTCCATGCTGTCGTGCAGGTGAAGCAGACCCAGAACTGCAGGGAGAGGTCAGCGCCCTGAGGGTCTGTGCTTGTCCTGAAGTTGCCAAGGAAGAGACACTGCAGGAGAGGAGGACAGCTGCATTGTCACAGAAAGCAAGCCTGGAATGACCACATATTAGAAAGAGAATATATCCAACCTGGTGCTGGAATATGGTCACACAGGAGGAACACAAAGAAATGTGATGAAGTCATGGATTGTGCTGATTCTTCATGTGGTTCGTTTTGTTCTCAACCACAGATCCGCACAATTCCGAGTCCGGGCTGCAGTCACTGAAGGAGACTGAAAGCTCCATCACTCGGGACAATGACAACACTAACCCTGCCTCTCCCACAATTTACACCAGCGTAGCAAACGCCACACAGATTCACGTAGAATTGGGAGCACAATCTGAAGAGCACATTACACACACACGCATCCCAGCAGCCGAGGGAGGCTGTGAGAGTCAAGGCCCCGGACACTTGGAGGACTGCTGGGAACCAGGTCTATGCTGATGACGGGCTTCTGGTCACAGTCACAAGAATCCTGGTGCGCCAGAAGGTTGGCAAACACGTGGCAGAGATGCCAAGGCTTATGTGCAGCTTTGTACGGAAATTGGAGGAGTCCATCCAAGCCATGATTCCCGCCATGTCTCAGACATGTGAGTGCATGGCTTACTCCAAGGAGCCATTGGCGACCAGCATAAGTAGCCCAGCTGAGCAATCGATCAATATGCAATCAGATCTGCATTCTGTCATTCTAGCCATGGGCACAGTACAGCAGCAATATGGAAATAAGGCACCTGTACATACCTAGCTGTGTCCTTTCTCTTCAGAGAAATAGGGGCGTGTCATTACCCACCCACATGGGAGAGAATCATGTGCCACCGACCCTGGGTGCTTCCTCTCAAGGCACTCTCGGACTGAGTCGCCTCTCCTCATCTCTGTCTGCCATTGACCCCAGTAGAGGCCAAGGAGAATGCTCTTGCACCATTGCAGGAGAACACCCAGGCCAGAGTCCTCAAAGGCCTTGGACCTCCAGAGGATGCCCAACACCCCCACTTCATCAATGGCAGTGCACTGAGCACCTTGCCACCAGCCTCAGCTACTGATGTCAGCCTTGCATTAAGGCACGGTGGCTGCAAGCAGAAACTTAAGACGTTATGAGAGCACAAACGTGGCAAGGGAGTTAGAAAAAAGTTCAGTTTTCCACCTGTAAATATTGCACATTATATTGGTTTCACTTTATTCATGTGAGTATCATCATCATTTACTGGGGCTAGTTTAGTCAGAGAGCTAAATGTACTGGCACAATGCACGGTTGGCACACGGTGATGGTTAGAGGGGAATTTGGAACATTTTCCCTATTATGAAGGAAATGATTGGTGGGGTTTTCTGGCCTTTCCCAGTGGGAGCATCCGGTCCTGCCAACGTGGGGTGTGCTGCCAGCGGGAAAAGAGAATCCCAACAGTCGGAGAATTCCAGCCTTTGCGTTTAGTCTTCATTGAATGTTCATGTTAATGTCCAGTTTGTACTCCCCAGTTTGTGAGACGTGGGAACTCCCACCTAATTAAGTCCCCCATGCCCACCTGCAGTAACTTCCCCCTCTTACAGGCTCCACTACATTCTGCATTTCAGCTCTGTTTCTCTCTCCTCAGATGCTGCCAGAACGACTGAATATTTCCAGCAGTTACTGTTACGGTTCAGATTTCCAGTGTTTGCAATATTTTGCTTTTTCAAAAGATTATGATCCATTCGCTAACCTGTTCCGCTAAATCTCGCTTTCATTCACGCAGCGTTCTTTCTTCTGGTCTCTTTTATGAGTCACAGCAGCTGGGTGAATTTAGTTGGCTTTCTATGAAGATTGAATCTATTTGATTCAGCTCCGCACAAAGGTTTCTTCTCAGGTTGCTGAATTCTCTAGCCCTCGACTGATCGGCAAGGCTTGATAGGAATTCATAACTGTCAGCGAATTCAACAATGATTGGCTGTCATATCTAAACCTGAGTCAATCACAAAGACTATTTCAAATGGCATGTTTTACTTCTTTTCAAGCCTGTTACCATGGAAACAATAATGACAAACTTCACAACATATATCACAACAGATGGTTAATGTATCTCAGATGCCTGTCGTCTTCTTAAATGCTGTGCTTTATTTAAAGGGACAGTAACTGGATTAATAAAACACAACTTATTTTCATATTTGTGACTGACACAATGAGAATTCACAGAGTCATAGAATTTACAGTGCAGAATGAGGCCATTCAGCCCATCGGGTCTGCTCTAGCCCTTGGAAAGAGCACCCTACTTAAGCCCACACCTCTACCCTATCCCCGTAACCCAATAACCCCACCTAACCTTTTTTTTTGGACACTAAGGGCAATTTAGCATGGCCAATCCACCAAACCTGCACATCTTTGGACCGTGGGAGGAAACCGGAGCACCCGGAGCAAACCCAAGTAGACACGGGGCAAAAGTGAAAACTCCACACAGGCTGACCCAAGCCAGGAATCGAACCTGGGACCCTGGGGCTGTGAAGCAACAGTGCTAACCACTGAGCTACCGTGCCACCCTATTCGTACCATGGGCTTCTTCACTGTGCAGTCGAAACAAATATGCAAAGCAAGTCGAACCGCAAAAGATTATGAGAGGTTTGTTTTTGTTCTATCTTGGATTTGACTGTAAATCTCTTTAAGTTTGCGTACAGGCCAGCTCTGCCTTCATCAAGTAAACCAAAGAATTTTCACCAGGTGATAGGAAAATTGATTCTCGTTTCAACCCGAGTACCACTGGGTTTGCAAGCAACCCATGCATTTTAATGGGTGGAAAATTCTACTTCTGCACCCAGCCATTGGGATTTTACCCTAAATACGTAAAGTAATTGGAAATGGCCCATGAGTCATCCAAAGGACATCTCTCACAGTTAGGGAGAAGAGACAAGGCTTATATAGCTTGCAGGACAGCACCAAGCAAGGATGGGGGGCAGCCCTCCGTGACCTACCTCAGCTGGTATAGGGAATGAACGTATTCTGTTGGTACCATTCTACACCACATTCTTGCTCTCGAGCCAACTGAGCTAACCCATCCTCGCCCTCACAATGCAAAAGGGATGAATTACAAGGAGCGACCAGAGAGATTTGAGCTCCACCATCGATGAGAAAGCAGTACAGATAATGATATATAAGATCATGTATGGATAAACAGTATAGATAATGGTATATAAGATCATGCAGATTAGAGATTCCAATACACAGAGAAAGAAGGGGTGAATGGAATTTAACCACAACTACATTTGGAATATACCAGGAAATAAATACTTAATTCAAGGAAGCATTCATGTCTGGAATAATCAATTAACTCAGCACACAGCAGCAGAATCATTGGACTTATTCAAAGTGCAATTAAGTGTAAAGGTGGGACAGGTAATGTACTGAGGGATCAGATTTAATGAACTGAATGGCCATTCCTCATCTGTGATTAACTTTTTCTTTCACTCACTCAGATACCAGCTTCAGTGAAGGTACTGGAAACAGTTAGCACCCACTGAATGTTCCTATACCATTGGCAGATCTGTTTTACTGATCAGATGCCTGATCAACACAGAGAGCAATCAAAAGAGCTGCTTTTCACATTTTTGTTGAAGGCCTATAACAGGACACAAGTGCACCATAAGTCAGGACCAGACCATATACGACTGAGATTCATTAGCCCGGTGTTCATTGGCTTAAGTTGTGGCCAATTCAACAACAGCTAGATTTTAGAATTCTCAACCTTGTTTACAAATCTCTCCATAATAGGTGGTAGATTCAAGGTGACACCAGGGCTGAAAGTGTTAATGGCTGCCCTGACCGTACACAATTGAGCAGTGAACTAATTGAAATATGACAAAAGAATTTGATAGGGTAGATGCGACCATGATTCATTCCCCCCACCCACCTCCTTACTCCCCCCACCCCCACACTGTGTGTTTCCCAACAGCATAGGCGGGTTGCCATTGGTCATCCGTGGAAAATGCCATTACCTTCAGTGGGACCGGAAGATCCCACCACCAGCTCAAGGCAATCCGCCAGCAGAAAAACAGGCATGGGGAAATTAGTTTTTCTGATGGGCGAATCCCAATTAAGGTGGCATTAACTTAAAATTAGAGCTTTTTGCTTTTCCTGTAATGGTAGCTCTGCTACCCCTTCCTCCTGCCGACCCTCCATCTCTTATCAGAGTGGAATTGTCAGGAGGACTTTGTGAAGAAAATATGCATTCCCAGAATTCTCTTAAGAGTTCACGACATTCTAGATCCACTGCAAACACTTTGGAAAAATGATTAGACCGGGTAGAATCAGAATGTTCCTGATGGTGGGGGAGTCCAGAAATAGGGGTCCTAATTTGAGGGTAAGGGATAAACCTTTTTGGACTGAGGTGAGGAGAAATGTCTTCATCCAGTGAGTGGTGAATCTGTGGAATTCACTACCACAAAAAGTAGTTGAGATTAAATTTCACGAAATAATTCGATATAGCTCTTGGGACTAAAGGGATCAAGGGATATGGGAGGGAAGGCGGGATTAGGGCATTGATGATCAGCCATGATCATAATGAGTGGTGGAGCATCTTTGAAGGGCCTAATTGTGTTATGGCTGTGGTAAACACAGCCCATCTAGTTCTTTGACTAGTAAGATAGTTTATTAACAAGATGAACCTGTGGAAAGATAACTAATGACTATAATACAAATGGTAACTAATAATTGAATTTAGTGAATTCTCCTGGAGCTACTTCTAATGCGACTGTCCTTTAGTACGACTTACTACAAACTGCCGGATCTCTCGAGTCACATGGTGGATCTCTATTGCCACCTGCTGGTCAGAGGTCATATCGATAACTATATACATTGATAGATAAATATATACATTGACATGCACATGCATGTCACCACAATGATTAGCCATGATCATAATGAATGGTGGAGCATGTTCAAAGGGCCAAATGACCTCCTGCTTCTATTTTCTCTGTATGTTTCTATGAAATGACTGATACAGGGCCAAAAGACCACAATGTAACACAAGCAAATTATCATTTAATGCTTATGAGTGTTTGCCTAAGATCAGTTGAGGATCCCTTTAAATATTGTCAAAAATGGCAGCCTCTCAATTTGTCCTGTCCAAGGTCTGTGCTATCAATAGATTAACTTGATGGCTGCCATGGAGCCCTTGTCCACCGGCCAATATGGTAACAATCCCGCCCTAGCCATCTCTGGGATCGCCGATGGAATTAAATGCTTAGCAGGTAGTTACCGGACTGCTTTTAGGGTTCCCAGGTTCTTAAATGAAAAAATCCTGCTTCCAAGAGTCACCAGCCAATTGAATGGCTGGTGGCAGCACTTCAGCCTCAGCAGCATCACTAGGAACACGAATGCAGGGCCTACAGGAGGCCCTGAGCAGCATCAAATATAGAGGCGACAGAGGAGAGGTGAGTGGGGCAGGCTTGCTAAGGCAAGTCAGGCCCTGGCAATGAGGTGGGAGGTCTGTGTGGAGGGTGGTGCAGGGTTTTCTAAAGGGGGTGACTCTTGCTCTGGTAGGGAGGGGGAGGGGGGGGGGGGGGCGGGTTGTGGGTCAGATATTCCATGAGGCACAGAGTGAGCCCCCTGCCATTTGTAGAATGTCAGTCATGGATGAGGCCCTTAAGCTGCTCTTAATTGACCACTTAAGGGTCTCAAATGGCCTAGGTACAGGAAGACTAACCTTCACCTTTTCAACCTATTCGGGGAAGTCAGGTTGATGATAGGGTTGTCACCACACAACTTCTCACCCGATTATACGGCCTCCCAGACTATTCCTCAGGGGAGAGGGGGTTGTTTGGAGAGGCATTAAATTCCAACCAATATGTAGAATCCATTGGAGTGTTTGTTAGATCAATTGACCTGATTTGCATATATTTATTCAGAACATAACACACAGTACAGGAGTTTGCCAATCGGCCTTTTGAACCTGTTATACCATTCAATACAGCTGAACTTTTACCTAAATTCCACCTTCTGGCATGATCTCTACATTCCCTAATTCTCTTAGTGCCCAAAAATCTTTGACCTCTGCCTTGAATATCCTCAATAATTGAGCAGCCACAACTATTTGGAATGGCAATTTGTGAAGATGCACAACCTTCTGTGATGAATGTAGGAACTACATAGTGAATGATATGTATCTGGTGCAGTAATGGTTTTGAACATCCTGATTTAAAAGAAAGCCAGACACTGTGGCTGCATAAGGAGTAATTAAGATGTCGGAAAAGTGAGATCATTATTATTTCAAATCATGCTTCTGTTTCCAAGGAAAAGCCTAATGGGTTTTGGTTATGATTTCTGGGGACTAGATAATTAGAGACATGTGTTTAAACTTAAGTAATTAAGTCATGGGATTTGAGGGGGATAATGATGAGGTAATAATGGGAGGGGTCATGCCTGAAGCAGTCAGTTTTTGAGTTAGAACAGATTTGGCTATGAACAGAATAGCAGCTTCTGCAAAAGGCTGTCAGGTTAAGCAGAAGTATGACAGACAATAATCTACAGGCTGTTTTCGGACATGATTTCTGTCTCTCTAAGCAGTCTTTTAAAATTAACTCTATACAAGTGTAGAGCAGGTAATCCTATGTTTGCTACCTCTATTTAACAATTAGTTTTGACCTGTGATACGTTTTGCCTGATTGGAGATAAAGAAGATATCAGTTAGAAGTTAAAGTGTTTCTTTTTATGGTTAAGCATTGTTTAACTGGTAATTGTAAGCTATATTTACGTGATGTTAGGATAGTTTTAATACTGCGTTAGTATAAGGTTTGATTTAATATACTACACCCCTATTTTTGCAAGGAATCACTCATGAGTGAAGTATGCTTTCCTCACTGTTTTACAAATTTGAAAAAAGTATTGTGGTTTCTGTCCAGCATCCTAGAAAATGTTGGGGTCTGGTCCAGGATCATAATACTTCTAAGTTAAGGGCAATTTCTACTTATCTCAGTCCTAAAGGCGAGTCTCTGACCCCTAGTTCTAGACACAACATGCAATGAAAACTTCCTCCTTTCATCTCCCCAACTTAACTAGTTGAAGAATCTTACATGTCTCAGTGAGATCACCTCTCATGCTTTTGGAGTACTTAGAGGTTTCTAAATTCGGAGAATCTAGTCCCAGTTTACTCAATCTCTCCTCATAGGACAATGCCTCACCCCAAGAATCAGTATGATAAACCTTTGTCGAGGGTGACATGGTGTTGCAGTGGTTAGCACTGCTGCCTGATGTTGCCTAGGACCCGGGTTCGATCCTGGACCCGGATCACTGTCCGTGTGGAGTTTGCACATTCTCCCCGTGTCTGTGTGGATCTCACCCCCACAACCCAAAAAGATATGCAAGGTAGGTGAATTGGCCATGCTAAATTGCCCATTAATTGGAAAAAAAGAACTGGGCATTCTAAATTTAAAAAAAGATAAACCTTTATTGTGTTCCTTCCTAGGGCAGTATATCCTTTCTTAGGGAAGGGGACCAAGATTATACACCGTTCTCTGGGTGTGGCCTCACCAAGGCCCCATAAATTGCAGCAAGGCATTTTCCCTGTTTTACTTCGTTCCCTTTGCAATAAAGGCTAACACACCATTTTCTTTGATAATTGTTTGCTGTACCTGCCTGTTAACTTTCTGTGATTCATGCACATGGACATCCAGGTGTTTCCAGGCAGAGCGTCAGCTGCCTAATTTTTGGTCCATTCAAAAAGGTGTAAACAAGGCTACAATGGGGTGAAAATCCCTCTACTGTATCTTTTCAGGCTGCAGATTCCAATTGCGATGATGAGTGGGCTAGTCATTCCTTAATAAATGAATCAATTATCAATATTAATAGATTTATGTTTGGGAAGTGAATAATTCAAACCCAAGTCCAGTCCTTACACAGCTGATAGCAAATAAGAATGTAATTCATTGTCAAACAGCAATTAACCCAAAAGGGTATGCACGTGCTCAAATAACATTTGAATCATATCTCCCAGCTTACGGTGTTTAGAAATTTGATGTAGATGAGGAAATTACACTAATACATTAGCATGATGGAAGCACATATTTAAATTAAAAGAATAAGCTGCATGAACAAGGAGCTAAGGTTTACTGTCAAACAATTCTAACAAAACTTGGAAGATTCATAACTGCAAGCTAGGTTCGGTTTGGCACTTTTCACAAACAGGACCAATTTATTATGGGAGTGGAGAAAAGCAAAAGTAAATTTGATTGTTTCAGCACCATAAATGTTCTGAATAGCTTCCTGTTGAAGTTTTGTGGCCTGTACATCTTACATTCTGGACCCTATGAAAACCCCTTTGTCAACCCCCCGATTAAATGAGGCAGAGAGAAAATATATAACATAGTACCCTTGGCTTGTGGGCTCGGTTTATCAGCTCACACAGCCGAAACTGCTTCATCATTTGAACAGAGCAAAACAAATCCTTTAACATCATTATCTTAAACCCCAAAGAAATTTACAGCTATGTTTGCAGCCGTCAGGCGAAGGAACTGTATGACTAATGTTGATTAGTTCCAGTCTGATGAAATGTTTTGTTATTCACCCTCACAAACAATGATTTTGTTTGCCCAATATTATAATTTTCTGCCAATTGAGCCTGCAACTCCCATCAATTTACACAAGAATAAATTATATGATTAAATGAACTCCTCCACCGATAGGCATCTGAAATCAAAACAGCCGTGCCTACCTGAATAAATAAATGATCATGTCGTCTGAATTTGTTTCTGTGCTCTGCTCCCTCAGAACATTTCCTTTGTGCTGAAGCTCTTCTGGTGATCTATTTCTGTGCTCTTCTCAAGACCTGTATGGCTTCTAGTCCGAATGACACTCTTTTTAACAATAAAGCACAGAGAGGAATCACACACGGCAAGCTCACAACATCTTCTAATTGGCTTGCTCCGAGCAGTGTTTAGAAATTTTATGCAGATGAGGGAATTACACTCCCATCATATTACCATGATGACAGGGGCAGGTTGAGTGCAAGCTAAGCATATAGTGTACCTACTTCCGCTGCTGCTCAATTGTATTGTGCCAATAAAATACTGTTTTACATCTTGTCTCCAATATTCAACGAGCCAGATTGAATCATTCCATTGCTGTAAAATAAAACGGGTTTGCTCAAAATAAGATGTCAACTAAAGACAATGATGTGATGTACAGTTTGGAATATTCTAAATGGAAAGCAAAAGTAAATGGAACAGCTAATGTCAAAACCTGCAAGATGGTCTGGATAATCAAAGAGGCAGATTTATTTCAATCAGCTACGCTAATTTGTTTATGCCAATTTACTGTGCTGTTCTCTTTGAACTATGCCATATGTATTAACTTTAACACAAAGCTGGCTGATGAGGTAAGCATTATATTAAACACAATTTCCATTTTGGAAGGTCTGAGGTCATTGCTAAATTATTTTTCGTTAATATTTCATGATATTTTAGATTGCGGTTGGAAAAGACCCATTATATTTTAATCAAAATTAGCCTTTTCATCTGGGGCCATATTAAAATTCCAGGGAATTAGATATCCGTCTTTAATTGTTTTACCGGTACCTTTGCCTGATCATCTGGGAACCAGCGAGAATTTATAATTCAGTAATTTGTTTATAAATAGACACCAAACCCCTATAATGCCCAGAGGTAATGTGCTGAATCAGCTGGCTGAATTGAGATCAGAGTTGCCAACCCTCCAGGATTGGCCTGGAGTCTCCAGGAATTGAAGATCCATCTCCAGGACACCGCTGTGTGAAACCCTTGAGAAAAATCATCGGGACATTAAAAAAAGTATGTTTTTTGTCATTTTCCTTCAACATTTATCTTTTAGCAGATATAAAAATATGGAAAACTGGGTGAGGGGAGGGTGGTGGGGAAGGTTGTTTGACTGACAGTCAAGCATTGTCCAATTGGGTTATGAGATTTCTTTGCTTTCCACTTGGTGCAGGAAGGCATTGCATCACAAGGATGGATATGTTGGCAACTAATGGCTGGAATGGTATGGCGGAGGTGTGGCAAAGTCTCCAGGAATACATTTAATCACAGTTGGCAACTCTAATTATGCTAAAAGTGCTAGCAAACCATTAAGTGGCTCTAAGTCCATGGTGGCACAGTGGTTAGTGCAGCTTCCTCACAGGGCTAGGGACCAGGATCTGGTTCCGACCTTGGGTGACTCCTTCGTGTGGAGTCTGCATGTTCTCCCCATGTCTGCGTGGGTTTCCTCCGGGTGCTCCAGTTTCCCCCCACAGTCCAAAGATGTGCAGGTTCGGTCGATTGATCGCCACATTAAAATGTCCCTTAGTGTCCAAAAGATGTGCAGGTTAGGTGGAATGGTCGTGTTAAATTGTCCCCCCCTTAGTGTCCAAAGGTTAGGTGACATTACCGGGATAAAGCGGGGGAGTGAGCCTGGGTAGGGTGCTCTTTTGAAGGGTCAGTGCAAACTCAATGGGCAGAATGGCCTCCTTCTGCACTGTAGGTATTCTATGACTCTATAAAGTCCATTAATAGTGGAATTCTTATTATTCTGCAAATTAAATATCAACAGGATACTGGCTGTCCCATAAGAGATACTGAAATTTAACATTACAGAAAATCATAGCAATGTTGAAATCCAGGTACATATATTGCTGACTCTCTGACTGTGGGCCATCATTTCTCTTCCCCTCACCACTGGTGGCCATGCACTCAGTGATCTTAGCCCTGTTCTCGGAAAACCTTCGCCCATGCACGTTTTGGCCTCTCTACTTCTCTCTCCACCTTTGGATTTAAGAGATGGGGGTGGGTGGTGTGGGGGGGGGGGGGGGGGGGGGAATGTGAAACTGCTAATAACAACAAACAGGCGATAATGAGCTGAGTCACGTTTCACACATTACCTGATTTTGTTTTCCATTGAAGTTAGCAGGAAATAATTTGTTTTTAAATTTATTCGTCCAAGAGATGTGGGCTTCGCTGGCTGGGCCAACATTTACTGCCCTCCCTGAGGGCGTTTAAGAGTTAACCATGTTGCTGTGCATCTGGAGTCACATGGAGGCCAGACCAAGTAAGAGCGGCAGATTTCCTTCCCTAAGGGACATTAGTGAACCAGATGGGTTTTTACGACAATCGACAATGATTTCATGGTCAACCCCGGTCCCCAGAGCATGATTCTAGGTCTCGGGGTTACTAGTCCAGCAATAATACCACTAGGCCACTTCCTCCCCAGGCCAGGATATATAGCAGGGGAATGATCCATTATTGTCCAATTGCAATACAGCTGAAAACTAATCTAACTTCCATCCCTTTAAATCTTTGGTCACCTCTCCTGACCTCACCCTTCTTGACTTGGGGCAGGATTTTTAATCTTTGAGCTCGAGTCGGGTGAGCAGGAAAATTTACCCCGTCGGCCATGTTGTTTTACTGGCACCATTCAACCCCCAGGCCATTTACCCAGAGGCTGTATGGGTACAATAAGGATACCTATTGCTTTCAGGCCTCCTATTGTTCTTCCAGCCTCGTGAGCCCGCCTGCCTTGCATAATTGGAGGCGTGCCTGCTCTCTGGCCACTAATTGGCCAATTCTGGTCAAACCACTGACAGATGACTGTCCCACACAGTGTGGGGTCCTGACCTTCAGTAGACTCGGATGTTAGGGTCTTGAGGCCCAGGCAGGTTTGGCGGGAGGGAGGGGTGTTGGTGGTGGTGGGTTAAAATCCTGCCCTTAAAGTTCATTGTCTCATACCACTTTGTGAAGGACCTTGGGATGTCTCCTTAACTTACAGGTGCTTTATAAATGCATATGTAATTTGCTGTCTCAGTCTATACAGCCTGCCATGTAGGTGAACAATATTCCATTCTGCACCTTGGGGTGTACTAAATTGCTTTGGCACAATGAATGCCCGAATATTTAAATTTGAAGGATCTGGGATCGCGTGCAGATGTCAACTTCTCCCCACCTTGCGATTCTGCATCCGGCTGCTGAAAGGTGCCCTGGCACAGGACCCCATTTGACACCACTTCAGGACGCCAGTCAGGACGGATGTTTAGGGGTTTTAAATGAGGATTCATTGGTGTAGGAGTGAGTGGAAAGTTGGCATGGCGTTTTTATGGTTAACATGACCTTTGGGATTTAGCTACTCAACTAAGATCATACCAAAATAGCAGAGTTTTGTCAGGCTTATGTCAGCGTAATTTCACTCTTGAGTATCAGGCCTGAAAGTTAGAAAAGGTATTAAAATATTCTACATGTGGAGATTTAAAGCACCTTATTGTTCACAGACTTTTTTAAAAAATGTAATCCTGGGATATTTCAGCCTGATAAAACCTGAACTGTAGTCCTAAATGGACTCTGTTCATTCTCAAATTGCAGGGCTGCCTAATAACACTGAAGACGACACTTGATCCCCACAGTGTTATATATACTCAGATCGTCACACTGCCTTCAGCATCTGACTACCACACAATTAACTGGCACAGCTGCGACATGAACTATCAGGCCTTTACCTGAGGAACTCAACTGTATCAGAATCCATAACAGTTGGGGGGGAACTTGGTTATTCACTGATTTCTAACTGTTTGGGAGAAATTAATCTTTGTGGTCCATTGCACAATATTTCAGACATTTCCGTTGTCAAATGTTTACTGTGCCTGTGATTGAGTTTGGAGCCAGAAATTGTTTAGTTATATTTGCCATTATATATAAATTTATTGAACTCCAAAAAAAAATCAGGCCTTGCAAAGTCAACAGGAATTGATTCCCTTTCTCCCATGTCTCTTCATCTATGTTTATTGGGTGGTGCCTCGCTACCTCTAAACAAACCAAGGTGTATGTACTTCAAATTAGCTTGCAGTTTCTAAAAGGTACATTCATCATAAAGTTCCTGAAATAAAATAAGAAGTTGACTAATGATTGTTGCTTTCAGGATTTTTTAAAAATACAGCTAGCTGCGTATATGAGGCATTCGTTGAGGGGACAAATCATCTGAATATTTTCAATATACATAGTAATGAGGTTATGCACTTTGGAAGGAAGAATGGAGGCATAGACTCTTTTCTAAATGGGAAAATGCTTAGCAGATCAGAAGCATAAAGCAATTTAGGAGTCCTAGTTCAAGATTATCATAAGGTTAACGTGAAGGTTCAGTCGGCAGTCGGGAAGGCAAATGTAATGTTAACATTCATGTCGAGGACACAAGAGTAGGGATGTACTGTTGAGGCTGTACAAGGCATTGGTCAGACCCCATTTGGAGTACTGTGAGCAGTTTGGGACCGTATTTAAGGAAGGATGTGCTGGCCTTGGAAATGATCCAGAGGAGGTTCACAAGAATGATCCCTGGAATAAAGAGCAGTTGAAGACTCTGGGTCTGTACTCATTAGAGTTTAGAAAATGAGGGGGGATCTTATTGAAGCTTACAGGATACTGAGAGGCCTAGATAGAGTGGACGTGGAGAGGATTTTTCCACTAGTAGGAGAAACTAGAACCCGAGGCCACAGCCTCAGACTGAAGGGACGATCCTTTAAAACAAAGATGAGGAGGAATTTCTTCAGCCAGAGGGTGGTGAATCTGTGGAACACTTTGCAGCAGAAGGCTGTGGAGGCCTAGTCACTGAGTGTCTTTAAGACAACGATAGATAGGTTCTTAATTAATAAGGGGATCAGAGGTTATGAGGAGAAGGCAGGAGAATGGGGATGAGAAACATATCAGCCATGATTGAATGGCGGAGCAGGCTTAGTGGGCCGAATGGCCTAATTCTGTTCCTATGTCTTATGGTTTTATGGTCTAAGAAAACATGTGGCCTGTCATAATTTTAGTGGAGGCACCAGAACCTCAATAGCTAAACATGTACAATCAGTTACTGTGTTATAACTCAAAATATTCAGAGCAATTTGTTTTCAAAAGATGGTTGAAAATAAATTAGCCTTCCAGAAGTTCATCATAAGTGTGTGGTAACCCAAGGTCATGTGATCAATGACTTCCAAGGAACTGGGGTACGCAGTCTCTATCATTAATTACTGCATTTTATTTTTAGTCACATACTCGTGCATCAATGAACAATAATCTGTGGAACATACCAAACGCATCAAAACTGCAGCTTAATAATGAATGCATTGCACCAAATCATCAAACAACTGTGTTATATAGTAATTAGTTCACAATACATACAATAAAATTTGTACATTGTGCTCAGTTCACGATGGATATTTTAACTGATGAATTGATATATTCGATAATGCAGCAGTGATTCTGTTAATCTGCGTGTTATTATATAAGAAAGGCCAGGGATAGGAAGTGTTCCAAAAAAAAAAGCATGTGCTACTCCTTCAGGCACCATGCCCTAAGAGGGTGTTGGCTACCATGGTCTTCCATTGGATTGGCCCATGATTATGTATGGCAAAGAACTGCAGTGGTTTGCCATTGCCTTCTGCAGCCTGGCTGACTAGGAAACGCTCCCGTTCTTACCGCGTGGCATCAGGAGGATTGGAAGGATTTACTGGTTGACAATCAACCCCTTTGGTCACGTTATGAACTCCCCTTCTGTGGTGATTTGTGGTGCTTGTCCCTTTAAGGGCAACACAGCGGAGTAAGAGTCACATGGCCTGTGCAGCCAATCAGGACTCGAGTGTGGAATCACCCAGAAGGAGAGAAGCTTCTGAGAAAAGAGAGACATGTGGCCAGTCATAAGGCTGCTGTTTTAAAAAAAATTAATAATTGCATTTTGTTTCTGAAGAAGTCTGCAATGTTCATCTTTACACCTTCCTTTTCCTTGGACAGGTAGCAAGCTTGAGGGGCGCCACTTTGCTTCAATTATGCTCTGATTTAAGGATTTAAAGGTTGAGACTCAAAGAACAAAGAACAAAGAAATGTACAGCACAGGAACAGGCCCTTCGGCCCTCCAAGCACGTGCAGACCATGCTGCCCTTCTACACTACAATCTTCTACACTTCCTGGGTCCATATCCCTCTATTCCCATCCTATTCATGTATTTGTCAAGATGCTCCTTAAATGTCACTATCGTCCCTGCTTCCACCACCTCCTCTGGTAGCGAGTTCCAGGCACCCACTACCCTCTGTGTAAAAAAACTTGCCTCGTACATCTACTCTAAACCTTGCCCCTCTCACCTTAAACCTATGCCCCCTAGTAATTGACCCCTCTAACCTGGGGAAAAGCCTCTGACTATCCACTCTGTCTATGCCTCTCATAATTTTGTAGACCTCTATCAGGTCGCCCCTCAACCTCCGTCATTCCAGTGAGAACAAACAGAGTTTATTCAACCGCTCCTCATAGCTATTGCCCTCCATACCAGGCAACATTCTGGTAAATCTCTTCTGCACCCTCTCTAAAGCCTCCACATCCTTCTGGTAGTGTGGCGACCAGAATTGAACACTGTACTCCAAGTGTGGCCTAACTAAGGTTCTATACAGCTGCAACATGACTTGCCAATTCTTACACTCAATGCCCCGGCCAATGAAGGCAAGCATGCCGTATTCCTTCTTGACTACCTTCTCCACCTGTGTTGCCCCTTTCAGTGACCTGTGGACCTGTACTCCTAGATCTCTCTGACTTTCAATACTCTTGAGGGTTCTACCATTCACTGTATATTCCCTACCTGCATTAGACCTTCCAAAATGCATTACCTCACATTTGTCCGGATTAAACTCCATCTGCCATCTCTCCGCCCAAGTATCCAAACAATCTAAATCCTGATGTATCCTCTGACAGTCCTCATCGCTATCCGCAATTCCACCAACCTTTGTGTCGTCTGCAAACTTACTAATCAACATGTCAGCTGAGTTAAGAACACACCTTCCTTGGCCATCAAATCCTGGGATGCGACTCAAACCCTCAGCTTTTGGCTCAGAGGCAGGAACGTTATCCACTGCGTCACAACATCTCCCATGGTGGCTATACTTCGAGAGTAATTAAATGACTGCGGAATGCTTCATAATGCCCTTAGGATGTCAATGGATCATGTACGTGCAAATTATTTAGTTTATGTGAAAGAAAATGATAATGCTACAATACAGTACAATTAAAATGTTACCAGTAAAATCATCAGTGGTTGTGAAATAGATGGACTCAATGGTCCAATTTTTTTTTTAAAAGGAAACTATCCGAAAGAGGAACTAGAACTAATGCTCCAGAGACCTGTTTGAGGCTGGTGCTTGCAAACAGCTGTGGCACAGATAGCTAGCCATAGAGAATACTCTCTAACCATTCGATTCCCCGTTCAATTATAATGCGAATAAACAATTCAACTGGAATTTTAAAATAATCCCAACCCGCACAGCTGAGCCCAAGGGAAATGCACAGGGATTAAGTTTAATAACCTCTGGGCAGCACGGTAGCACAGTGGTTAGTACTGTTGCTTCACAGCGCCAGGGTCCCTGGTTCGATTCCCAGCTTGGGTCACTGTCTGTGCGGAGTCTGCACGTTCTCCCCGTGCCCGCGTGTGTTTCCTCCGGGTGATCCGGATTCCTCCCACATTCCAAAGACGTGCAGGTTAGGTGAATTGGACATTCTGAATTCTCCCTCCGAACAGGTGCCGGAATGTGGTGACTAGGGGATTTTCACAGTAACTTCATTGCAGGGTTAATGTAAGCTGACTTGTGACAATAAAGATTATTATTATTATAAAAGTGTGCAGGGATCATTATGCACGATTCATCTGTGTCCATTGATTAAGTTTAGGCATAACATCAGATTTGTGCTATCTGTTCATTTTTATGATGGATACGTCCAACCAGCTTTATCTGCACTCTTATTTGGCTGTAATCATCAGCACTGGCCTTAAGTCACAAGTGTCTGCCATTACTTAAAGGCAGCTTCCATATCTTAAGGAGGAGGTACATTGTGGTTGAAAATGATGAAAGTATTTTCACAAGTCTGCCACGGATGATTCAATAATGGCGGACTACAGTAAAAGCATGCAACAAGGGGAAACAGAGGAAAGGCGTCCTGTATCCACTGGAGAGCAGAGGCCTTCCAAACACAGGCTCAGGAAGCAGTAGAATAAGTGGTAGCCTGGATCAATGACAGGAGTGTAGCTGTTTAGAACCTGGATTCTGTTCAGGAAGAAGTTTAATGATCTCACACGAGTTGTCAATGTCAGTGTCTTTCCGAAGGTCAAATCCTACAAACTGCAGCACTGGCTGCTGCTCAATAAACTATACTCCCATCGTCCACCAACCTACAATCTAATCAGGATTCAACCTCACCATTCATATGCTCTATCTCACCCTCGAACTAAGCACTGATGCAGTCCTCGCACCCATATCTGACAGTTCACACACTGAGGGCGCGTGCCAATGGCCACGCTGCGCTGGAAAAGCAGCTCGCCGGGTCGCAGTGCGGTCGATAAAAGCCGGGAGACCCCGCTCCTGGGATCTACCCGGCTTGCAACGCCTCGCAAGGTCCAAGCAATCTCGTGTGACGTTGCGATGTAAATCCCGCCATAGTGGGCGGGCTCACTTTTTGGCAAATCCGCATATTAGAGCTAGCCAGCCTCCCTCTAATGTGCAGATTCCCAAGTTACCTGAGGCTTTGGGATTCATCCCTTTGCCTCGGAGACCTTGGGAGAGCGCTGTTCAGCACTGGTCCCACAAACGGGGACGAGGCAGGATGGCAAGCATAGGGATCCCTCAGGGGATCAGAGGCCCAAGCTGCATGTCCTTTGGGTAGGGTGGTGCCCTGGCACAGATGATGCCATCTGGCCACCCTGGCAGTGCCAGCCTGGTACCTTGGTGGTGCCAGCCTGGTACTGCCAAGGTGCCAGGTGACACTGCCAGCTGGTATGGGTACTGCCAAGCTGGCATTTTGGGCGTGATTGGGCTGGGGGTGCCCTGGAGGGTATTTGGGAGGGGGGCTGGGACCCTCCCATAGTGCATTCGGGCTGCATGGAGGGAGGTCAGGGATCATTTGGGGGGGCTAGGAGATCAGGACACCATTTTTACATGTTTCCAGGCTAAATGAGCTCGCTCGGGGACTTTGTTCCCTTTTGGGAGAATCGCGCCCTGATAATTATTGTGCAACAGTTAGTGGCACACTGATCTATTTCTTGTCGGAAATGGTGTCAGATAACAGGAAGCAACAAGAAGGAACTTGAGTTGCTGTGCATTTTAACTGCTAAGGAATAGACACAGCTTTTTTTTTAAATGTAAATATAAATTTAGAGTATCCAATTCATTTTATCCAATTAAGGGGCAATTTAGTGTGGCCAATCCACCTAGCCTGCACGTCTTTGGGTTGTGGGGGCGAAACCCACGCAAACACGGGGAGAATGTGCAAACTCCACACGGACAGTGACCCAGGGCCGGGATCGAACCTGGACCTCGGCGGCGTGAGGCAGCAGTTCAGGAATATGCAAAGCTGGCTGTTATGAGAAGGGACATCGCTGAGATCATGGATTTCAACGGAGCCAAAGCAATGCAGAATGTAAGAACGTGAGAACAGAAGAAATAAGGGCAGGAGAAGACTACGGGGCCCATCAAGCCTTCTCTGTCATTCAATGCGATCATGGCTGATCTTGACCTCTATCTTCACTTTCCCTCATGCTCCCTTTGATTTCCCAAGAGACTAATAGTCTCTCTATCTCCGCTGTAAATATATTGAATGATGGAATCATCCACAACACTTTGAGGTAGAGAAATCAAAAGATTCACAAACCTTTGAGTGAATAAATGTTTGCCCATCCTAAATGACCTATACGTTTTCCATAAACTGCATTCCCCAGGTTTTAGGTTCCCCAGCCAGGGAAATAACCACTCAGTCCCTACCCTGTCAAGCCCTTTCAGTATCTTTTGTTGTTTTGATGACATCGCCTCTGAATTCTTCTAAACTCCAGAGAATAGAGACCCAGTTTACTCAGCTTCTCAACCAAGGACAACTCTCTCATCCCTTAGGACATATAATTCCATCTGCCACCTTGTTACCCACTCACAACTTGTCTCTATCTCTTTTCAATCTCTTTTCAGTCTCTTTGGGTCCTCAAGCTACCTAGCTTTGTATTTTGTCAGCAGACTTAGATATATAACTCTCTCTCAACATCGAAACCATTAATACAGATTGTACGTCATTGAGGCCCCAACGTCGATCCTTCCGGCACTCCAGTAGCCATAGGCTGCCATCTTAAAAATGCCCTATTTATTCCTACTCTGTGCTTCCTGTCCATTCTTCTATCCATGCTAACATATCACTTCCACACCCCCTCTCCCCTACTAACTCATTGAGCCTTATCTTCTGTATTATTCTTTTGTGTGACATCTTATCAAATGTTTTTTGGAAACGCAGGTGTACTGCATCCCCTTTATCCACCTTACTAGTTACATCTTTGAAAACTCTAATAAATTTGTCAAACAGGATTTCCCCTTTGTAAAATCATGATTCTGTCTGATCATAGTATGCTTTTCTTTTTTTTTAAATAAAATTTAAGAGTGCCCAATTCATTTTTTCCAATTAAGGGGCAATGTAGCGTGGCCAATCCACCTACTCTGCACATCTTTGGGTTGTGGGGGCAAAACCCAAGCAAACACAAGGAGAATGTGCAAACTCCACACGGACAGTGACCCAGAGTCGGGATCGAACCTGGGATCTTGACGCCCTGAGGCAATAATGCTATCCACGGAGCTGCCGTGCAGTCCTGTATGCTTTTCTAAGTGAATTGTTAAGACTTCCTTAATAATAGATTCCAGTACCGTCCTGATGGCTGATGTCAGACTAACTGGCCAATAGTACCCTGCTTCCTCTCTCCTTCTTTTCTTGAATAGTGGTCTTGTATTCGATAACTTCTGATCTGCTGGGAACATTCCCAAATCTAAGGAATTTCGGAAAATCATAGCCAGCCCATCCACTTCTGCAGCTCTCTCTTTTAGAACCCTAGGATGTAGGCCATCACGTCCTGGGGATCTGGTAGGTTTTAAACCCTTGAGTTGCTCCATTACTCTTGCTTCACTGATATTAATTACCTTAATTTCCTCATTCTCCTTTGACCCTAGGTTCACCTCTATTTCTGATATGCAACTTATGACTTCTGCTGTAAGGCAAACACAAAATATTTTTCAATACCTCTGCCGCTGTCTCATTCCCCTTGATAAAGTCATCCGTTTCTGCTTCTAAGGGACTGTCACGATCCCATTTGATGTTACTACTGTCATGATATTCAAACACATCACAACACACACATCATGATAGACAGACCAACAGACCAATTAGCACACATAACACGACAGCCAATCACAGACAAGAGCAGACACAGTATAAGACAAGAAACACAACACCTGCTGGCTAGTCCGTCTGGAGACAGGACAAGGCCAGGACCTCATTAACAAGACACTCACACTGTCACCACGTGCTGAGTACCAAGTCAGATGTGTAAATAACTAGTTGGAATAAAACTGCGTTGTACCAATCGCAACCGTGTTGGTTCGTCTGTACCTCAGAGCACCCAACACCACAACTACTGGACGGGAAGACCCCAGAATGAAATCCTGACTCAAAAGATCGTACTTTTACTTTTTTTTAGAAAACTCAGAGGAACAGAGTCATAGGACTGCCAGGTACTTTTTAACAACAAGGAAAAATGTTATTAAACATGAAAAATGCTATTATAATACAATGCTCCTTCACACCCCTTAGCTTCACAAATGTACTCCGATTTCAAGGGCAACACCCCACTCTGAAACCAAATGGTAGATCCCATTCAATCAATCTTTTGTGGATTTCTTTTGAAATTCCCTCCAATGATTGTCACATGAATGTTTCCAAACCCCACTCTGAGAAAAACACGCTTTAAAATCTTTTTACAAATGCTTTCCAGCAGCAGTCATCATCGCGAATCCACTTCCAGATTTTACAACTATCCCTTCAAATAAAGCTTCCTCTCCACTGTTTCAATAAGAATTCACCACCAGGTTTTCAACTCTCCTTTCACGATTGCTTTGCCCGGAATACGTTTACACAAAACACCCAAGATCCAGCCATCGATTGCACTACAATTATTTCAATTAACATCTCACCAACTATAGTAATATATCATGAACCTAAGAACCACTTCAAATGTCTTTCTAACTTCTGACTAGCTAATGCCTTTTCAGCTGTCTGCCTCACTGAAGGGTAACTGGTTCTAGCCCCCATAATTTCTGTTGCTTTGACTTCAGGCTTCCTGGAAACTCCTCTTCATTTCTCTAGTTTCCTTAACTAACTGTGCTTTAGATTTCTGGCACTTGTTTTCTGAACCATTACTCAATTGTTTGGCCTTTCTTCTAGAAAATCTGAGAGGTGTTCCCTTTCTATCTGCCTGTCAATAACTGCTATGAATTCAGTTAAAAACAATCACAAAATGCCTTTCTATCCTAAAGGTGCCCCGGGTTGCTAAGCAATCACTCTTTCCTTCTCCAAGCTTTTATTGGTCCTTCACACTGTAAACCTCGCTAAGCGCAATAAAAACACTGTTTGAACTGCCCTAAATCCCCACACATGCAAAGGCCTTTATCTAACAGTAATCTAACTGAGTTTTACTATTTTTGCACATAACCACTAAATTAAACCCACTTACTTCTAACCCTATTTCTAATATTTAACACTACAAATATTTTTTTATTTTTTTTTATAAACTTAGAATACCCAATTCATTTTCTTCCAATTAAGGGCCAATTTAGCATGGCCAACCCACCTGCCCTGCACAACGTTTGGGTTGTGGGGACGAAACCCACACAAGCATGGGGAGAATGTGCAAACTCCACACGGAAAGTGACCCAGAGCCAGGATCGAACCTGGGACCTCGGCGCTGTGACGCAGTAGTGCTATCCCCTGCGCCACCGTGCTGCCCAACATTGCAAATATTGATGACTTAAAACTACCCCGAACCCCTGGTCGGAGTGTAATTTACTTTAGCTACTTTCTTCGTTTGCATATGTTTGAGAAAACTCTTATAGTCTGTTTATATTTTCCTGGCTAGTTTATTCTTGTATGCTCTCTTTTACCTTTTTAATCAATGTTTTTGATGGTCCTTTGCTGATTGCTAAAACATTACCAATCCTCAGACTTACTATTCATACCTATGCAATTGGCTTTGTTTAACTTTAACATTCTTGCTTGTGATTGGAGTATGTCGTTTTCAAACACCATGTGGAATTCAATTGCATTATGATCACTATTTCCCAACGGATGTTTTTACTCAAACATTATTCATTAATCCTGTCATTTTGCACAATACTATGTGCGTGATTCAGCAGACCAAGGTTAAAGTCCGGTTTGGGGTGAGTTTTACAGGGAGTTTCACGGCGGTCCCATCGGTGAGATATTGGCAGGTATTCATCGGCACTTACTGCCAAAAATGAGCCCTATTGAGATTCTCAACATTACTGGCTTCCTCACCATCTGATTCGCCCAACACACACCTCAGCTGCTTGCCGCTAAGGTGGAGCTGCTTTTAAACACACCCTCATCATTCATTCCCAGTCAGCACACAAACATGGCAGAATGTAGACCAGCATTTGGTGTGCAACATTAGTGGACAGGCTTCTGGGGCACACTCTGGTGAGCACCACACAGCTTCTGATGCACATCAGGTGAAGGTAACAATATCCAATGGAGACAGCAGTTGGAGGTCTACTGGATCTGAGTACACATCTGGGTCTTAGCCAGATGCTGAGCCTCTGGACAAGGTTCTCCCAGAGCTGATGCAGATGATCGGACACATCCGTGAGATTCAGGAGGGGGTGTGCAGCGTCTGTAAGGCTGAGTGGAGGAGTCCCAAAGGTTGCAGATACAGGAGATGGTGGCAGCAATGTGTGGCACCGAGACCAAATTGCTAGGGTGATGACCGCAGTGGCAAACCTGGAGCATGACGTCCACGTCTTGAGTGATGGTGTTCAAGGCATAGCTCAGTCTGTGACAACCATGGCTGGGAGCATCGGCATCATGTCCCAGTCACTGAAGGATGTGTCCCAGATGCAGATGGACATTGCTGAAGCATTTCAGAGCATGACCCAGTCACTGAGGACCATCACTGAGGATGTCAGCACCATGGTGCTGACAATGGGGAGCTCCAGGATTGGTAGTGCCAGATGACTCCGAGGCCTCTGGAGATCACTCCAGCTACCCCTCGTTCCCCTAGACTCTGATGGGGAAGGGAGGCACCATCAGGGAGGAGAGAGCTGGCGGCCAACACAGGGCCTGACACCAAGGAGACTACGGCGGTCTCCAGTTCTTATGAATCCCCACTCCTGACATTGGCGCATCTCAAGGGCAGTGGGCAAAACAGGGTGGCATGGTGACACCGGTGAGTTGGCCGGGGGACCCCCCCGACCCCCCCATGCCCCCGCCCCCCTGGCTCCAGACCCTCCAGCGGACATCCGCCAATGGCATCAAAGGCCACAGAGCATGGAAAGCAGCAGGCTGCCTCCAACCCTGATCTACATCCTGGGGATACACTTAGACATAGCATTAGACCCAGGGAAGATCAAGAAGAGTGAAGACCACTGAATGGGTACTGGTGAGGCCACTATCTGTAGCTTGCGGGAATATAAATCTGTCACAGTAAAATGTTCACCATTAAAACATGTCACACCTCATACATGTGAAGCCTCTGTCATGTTAAGCTACACCACTCTTGCCTGCCCGCACCTCCACCCCTCTGTTGGCCGCCTCCCCACCCCCCCACCCCCCCCCCCCCCCTCCCGCCCCGCCGGCACAGTGGTCCACAATCAAAAGCCCCCGATGCAGACTCTGTTTAGAGAATGGGTGTGAGTGCGCTGTCAGCAGAAAAACAAGAGTCAGACTTAATCAGACACTGAGGAGCACCAGAGCTTTCTTCACAGCGAGTGGTCATCACTCTCCTGCCTTGTATAGTGATCCGCTGACAGGGCCAAAACAGGCCCATCATTCTGGAATGATGTTAAACAGGCCATTAGAGGGAGAAACAGGGTGTTCGTGGAGGTGGCGATGCGATTGGGGGGGGGGGGGGGAAATGGGGAGTGAAATTGTAGGGGGAATGATGGGGAAGGGAGGGAAATGGGAGGCATGGAAATGGGTGGGGTGTTGAGCTGGCGGACAATACCTCATTCTAGGATAATCTGGAGGCGATGAGGGCCTTTCTTGCCGCCATATGTCCTTCAGTCACCGACTCCTCCTCCAGCTCGTCCCCCAGTGCCCCGTGGTCCACCTCATCCTCCTCTTCTGATGAGGCCGCATGCCCTTCCTCCAGCTCCTCCTCCTCCCAGCATGTCACCCCGCTGCTGTGCCAGATTGTGGAGGGCACAGCAGACCACCACAAAGTGGAGACCCTCTGGGGAGTGTACTGCAGTGCACTGCCAGAGCAACCAAGGTATTGGAACTGCAAATTGAGCAGCACGATACACCACTCAATGACAGCACAGGTGGCAACGTGGGCCTTATTGTTTCGGGTCTCCATCTCGGTCTCAGGCCTCCGCACTGGTGTCCTCAGCCATCACCTCAGTGGGCATTCCTTGTCGCCCACGAGCCAATCCCTCTACCTGGGGTGGTCCTCAAAGACCCCGGGTATTTTGAGTGCCCATCATGCACGCTCCCAGGGTAGCGGGCGCACATGTGTATGATTCTGAGCCGGTAGTTGCACAGGATCTGAACATTCAGGGAGTGGCACCCCTTCCTGTTAATAGAGGGCGCTCCCTGATGCAGGGCGACATGCATGCCATCGATGGCTCCTGAACCTAGGGCATCCCAAGGATGGCAGCAAATCCTGCAGCCAAGGCACTTTGGTGGGCCTGGTCCGGATCAAAGTTGATGTCGACTGATGCCCGGGCATACAGAGCATCCATCACCTCATAGATGCACCTGTAGGCGGATGACTGTGAGATATCACACAGGTCCCCACTCGAGCTCTGGAATGACCCGGTGGCGTAAAGGTTTAGGGCTGCAGTGACCTTCACGGACACTGGGAGTGAGTATCCTCCTCCTCCACGGGTGCTGCACTGTCTTCCTGCTGAAAAGCAGTCTTCTGCAGCATATGCTATCTGTCAGCTCATGGAATGACCAACGCCGCCTGTACACCTTTAGCCATCGTTGGCCTCCCCTTCTGGGTGCCTCCTCAGCCTGATGGATGGTCAGGTCTTGAGGGTATGCAGCAGCCTCCTGAACAAGGGATACTGCCTCCAGCCTGAGTTGGCATTGCTGACTTCTATGGCATCTACCCGCCTCAGCTGCCACAAGCAACATGAGGGCAGCCTCTGCGGGATCAACACCAGCAAGCATTGTTTTATCTGGAAGGAATTGGAGAAGGAGAGGGACCGACAGTCAGTTAGGGCTTCCATCCCGGGACCTTTCAATCCCCGGAGTCTCCCCCACCCTTACCATTACTGTCCAACATCTCTCAGAGTGCCATCCAGTGAGCCAGTTGTGCTGGCGAATCTTGCTCTGCACTCCCAGCCACATCAACAGCCCCTAGACCCCAAACCTCTGCCAGGAACATTAGGGAGGTCATGCTCAGCTGTACTACCCTCATCCATAAATGTGCGCTTTGGCTGCGAGAGAGTCCTCCATGATGAAGCCCTGTTCTTTAGTGTTTGATTGCAGCTGCCTCGATGGTGCTGATGCTCCTAGAGTCCAGGTACACTGTTCAGGCATCAAAGCTTTCTGAACATACAGTGCATTAATCATCCTCTGAGACTTGGTATGTGTGCCCTTGAGAGTTCAGGAGTGTGAAGTGTTCTCATAACTAACGAGGCTAATTCCTCATTTGAAATAGCCTTTAGCTGTGAAGCGAGAGGCTGCTCACTGTCAAAGGGAGTGAAATTGACTTGCAGGAGAGAAGCGCAGCAGGGCTCTGTCCTGGAAGTGTTTAGTAGGACAGACAGACTGTAGCTGTGGTCGCTACCCTATGCCACAATGTTTAAAGGTGGCTTGAAGGCCTCGCACACAAAACCCTTCAGTTCCCTCCCGGCCCAGGGATGACCCCGACCTGGAGTGCTTCAAGCCCAATTCTCCTCAAGCAGCCCCCCACCTCCCTCCACCCCCCGAGCACTGAGGCAGCAGATAACAAGATTTAACAATTGTAACTAAATTTAACTCCACTAACTATCTATGTGATTCTGATGTTTCCCTGTTCACAGCACACCCAAGAGAGAGGCAGAGACCCCATGTGGCTGCCCTTTACACCCCTGTTGGTCCAGCCCTCTGGTGATCATGTGGTGCTGCTATCTACCCATTTACCCTTGTGTGCATGCACCTACAGAGATCACCACAGAAGGTGAGCAAGGATAATCCAGGAAATTACAGGTCGGTGAGCCTTACATCAGTGGTAGGGAAATTATTGGAGAGGATTCTTCGAGACAGTATTTACACCCATTTGGAAGCAAGTGGATGTATTAGCGAGAGGCAGCATGGTTTTGTGAAGGGGAGGTCGTGTCTCACTAACTTGATTGAGTTTTTTCAGGAAGAGATGAAGATGATTGATGAAGTTAGGGCAGTGGATGTTGTCTACAAGGACTTCAGTGAGGCCTTTGATAAGGTCGCTCATGGCAAATTGGTATAGAGGTCATACGGGATCAGAGGTGAGCTGGTAAGATGGATGCAGAGCTGGCTCGGTTATAGAAGACAGAGGGTAGAGTGGAAGGGTGTTTTTTCTGAATGGAGGGCTGTGACTAGTGGTGTTCTGCAGGGATCAGCGCAGGGAACATTGCTGTTTGTAGTATATATAAATGATTTGGAGGAAAATATAACTGGTGTGATTAATATGTCTGCGGACGGCACAAAGGTTGGTGTATAGCAGATAGAGATGCGGACTGTCAGAGTATACAGCAGGATATAGATCAGGTGGAGACTTGGACAGAGAGACGGCAGATGGAGTTTAATCCGGACAAATGTGTGGAATCGACAGCCATTTCTTCCACATGAATCTTTGAATCACACCTTCAACTAGCTCAGACTGCAGTTTATCAACTCAAAGCTGAAGTTCCTCGAGATCCAGACACTCACTGCAGATGTATTTGCCATGGATCACACTGGTGTCCACCATCTTCCACATGCTAGAGCTGCAACACTACACCTACCCTGCCATGTTCATTATTTTTCATTTAATTAAATAGTTTTCAAGCTCAGAAATATCATTCAACTGTTATCTGTAGTTATATTAAATAGTTTAACTAGCCCTAGTTAAGCTACAAATTCAAAGCAATACTTTGATCTCTCCAGTTCTATTTAAATTCCTGCCCCTGCTTTGAGGGATTAACATCTTAAAACTCACCAACCAATCACCTAACTGCTCATCTAATTAATGATGTGGAGATGCTGTATTGGACTGGGGTAGGCACAGTAAGCAGTCTTACAACACCACGTTAAAGTCCAACAGGTCTGGTTCGAATCACTAGCTTTCGGAGCACAGCTCCTTCCTGGATTGGATTGGATTTGTTTACTGTCACGTGTACCGAGGTACAGTGAAAAGTATTTTTCTGCGAGCAGCTCAACAGATCATTAAGTACATGAGAAGAAAAGGGAATAAAAGAAAATACATAATAGGGCAACACAACATATACAATGTAACTACATAAGCACTGGCATCGGATGAAGCATACTGGGTGTAGTGTTAATGAAGTCAGTCCATAAGAGGGTCATTTAGGAGTCTAGTGACAGTGGGGAAGAAGCTGTTTTTGAGTCTGTTCGTGCGTGTTCTCAGACTTCTGTATCTCCTTCCCGATGGAAGAAGTTGGAAGAGTGAGTAAGCCGGGTGGGAGGGATCTTTGATTATACTGCCCGCTTTCCCCAGGCAGCGGGAGGTGTAGATGGAGTCAATGGATGGGAGGCGGGTTCTTGTGATGGACTGGGCGGTGTTCACGACTCTCTGAAGTTTCTTGCGGTCCTGGGCCGAGCAGTTGCCATACCAGGCTGTGATGCAGCCTGATAGGATGCTTTCTATGGTGCATCTGTAAAAGTTGGTAAGAGTCAATGTGGACATGCCGAATTTCCTTAGTTTCCTGAGAAAGTATAGGCGCTGTTGTGCTTTCTTGGTGGTAGCGTCGACGTGGGTGGACCAGGACAGATTTTTGGAGATGTGCACCCCTAGGAATTTGAAACTGCTAACCATCTCCACCTCGGCCCCGTTGATGCTGACAGGGGTGTGTACAGATTCACCTGAGGAAGGAGCTGAGCTCCAAAAGCTAGTGATTCGAAACAAACCTGTTGGACTTTAACCTGGTGTTGTAAGACTTCTTATTGCATCTAATTAATATATTTTAACACTCACCAGCTACTAGAGGCTGAGGACAAAGGTACAAAAAGCTATACCTCCTTCCTCCTCTGCACCGAATTCCCAACTTAGCACTTGTACCTCAAACCACTCTGTCCTCTGCTCACTCTGCGTGGTAAGAAAGTCCTGTCTACTTTTATAGAAAGCTGATGACTTGCAGCAAAATTGCAATTGCTAAATCAGCTTCTTCTACAGTGATCACTTTCAGTTGATTGACAGGGAAATGCCACTGCCAGACAGTTTCTGATAACTAGGCGTCTGAATTAACGTGCAGTTTTAATGTTGTAAATCAGAGTCTGAACACTGATTTAAATTATAGCTAGAGAAAAACTAACCTCTCCCAAATTCCCTCGTTAGCATTCATTCCTTGAAGCAATCTGTCCTTGGCTCACTCCGCGCTACCACGTACATTGATGATGAGGATGTTATACTTCAAAAAGACAGTCCATGAAGGATAGAACTGGAGCCAATCTTTACTAACTGTTATATTTATCTACACAGTTACAGATTACAAGCATATACCTCCTAATGCAAAAATCTATTTTAGAATGTGGTTATTTATAGGGATTCAAGTGAGTCATCTCTTCATGCATACCACCACCCATATACAATTACAACTTAAAGACAGAAGGAAATTTGTTAATTCTATATTAAGTAAAATATTTGGAAGGCGGCATGTGGCGCAGTGGTTAGCACTGGGTCTGCGGCGCTGAGGACCTGGGTTCGAATCCCGGCCCTGGGTCACTGTCCATGTGGAGTTCGCACATTCTCCCCATGTCGGCATGGGTTTCACCCCCATAACCCAAAGATGTGCAGGTTAGGTGGATTGGCCACATAAATTGCCCCTGAATTGGAAAAAAATAATTGGGTACTAAACTATTTGTGTTAACATGTGCAACCAAAATTTCAAAACTAATTAAATAGGAAAGCTTCATATTCTTGATAAAGCACATTACACAATGGTTAGCACTGCTGCCTCACAGCACCATGCGCCCAGTTTCAATTCTGGCCTTGGATGACTGTATGGAATTTACACTTTCTCCCCATGCCTGGATGGGTTTCTTCAGGATGCTCCGATTTTCTCCCACAGTGCAAAGATGTCCAGGTTAGGTGGGTTGACCATGCTAAATTGTCCCTTAGTATTCAAAGTTGTGCAGGTTAGGTGGGATTAAAGGGATCGGGCAGGGGAGTGGGCATAGGTAAGGTGCTCTTTCAGAGGGTTGGTCCAGTCTCGATGGGTCAAAGACCTCCTTCTGCACTGTCGGAATTCTATGTTCTATTACACCAGCCATGCTGTTATTCTGATACATAACAGATATACATATATATAATGGAAGATACAGGGATGGAGCTGAGGCCATCCGAGATCTTCACACATTTCTGTCCATCTCTAGACTGACTCTAGATTTGGGTGAGGTGCCTTCTTATATCACTATGTGAGCGGTACTGTACTCAGTCCCCCGTTAACCCTGTATGTACCAGATCCAATTACAAAAACGTCCCCCAAGTCCTTATCCCATGGATATAGAGTTAATACAGGTGCAATTCCGGTGTTGGGTGACTGTCTGTGTGAGTTTGCACTTTCTCCCCATGTCTGCGTGGTTTTCCTCCGGGTGCTCCAGTTTCCTCCTCAATCCAAAGATATGCAGGTCAGGTGGATTGGCCATGCTGAATTGCTCCTTGGGGAACGGGGATGTGCAGGTTAGATGGCCCAACGGGGATAGGGCGGTGGAGTAGGCCGCGTTAGGGTGCTCCTTCAGAGTGGCAGTGCAGACTTGATGGGCCAAATGGCCTCCTTCTGCACTGAAGGAATTCTATGATTCTATTGTGAGACACCCTCCTCTAGGACCCTGAACACTTCCTTGTACATGCATCTCTCTTTGTAAAACAATTAGAAAGTTGATGACTTGCATCCACCCATTCGATTTTTGAGATTTCTTTTCGCTCCAACATTTGGTTCAAGTGAGCTTCAGCACTCCCCTTATACAGCACTTAAGATAATTGAAAAATAGAATCCCATATCCACAGCACCCATAAAGCATGCTGTCTCAGCATTAAAAGTACTTGCAACAATTATTTTTATTTTCTTAGCGTCCCATTTCACCCAGAAGAAATTGTGGCCCTGATTTTAAAGTGGTGAATTTTGAGACGTTTGCTGTTGTTGCTTTGCAGGTCCCTAAGGAAGTCCCAACCTGCGTACAAGCTCGGTATTTACCCAGGAAGTTGCAAATTCCAATTGGCAGAATCATGCTGCCCGATTGCTTCCCAGAATGTCTCTGACATTGATCTTGGTCGGAGACTGGGCTTTATGAATACCCTCTGAATGGCCACTTAAGGGTAGATTCCTGCCCGTATCAATTTTGAAATGTGTGTGAGGAGTTCAGGGGTAGGGGGAAAGCCCCAAAGATCATACTGCTCAAGCCTCGGGGGGGGGGGGGGGGGGGGGGGGGGGGGGCGTAGCTTCCTTCAAAGGCCCCCTTTCTCTATCTGGCAACACCTACCCCCAGGGGTGCTTACTCTAACTCTTCATCTCTCCATCAAGACCCCCACCCTTCTTTCCTTTGCCCCGGCCTCACCTCCTCTCCCTGCCATGAGACCACCCAAATATACCTCGGCTGGGTCTTATAATCTGAAGGCTGCTTCTGGTCACTTCTGGTGCTTCTGGGATGGCAGGGCTACTGACCAATCAGGCAACTCTCCAAGATGCGACTTCCTTCTAAGTGAGGGGTGGAGTCCCGTTTCCAGGTAACTTATGCTCCTAAATTACTTGTGGGGCTGCTGTTACTGATAGCAATCTGGGGCGAAATTCTCCATTATCGGCGGAAAGTCCGCCGATCGGCGCAAAAAACGGCGCAAATCCCACTTGCGTCACGTCATAAAAATGGGCCGATAGTCTGCGGCCCGAAATGGGCTAGCAGCGACGTTACGGGATCCGCGCTTGCGCAGTGGTTCACCTCGTGCAGCGTCATACGCGCTGCACGGCGTGACGGCTCATAAGGCCGCGCAGCTCCCCCCCACCCGACCGGAACAGCCGACCGCAACGCCCGACTTGATGGCTGGCCGTCGCTCAGCCCCGAGGTTCGAGTCACGCGACGTGGAGGCGCTCCTGGACGCGGTGGAGCAGAGGAGGGACGCCCTGTATCCCGGGCACGGCCGCAGAGTTGCCCCACGCCACAGCCGGCGTCTGTGGAGGGAGGTGGCAGAGGCCGTCACCGCTGTGGCCCTAACACCACGGACAGGCACCCAGTGCCACAAGAAGGTGAACAACCTCGTCAGAGCAGGCAAGGTGAGCCTCCCCATATCCCCCATATCCCCCCTCCCCCAAATCCCCCCCTCCCCCATATCCCCCCTCCCCCATATCCCCCCCTCCCCCATATCCCCCATATCCCCCCTCCCCCATATCCCCCATATCCCCCCTCCCCCATATCCCCCCCTGCCCCATATCCCCCATATCCCCCCCTCCCCCATATCCCCCCCTCCCCCATATCCCCAAGTGAATCCAGCCCTAACCTTAACCTCTGCAATGCACGCGCAACCGATGGCGTGCATTCATATACCTGCCTAACACTGTTGCCTTTTACCCCTGCCACCCCCCCCCCCCTCCCCCCAGGAGAAGCGCGCACACAACAATAGGGAGCATGTGAGGACTGGAGGAGGGCCCGCTGATGAGAGGCCACTGACCGTACACGAGGAAAGGGCCCTGGAACTGGCTGGCGGACCTGAGGACCGGGAGGTTGCTGATGCAGAGGTCGGGGCCCCACGAGCAAGTGAGCCACCAACAGCCCGTCCCCATATCCCCCCTCCCCTATATCCCCCTCCCCCGTATCACCTGATCACTGCCTGATGTCTAACCATGCATGCTTCATTGTGTATCGCAGGACCAAACGTCCAGGCACCCATCCCCGCAGATGCAGACCGCCCGCAGGATGCCCCTCGGAGACCACAGGAGACGGAGAGACCCGAACCCTCCAGCATGCGACGCCCGCAGGATGCCCCTCGGAGACCACGGGAGACGGAGAGACCCGGACCCTCCAGCATGCGACGCCCGCAGGATGCCCCTCGCACACCATGGGAGACGGAGAGACCTGGAGCAACAGGGAGACGACACCCCCGTCACGTGCGGGAGCGACCACCCAGCGATGAGGGGGGCAGCCACAGGCACCCGTCACATCCGAGCCAGGACACCACTATCCAGGACAGCACTATCCAGGACACCACTACCCGGGACACCACTACCCAGGACACCCCTACCCGGGACACCACTACCCGGGACAGCACTACCCGGGACAGCACTACCCGGGACAGCACTACCCAGGACACCCCTACCCGGGAAGACGAAATACCGGAGAGTGACCGGAGTGGATGGGTGGAGACGAACCCCCACCCCAAAGTGCCATGGACTCAGAGTGGGACGAAGAGCACGACACAACGCCACTGCTGTCACCAACACCCTCCACCATCGCAGAAACACTCACCACGGTTGGGCACTTTAGTGATGAGGCGTCTGGTACACTCACTGGTGCGCACAACACAGCCGTCCCGGTACAGCAGGTGGAGGTAGGAGCAGCAGAGGGACCGGGCGGTCGGAGGGCAGCCCAGGCCAAGCGAACATCTGCCGCCCAGATGGATCCCGGGTTCCTGCAGTTACCACACCCACACATAGATCCGATGCAACCACCGACACGGAGACGAGCGAATAGGGTGACGGGTGGCTTGCGGCGGCTGCGGTCGCAGGTGGAGGAGTCCACCCGCGTCCAGGAGCTGGGAGTGGTCCCGGTCATGCGTGCCACCCAGGCTGACACCGCACGGGTGGCGTCCGCGGTGGAGGCAATGGGTGCGACGGTGTCAGACATGGGGAACGGTTTGCGAGGCCTGGGGCCTTCCGTGCAGGCGGCGTCTGTGGCCCAGGAAATGGCTGCCCTCTCACAGGAGGCCATGAGCCAGTGCCAGAGCCAGATGGCAGAGGCGCTCAACGCCATAACCCAGTCTCAGCAGGCCATGGCCCAGTCTCAGCAGGCCATGGCCCAGTCTCAGCAGGCCATAGCCCAGTCTCTGCAGGCCATGGCCCAGTCTCTGCAGGCCATGGCCCAGTCTCAGCAGGCCATCGCTGAGGGCATCGGCGCCAGTGGCCATGTGCGAGCTGGCGTCGCACTGTCGCAGACAGGGTTCGACAACCCCCTGGGCTCCGTGGCTGCAAACCTGCAGTCCCCTGTCGATACCAGCACGGGCCTCCAGGACTGGTCGGATGGCCAGTCCGTTCGCATCCCCCACCCATGTAGAGGCCTGGGGGCCATCGGGCACCCCGAGGGAGGAGGAGGTGGTGTGGTCCGTCCCGGCTCCCTCTGTAGGGGAGGTCCCGGTACACCGCGACACCTCGGACTCCCCCCCTTCCGTCCCAGGTGCATCGGGTGGGCAACGGGCAGGACAGGCTGGCAGCTCGCCATCCCAGTCGCCGGGGCCGCAGCCTGGCCCATCTAGGCCAGGACGCCCCAGGAAACGGCCGCCAAAGGGATCCAGTGTCAGAGGGCAGGAATCACAGGAGTCCACCTCCAGTTCTGCTGTACCGTCTGGGGAACCACGTAGACGTAGTCAAAGGGCCCGTAAGGCCAAACAATTAGACACTGAGTAAGTTGGCACGGGTGCAGGGCACAGATGAGTTTTAGGGGCTAGGGCACGTGCATGAACTCCTTTGGTTATTAAAGTCAATGTTACACCTACCGAAGCTGCCTTTGTGCTCTGTCCAAAGTGTGCGGGGGTGTCATGTACGTTGAGCGCAAGTGTGTGTGTGAGGGGTGGTCTTACCTCAGCCCCAGGTGAGTCTGTCCCCTTCCCCCTGGGCCGCCATCAACATCCCCCGGGCAGAGGACGGGACCGTGCGCTGCAGTGTCACAGCCGCATGCAGGGATGGTCCGGGTGGATGGTGGTACTGTGGCCATGGGTCAGACATAGTTCAACGATGTAGAGCCAGGAGCTCATCGGAGGCGGGTTGTCATCATTCTCCATGGCCTGCGATAGACACGCGTCCACCCGCAACTGGGTGAGCCCGGCCCGTTGTGCCGCCGGTGGATCGGCAATTGGGGGTGGGGGGGTGGTGTGCATGCGGGTGGGGTGTGTGGGGTTGGGGAGGGGGGTGAGGGTGCTGGGTGGGTGGATGGGTGGGGGGTGTGGGTGGTCGGCTGTTGTCATGGTGTGCGGTCTGTGGCCATACTACCCGATTCCCACGCCCATCTAGTCAGTGAAGCGGGCGTCTATCAGTCTGTCCCGTGCCCGCTGGGCCAGCCGGTAACGGTGGACAGCCACCCGCCTGTGTCTACCCCATCTGCCCTGACCATTGCCCCCACCCCCCTCATCTGGGGAGGACTGGGCCTCTTCCTGCTGCTCCTCCACTCCGCCCTCCTCTGCCTGCGGCACATCGCCCCTCTGCTGGGCTATGTTGTGCAGGACGCAGCACACCACAATGATGCGGCCGACCCTATCTGACCGATACTGGAGGGCGCCCCCAGAGAGGTCCAGGCACCTGAAACGCATCTTCAGCACGCCAAAGCACCTCTCGATCACTCCCCTTGTCGCTACATGGGCATCATTGTAGCGGTTCTCCGCCTCATTGCGTGGCCTCCGTATAGGCGTCATCAGCCACGATCGCAATGGGTAGCCCCTGTCGCCCAGCAACCAGCCCCTCAGCCGGGGATGGCGTCCCTCGTACATGCCGGGGATGGATGACCGCGACAACACGAATGAGTCGTGTACACTGCCTGGGTGACGGGCGCAGACGTGCAGGATCATCATGCGGTGGTCGCAGACCACCTGTACGTTCATTGAATAGGTCCCCTTCCTATTAGTGAACACGGCCCTGTTCTCTGCAGGTGGCCGCACGGCGACGTGCATCCCATCGATCGCGCCCTGGACCATGGGGAACCCGGCAACGGCAGAGAAGCCCACGGCCCGGGCATCTTGGCTGGCCCGGTCCACGGGGAAGCAGATGTAGCGGTGCGCCATGGCATAAAGGGCATCTGTCACTGCCCGGATGCACCAATGTCTGCGATATGCCGGACAGGTCCCCACTCGGTGCCTGGAATGACCCCGTTGCATAAAAGTTCAGGGCCACCGTAACCTTGACGGACACGGGGAGAGGGTGTCCCCCGCCAGTGCCACGCGGTGACAGGTGTGCCAGCAGGTGGCAGATGTGTGCCACGGTTTCCCGGCTCATCCGGAGTCTCCTCCTGCATTCCCGGTCCGTGAGGTCCTGGTATGACTGCCGGGGCCGGTACACACGGGGCGCCCTCGGGTGCCTCCGTTGCCGTGGGGCCGCGACGTCCTCCTCCCCCTCCTCGTCCTGTCGGTCAGGTGTCCCTCCAGCCTGGGCGGCTGTCGCCTGCCCCTCTGCGGCAGCCTGCGCCGTCTCTCTGGCACGCTCCTCCTCCTCCTCCTCCTCCTCATCCAGGGCAACATAGACATGAGCGGCTGCCACCACGGCGGCCAACATCGCTGGATGGTCTGAAAACATGACGGCCTGGTGGGGGGGAGGGGAACGACGACATGTCATCATTGCCCATATCCCCTCCTCCCCCCAGCCAGGTGGCATGGACCGCATGGGTCCAACTGTTGGAGGCTGGCACCTGGTCAGGTGGACCAACTCATTTGCCCTCCCATCACCCACCCCGGCACGGACCCCCCCCCCCCAACCTCCACCCCGGCACGGACCCCCCCCCCCCCAGCCTCCACCCTGGCACGGACCCCCCCCCCCAACCTCCACCCCGGCACGGACCCCCCCCCCCCCCAACCTCCACCCCGGCACGGACCCCCTCCCCAACCTCCACCCCGGCACGGACCCCCTCCCCCAACCTCCACCCCGGCACGGACCCCCTCCCCAACCTCCACCCCGTCACGGGCCCCCTCCCCAACCCCCAACCTCCACCCCGGCACGGACCCCCCCCCCCCCAACCTCCACCCCGGCACGGACCCCCCCCCAACCTCCACCCCGGCACGGACCCCCTCCCGGCACTCCCCCGGAGCCCAGCCTACTCTAACCACCCCCCCCCCCCCACCCCCCGCCGCACACACACACACACAAGCTGAGACACACCTCTCCTCACGCAATCAGTCTGCGGCCACGCCATTTCCTGCCCAGAGCCAACCCCCCAGGCCGTCACTCACCTCCTCGCTGGTCGGCGTGAGCCTGGAGCACCGGGTCACGCCGATGAAAAGGAGGTTTGATTGACGTCGACGTGAACGGTCATCACGTCGACGGGACTTCGGCCCATCCGGAAGGGAGAATATCGGCAGGCCGAAAATCGGCTGCCTTGCGCAGACCCGTGACATTCTCCGCGGCAGCGGCGCCATTAACGCCCGCCGACTTTTCTCCCTTCGGAGACTTCGGCGGGGGCGGGGGCGGGATTCACGGCGGCCAACGGCCATTCTCCGACCCGGCGGGGGGTCGGAGAATGACGCCCCAGTTCTCCGTTAACTGTTCAGGTGGTGGGGCAAGAAAGCCTGCTGCCCAAAAAACCCTTCCCCAAGACTTTAGTGAAAGCCCATCTCCGGCATGTAAGACATTCCAATGTGCAGAAAAGGATAAACTAATTGTAGTACTTTCCAGAGCAGGAAGTCTATCAAACAGTATAGAAGGCAATTTGGGATTTTGCCCATTGACTAATTGATATGGACTATCCCCTCCAATCATCGGGGGTGAATTCTTTGTATGAACTACCCATGCCAGGGCAGTTGTCAACTATGATTTTGTTGATGTTAACCCTTTTGCCCAACCTAAGTATTCCTGTAGAAATACTAAATCTAATCACCAGGCTTACAAAATGTAGGATGAAAATATTTCTTTCTCATCCTACACATTTAGATCCATGGTAACTACCTCATTAAAGTGTTGGAAGGCCTACAATAGGATGTGACGGCATCCCCCAATTTTAATTTTATAGATTTCACACTTTGCAGTAACTTTTTGTCGAAGCCTTGTATATATCTTCATAAAACACACTTACATCATTCATCATAACCTTTAACCTTTGTCAAATACAGCGAGCAAATTATCTATGTTACTTAAATGTTTGTGTCTCTCTGATTCTTATCATCTGATGCCATTAATATTTGTCTAACACCCTGATTAGATTTTGTCTTATCACGCCTTATCATGCTGCCTTGTCAAGGAAGGTTCACACACCATCTGAGGTATCTAATGAGGGATTACGGGATGGATTCTCCATTTCCCGACTGAGCGATCAGGATTCACAATCGGGCGGAGAATGGAGTGTCCCCCAAAAAACGGGTTCTGTTGCAATGCTCCAATCCCCCACTGGCGACCTCAATGTGCCACCCGCCCCAGCAGGAGGGTGCAAATTGGTGATTAGCATTCATTTCAACATAATTAATGGGCTGGAAGCCATATTCACCCCCCACCCCTCCTCCCTGCATATTATTCACCTTTTCCCACAGCAGGATCCACCGGATGGACATTTTGGTGCAAGTTTGCCAAGTGTGTGCCTGACATGGTGGACCCCAATGTGGGCCAAGGAGGGATCAGTGCATAACCGAGGTGCTTTCCAAAGTCTATCAGAAGGCCTCCCCTCACAACACAAATCCTGCCCAACCCCGCTGACAAGGAGGGGCATCCTGCCCCCCCACCACAGATTAAGGCTGACCTGACCCCCATCCTACCGACCCTCCCACTGACCCCCCCCCCACCCCAGCCCCACCATCAGTCACCCATTAGACCACCCACCAGTTAGTCTCCATCAGACTCTCCCAATCAGAGCCCCCCACATCAGACAGTCTTGCTATAATTGACAGCGCCTCACCACATCAACAGGAGCTAAGTGCTCTCTGCTATGATTAAGCGGAGGTGAAACCACTCAGCTTCTTTTGATGTGGAGCTGTTAATTATAGCAAGAGTGCTTATAAACATTGTGGTTTTCATAAAAACAAAGTACTTGAGATGCATGCAATCATGAAGAGAAAGATAGATAAACAATCTACCAAGTACCTGTCTCTGGACAAATAAAACTGTCAATCACTGGCTAAGAAAATGTTTTGCTATGTGAAATTGAATGGGGGTTTAGCATTTCAAAGGCGGTCAAGGGATTTGAAACACTTCCAAGTGTACTGGGCTTTTGAAGGAGCCTCTGACACTTGTAACAGCTGCTGCTTCAAAGACCTTTGCCTGAGGCAGTAGATGTTAGGGAAGGGTAGGTGAAAATACAGTGATCTTTCACTGTACTGCCTGGACTGCTCTTCAGCTTTCAAGCAGGGGTCTCTATTGGGAGTCTCTGATGGGGGTCTCTGATGGGGGTCTCTGATGGGGGTTTCTGATTGGGGGTCTCTGATTGGGGGGTCTCTGATGGGGGTCTCTGATGGGGTCTCTGATGGGAGTCTCTGATGGGGGTCTCTGATCGGTGGGTCTCTGATCGGGGGGTCTCTGATGGGGGTCTCTGATGGGGGTCTCTGATCGGTGGGTCTCTGATCGGGGGGTCTCTGATGGGGGTCTCTGATGGGGGTCTCTGATGGGGGTCTCTGATCGGGGGGTCTCTGATGGGGGTCTCTGATGAGGTTCTCTGATGGGGGTCTCTGAACGGGGGTCTCTGAACGGGGGTCTCTGATCGGGGGGTCTAATGGGTGGACTGATGGGGGTGAGTGATGGGGGTGACATGGGAGTCTGATGTGCTGTGGGGAGGTGATCATTATGTGGTGCGGGGACAAGGATTTGCTTTGTGGTGGTGGGGGGGGGGGGGCAGGGTGGGGCGGGGGGGGGAGCGGGGGGGCACTGCCGGAACATCGGGATTGGCCGCCCACTCAAAACAGTGACCCGATACTGGGATTCTGACAGAAACTAGCGAGCCCCCCCCCCCCCCCCCCATGCATAAAATTGTATGGTAAAGGAGAGAGACCCGCATCCTGGGCCCCGCTCCCATTGTCAGCAGAGACCAATCCCGCCTTCTCTACTGGTGGAGAATCCCGGCCTACATTAGAACTCATACAAATGCTTCTCACGTGGAATTGCAACCCTCTTCAGTGACTTCAATGTGTTGGAATCAGTAAAATTAAAGAAAATAGTACTTATATATGCCATAGCCCTACATCACTACTGAGTGAATATTTCAACCAATCTGTTCCACATGCTGTTGAAGTCCAAGTAAGGCAACACTGCAGAGTTAAGTGATTCTACTTTTAACACATTCGTCACAGTGTTAAAACTCCTCAGATTCATTACCATTTTCACTTTCCTCTTCCTAATAATTCACTTCTTCATGTGTCATTTTGAAGATCTTTCAACACTGCTTTGGGCAGTTCATCGCATAATGGTACTTTAACTCACATCTAAAGCACCTATTAACTGTACTTTAGGAATTCAAGGGATTATTTTGTCTATTATTGCTGTTCCAATTGTGTCTTCTGTTGTAATAGCCAGATCGGCTAAAGATGCTTTCACTCTCATTCTGCTGCTCTTTAATCCTTCCATTGTCTTGGAGCATTCTTGAGTCTCTGTACCATTCTGAAAGCTGGCAATCATTGGGTCATAGAATCATAAAGTTCTCTGTTCTTTGTGTAATCACAAAATGTCCGATTTGTTCACAAAGGCGGAAGTAAATTACTATATTCCCAGCGCTTTTTTTCAAGGCAGCAGACATCTGTCTCCAAGAGCTGAGCCCCTATTAGACCCAGGAACCTGTTTGTATGTGACATCTTAGCAATTTAAATGTTGGTACTGATCCATACATCCCTCCATTTAATCCCTTCAATGTATTGTACAATGTGCTGACATCTGTGATACACGTAAAGCCGCCATACTCCAGGATGACCAGGGGCTGCTTACCCCTTTGAGGTGGTGACTTAACCTGAGGGTCACCACACCTCAGGCGAGGGGTAAGGTTGAGGAGACAGGACCGTCATGAATAACTTTAGTTGGTATGGGAATTGAACCCACGCTGTTGGCCTCGCTCTTCATCACAAATCAGATAGCCAGCCAATTGAGCTAAACCGGCCCCCACAGAATGTCTGTGATATATTCTTCCATCTGCTTTCCAAAATCTATCAGCGTTTCATCATGCCTCATAAGCATTTACGAGATCATCTTTCTTGTAAATTTCATTCAAATACTCTAATAAAAGGTCCAAACTTTCAGAACGATTTAACTGAAGGGCATCCAGCTCACAAAATACCTTATTCATGATTTTAATTCTGGTTGGAAACACCAAAACCCTACTTTGTTTCATCTTTAGCAGAAATGGCATCTACATTGTTGTAATGTGATTTAGCGTCCATTAAAATGTAAAAATAAGTCCAAATATCTTTCTTTAGATTAAGTTAGTATTTTACTCTGCTTACAATGCAGGTCTGTCTAACTGTTATTTATTTTGGCTAACTTCTCCCAGTAAGCTGAAAACCACACAAGGTCCAATCTGCAACCAAAAACCTCTCCCAGCAAGCACCCAGATAAATTGAAACCAGAAAGCCTTCCTTAGCTACATCTCCATGACAATATATCCTGCTCTAGGCTATCCTCAAACAAATCTCTAAGCCAAATATCCCTCATTTACAATTTATCCAGCTAATTATGCTTACCTGCTATTTTATGGCTCTATCTCTTCTATTCTAACTCTATTAACCAGCATAGGTAACTTTTGAACGCTATCCTTTTTTAGATTGCTTTGGCAATCTCTAATGCCCAGAATTCAAATGGCCTTACCTTTATAACAAGTTTAGTTCCAAGAACTAAGCATTGCCCGATAAAACATGAATATGAACTGTGAACCAGATATTTGCAACAGTAGCCATTTCATTCTTTCACTGATCATAAGGCTCAGACTGAGTAAATTAGGGAGTGATCATAACCCAGCAATTTATATTTGCATTCTGCCACTGTCCACAATGACCACTCGAATTGTAATTTTCTGATTGAATTTATTTTTCTTAGCTTCAAAACTTCCTTTTAGTCAACAATTTGTTACTACCATGTTATACTCCAGAAATCCAATTGGTGAAGGATAGAACTCAAGCCAATCTTTACACACTTTTAAATTTATTTGCAGAGTTGCTCATTATAACCATACATCTCCCAATCCAACAATCACCATTTCAGGTGGTGTCTCTTTATAGGGATTAAATTGTATTAATAGTTAATACCCTGAAGATCTGTGACTACCTCTGGGCCAGAAGCTCTGGGTTCAAGTGCCCGCCAGGAATTTTTGACTACGTAAGGCACATTCATATTGTAACCAAACGGGTTGATTATCAACCTCTAAATCCTTCTAAGATGTCTATGACAAGGGTTAAGAGTGAGAGCATCTCCTGGTTAGTCATCTGTAGAAGGCAACAGCAAACTACTGCAGTGCCTTGCCAAGCATAACCATGATGTGGAGATGCCGGCGTTGGACTGGGGTGAGCACAGTACAAAGTCTTGCAACACCAGGTTAAAGTCCAACAGGTTTGTTTCGATGTCACTAGCTTTCGGAGAGCTGCTCCTTCCTCAGGTGAATGAAGAGGTATGTTCCAGAAACATATATATGTAGACAAATTCAAAGATGCCAGACAATGCTTGGAATGCGACCATTAGCAGGTGATTAAATCTTTACAGATCCAGAGATGCGGTAATCAACTCAGAAGATCGTGGTTACTAATGTCCATTCAGGACATGGTACCCTGCAAATAATCGAACAAAATTAATATGCAACTTCAAACCATCTGAGGTTTCATTTAGACCAAACAGTATCTGGTCACAATGGACCCCAGTTTCAACACTGTCAAAAGTTAAGGACAATCTCTGTTCACTGACCCAAGGTCAAGCAGGAATCATTGGGCTTCATGAATAAGCACACTACCTGCTGGCTGTAGTCATCCTGAAAAGTGCCTCAATCATAGCCTGTGCTTAATTAGCTGACCTTGGCCAGAGTGACATTCAAGATGGGACTCTTTGCTCTGGTACTAGGCCAGAAGATCAATGGCCAGGTGTCCTATTCCATGTTGCCAGTTAGTGATTTCTGTGCGCATATCAGTTTGCTACTGGCACCACCCCTGGTCAAACTGTTGTTAACTTTTATCTGTACCCTAACTTGAGCCAAGCCCATTTATCCATCATTCCTGTGCTCAACTACATTGACACCCCAGTCAGGCAAAGCCTCACTTTAAAATTCTTATTCTATTTTCAGATCAGTCACCTTGCTCTGATCTTGCCACCCATCTCTGTAACCTCCTCCAACCCTACAATCCTGCACAATCTCCACGCTCCTCCAATTTTGGCCTCTTGCTCTTCCCTGGTTTTAATTGCTGTCTCCATCGGCTGATGGTACAAGGAATAAGGGATACAGATTTTAGGTTTAGGATAAGCGATGCAAGGTGAGTGGTAATAACTTGGAATTCACTCCCTATGAGGGCAGTGAAAGCAGTGGTGACGAATGAATTCAGAAGAAATTGGATGGGCACTTGAGGGAAATAAGTTTACAGGGCTATGAGGTTGGAGTGGGGTAATGAAATTGACTGGGTTGCTTGACAAAGAGTTGACATGGACTCAATGAGCTGAATGGCCTCCTTCTGCGCCACAATAATTTGATGATTCTATGACTCTAATTAACAAAATTAATCAGTATGCTGTATCCTCTTTACCTCATCTTGCTTATCCTCAATCCACAATCTCTTCTGACTGTAAATATGCAGATAGTGTAAGCTTGCACTTCTTATTTTCTCCTCTCAACTCACCACAACCCTACTCTTTCTTTATTTCATTTCAGATGCCCAAATATTGGAACTATCCGGGAAACGGAAGAAGTCGATGATGATGAAGAGGCACCGTCACTCAATCTCAGCGTGGCAGCTACCAGCTGGGATATTGAGACTACGTGTATCTCAAAGGATAGAATAGAGGTAGGACGTGCACATGGTGAGACACAGGGCAACAGGTCACTGGAACCAGGATTGAGGGAAAGAATAATGCAAGTGCAAACTCACCGGAGGACAAGTTCGTCTGCAGAGGACTCCGATGAGGACTTGGAAGGGCTGAGCAACAGAAAAATACCTGGTGCTCTGGGAGCCCTACCAGAAAGAACTGTCAAGAGTCCAGTACCAATTTAGCATAGGGCTTTCTACAGAGCTTGGAGCCCATCATGAAATAGGTGGTCATCTCCATCAACACACCTGTGGAGCCAACCATGGTGCAGTGTTTGATGGCCAATGTTTCAACTTCCATTACAGAACAAATAACTTCAACTAGAAGTCTGAGTATGTAGAATATAGAATTTACAGTGCAGAATGAGGCCATTCGGCCCATTGAGTCTGCACCAGTTCTTGGAAAGAGCACCCTCCTTAAGACCAAGCTTCCCCACAACCCAGTGACCCCACCTAACCTTTTGGACACCAATTTCTACACCGCCAAGGGAGGCCATTCAGCCCATCTGCACCTTCAAAGGAACTTCCAAGATATCACAGCATTCCAGCAATCTGTTCTGCAACAGACTCTTCAGATTGCTGAGGTGTCAACTGTTTCCACACAGAGAGAATTTGCTTCCCTCTCTCAAGTTGATAGCTTTGGTTCTCCCATTCCTCCCACCCTGCCAGTGCCCTTGCTGTTTCCTGATAGCCTGGTCTGTTGCAATCAAGATCAAGGGTGCGATTTAACCATCACGTCACACCCGCGTGGATTAGGTACGCCAGGTAAGTAGCTTGAAAAGATAAATCAAGATTTGCGCCAGGCGCGAACCAGTTTGTGTCGGGCCGGCTCCCGATGGCGAGTTCCAGATTCGACCCAAAAATGGCGAGCATATCATTAACCGTCATTTGCATTCATTTCAATCTCATTAGTGAGATTGAAGTCAAATTAAGCGGCCTCCTGGGAATTACCCAACTCCCCAGTGGGAAGTCGCGAGGGCGTTGTTTAGTACTCCTTTTAAAAACGTGAAGTTGGTGCAACGGCAGCTGAGGGAAAGTGGGGAGGTGAGTAGCCATTTCCATTTACCGCCATGCATGGTCGGGGAGTTGAAGTGTTCCCGGTCGGGAGTCGCCCTTGGGCCAGGAGGGTGAATGGTTTTCACCTGTGAGTCCTTCAAGCCATCTTTAAATATTGTGGAGGCCCATAACAGAGGTAACTACAGCTGCAGCCTGACTCTCCTGCCAAACACTTCCAGGACAGGACCCTGCTGCTCCTTCTCTCCTGAAAATCAATTTTAACTCCCTTTGACTGTGACCAGCTTTTAATTTCACAGCTGAAGGCTATTGCAAATGATAAATTTGCCATGTTAGTTGTGAGAGCATTTCACAGCTGCAGCTTGTATTTTTTGCTTGGTCCTGCTAGTGGCTGCAGATGCCTGGAGGCTGCTGTTGCTGTTTCCTTCCTTTTCTGTAGCCAGAAAGAAGGATAACTTTTTCTAAGACACCTGGGTCTTGGAGACTCAATAGCTACGTTCATTTGCAGATAGGATTTGGAGAGATCAATTTTGCTAAATATTTGGCCTCCCGAGAGTCTTGCAAAAAGATTTTCGATAAGTGGTAAAGGGTATTTATTAGCACATAATTCAGGGTTGATAGTCGTTTTAAAATCCCCCCATATTCGTACTGATTCATCCTACTTTAAGTCTGGGATGATTTGCGTTGCCCAATTGCTGGTGGTAACAGGTTCAATGACTCTTGTCTTTGGTAACCTCTTAAGTTCTTCTTCCACTTTATGTTGAATAGCATAGAGTACGGTACGCACTTTCAAAGGCACGCTATCTGCCTTTATCTTGGCCCCAGTCATGATTCAATTGACTCCTCGAATGCTTTCTCAGAAGTAGTTGAAGATCGTTCGTACAATCAACAATTTGGTTCACAGTGGCAGAGTTTAGCTTAATCTTCCTTAACCAAGATCTCCAAAACAATGCTGGAAAGTTCCCTTGAACAACGTGAAGAGGCAACTTCACTTTCTGCTCCACAGTTATCTTGATGAAGCCCTTCAGCGGCACAACCACCTCAGTATATATCCTCAAGATCATATACGATGGCTGTAATGGCAGATATTTCAATTTTTGATGGTACATCGATTCAGATATAAGTGATACTGTAGCACCCGTATCCACTTCCATCTTAGTGTTCCTATTTAATTTTAGATAGATCCAAAATCGCTGCTTGTCTCCTTTTACTGCTCGAACACCGAGCTTACATTCCTTAAGCTGATTTGGTACTCGATGGATCAGTTGGATCACTTAACTGGCAAACTCACCCTGTAGACTTTGTAGAATTTTTCTTGGTATGCTTCTTTTGTGCTGATGAAGGTTGGCGTGATCAACATGCCGTGGCAATGTGACCAACTTTACTGCAATATTGGCATTTTTTGTCCTTGCTCCAACAATCTCCAGCCAATTGTCCCACTATGTTGCAGCGATGACATGGTAGGTTCTTTCTGGACCTTCTTCTCAAGACCCCATCTGATGGACTTTATCTCAAACTCCAATCAGCGAAGCTTCTCTCGCAGAAGGTTCCATCGACTTTGCTGTCTCTACAGACGATGTTTGACCTTCCGTCAACAATTTCCTTTGGATGGCTTCATTCCTGAGTCCACAAACTAACCGGTCGCGAAGAGTATCATCCAGAGAATGGCCACATTCACCAACAATTTGTGATGCAACAAATTGTGAAATGTTTCCCCTGCCTCCAGTGCACGACAGTGAAAGCGAAATCGTTCAGCTAGTAATAGTGGATGCGGAGAGAAATGTTCTTACAAGGCAGTCATTAACTCATCGTATGACTGGTCTCCAGATTTAGCTGGATGTGCTAAATTCTGTAGCAACATGAATGTCTTCCTCCCAACAGAGATGAGAAACATCGCAATTGCCTTTTAGGAACGACTGGAAGCTGTCCTCATGAGTTCCATGTTTCCTCCTTCTCATCAAAAGTGACAATGGTGCCTTTTTTCCCGCCATTTTTGGATTGCAGCTCCCTGATCTGTACTGCTCAACCTTCGGCCTCTCTTCCCTGCCATTTATTTTCTCTCTAGTTACAGTAGTGCACAAGCAGACTAGCTGTTTTTATGCCCCGCTATCAATTCCCAGACAGTAGGTTGCAGACTTGGCAGCCGCGAAGGGTCGCTTGCCCACGGCCCGTTCCAGTGCCTCATCTGCGGTCTCCACCGCTCTATCCTTTACAACGGTAAGTGTACTGAAAACGTTGATCCTCCGTTTGAAGTAAGTCCCAGTAAAACCCTTTTACTTGCACGAGTGACTCTCTCATTTGTTCGGATAATCCGCCGATGCCCCGCTATTAATTGTGCGGTGTCCATTTACTGTGCGGCGTCCATTTACTTGAGAGTTTTTTCACTTGCCACAATGATATTGCCTTGGAAACCAGCAATATTTCTGCCGACCTCACCCCCGAACAGATCCGGTGATGGAGAAGGTTGGAGACATGATTCAAAAAGGCACTCTAACACAAGAGCACAGAGTGATTCCAGGCCTTAAACCCTATCTTACCAGGTGTCTTGAGTTGACAGTATAAAATGGAGTATTGTTTTGGAGTATTAGAATGATCATTCCATCGTGTCTATGAAGTAGAATACTGGAACAGCTGCACGAGGGCCATGCCGGTGTAGTAAGAATGAGAGAGTTGGCGAGAAGCTACTTCTGATAGAGGAGAAGATGGGGTTATACCAGTTCTGCGCTGCTATGAGAAATGTATCTCCATTACATCATTTGCATCCATGGTAATGGCCTACCAGACCATGGAAAATAATTAATGTCAATAATTCGGAAACAGTGGAAAGACGCGTTTTTTGTCATGGCTAGCGTGCATCCGAAGTGGCCTGAGATTGCCCTCATGAAATTGACAACAACCAAACAGACCATGGAAAGACTTAGCAAAGTATTTGCAAGATTCAGTGAATCAGCCGAATTTGCTTACTACCTGAAGGGTGTGGCACCAACCATATCAAATCTGTCCCCTCCCATCCAGCTACCAATGGCTTAGCTGAACATTTCGTACAATTGCTCAAGCATGCAGTGAAGGTTTCGAGGGATAAAAGCTCTCTATTCAAACGTGTCAATAACTTTCTAATAACATACAGAAACACTGCACATTCCACAACACAAAGCTCACCGCCTATACTGACGTTCAAAAGGAAAATATACACACAGTCGACCTTTTGACTCCTCCTTCAACTTCAGAGATGGTTAGGCAACAACATCAGGTACAAGTGGCTAGAAGAGAACAACATTCCAAAAGCGGGAGGCGCGATTCTCTGGTCCGGCGCCAGAGTGCCGGCGCCGGCGCCAAAACGGGAGTACTTTACTGCGGCGCCGGTTCCGAGACCCAATTCGCGTGTCCTGGGGCGGCCAGCACGGCGCTGGAGCAGCCCACGGCGCTGGAGCGGCCCACGCCGCTCCAGCTGCCGGTCCCGGTGTCGACCCAGCGCTGTGGGGTCCGCGCTTGCGCTAGTTGGGTCGGCGCCAACTAGCGCATGCGCACTGGATATCATCCCCGCGCCTGCCCCGATGCCAAATGGCGCAGGGATCCAGGAGCCGATGCGGAGGAAAAGAGGTCTGCAGCCAGAGAGGCCGGCCCGCCGATCGGTGGGCCCCGATCATGGGCCAGGCCACGACGGAGGGCCTCCCCGGGGCTGGACCTCTCCTCACACACCACAGGCTGCCCCTGGACCCTTCAACCCCGAGGTCCCGCCGGCCCAGAGCATGTTAGAACGGCACTGGCGGGAATCGGATTTTTTCGGATGGCCACTCGGCCCATCCGGGCCGGAGAATTGCGGCGCCGCCGGAGGATTGCCGCTACAGCCGTTTGCGGCGATTCTCCGTGCGGCCCGACGCCATTCGCGCGCGGCTGTTATCACAGGGGTGGGAGAATCGAGTCCCGGCGTCGGAGCAGCGTGGAGCGATTCGTGCGGTGCCATGGCAATTCTCCCACCCGGCGAGGGGGGTTGGAGAATCCCGCCCAGAGTCTTTGACCGTGGAGAACATGGGGCGTCATTCTCCGCCGGCGGGAGTCTCCGTTTTGCCGGCGCCCGGGGGTTTCCCGACGGCGTGGGGCTGCCCCACAATGGGAAACCCCATTGACCGGCCGGTGTTACGGAGACTCCCGCCGGCGGGTCGGGGCAGAAATGTGGCGGGGCGGGTAGGAGAATTTCGCCCATGATTTTGTGAGAAATTACACCTCGGGTGAAAAATGGGCCAGCTTGTATTAGCCAAAATGCATCCGTTTTCATACTGTGCAAACTGATGATGAATGAATTTGGCATAGCCATGCTGACCAATTATTGTCTGCACTTAATGAGAGTACAGAATCTGTGTGGTAGTATGTATTGGGGGTCATGTGGGACTGGAAGCCCTAATGTCATTGGCTGACAGATCCCGGGTCCTGGTTGGCCGTTGACCTCATGCTCCGCCCTGAAGGCGAAGTATAAGAAGCCGGTGCCTTCCCCCGCAGGCCAGTTTACTATCGGGCTGCTGGGGAGCAGACACGCTTAATAAAGCCTCATCGACTTCACTCTATTCGTCTCACGGAGTCTTTGTGCGCCACAATTTATTAAGCGTGTCTGTTCCCCAGCAGCCCGATAGTAAACTGGCCTGCGGGGGAAGGCACCGGCTTCTTATACTTCGCCTTCAGGGCGGAGCATGAGGTCAACGGCCAACCAGGACCCGGGATCTGTCAGCCAATGACATTAGGGCTTCCAGTCCCACATGACCCCCAATACATACTACCACAATCTGTACCAGATGTTTTCACCGCAGTGTGTCGACAGTGACATGCCAGACTAGAGGACTACAACTGCCAAGATTATGGAACCTGTTATGACAGAATTATCCACACAACCAGAGACAGTTCCTGAGTTGGTTTCACCAGATGTAGCACTGACCAGTGTACAAGAAGACACTCCTAGTATTCCTAAGAGCCAAGTTCCTACAAAACAAGACAAATGTCAACCCAAGAAACTGTCTTACTAATGTACATATGGTCCATAACATAACAATATTAGTTATAGCATAATATGTTTGATCTGTGATAGAGTGTTTGATTAAGAAAAAATGCTGGGGACACTAAAGGAGTAAAGAGGGAGGGGTGTTATGTATCAGAGTAACACCATGTCACATGTTTCTCAATGACACAATCTGAGCGTTTTGCGGGTTTTTATGGAGTTCACCATTGTACCCAGTTTGAACTGCATCTTGTGCATAAACCCCTCGCACTAGGTTATACAAACCCGGCATATGCCACCTCTGATTGTTTCCCTTTGCGGCTACAACAAAGAACAAAACCATAATCATTATGAGTTATTAATAAAGGCTTGCTGTCAATATACTCAAGATTATGAAACCTACTTCATGGTGTCTGAAGGAAGATTATTCAGTTATGTTACACTGCTTAAAGCTGTGAAATAAAATAGCCAGAAAGGACGTTAGTCCTTTGTGATTGGAGTCCAGAGGTCAGGGTGATGAAACCTCCAGGAAGAAAGCTAACAGAGTTGACAGGCCAAGTGAAGATGCATCTACCATAATCCACCTGTACAGAAATACAACCATTGACGTCACCCTTATACAGACAATGACACTCTCCCACATAGATGTCTACAGACACCTTTCTGCATAATTACAGATACAGTAGCATAGAGATAATAAGGTGAGAAACTGTATCATGCTTTTTCCAAGATATAATATTTGAATATAATAGTGCGAGCTCAAATGAAATGTTAACAATTAAGGCACTAAGTACTCTAATTTGTATGTAATCTTTATCTAATTTGTGTGGGGGTGTAGGACAATGATGCCTCCTTTGTAACGACTGTACAGCAAATTTTAAAATAATGCGCAGAAATTTCAAGCCACATTGTTTCGCAATGAATGCCAGTGATCCTCTTCCTGTCTCCATGGTGACAATGTAGCCTGCGAGGGACCTATTGATCAAATGGGGAGAAAGGTGCCCTCGGTTTCCATGCAGCGACTGATGGAATTAACCTATGTATAATTGAGAATCCAGCTTCAATGTCACCCTCCTTCATCATCCTTCAGCCATGAAATGGTGTTTTAGTACTCCAGGTTTGAGAAGTCCATAGCTTGAGTCAGTGTCCCTGACCATGGGAAAATGCAGCTTGTTTCTGTGAGATAATAATTACTTTGTTCAAATTACTAATTAAATTGTGGGCAAAGAACTGCTGGAACAAACCAAATTTATGTACTGTTGAAGAACTACTTTAATAAGCCTGATGATTTATGTACTGTTGAGAGTGTGTCCAATGCACAGTATTAAACTGAACTGCTTGCTACAAAGCTGTGAACTTCTTTTACACATGCATTCAGGTTTACACGTTGTACATGCCAATACGAGGCCTGTCCACACACTACTCCTGTTGCATATTTACCATACTTCTGACGTCACGTACTTCCTATACTTGAACAGTGGTGACAGAAACTTGAGGAGAAGGTTCCAGGGGAACATTAGGGATTCAAGGAACAGGCCCAGACTTGGAAAGTAGAGGAGAAAAGAACACTGGGAATTCTGAGAGGGGGCTGTAAAGGAACACTGAGGATTAAGGGAAAAGTCTGTGGAAGGATAGTGAATAGTCATGGAGGAGGTGATAAAGGAACATGGGGATTGAGGGAGGATCCCAGCAACAGAAGACACTCAGCCAGGATGTTGCAAGGAAGAACAATGACTTGCCTTATACAGCACTCTTAATGTGGTAAAAATGCCCCAGGGCGCTTCACAGGAGTGTCATCAAACATTTGATCCATAACCACATTAAGAACAAAATTAGGGCAAGTGTTCAAAAGTTAGGTTAAAGATTTAAGTTTTAAGGAGAAATGTAAAGGATAAAAGACAGAGATAGTGTGGAGGTGACATTTCTTTTCAGGGGAATTCCAGAGATTGTATGAGTTAAGATATGAGCAGCAGGGCTTTGGCTAAGCTAAGTTTGCAGATGATGGAAGTTGGAAGTCTTTTCAAGAGAGCTTTGGAACAGCCGAGACTAGAGGATCACAGAGGAATGGATGGAGTTTCATTAGTAGATGAACTGAGACGGGGCAGAGAAGAACAATGTTACAGAGGTGGAAGTTGTTATGTTCTAATGCATGGGCAATGATTGAGCACCAAAGAACATCTAGTTTTAGACTGGTCAAATTTATCATTGTATAACAAAAAGTGGGTTAAAAACTAATACTAACAACTGGAACAATCGCAAAGCACAACTAACCACGATGACTTATTCTAGACTCCCCTAGGTTGCACTGTCACATGGAATAACTTGCCTGCCACCTAGTGGTCGGAGGTCAAACATATTTGTATGTACCATTGCTTTTGCATATCACTACAGAGGTGGGTGGTCTTGGTGATGGTCAGAAGATCAGCTTTGAATCAAAGAAGGCTCCAAGGCTCTGAACAGTTTGATTCAACTTCAGAAACAGAACAGACACTCCAAAGGGACGTTGATGATTTGGGCTGGAGTGTCGGGTTGGATCTAAAAGGACAATACATAGCCCAACCTAGTCATAGCTGTCAGCTATGTGATATAAAAGCAAATGGGACTGCGGATGCTGGAATCCAAAACTAAAAGCAGAAAATGCTGGACAATCTCAGCAGGTCTGACAGCAGCTGCGGAGAGCGAACAGAGCTGATGTTTCGAGTCTGGATGACTCTTTGTCAAAGCTGCATATTGGTGGAGCACATTGGAACAATTTGATCATATTAAAGTAAGGTGCCGGGAGGCAACCAATTTCACTAAGAGTCCTACAGCAAGTAATGCTTATTTAAATATTGTAATTAGTGTTTTAAATTATTCCAGCACATGCTCAGGGTGCCTGTGGAGGAGTTTGATCTAGTATGACAGATGGTGCACTTCCCACGTCAGATTTTCACGTCAGGTATAAACTACCCAGAGCAGAATCAAATTTCTGGGCCAGAAACCTGGGGCAGAAACAGCAGGGAACTGGCAAATAAAGCTTTCGGGGATAAATGTCCAAAGGACCATATATTCAGGCCAAAAGCTGCAATACAACAAGGAAGACTTGAGAACGAGGTTACAGGGGATGTCCAGAGGTGTAGAGGGGAAAATTAGGTAGAATTCCAACTCTGATGACAATTCAAAATACAGCCACCGTTTCCTGAGAGTACCTGTGTGGCCCGCTACACAACCCGTGGTAGTTCTGTATCAAGGCAGCTACACAGGGAATAATAAATTCAATGGCTGCTACTGAAACATAGAAATTTCTTATGCAGTGTACATGGAGAAAAATGATTAGGCGCAATGATTTTGAAAGTTCTTTTAAAAAACAGCAACAACATTCTAACCAAAACAGGGACCCGGGTTCAATTCTGGCCTTGGGTGGCTGTGTGGAGTTTGCACTTTCTCCCTGTGTCTGCGTGGGTTTCCTCCGGGTGCTCCGGTCACCTCCCACAGTACAAAGATGAGTAGGTTAGGTGGATTGGCTATGCTAAATTGCCCTTAGTGCCCAGGGATGTGCAGGTTAGGTGGGGTTCTGGGGATAGGGTGGGGAAGCAGGCCTAGGTAGGGTGCTCTTTCAGAGGGTCTGTGCAGCCTCGATGGGTAGAATGGCCTCCTTCTGTACAGTAGAAATTCCATGGTTCTAAATAAATTTCACTCCGTAGAAATTATTTCGATTTTTTTTTTGAATACAGAAAATGTAACATGGAGTTTAAACCGGCTGGAAGCTGATTATCTGTCATGGTGTAGAGACACACATTTCAACACTAGCAATTCCTATTTTGATGTTGTTAAACACACAATGCAGAACGCAAGAGATGCATTTGATTACATTCTGAATGCTATAACAGCTGAGTTAGGAAGGGAGAGCAGGTGAGACCGATCAAACACCGGCTTTTGCAATTAACTGATGCAAAGCCAAAAGTTTGATGTTTTCATTTCCTGGTGGATATGCAGCATTATTCCCACAGCAACTTCATGAATATGTAGCTCCAGGTGGCTGTCGAAGCCGATGAAAGCTTAGTGTGGAATAGCTAACCTAAATGGGTGATGTACAGCTCATCACAATAACTCACTTCCGACCACAAATCTTATTAGCGAATTGAAGGCATGTCTGAAAACAGACGCCTGAAAGGCTGTCGGCAACATATGTTCTTTGTTGAAATGTATAAAGGATAAAACACTAACAGTATAACAAAAATCTTATTTGCAGAGTCTTCGATTGGCACTTTTTAATTCAGTTGATGCAAATCGTTGAATCAGGACCAAGCTGTTACATTTTTAAATTTTAATAAGCGATTCTGTGAAATCAGAGATGTTTTTGTGTGAATTGACAATAAGTCCATGTGCAGTGACATTTCGTTGTTTTCCAGTTGCACACATTGCCTCTGTGTTTCCCAAGTGGGTATTTGTAAAGAACATTTAAAGGAGACCCAGCTCCAATGACCCAACAACAAAGGGCAGCACGATGACACAGTGGTTAGCACTGCTGCCTCACAACGCCAAGGACCAGGGCTCACTTGCAGCCTCGGGTGACAGTCTGTAGAGTTTGCACTTTCTCCTCATGTCTGGGTGGGTCTCCTCCGGGTGCTCCGGTTTCCCTCACAGTCCAAACATGTGCAGGTTGGGTGGATTGGCCATGCTAAATTGCTCTTAGTGGGGTTACGGGGATAGAGCGGGGGAGTGGGCCTAAGTTGAATGCCCTTTTGAAGGGTCAGTGCAGAGTCGATGGGCCAAATGGTCCCCTCTGTACTGTAGGGATTCTACGATCTATGATTCACAAAAAGGGTAGGAACAAATTTAATTTACATCACTTTTAAACAAAACCACATTTCTCAGAAATCAGTTTGCTTTTAAGACCAAAGTACTTCAGTTAGTACAGATGAGTACAGAAACATTTGGGAGGGATTTTCCGGCTGTTCCTGCTGGCGGGATCTTCCGGCCCCGCCGATGGCAAACCCCTTCTGTGGCTTTCCCAGCGACGGGGGGGGTGGACTCGATGGGAAATCCAATTGATCACTGCTGCGTTCTGTGATATAACCATTGTAATGACGTACACAGAACATATAGTTATTTAACTAGAAAGATGATTTATTAACAAACACGTGGAAAGATAACTAATGAACTATAATGCAGACAATGGCTACTAATGAATTCAGTGAATTCTCCTGGAGCTACTCTAAGTGTGACTATCCTCTTGTACATCTTACTACCAACTGGCAGGTGTCTTGAGTTGCGTGATAGATATCTATCGCCACCAGCTGATTGGAGGTCGCATTGCTAACTATATACAGAACCGTGCACAGGCACATCACCACAACCGCAGCAAGAGCAGAAGATCCCGCTGCCAACCTACGGCGGACCACCTCCCGCTGCCAAGAAATACGCCGCCAGGGGGGGAGGGGGGGAAATGTAAATTCCCATCCCCAATAAATGACTATTCGTTCTCAACACAGATGCTGACTGCCCTGTTGTGCATTTCCAGTTTTATCTGCAATTAGTCTAATTACTTAGCCCTAACTATTGTACAAGGACAGATACAGAGTGGGGATGTGGGGATGATTTATTTTGAACATTGTGTGTACTGAAATTGTAAACCAGAGCCTCATGAATGATTTCTGATTTTGTTACATTTGCACAAGGAGAAGAATTTCCTTCCAGTGATTGTTGGCGTCATTGCCAGCTGGCTTGAAACATTTTAAATATTAACTCAGAATATTTTGAGAACATACCAAAAGATATTTCTGGCTCTGAAGGAATACTGCGCCCCTAACAGAACTGGGTACGCTGTGATCTGTGGCTCATTATTTCACCCCTGAATGTTTATCTATCATCTACAAGACTCAAGGCAGGAGGGTGTAGAAAACTCACCGTCTGTTTACATTGTTGCTAAGTCAACAACATTCAAGAAGCTCAACATCATCCATTGTAGAACACCATACTAGATTGGCACCCAGTCACCTCGCTCAATATCTACTCTCTCCACCATCAGTGTCCACCAAAGTAAGGTAACCATAATCCCAGATGACTATAGGCTGCTTTCCCCTTTGACGGAGAGAGCTGACTGGTGGTGATTTAAAAAAAAAAATTTTGAGTACCCAATTCATTTTTTCTAATTGTGGGGCAATTTAGCGTGGCCAATCCACCTACCCTGCACAACTTTGGATTGTGGGGGTGAAACCCACGCAAACACGGGGAGAATATGCAATCTCCACACGGACAGTGGCCCAGAGTCTCGGCGCTGTGAGGCAGCAGTGCTAACCACTGCGCCACTGTGCTTGCCTGACTGGTGGTGATTTAACCTGAGGATCACCACACCTCAGACAACGGGGCAAGGTTGAGAAGACGGGGCCTTCATAAATAACCTCAGCCGGTACAGGAATTGAACCCGTGCTGTTGGCCCTGCTCTGCATCACCAACCAGCTATCCAACCAACTGAGCTGAACCGTCCTCAGGGTACAACATACATAGTCTAAAGCAGTGATTTTCAAAGTGGGGGGTCGTGGCCTGCGGATGGGTCGCAGGATGGTGTAGAATGGGTCACCAAAAGGTCACTAAAAATGATCCCCAAAGATCGCCTGACTATTTTCTCGCTATGTAATTTCTCACTGCAGTACAGTGTATGACCACATAAGGCTTATGTAGAAGCCGGTGCCATGGGCTTTACTGCCTCTCTGGGTCACAGTGTAGTTGGGCAGTTTGCAGTCAGAGACCTGTAAAATTCTCTTTGGGTGGCATTTCCCGCTACGGTTTTCAGCGTCGGGATCTGTATTATTTCCAAATTCAGTGTGACACTAACAAATCCCATGCGTCCTTTATCATTTTCTCAGTTAACCCGGACATCGAGCCCCCTCCACCCCTACAAGCTGCTATGTCCATTCCTTCCAGTTCCAAATTGTCTCTCCACACCGGGGCACTTGTCCTTCAAGAATGCTTCTATTTTCTCATCACCTCCCCCGCCGCTATCCAACCCCTCTTCCCAGGTACCCGTCCCCAAGCTTTGTGGCTACATAGAATCCACCAGCTGAATTGGTTCCTGTATTGCAAGGACCTTTGCATCTACCTTTATCGCGCCAAGGATAGCATTAGCTGGCACCTAGCTATACTCATGTATACTGGAGCTGGTAAAATGTTGCAGGTGTATGGAATGGAATGTGTCTGCATGTTTTGCATATTGGTCAGCTGAGTTGTGGCAGCATTGTTTTTTTTAGCACGCTTTCAGTCTGTTACGTATTTACCTGGGAAGCAGCGACATTCTGCCTAACTGTTTTTAGTTCAGCAGTTAATAATAACAATTGCTTCGGCCCGGGGAAATATTCAGGGAGTCCGGTAATAATAGCTTCATTGAGAATTTGGAGGCAGTTTTGCCAACACTTCGGGTTGAGGGCAGGGTCAAGGGAAATGCCGATTCGGGGGAACCACAGATTTGAGTCAGGGAAGTGGGATGGAATTTTTTGGAAATGGGAGGAGAAGGGGATTGAGACACTAAAAGATTTGTTTCTTGGGGGTCGGTTTACAGGGCTGAAGGAGCTGGAAGCGAAGTATGGGCTGGAGCAGGGGGAAATGTTTAGGTACATGCAGGTTCGAGATTTTGCCAGAAAGGAGATACAGAGCTTCCCGGTGGAGACGGCCTCCACATTGCTGGAGGAGGTGCTGACGACAGGGGGACTGGAGAAGGAGGTCGTGTCGGTGGTTTACGGAGCTATTTTGGAAGAGGAGAAGGCACCACTGGAAGAGATCAAAGCGAAGTGGGAGGAAGAGTTGGGAGAGGATATGGAGGAGAGGTTCTGGTGTGAAGTGCTCCGGAGAGTGAACGCCTCCACCTCGTGCGTGAGGTTGGGGCTGATACAGCTGAAAGTGGTATTCAGAGTGAGGGCGAGGATGAGCCGATTCTTTGAAGGAGTAGAAGATGTGTGTGAATGTTGCGGGGGTGGGGGGGTGGGGGGGGCGCTAATCACGTTCATCTGTTTTGGTCCTGTCCAAAGCTGGAGGATTACTGGAAGGAGGTTTTTAGGGTAATTTCCACAGGGATCAGTGCTGGGACCTTTGCTGTTTGTAGTATATATAAATGATTTGGAGGAAAATGTAACTGGTCTGATTAGTAAGTTTGCAGACGACACAAAGGTTGGTGGAATTGCGGATAGCGATGAGGACTGTCTGAGGATACAGCAGGATTTAGGTTGTCTGGAGACTTGGGCGGAGAGATGGCAGATGGAGTTTAATCCGGACAAATGTGAGGTAATGCATTTTGGAAGGGCTAATGCAGGTAGGGAATATACAGTGAATGGTAGAACCCTCAAGAGTATTGAAAGTCAAAGAGATCTAGGAGTACAGGTCCACAGGTCATTGAAAGGGGCAACACAGGTGGAGAAGGTAGTCAAGAAGGCATACGGCATGCTTGCCTTCATTGGACGGGGCATTGAGTATAAGAATTGGCAAGTCATGTTGCAGCTGTATAGAACCTTAGTTAGGCCACACTTGGAGTATAGTGTTCAATTCTGGTCGCCACACTACCAGAAGGATGTGGAGGCTTTAGAGAGGGTGCAGAAGAGATTTACCAGAATGTTGCCTGGTATGGAGGGCATAAGCTATGAGGAGCGATTGAATAAACTCGGTTTGTTCTCTCTGGAACGAAGGAGGTTGAGGGGCGACCTGATAGAGGTCTACAAAATTATGAGGGGCATAGACAGAGTGGATAGTCAGAGGCTTTTCCCCAGGGTAGAGGGGTCAATTACTAGGGGGCATAGGTTTAAGGTGAGAGGGGCAAGGTTTAGAGTAGATGTACGAGGCAAGTTTTTTACGCAGAGGGTAGTGGGTGCCTGGAACTCGCTACCGGAGGAGGTAGTGGAAGCAGGGACGATAGGGACATTTAAGGGGCATCTTGACAAATATATGAATAGGATGGGAATAGAAGGATACGGACCCAGGAAGTGTAGAAGATTGTAGTTTAGTCGGGCAGTATGGTCGGCGCGGGCTTGGAGGGCCGAAGGGCCTGTTCCTGTGCTGTACATTTCTTTGTTCTTTGTTCTTTGTTCTTTGGTGCATGTGAAACTGGACCCAGGCCCCCGGGAGGCCATATTCGGGATGTCGGACCAGCCAGGGTTGGAAACGGGTGCAGAGGCAGATTTTGTGGCCTTCGCCTCGTTGATCGCCTGAAGGCGGATCCTGATAGGTTGGAGAGCAACCTCTCCACGCTGTGCCCTGGCGTGGCGGGGGGACCTTTTGGAATTCTTTACTTGAGAAGGTTAAGTTTGAACTGAGGGGAAGGATGGAGGGGTTCTACAATTCATGGGCATTATTCATTATGCACTTTCACGAACTGGATAACATTGAACATTAGTTGGGGCGTGTGGGTGGGAGGGAGTGTTGGGAGGAGGGGGGCTGTGTGTGTTAATGGTGACTGTGGGTGATTCCTGATTCCTTTCTGTCATTTGTTCATGTGAACATGTGGGCTAATGTTTGGGGTTTGGTGGGAGGATGGGATCGTTGTTATTGATATGGGGATTGACAAATTTGTTGCTGATTATTGTTTATTGTTGGTGGATGTAAATTTGGGAGAAAATGTGAAATAGGAGGAAAATAAAAATATTTTTTAAAAAAATAATAATAACTGCTTATTGCCACAAGAGGCTTCAATGAAATTACTGTGGAAAACTCCGAGTGGCCACATTCCGGCGCCTATTCGGGGAGGCTGGAACAGGAATTGAACCCACTCTGCTGCCTTTTTCTGCATTGCAAGCCAGCTGTTTAGCCCACTAGGGCTACTGTTTCTGCAGTGGGAGTTGTGAGTTTAATTTCCGATCCAAAGTCATGTTAGATTTTGAACGAGTGAACATGTCATTGTTAAAACTGTAATATTGAGCCTGTTAACCTTTCCAGCCCTTGCACGCAATTCTCCCTCCAAATGCTAACAATGTGTATGAAGGTATAAAATAATCAAATAATCCTGAGTTACACCCTTTAGCAAGGTGTCAGGATAGAATGTCCTTTAAGGTGAAACAGCAGTTCAATTTACAATTTTTACATTTAACAATACAGAAGTGCCAACAATGAGTGTGACATTTTTAAAAGTAACTATGGCGAATCTATTGTGAATGTGGGTAGGTCGCGAGAGTCGGCCATTTTGCAAAAGTGGGTCACGGGATGAAAAGTTTGAAAAACACTGATCTAAAGAATGTCCTGGACAAATGGGCCAAGCCTCTTTCTGCAGCACCTCCCTCTCCTGCGACCTCTACCACTGAAATGGACCAGAGCAGCAATCTGTTTTTGAACACCAACATCTCTGAGTCTCACATTATCCCAACCTGAACATTTATCACCATTCCTTCATTATCCTGGAGCTTCCCCCTCACACTATTGTGGGATAACCATCAAAGATTCAAGGAGAAAGCCCACCATCACCACCACCACCTTCTCAGGGCAACTGATAATGGGCAATTAATGCAGCATTGCCAGCAATACCCACATTGTAAAATACATTTAAGAAAAGGAAAGAGTGTAATATTGCAAATTTGAAATTTTACATTGTGGTTATATGAAGCAATATTTGTGAAAGCTTCATCGGCACTTGTTTCATTTGACTGCGAGCAAGTATAGTTTGTTACATGCCTGATGCATTGAGGCTGATGCGTTTAAAACAACCAATACCTGCAACTTGAATGGTGTGTGGAGGAGGGCACAGTGAAAGGAAACCTTTCATTTATTGCAGAAAGAATTGAGTCCAAAAAGCAGACTTTGCTGGGGTTGCTTGCATGCTCCAGGGGTGGGGTAGGGGGAGTGGGGAGGGGGTTTCTCTTTGAAAGGCAGTCAGTACCTGATCAAGGGACCTGACATCAGGAAAGGGGGAGCCCACTTAGAGTTGGTTAACTAACAGGAAGCAGAGAGAAGAGATAAATGGGTAATTTTCAAGTTGGCGAACTATAACTAGCCGAGTGCCTCAGGAATCAGTGATGGGGTCTCAACTATCCACAATCTATGGGTCAGACTCTCTGGCCTCCCCGCCGTATGTTTCTCAGCGGCAGGAGGCGGCACATCGTTGGCCGGGAGACAGCGGGACCTTCTGGTTCCACCGCTGTCAATGGGATTTCCCATTGATTCCACCCCACACCGTGGGGAAATCCAGCATGCGGGTGCCCCATCATAGAAACATAGAATCCCCCACAGTGCTGAAGGAAGCCATTTGGCCCATCAAGTCCGCACTGACCCACCGAAAGAGCACCCCACCCATGCACAGGGGCAAGGAGGTGAATGGAGAAGATGAACAATGGAAGACAGAGGAAAGGCCTCTGAGGGGAGGGAAGCTGGACCCTGACAAGGCAGCATGCAAAGATCACAAACAAGGGGGTCAAAGGGATATCACATCGTACTGGAAGGAAGATGGATGAAGACTCAAAATGCGGTGGGTAAGGGGCCAAATTGGGCATCGACGCCTCGCAGGTGATGAACTCGGGGGGGAGGGTGGTTGAATCGAGGAACAGACTTCTTCCCGAGGCTGCTAGCCTCTTGCCTCTGGCTTGCTGACACCCTGCACAGTCTGGTGAAGACAGATAGGCAGGACTGTTACTTAAATGTGGCGCCTGGACTTTTGAACCCGCCAGGTAACTCAGACACTTGTACAGAATTTAAAAGGTTCTAAGCGAAGAATCTGACCATTCTGGCCAGGGGAAAAGGCACCGCCTGAGATGTCCACCACCGCACTTAGTCTCAAAATGCAAAAATTCCACCCCAAGAGTCGGCAAAGGGATTTAGCGAGGTTGACTGAGTGGGAAAAATGTTGGCAGATGGAGTATAATGTGGGAAAATGTGAACATGTCCACTTTGATAGGGAGAGTAGAAAGGCAGTATATTATTTAAATGGAGAGAAACTGCAAAGTGCTGCGATATAAGGGTCTGGGTGACATGAATCACAAAAACGTTAATATGCAGGTACAGCAGGTCTTGAGGAAGACAAATTGAATGTTGTTGTTTGTTGCAAGGGGAGTGGAACATGTAGGGAAAGGTAGGAAAGATTTTCTACAGCTGTGCAGAATGTTGGGGGACTCCAAATTCAGACTTGAATCCAGGGAAATGCTGCCCCTCCCCAGTCAAGTGCCTAATTCAGCAAGTCTTCCTGAAAACAGGCATTGCAAGGCTCTCATTGGCACTTCAGCTGACAGGCAAGTCCTTCATTAATGGAGACAACTTAATGTTTGCCTCCATTAAATACTGCCCTCAGAAGAAAATGTAATGCTTTCATTTTTCAAATAGCCTGCTCACGTCCTATAGGAGGGGAGCAACTGTTGTATTTGATGATGTGAAGCACTATTCAGTGCCAATCAATAAACATGTATGATCTGTGATTAAAGTACAAAATTGATATATATTATATTTCATATTTGTGGCAGTAACGCTACTAAAAACCTTGGTTTAAAATATATGCAGACAGCATATATGCAGACAATGCTGATTAGTAAGTTTGCGGACGACACAAAGGTTGGTGGAATTGCGGATAGCGATGAGGACTGTCAGAGGATTTAGATCGTTTGGAGACTTGGGCGGAGAGATGGCAGATGGAGTTAAATCCAGACAAATGTGAGGTAATGCATTTTGGAAGGTCTAATACAGGTAGGGAATATACAGGAAGGGAATGGTAGAACCCTCAAGAGTATTGAAAGTCAGAGAGATCTCGGTATACAGGTCCACAGATCACTGAAAGGGGTAACACAGATGGAGAAGGTAGTCAAAAAGGAATACGGCATGCTTGCCTTCAATGGCCGGGGCATTGAGTATAAAAATTGGCAAGTCATGTTGCAGCAGTATAGAAGCTTAGTTAGGCCACGCTTGGAGTATAGTGTTCAATTCTGGTCACCACACTACCAGAAGGGTGTGTAGGCTTTGGTGAGGGTGCAGAAGAGATTTACCAGGATGTTGCCTGGTATGAAGGGCATTAGCTATGAGGAGAGGTTGAATAAATTTAGTTTGTTCTCACTGGAACGACGGAGGTTGAGGGGCGACCTGATAGAGGTCTACAAACTTATGAGGGGCATAGACAGAGTAGATAGTCAGAGACTTTTTCCCAAGGTAGAGGGGTCAATTACTAGGGGGTTTAATTACTAGGTTTAAGGTGGGAGGGGCAAGGTTTAGAGGAGATGTACGAGGCAGGTTTTTTACACAGAGGATAGTGGGTGCCTGGAACTCGCTGCTGGAAGAGGTGTTGGAAGCAGGGATGATCGTGACGTTTAAGTGGCATCTTGACAAATACATGAATAGGATGGGAATAGAGGGATACGGACCCCGGAAGTGTGGAAGATTTTAGTTTAGATGGGCAGCATGGTCGGAGCAGGCTTGGAGGGCCTGAAGGGCCTGTTCCTGTGTTGTACATTTCTTTGTTCTTTATTCTTTGTTATGCCTGCTAAGTCTGTAATTAAGGTGTCGTAAAGATGAGATAATTATTCATTCCAACCAGTTACTTGATTACAGATAAAGGGCTAATGGAACACTGTTTATATTTTGGATGGATTCCTGGATCCATAGTCCTAGCTAAGCAGGTCATGAAACATAGTGGGAGGTAGATGATGTACTTAATGGGAGTAGCCAGGTCTGTCTGTAGTTTTGCTAATGTTATAGGATAGTTGACCAGCAGTTTGCCAGTGGATTTGAGTCCGAGAAGACAGAAGTGTTCTGGATCTCCTCTTGAAAGGATCTCTCTCTAAAAGTACCTGCAGAGATGGGCAAGTGACCTGTTTTGTTAACTGTATTCATAAGTGGCATTTGAACTCTGTTGGGTTGCTTACCTGGAATTAACAGCAGGTGTGGATAGTAAATTCAAGTTTTTCCTTTTATTTAAGAACTATTTAACTGATAATTATAAAGCGATTTCTTTGATATTAATGTGGTTAATTCTGCAATTAAATTAAGGTTTGTTTTAACATAAAGTGCAAAGGTCAGGCTCATCACTCCTGGGATGAAATATCCTTTCTTCACGGTTTTACAAATAGAAACATTGTTTGGGCTTCGCATCCTACTGGGGTCCAGTATCCTAGCACATCTAATTTGCCTGACTGTTGTTCGTGTTTTTCAATCAGCAATGTCGTAGTAATAGCGAAAATTCACATGTGACAAAATACTACTGCTGTTGCAGCGACCAACATAATCCCTTTTTGAAAGATCAACAACTTACTCTTGTAAAACAGTTTCAACCGAGAATAACATCCCAAAGTGGACATGAGCATTATCAAAGCAAGGTTTTACACCGAGTCACATAAGAAGATATTAGGACAGGTGACCAAAAGTTTGGTCAGAGAGGTAGAGTTTTGATGAGCGTAGTAAAGACAGAGAGAGTAGGGAACCTGAGGTTTCGGGAGGAATTCCAAAGGTTTAGGGCCTAAACAACTGAGGGCACAGCCAGCAATGGGAAAGCGATGGAAATCGAGGATGTGCAATAGGTCAGAATCGGAACCACTAAACACTGAGCCAAGACAGCAATTAACAACAATAAATGCTTTGTCGGGGTCTTCCTGGTGCCTTATATTTGTGGGTATGTTTACAGCCCTGTATGACGCAGCAGTCCTCATAGAGACTGAAATCCAATTTGTCCACAAATGTTCCTTCTTTTCCATCTCTTTCCTCTCAGTCCAGGTTGTAAAATCATTCCAGATGGTTAGAATAACACTTGCCACCAAAATGCAAATGCTGAATATTCAAATCCATGGCTGCTCAACATGCTGCAGCAGGAAGTTTCAATAGGGGTTTAGTTGAAGGAAATAGAGCCTTAGGATACAAAACTGGTCAAAATAGCACAAAATGGGTGATAACAAATCAGTCTGCTCGATACCTTGGCCAACTTTCTGTCTCCTTGTGTAGTGTATAGAGCAAGCTGTCAATTCGTTACCACTTGTAATGTGCTGCTACTCTGCACAGACAGTGACCCAAGAAGGGAATCAAACCTGGGAAGGAATTGTGCTAACCACTATGCTACCACGCTGCCCTTGTGAACTAGATGGGTTTTTTTAATGACAATCGATTCATGGTCATCAATTGACATTTAATTCCAGATTTTTATTGAATTCAAATTTAGTGGGATGTAGTGGGATTTGAACCTGGGATTCCAGAGCATTACCCTGGGCATCGGGATCATTAGTTCAGTGACAATACCACTACGCCACAGCCTGAATTAATCATCAGTAACCTAAGCTGACAAGTTATTTAAATTTACAAGCAGAAATGACAGCCCGCTCCATTGTGTGATTGCAATGCTGACTATATCCAGGTGGAATATATCCTAGTCAGAACATGGAATATTTATGCTCTTTCTGGAACTGCACAAATGCCACGTAAACCTGCGTCATCTTCATGAAAGTTTATGTAGTGTCAGTTTTCCTTCCATACATCACACTGTCCCCTAAGAGGAGAAAACAGACTGATAGAGGATGAGAAATAAGAATGCAGAGGCCGTTTGGGTGAGGCCAGCGAGGGTTAGCAAGTTCAATCTACAGGACTCCCGTTCAGCGAGAGTTTTGTTTAGTCTTGTGTAATTCCATGTGAAGCCCAGGGACCACCATTAAGAGCTGGTGAATCAGTTTAATCCTTAAACACACGGTGTTCCCAAGCACCAGAACAACCATAGCAACAAATTCAGTTCACGTTACCCTGGATGTGGCACCATCAAAGTGTGAGGAAATGGGACAGTGCAAATCAATGTACTTTTTGGTGATCTGGGAACAGAATGGGATGAGGAATTATTGTGTATTCGCCAGTTTGATGTATACTTTATTATCCGATTTCCCTCTGAACAGTGCAGAGATCACACTAGTTCAAAATCTACAACAGGTTTATTTACAGTACATTAAAATAACTCAACAAAAGGGTGGCACGGTGGCCCAGTGGTTAACTCTGAAAGGGAAAGCCATACAGTTCAAGGACAATTACGGATGAGCAGTGGTTAACACTGCTGCCTACGGCGCTGAGGAACCGGGTTCGATCCCAGCCCTGGATTACTGGCTGTGTGGAGTTGGCACATTCTCCCTGTTTCTGCGTGGGCCTCACCCCCACAACCCAAAGATGTGCAGGTTAGGTGGATTGGCCAGTCTAAATTGCCCCTTAATTGAAAAAAAATAATTGGGTGCTCTAAATTTTTTTTTAAAATCTCAACGATTACAGGATTTCTACAGACATGTTCAGAATTCACGGGCGGGATTCTCCGTTGGCTGACAATGAATTCGGGAACGTAGAGCGGGATTCTCTGCAATTGGCGCGATGTCCGCCGACCGGCGCCAAAAACGGCGCGAATCAGTCCGGCATCGTGCCGCCCCAAAGGTGCGGAATCCTCCGCATCCTGAGGGGCCGAGCCCTACCCTTGAGGGGCTAGGCCCGCGCCGGACTGATTTCCGCCCCACCAGCTGGTGGGAAAGGCCTTTGGTGCCCCGCCAGCTGGCGCAAAACTGACTTTGCCATGCGGCGCATGCGCGGGAGAGTCAGCGGCCGCTCACGGCATCCCCGCGCATGCGCAGTGGAGGGGGTCTCTTCCGCCTCCGCCATAGTGGAGACCATGGCGAAGGCGGAAGGAAAAGAGTCCCCCACGGCACAGGCCCGCCCGCAGATCGGTTTCCAGCCCACCGTGGGGGCACCCCCCGGGGCCAGATCGCCCCAGGACCCCGGAGCCCGCCCGCGCCGCCTTGTCCCGCCGGTAAGAGAGGTGGTTTGATTCTCGCCGGCGGGACAGGCATTCCAGCAGCGGCACTTCGGCCCATCGCGGGACGGAGAATCGCCGGGGGGGGGGGGCCCGCCAACCGGCGGGGCGCGATTCCCACCCCCGCCAAATATCCGGTGCCGGAGAATTCGGCAACCGGCGGGGGGTCGGAGAATCCCGCCCGTGATTGGGACGGCGAATATGTTCCAATGCCAAAATCGCGGTGCATGCTGATTGGAAGCCAAATCGCAATTCTCCATCACCTTGACAGCGGCATAAATGTGGTCCGAACGCACATACAGTAGACACCGTTTGCGTATCATTGGCGGACCTGACCCGGTATTCTGCCTCTGATGGGCCGAGTTCCCAACGGCGCGATTCATTTGTGCTTTTACAAATCGGGAAACTGACGCTGTGGCTGCCAGGGGAGGGAGAGAGGGTGTGGAAAGTGTCCAACATCGCCATAGTTTGCTGACAGTTGTGCCGCTGGCCAGGAGGTGGGCTGTGGGGTCGGGTGGATCGGCACCATTGCCGCAGCCGGAAAGGCAGCTATGCAGCTGTGCACGCCACTCACTGCCCACTGTGAACTTAGGACCACGGATCATATGGGTGCCCCACCAGGCCATCCCCCTAGGTGTCCCCTGGCCCCAGCTGACCTATCAGCCGTATGTCAGGTAAGCAGGCCGTACATCCCACTGATTAGCTGATCAAATCAAACAGCATATTCCTTCAGTTGTTTGAGTACAGACCATGCTCAACCAGCCCACATTTACAAAAGTCAAAACCGTATGTCGACGGTTAAGTGAGATCCCACAACTGGGGCGTCATTCTCCGCCGGCGGGAGTCTCCGTTTTGCCGGCGCCCGGGGGTTTCCCGACGACGTGGGGCTGCCCCACAATGGGAAACCCCATTGACCGGCCGGTGTTACGGAGACTCCCGCCGGCCGGTCGGAGCAGAAATGTGGAGGGGCGGGTAGGAGAATTTCGCCCCTGGGTAGCATTTGAATAAACAATCTTGGGTGTGTTAATAGCTACACTAACAACCAATTAAAGATGATCAGTCGATCTCGGAACCTGGCTTACAAGTGCATGCGAGGAGCAACATATGTTCATAGGCAGTGGCCCATTCTCTGCAAACAAAAGGAATATATTCAAGCCTTGTAGCTTTTTTTGAATTACCAGGGAGCTTGGGGAATCTATAGTTCTCTGTTGCTTCTCCAGGGCAAAGACTCAACCTGTCAGAATCAATTTTCTAGTCATTCAGCGCCCTTTACCCCTGTAGTATAAATTGTTGTGTTTGTTTGAAAGTTAGCATTCTTGTTTGTTGTGGTAGTCACCACTAAGTATTATTACATGTATTACGGTAAGGCCATGGGTAAATCTCTGCCTGCTGGCTCCGCCCAGTAGGCGGGGTATAAATGTGTGTGCTCGCCGGTGCTGCAGCCAATCTGGTTCCAGCTACAGGAGGCACAACATCTTTGCTCAATAAAGCCTTGATTATTCCACTACTCTCGTCTTTGTGGTAATTGATAGTGCATCAATTTATTGAGCAAAGGTTTTTTTAAACAATGGATCTCTGCATCAAGCCTGATCGCCTGCATCTGAGCCCTCAAGCAGCCAATGTTACATCTGCCTTTGACGACTGGCTAGCCTGCTTCGAAAGTTACCTCCGAACATCCGTTGAGGTACCCTCAGACTCGCAGAAGCTCCAAGTCCTTTATTCACGGGTGAGCTCTGACATTTGTCCTCTCATCCGGGATGTGCCCACTTACTCCGAAGCGATGGAGCTCCTGAAGGGGCATTACGTTCAACCAGTCAATCAACTATACGCCAGGCACCTCCTGGCCACGAGACAGCAACCCGCGGGGAGTCTCTGGACGATTTCCGGCATGCCCTGCACATCCTAGGTAGGAACTGTGGCTGCCAGGCAATTTCAGCAGTCCAGTGCACAGGCCTTTTAATTCAAGACGCTTTCATTACGGGCATGATGTGCGTACGTCCGCCAGCGGCTACTGGAAGGGGCTACGCTTGATCTTGCGGGAACTAGGCAGCTTGTTAACTCGTTAGAAGTGGCCTCCCATAATGTCCAGTCATACGCCCCCGACTGTGCGGCACCCTCGTGGGCATCGTGGGCCCCACCAGTTGCCGATTCCAGCTCACCGCAAGCCAGCACCGCGCGGCAGCCAGCCAACTCTGGGGGGCCCCAAGTGCTATTTTTGTGGGCAGAACAAACACCCAGGCAGCATTGCCCGGCGCGGAGTGCGACCTGCAACGGATGTGGGAAGAAGGGACACTTTGTTTCTGTTTGTCAGGCCCGGTCGGTCGCCGCTGTTTCAGGCCCGGCGTTCCTGCACCCCCCACGAGCGAACCAGGGGCGCCGCCATCTTCCTCACCGCCAGCCACGTGTGGCCCGTGGGCGCCGCCATCTTTCATGCCCCTCGCCATGGGCGCCGCCATCTTCGCCGCCATTTTGGACGGTGTCTCACGACCCCTGCTCGCCTGTCCGTTCATCGCCTGCCACTACCTCCACACCGCTGACCAGCCCGGGGCCTCCCAGCATCTGCCGCAGCTCGCCTCGATCACCCTGGACCAGTCCCGGCCCTGCAACCTCACGACCGCAACAACGACGGTGAAGGTCGATGGGCACGAGGCGACCTGCCTTTTTGACTCTGGGAGCATGGGGAGCTTCATCCACCCCACTACAGTAGGGCGCTGCTCCCTCCCGGTACACCCAGTCACCCAGAAAATCTCCCTGGCCTCCGGATCCTATTCCATGGAATTCCAGGGGTACTGCATCACGACCCTCACCGTCCAAGAAGTAGAGTTTAGCAACTTCTGGCTCTGTGTCCTCCCCCACCTCTGCGCTGCCCTGTTACTCGGCCTGGACTTCCAGTGCCACCTCCAAAGCTTAACCTTAAAATTCGGCGGACCCCTACCCCCCCTCACCGTGTGCAGCCTCACAACCCTTAAGGTCAACCCACCTTCCCTGTTTGTGAACCTCACCCCGGATTGCAAACCTGTTGCCACCAGGAGCAGACGGTACAGTACCCAGGACAGAACCTTCATCGGGTCGGAGGTCCAACGGCTTCTGCGGGAAGGGGTCATTGAAGGGGCCACGGAGAGCTCAAGTCGTAGTAGTAAAGACTGGGGACAAGCACAAGGTGGTCATTGACTACAGTCAGGCCATCAATCGGTACATGCAGCTCGACGCGTACCCCCTCCGACGCATATCTGACATGGTCAATCAGATTGCGTAGTATCGGGTCTTTTCCACAGTGGACCTGAAGTCCGCCTACCACCAGCTCCCCATCTGCCCAGAGGACTGCCAATACACTGCGTTCGAAGCAGATGGCCGCTTTTATCACTTCTTTAGGGTTCCTTTCAGCGTCACTAATGTGTTCTCGGTCTTCCAGCGAGAGATGGACCGAATGGTTGACCGGTACGGACTGCGGGCCACCTTCTCGTACCTAGATAACGTCACCATCTGCGGCCACGATCAGCAGGACCATGACACAAACCTTCAAAAGTTCCTCCAGACCGCCAAACTCCTTAATCTCACGTACAATAAGGAAAAAAAAAATGAAAATCGCTTATTGTCACAAGTAGGCTTCAAATTAAGTTATTGTGAAAAGCCCCTAGTCACCACATTCCGCCGCCTGTTCGGGGAAATGCGTATTCCGCACCAACCGCTTAGCCATCCTTGGCTATGTCGTGGAAAATTGAGTTCTAGGGCCCGACCCCGACCGCATGCGCCCCCCCATGGAACTCCCTCTCCCCCACTGCCCCAAGGCCCTGAAACGATGCCTGGGGTTTTTCTCCTTGATGCGACCATCAATTCACTCAAAGACACGAGTAGAAGTAAACCATGGTTTTAATCAGCTTAGAACAGTGCCTGCCTGCGACTGGTACAATACTGTGAACCGCCTACAGGTCAACTGCTCTTTATACTTCCTTTCAAGGGGAGGAGCCATGGGCGGAGCCCATACATGCCCCAACATATCCCCCTGTGGGTGAAGCCACACAATGGCCCATAGGTGGAGCCCACAAGGTCAACAACATAACATAGCTGTAACACAATGGCAGAACATGATACTAATACACTGGTGAATTACTAATACTATATATTCACCACATTCACCCCCTGTTAAAAAAGTGAAGTCTGGCGGGGGTGACGGGCTCATAAACGTTCAGCTGATCCGGCACACGGATTGTGCACTGCGATCGCCGGAGCACTGGTGTTGCTGCTGGTCCGGGTGTCGGGCTCATCTGTGCTGGCAGCAGAAATGGGGCCGGTGCGGGCACATGCGTGGACTCCGGGAGCGTCTCTTCTGGAGCTTCATTCCTGTGGACCGGTAAGGCGGGGGGGAGGGAGTGCGGGAGACATATAGGGGCAGGGGCACTGGACATGGTAGGTTGGGCGGGATATAGTGGGGGGGCTGCGGCGGGAGACGGTATCTTGTCGGCCATCGGGGTGTTCGACATAAGCATATTGGGAGTTGGAGTGTAGGAGCTGGACCCTCTCTACCAGGGGGTCGGTCTTATGGTTCCTGACGTGGTTTCTAAGGAGGACTGGTCCCGGTGTCTTCAGCCAGGATGGAAGCGAAGCCCCTGAGGTAGCTCTCCTAGGGAAAACAAACAAGCGGTCATGAGGAGTCTCATTTGTGGCCATGCAAAGGAGGGACCTGATAAAGTGGAGTGCATCGGGGAGGACCTCCTGCCAGTGAAAAACTGGGAGATTCCTGGACCGCAGGGTCAGTAGGATGGTCTTCCAGACCATTGCATTCTCCCTCTCCACCTGCCCATTTCCCCTGGGGTTATAATTGGTCGTCCTGCTCGAGGCAATGCCCTTACTGAGCAGGTACTGACGCAGTTCGACGCTCATGAACGACGAGCCCTGGTCGCTGTGGACATAACTGGGGAAACCAAACAGGGTGAAGACACTATGCAGGGCTCTAATGACAATGGACGTGGTCATATCGGGGCAGGGGATTGCAAATGGGAAGCGGGAGAACTCATCAATGATGTTGAGGAAATATGTATTGTGGTTATTGGAGGGGAGGGGCCCTTTGAAATCGATACTGAGGCATTCAAAGGGCCGGGATGCCTTTGCCAGGCGGGCCTTATCCGGTCGCTAGAAGTGCGGTTTACACTCCGCACAGATTTGGCAGTCCCTGGTCATATCTCTGACCTCGTCGGTGGAGTAGCGCAGGTTGCGAGCCTTGATATAATGGACGAGCCGGGTGACCCCCGGGTGGCAGAGGTCATCGTGGATAGCCCGTAGTTGGTCATCTTGCACGCTGGCGCATGTGCCGCGGGTCAGGGCATCTGGGGGCTCGTTGAGCTTCCCAGGACGATATACTATATCGTAGTTATAGGTGGAGAGTTCGACCCTCCACCTCAAGATCTTATCGGTCTTGATTTTGCCTCGCTGCGTATTGTCGAACATGAAGGCTACCGATCGTTGGTCGGTGACGAGGATAAACCTCCTCCCTGCGAGGTAGTGCCTCCAGTGCCGTACGGCTTCCACGATGGCTTGGGCTTCTTTTTCGACTGAGGAGTGTCGAATTTCAGATGAGGTGAGGGTGCGCGAAAGGATCACCACCGGTCTGCCTGCTTGACTGAGGGTGGTGGCGCGAACGACCTCTGATGCATCGCTCTCCACCTGGAAGGGGACGGATTTGTCTACCACACGCATCGCTGCTTTGGCGATGTCCGCCTTGATGCAGCTGAAGGCCTGGCGAGCCTCAGTTGGCAGTGGAAAGATGGTGGCCTTGATTAGTGGCAGGGCTTTGTCCGCATAATTGGGGACCCACTGGGCGTAATTTGAAAAGAACCCAAGGCACCTCTTCAGGACCTTGGGACAGTGAGGGAGAGGGAGTTGCAGGAGGGGGCGCATACATCATAGAATTTACAGTGCAGAAGGAGGCCATTCGGCCCACCGAGTCTGCACCGGGTCTTGGAAAGAGCACCCTACCCAAGGTTAACACCTCCACCCTATCCCCATAACCCAGTAACCCCACCCAACACTAAGGGCAATTTTGGACACTAAGAGCAATTTATCATGGCCAATCCACCTAACCTGCACATCTTTGGACTGTGGGAGGGAACCGGAGCACCCGGAGGAAACCCACGCACACACGGGGAGGATGTGCAGACTCCGCACAGACAGTGACCCAAGCCGGAATCGAACCTGGGACCCTGGAGCTGTGAAGCAATTGTGCTATCCACAATGCTACCGTGCTGCCCCGATACCGATACGGTAAGGATCGGGCCCGAGGACCCCGTTCTCCACGACGTAGCCGAGGATGGCTAGTCTGGTTGTGCGGAAAACGCATTTCTTCTTGTTGTAGGTGAGGTTGAGTTTTTGGGCGGTTTGGACAAATCGGTGGAGGTTGGCGTTGTCGTCCTGCTGATCATGGCCGCAGATGGTGACATTGTCCAAGTACAGAAATGTGGCCCGCAGCCTGTACTGGTCCCCCATTCGGTCCATTGCTCTTTGGAACACCGAAACCCCATTCGTGACGCCAAAGGGGACCCGGAGGAAATGGAAAAGGTGGCCGTCTGCCTCAAAAGCCGTGCAGTGGCGGTCCTCTGGGCGGATTGAGAGCTGGTGGTATGCAGACTTCAGATCCACCGTGGAGAACACCCGGTAGTGTGTGATATGGTTTACCATGTCTGCAATCCGGGGAAGAGGGTACGCATCAAGTTGCGTATACCAGTTAATGGTTTGGCTGTAATCAACCACCATCCGGAACTTTTCCCCGGTCTTGACGACCACCACCAGAGCTCTCCAGGGGCTATTGCTGGCCTCTATGACTCCGCACAGACAGTGACCCAATCCGGAATCGAACCTGGGACCCTGGATCTGTGAAGAAATTGTGCTATCCACAATGCTACCGTGCTGCCCCAAACCCTGCTAGGGTTGCAGTAGTGCACCCTTGGATTTGCACAGAGTGTGACCCAGAGACGAGGGAGATGGTTTGTTGCGCCGGGAAAATTGGGAGCGAGCAGCGTCTTACCATGTCCGGGTGAATGAAGCTCTCTGTGCTCCCAGAGTCAAAGAGGCAAGGCACCTCGTGCCCATTAACCCAGATGGCCATCATGGAGATCCGGAGGTGCTTGGGTCGCGACTGGTCCAGGGTGACCGCGCTGAGCTGCGGGTAGCCGGCGGCATGGTCGGAGGTGCTGGGGCGGCCCCGCGATGACTGTCCATATTGATCATACGCGTCAAGCGGCGTAGTAGATGGCGGCCAACATGGCGGCCCCCCATTGGTCGAGCGTGGAGGGCGGTGAGGAAGATGGCATCCAAGATGGTGGCCTCCTTGGATCGCACATGGCCGGCCGCGTGGGGGAGGGTGGCCAAGATGGCGGCCCCCGTGAGTCGCACGTGCTGTGAGGGCTGGAAGATGGCTGCTCCCACTGATAGCACGAGGCTGATGAGGGGGGCGGAGTCGGCAGACACGCTGCTACGCTGCGGGGTCTGCGGGCCTGTGAGTCTGAGGATCGGGTCTGTGAGTTGGAGTTCTTAGACCTGGCCAGGCTGTCTTTGGCGAAATGTCCTTTTCTCCCGTAGCTGCTGCAGTTTGTATTGCGGGCCGGGCAGTGCTGTCGGGGGTGTTGAGGCTGGCCGCAAAAATAGCAGGGTAGCCCCCCATGATGGGCGGGCAGCCGCGCGGCACAAGCCTGGGGTAGTCTTTGGTCAGCGGCCCACGAGGGGCTTGCATGGTCAGCCGAGAACGCAGTAAGGCTCTGCAACGCAACCTCCAGAGAGGTGGCTGACTTTACCATGTCGTCCAGATCCTGGGCCCCCTTTTCGAGCAGGCGCTGTCTCACATAATTCGACCGGACTCCCGCCACGTAGACGTCTCGGACAGTGAGTTCCATGTGTTGAGTGGCCGTAATGGCCTGGTAATTACAGTTGCGTGCGAGGGCTTAGAGGTCGCGTAGGAAGTCATCTAGTGACTCCCCGGGGCGCTGGCGGCGGGTGATGAAGATGTGTCGCGCGTAGACCTTGTTCACCGGCCGTACGTAGAGGCGTTCGACCATCGCGAGGGCATCTGCATAGGAGGAGGCCTCGTCGAGCTGAACAGAAATGCGATGGCTCACCCGTGCGTGGAGGAGGCTCAGCTTCTGTTCATCGGTGATAGAATGTGTGGAAGAGGCAGCGAGATAAGCCTTGAAGCATCGAAGCCAGTGCGAAAAAATTTATTTTGCCTCCGCAGCCTGCGGATCAAGTACCAGTCGATGAGGTTTCAGGGCTGATTCCATAGTTGTGTTTAAGCTGATTAAATTGATGCGACCATCAATTCACTCAAAGACACGAGTAGAAGTAAACCATGGTTTTAATCAGCTTAGAACAGTGCCTGCCTGCAACTGGACAATACTGTGAACTGCCTACAGGGCAACTGCTCTTTATACTTCCTTTCAAGCGGAGGAGCCATGGGCGGAGCCCCAACATATCCCCCTGTGGGTGAAGCCACACAATGGCCCTAGGTGGAGCAAACAAGGTCAAGAACATAACATAGCTGTAACACAATGGCAGAACATGATACTAATACACTGGTGAATTACTAGTACTATACATTCACCACATTCCTACTATGCCCAGTGGGTCCCTAATTATGCGGACAAGGCCCACCCACTCATTCAGTCCACAGTTTTTCCCCTGACGGCTGAGGCCCGCCAGGCCTTCAACCGCATCAAGGCAGATATTGCCAAGGCCACGATGCACGCGGTCGACGAGTCCTTCCCCTTTCCAGTCGAGAGCGATGCATCGGAGATAGCTCTGGCCGCCACCCTCAACCAGGCGGGCAGGCCAGTGGCCTTCTACTCCTGCACCCTCCATGCCTCCGAAATTCGGCACTCCTCTGTCGAAAAGGAGGCCCCCAAGCCATTGTGGAAGCTGTGAGACATTGGAGGCATTACCTGGCCGGCAGGAGATTCACTCTCCTCACTGACCAATGGTCAGTTGCCTTCACGTTCAATAGCACACAATGGGGCAAGATCAAAAACTCTCCACCTATAATTATGAGATTTTGTATCGCCCGGGGAAGCTCAACGAGCCCCCTGACGCCCTATCCGCGGTACATGTGCCAGCGCACAAGTGGACCAACTCCGGGCTCTCCACTATGACCTCTGCCACCCAGGGGTCACCCGATTCTTCCAGTTCGTCAAGGCCCGCAACCTGCCCTACTCCATTGAGGAGGTCAGTACCGTCACCAGAGACTGCCAGGTCTGCGCAGAGTGCAAGCCGCACTTCTACCGGCCAGATCGAGCGCACCTGGTGAAGGCCTCCCGCCCTTTTGAACGCCTCAGCGTGGACTTCAAAGGGCCCCTTCCCTCCACCGACCGCAACACATACTTTCTGAACGTGATTGACGAGTACTCCCGGTTCCCTTTCGCCCTCCCTCTTCTTATTTAAGACATTCCTTAAGGCTTAGCTCTATGACAAAGTTTTTGTATTCCAGGGAGGGCTGGTCCTTTGGGGCAAAGGCCAGAAAGCCCCATATTACTTACATCATAACATCTGAAGTACAGAACTCCATTGTTTGTGAAACATGGTGGATCATCCTGAGGATATGAAAGGCGGATTCTTTCACTTGGAAGGATAAGGCATTCAAATATCAATATCTGCGTCAATTGGTTCCTCACACTTTAGCTTGCTAAAGGATTTTAGACAATAGCAACAAACATCTCCCGCTATAAAACTCACATTAGAATATACAAAGTCACTTTAAAACAGTGAAAGGTACGCAAGCTACCTTGAGTTCAATTTTCAGCCAAGTTTGAAAAGGAACAGTCAAATTACTGCCATTGAACATCTTTTACAGTATCATTAAATTAACACTTCAAACTTGTGCTAAAATTGCACACACATAATCGACATATAAGCTGTTCCACTAATCATCCTCAGTCACTCCCACAAAACTGCTGAAAGTCTTACTATTGAAGGGTCGCCTGTTGGTCCTGTTCCTCCAAGGCCTGCGCCTAATCCAGCGTAAACGGCGTGACACATCCATGTTTTTACGAAATAAGATAACTCACAGTGTGGAAGGTAACTATTTGTCCCAGGAACATCATGTGCTTTGTCAAAGCCAGCGTCGATATTTTTGATTCTGTTGAAATCCACTTAAAATGGAGCACAAGTTTGTACTTGCGAAGGACGTGCAGCATGTTTTCCAGCAGTGACACTAAATATTCATCTCTCCTGTCTCGTTCTTTATCTCAATGTTTTATGCATGAGGGCAGGATGTAATTTCTTCCATCAGTACTCCATAATTAGCCCTACTACCTACATCACGGAGAACCACCATTTGCTCTGGCTCAATACTGCAGCATGGAATGAACACGAAATGTGATCTAAGCTAAATGAGTGTGCATACAAAAGGCACAACATAATGCTACCTTTCATCTTTGCCCTTGTGCATTCAGTGGTTTAAGATTACACACAGTAAGTTCTGAGGGTTTTTTAAAGAGTAGAGAAGGAGGAACCGTTTTCATTAGCGGGGGGCTCGGTAACCAGAGGGCAGCCACTTAAGATAATATGCAAATGCAAAATTGTTATGATGTGGAACATATATTACATGGAATGCACTGAGTGCTGTTTGAGTGCACAGAGTGTGAAGCAGGGAGTTTGATGAGTGAGGGGGTTTCCTGAAGAGGGGAACTATAAACTAATGAATTTAATTGGCACAATAAAGATGGCAGGATAGGACATATCATGGCTGCAGCATATGGGAGGTCTTGGATGTCACTGCATTCCATGGCAACCACATTTGTAGTCAGTGTCTGCGGCTTGAAGAGCTTAGGCTCAGGGTTGATGAGCTGGAGTCTGAAATACAAACATTGCGACGCAGCAGGGACACTTTGTTCCAGAAGAGAGTCACACTCCTGGGGGTAGCGCCATCTGATGTTGTCAGTGATCAGAGGCAGGAGGGTGTGACAGTGAGTCAGTCAGGTAAGGGGATCATAAAGTTAGGAGTGGAAGAGCCTCAACCCTCGCAATTGAGTAACAAGTTCTAGGGGCGAAATTCTCCGTTATCGGCGGAAACTCCGCCGATCGGCGCAAAAAACGGCGCAAATCCCACTTGCGTCACGTCATAAAAATGGGCCGATAGTCTGCGGCCCGAAATGGGCTAGCAGCGACGTAACGGGATCCGCGCTTGCGCAGTGGTTCACGCCGTGCAGCGTCATACGCGCTGCACGGCGTGACGGCTCATAAGGCCGCGCAGCTCCCCCCCCACCCGACCGGAACAGCCGACCGCAACACCCGACTTGATGGCTGGCCGTCGCTCAGCCCCGAGGTTCGAGTCACGCGATGTGGAGGCGCTCCTGGATGCGGTGGAGCAGAGGAGGGACGCCCTGTATCCCGGGCACGGCCGCAGAGTTGCCCCACGCCACAGCCGGCGTCTGTGGAGGGAGGTGGCAGAGGCCGTCACCGCTGTGGCCCTGACACCACGGACAGGCACCCAGTGCCACAAGAAGGTGAACGACCTCGTCAGAGCAGGCAGGGTGAGCGTCCCCCATATCCCCCATATCCCCTCTCCCCCAAATCCCCCCCTCCCCCATATCCCCCATATCCCCCCTCCCCCATATCCCCCATATCCCCCCTCCCCCATATCCCCCATATCCCCCCTCCCCCATATCCCCCCTCCCCCATATCCCCCATATCCCCAAGTGAATCCAGCCCTAACCTTAACCTCTGCAATGCACGCGCAACCGATGGCGTGCATTCATATACCTGCCTAACACTGTTGCCTTTTACCCCTGCCACCACCCCCCCCCCCCCCCCCCCAGGAGAAGCGCGCACACAACAATAGGGAGCATGTGAGGACTGGAGGAGGGCCCGCTGATGAGAGGCCACTGACCGTACACGAGGAAAGGGCCCTGGAACTGGCTGGCGGACCTGACGACCGGGAGGTTGCTGATGCAGAGGTCGGGGCCCCACGAGCAAGTGAGCCACCAACAGCCCGTCCCCATATCCCCCCTCCCCTATATCCCCCTCTCCCGTATCACCTGATCACTGCCTGATGTCTAACCATGCATGCTTCATTGTGTATCGCAGGACCAAACGTCCAGGCACCCATCCCCGCAGATGCAGACCGCCCGCAGGATGCCCCTCGGAGACCACGGGAGACGGAGAGACCCGAACCCTCCAGCATGCGACGCCCGCAGGATGCCCCTCGGAGACCACGGGAGACGGAGAGACCCGAACCCTCCAGCATGCGACGCCCGCAGGATGCCCCTCGGAGACCACGGGAGACGGAGAGACCTGGAGCAACAGGGAGACGACACCCCCGTCACGTGCGGGAGCGACCACCCAGCGATGAGGGGGGCAGCCACAGGCCCCCGTCACATCCGAGCCAGGACACCACTACCCAGGACACCACTATCCAGGACACCCCTACCCGGGACACCACTACCCAGGACACCCCTACCCGGGACAGCACTACCCGGGACAGCACTACCCAGGACACCCCTACCCGGGAAGACGAAATACCGGACAGTGACTCAGAGTGGATGGGTGGAGACGAACCCCCACCCCAAAGTGCCATGGACTCAGAGTGGGACGAAGAGCACGACACAACGCCACTGCTGTCACCAACACCCTCCACCATCGCAGAAACACTCACCACGGTTGGGCACTTTAGTGATGAGGCGTCTGGTACACTCACTGGTGCGCACAACACAGCCGTCCCGGTACAGCAGGTGGAGGTAGGAGCAGCAGAGGGACCGGGCGGTCGGAGGGCAGCCCAGGCCAAGCGAACATCTGCCGCCCAGATGGATCCCGGGTTCCTGCAGTTACCACACCCACACATAGATCCGATGCAACCACCGACACGGAGACGAGCGAATAGGGTGACGGGTGGCTTGCGGCGGCTGCGGTCGCAGGTGGAGGAGTCCACCCGCGTCCAGGAGCTGGGAGTGGTCCCGGTCATGCGTGCCACCCAGGCTGACACCGCACGGGTGGCGTCCGCGGTGGAGGCAATGGGTGCGACGGTGTCAGACATGGGGAACGGTTTGCGAGGCCTGGGGCCTTCCGTGCAGGCGGCGTCTGTGGCCCAGGAAATGGCTGCCCTCTCACAGGAGGCCATGAGCCAGTGCCAGCGCCAGATGGCAGAGGCGCTCAACGCCATAGCCCAGTCTCAGCAGGCCATGGCCCAGTCTCAGCAGGCCATAGCCCAGTCTCTGCAGGCCATGGCCCAGTCTCTGCAGGCCATGGCCCAGTCTCAGCAGGCCATCGCTGAGGGCATCGGCGCCAGTGGCCATGTGCGAGCTGGCGTCGCACTGTCGCAGACAGGGTTCGACAACCCCCTGGGCTCCATGGCTGCAAACCTGCAGACCCCTGTCGATACCAGCACGGGCCTCCAGGACTGGCAGCGCCAGATGTCGGGGGCGCGTCGGATGGCCAGTCCGTTCGCATCCCCCACCCATGTAGAGGCCTGGGGGCCATCGGGCACCCCGAGGGAGGAGGAGGTGGTGTGGTCCATCCCGGCTCCCTCTGTAGGGGAGGTCCCGGTACACCGCGACACCTCGGACTCCCCCCCTTCCGTCCCAGGTGCATCGGGTGGGCAACGGGCAGGACAGGCTGGCAGCTCGCCATCCCAGTCGCCCGGGCCGCAGCCTGGCCCATCTAGGCCAGGACGCCCCAGGAAACGGCCGCCAAAGGGATCCAGTGTCAGAGGGCAGGAATCACAGGAGTCCACCTCCAGTTCTGCTGTACCGTCTGGGGAACCACGTAGACGTAGTCAAAGGGCCCGTAAGGCCAAACAATTAGACACTGAGTAAGTTGGCACGGGTGCAGGGCACAGATGAGTTTTAGGCGCTAGGGCACGTGCATGAACTCCTTTGGTTATTAAAGTCAATGTTACACCTACCGAAGCTGCCTTTATGCTCTGTCCAAAGTGTGCGGGGGTGTCATGTACGTTGAGCGCAAGTGTGTGTGTGAGGGGTGGTCTTACCTCAGCCCCAGGTGAGTCTGCCCCCTTCCCCCTGGGCCGCCATCAACATCCCCCGGGCAGAGGACGGGACCGTGCGCTGCAGTATCACAGCCGCATGCAGGGATGGTCCGGGTGGATGGTGGTACTGTGGCCATGGGTCAGACATAGTCCAACGATGTAGAGCCAGGAGCTCATCGGAGGCGGGCTGTCATCATTCTCCATGGCCTGCGATAGACACGCGTCCACCCGCAACTGGGTGAGCCCGGCCCGTTGTGCCGCCGGTGGATCGGCAATTGGGAGTGGGGGGGTGGTGTGCATGCGGGTGGGGTGTGTGGGGTTGGGGAGGGGGGTGATGGTGCTGGGTGGATGGATGGGTGGGGGGTGTGGGTGGTCGGCTGTTGTCATGGTGTGCGGTCTGTGGCCATACTACCCGATTCCCACGCCCATCTAGTCAGTGAAGCGGGCGTCTATCAGTCTGTCCCGTGCCCGCTGGGCCAGCCGGTAACGGTGGACAGCCACCCGTCTGTGTCTACCCCGTCTGCCCTGACCATTGCCCCCATCCCCCTCATCTGGGGAGGACTGGGCCTCTTCCTGCTGCTCCTCCACTCCGCCCTCCTCTGCCTGCGGCACATCGCCCCTCTGCTGGGCTATGTTGTGCAGGACGCAGCACACCACAATGATGCGGCCGACCCTATCTGACCGATACTGGAGGGCGCCCCCAGAGAGGTCCAGGCACCTGAAACGCATCTTCAGCACGCCAAAGCACCTCTCGATCACTCCCCTTGTCGCTACATGGGCATCATTGTAGCGGTTCTCCGCCTCATTGCGTGGCCTCCGTATAGGCGTCATCAGCCACGATCGCAATGGGTAGCCCCTGTCGCCCAGCAACCAGCCCCTCAGCCGGGGATGGCGTCCCTCGTACATGCCGGGGATGGATGACCGCGACAACACGAATGAGTCGTGTACACTGCCTGGGTAACGGGCGCAGACGTGCAGGATCATCATGCGGTGGTCGCAGACCACCTGTACGTTCATCGAATAGGTCCCCTTCCTATTAGTGAACACGGCCCTGTTATCTGCAGGTGGCCGCACGGCGACGTGCATCCCATCGATCGCGCCCTGGACCATGGGGAACCCGGCAATGGCAGAGAAGCCCACGGCCCGGGCATCTTGGCTGGCCCGGTCCACGGGGAAGCGGATGTAGCGGTGCGCCATGGCATAAAGGGCATCTGTCACTGCCCGGATGCACCGATGCACCGATGTCTGCGATATGCCGGACAGGTCCCCACTCGGTGCCTGGAATGACCCCGTTGCATAAAAGTTCAGGGCCACCGTAACCTTGACGGACACGGGGAGAGGGTGTCCCCCGCCAGTGCCACGCGGTGACAGGTGTGCCAGCAGGTGGCAGATGTGTGCCACGGTTTCCCGGCTCATCCGGAGTCTCCTCCTGCATTCCCGGTCCGTGAGGTCCTGGTATGACTGCCGGGGCCGGTACACACGGGGCGCCCTCGGGTGCCTCCGTTGCCGTGGGGCCGCGACGTCCTCCTCCCCCTCCTCGTCCTGTCGGTCAGGTGTCCCTCCAGCCTGGGCGGCTGCCGCCTGCCCCTCTGCGGCAGCCTGCGCCGCCTCTCTGGCACGCTCCTCCTCCTCCTCCTCCTCCTCCTCCTCCTCATCCAGGGCAACATAGACATGAGCGGCTGCCACCACGGCGGCCAACATCGCTGGATGATCTGAAAACATGACGACCTGGTGGGGGGGAGGGGAACGACGACATGTCATCATTGCCCATATCCCCTCCTCCCCCCAGCCAGGTGGCATGGACCGCATGGGTCCAACTGTTGGAGGCTGGCACCTGGCCAGGTGGACCAACTCATTTGCCCTCCCATCACCCACCCCGGCACGGACCCCCCCCCCCAACCTCCACCCCGGCACGGACCCCCTCCACAACCCCCAACCTCCACCCCGGCACGGACCCCCCCCCCCAACCTCCACCCCGGCACGGACCCCCTCCACAACCCCCAACCTCCACCCCGGCACGGACCCCCTCCACAACCTCCACCCCGGCACGGACCCCCTCCACAACCCCCAACCTCCACCCCAGCACGGACCCCCCCCCCCCAACCTCCACCCCGGCACGGACCCCCTCCACAACCCCCAACCTCCACCCCGGCACGGACCCCCTCCACAACCCCCAACCTCCACCCCGGCACGGACCCCCTCCACAACCTCCACCCCGGCACGGACCCCCTCCACAACCCCCAACCTCCACCCCGGCACGGACCCCCTCCCCAACCCCCAACCTCCACCCCAGCACGGACCCCCCCCCCCCAACCTCCACCCCGGCACGGACCCCCTCCACAACCCCCAACCTCCACCCCGGCACGGACCCCCTCCACAACCTCCACCCCGGCACGGACCCCCTCCCGGCACTCCCCCGGAGCCCAGCCTACTCTAACCACCCCCCCCCCCCCCCCGCCGCACACACACACAAGCCGAGACACACCTCTTCTCAGGCAATCAGTCTGCGGCCACGCCATTTCCTGCCCAGAGCCAACCCCCCAGGCCGTCACTCACCTCCTCGCTGGTCGGCGTGAGCCTGGAGCACCGGGTCACGCCGATGAAAAGGAGGTTTGATTGACGTCGACGTGAACGGTCATCACGTCGACGGGACTTCGGCCCATCCGGAAGGGAGAATATCGGCAGGCCGAAAATCGGCTGCCTTGCGCAGGCCCGTGACATTCTCCGCGGCAGCGGCGCCATTAACGCCCCGCCGACTTTTCTCCCTTCGGAGACTTCGGCGGGGGCGGGGGCGGGATTCACGGCGGCCAACGGCCATTCTCCGACCCGGCGGGGGGTCGGAGAATGACGCCCAAGGTTCTTGCAGCTTGTATGGACAAGCACGAGGGCTGTCGTGTGGATGAGAAGACTGACCATAGTACAGAAGCCATTCAAGTGGGTGGAGTTAAAATAAATGTAGTGGTAAGAAGGGACAGTATAGTGAGGGGGATATACAGTGTTCTCTGCAGTTGAGAGTGCGAATCCAGAAGACTGCGTTGCCTGCCTTGTGCCAAGGTTCTGGCTATCTGCGCAGGGCTAGAGAGGAACGTGCAGCGGGAGGGGGAGGATTCCGTTCTCATGGTGCATCTACGTACCAATGACTGCACTGGGAGTATGAGGCGCTCGCCACTAAATTAAAGAGCAGAACCTCAAAGGTACTAATCTCTGGATTATATGCACATTGGGGGCACAGGATCATGTCGGGAAGACCTAGTAAATTAAAGGGAAATGGTAAGGAATAGATCAAGGTAGCAATAAAGTTAATGATAATCAGAATACGGCAGGAAGGGATAGCGATTGCAAACTTAAGAATGTGCCAACGGATATGGCCAGTGTTTCCAAAAAGATTTTATAAACTGAAATTAAGGGCTCTGTATTTCAATGGCCACAGCATTCACAATAAAACAGATGAATTGTTAGTTCAAATAGAAATTCATATGTATGGCCTGATAGCCATTACAGATACATGGCTACAAGGAAATTAAAGCTAGGACCTGACTATACAATGACTTTCAGCAACGGAAGAAAGCTGGAAAAGGGCAGCGGGGTAGCTCTGTTAATTAAAGAGGGCATTAGAACTATAGTGAGACATGTCCTTATTTCCAAAGATCAAGGTGTAGAATGGTTTGGGTGGAACTTAAAAACAACAGGGGTAGAAAATATTGGTGAGAGTTGTTTCTCACCCACCAAACAACAGGGATGATGTAAACCACACTATAAATCATGAAATTAGAGGATGTGCAACAAGGGCAATACAGTAATCATGGTGACTTCAATCTACATAAAGACTGGGTGAACCTAATTAGTACTAATGTTGTTGTGGAGGAGAATTCTTGGAATATATGCAAGATGTAATTTAGAAGATATAATTTAGAATACTGTGAGCAATTTTGGGCCCCACACCTCAGGAAGGACATACTGGCACTGGAGCGGGTCCAGCGGAGATTCACATGGATGATCCCAGGAATGGTAGGCCTAACATACGATGAACGTTTGAGGATCCTGGGATTATATTCATTGGAGTTTAGGAGGTTGAGGGGAGATCTAATAGAAACTTACAAGATAATGAATGGCTTAGATAGGGTGGACGTAGGGAAGTTGTTTCCATTAGCAGGGGAGACTAGGACCCGGGGGCACAGCCTTAGAATAAAAGGGAGTCACTTTAGAACAGAGATGAGGAGAAATTTCTTCAGCCAGAGAGTGGTGGGTCTGTGGAATTCATTGCCACAGAGGGCGGTGGAGGCCGGGACGTTGAGTGTCTTTAAGACAGAAGTTGATGAATTCTTGATTTCTCGAGGAATTAAGAGCTACGGAGAGAGAGCGGGTAAATGGAGTTGAAATCAGCCATGATTGAATGGTGGAGTGGACCCGATGAGCCGAATGGCCTTACTTCCGCTCCTATGTCTTATGGTTTTATGGTCTTATGTTTTTCTACAGCAGTCCATTGAAGAAACAAATATTGAATGGGCTATTTTAGATCTCGTACTGCAAGGAAAAAGGGCTAAATGATGATCTTATATTAAAAGAGCCATTAGGGAAGAGTGATCATAATATTATAGAATTTTACATTAAGTTTGAAAGTTCATAAGTTCATAAGATATAGAAGCAGAATTAGGCCATTCATCCCATCGAGTTTGCTCCAGCATTCCATCATGGCTGATATGTTCTTCATCTGCTACCTACAATGTTACAGGCCAAGAGCTGGATTGCGAAATCAGCCAAAGCATCGCCTCCCTCGAACACATGATCTATGAGCGGGAGTAGGCAATTTAGCTTCCTGAGCCTAACACCCTCAATGTGATCATGGCTGATCCCGTCCCGGCCTCAACTCCACCATCCTGCCCGTTCTCCATAACCCTTCAACCCATTACCAATTAAAGATCTGTCTAACTCTTCCTTAAATTTACTCACTGCATCCACCATACTCTAGGGTAGCGAATTCCACAGATTCACAACCCTTTGGGGGAAGTTGTTTTACTTCAAAGTGATACAGTTCAATCAGAAACTAGCGTCTTAACAAAGAAACCTAATAATAATCTTTATTGTCACAAGTAGGCTTACATTAACACTGCAATGAAGTTACTGTGAAAAGCCCCGAGTCACCACATTTCGGCGCCTGTTTGGGTACACTGAGAGAGAATTCAGGATGTCCAAATTATCTAATAGCATGTCTTTCGGGACTTGTGGGAGGAAACCGGAGCACCCGGAGGAAGCCCATGCAGACACGGAGAGAACGTGCAGACTCTGCACAGACAGTGACCCAAGCCAGGAATCAAACCTGGGACCCTGGCGCTGTGAAGCAACAGTGCTAACCACTATGCTACCATGCTGCCCATAATGAATGAATGAGGGGAAAATTGACTATGGTGGACTGGGAATGTACACTATAAGGTGTGATGGTAGACAGGCAATGGCTAACACTTAAAGAACTAATACATAGTTTACAATAAAAATACGTTAATTTAATGCACAAAGCCCAGCAAGGAAAATGTTCTAACCGTGACTCACAAAAGAAATAAAGGATTATATTCGATCAAAGGATGGCACGTAAAAAGTTGCCCAATAATGGTAAGAATAGAATTGGGATTTACAATTCTGCAAAGGAAGACCAAGAAAACGATTAAGGAAGGGAACAACTAAACTAGTGAGAAACATAAAAGAACTGTAAGTGCATACAAAGGAAAAGATTAGCAAAAACAAATGGGTGTCATTACAAGTGGAGTCAGGAGAATTTATAATTGGGAAAAAAGGAATGGCAGAGAAACTAAACAGGTATTATATATGTCTGTCTTCACAGAGGAAAGTATGAAAAACCTCCCAGAAATAATGGAGAATCAAGGGAGTAGTGTAAATTAGCAAGATATTAATATTAGTTTTTTAAAATTACGAATGCATTTTTTAAAATATAATCTTTATTGTCACAAGTAGGCTTACATTAACACTGCAATGAAGTTACTGTGAAAAGCCCCCAGTCGCCACATTCCGGCACCGGTCCGGGTACACAGAGAGAGAATTCAGAATGTCCAAATTATCTAACAGCACGTCTGCAGCAATTAACGGGACTTAAACTCAATAGATCTCCTGGACCTGACGAGCTACATCCCAGGGTGTTGAAAGTGGTGACTGTAGAGATAGTAGATGCATTGATGGACAACTTTCAAAATTCTATAGGCTCTATAGAATCTATAGTGCAACGGGAAACATCTAGCTAAACACAACTGCAACGGGACTCTCTTCATTAAATTGTGCCCATCATATTTTTAAGGTTGCAGATGACACAAAACTAGGTGGAAGTGTGAGTTGTGAGGAGGATACAAAGACATTCCAAGGGGATTTGGAGACACTAAGTGAGTAGGGAAAAAATTGGTAGATGGAATACAAGAATACAATGTGGAGAAATGTGTGGTTATCCATTTTGATAGGAAAAACAGACATGCAGAGTATTTTTTAAAGAATGAGAGGCAGGGAAGTGTTGAACTCCAAAGTGACTTGGGTGTCCTTGTTCATAAGCCACTAAAAGCAAACATGTAGGTACAGCAAGCAATTATGGAGGTAAATGGTATGTTGGCCTTTATTAGCAGTATAGGAGCAAAGATATCTTATCGCAATTATGTAAACCCTTGGTGAGACCACACCTGGGGTATTGTGTATAGTTTTGATCCCCTTACCTAAGGAACGATATTGAGGGGATACAACACAGGTTCACCAAACCAATTCCTCAGATGAAGGGATTTCACTTGCCTGGGGGTCTATAACCAAGTCACACAGTCTTAGAATAAGGGACAGTCCATTTAGGACTGAGGAAAAGAGTAATATCTACACTCAGAGGTGGGTGGTGAATATTTGGAATTCTCTGGCCAAGAGAGCTGGGGAAGCACTGTCATTGAGTATGTCCATGGTTGAAATCAATAGATTCCTATATATTAAAAAGATCATGGGATACAGGGATAGTGCGGGAAGATGGTGTTGAAGTAGGTCAGCCATGATCTCATTAGACATCATTGCAGAGTGAGTTCAAAGGGCTGAGTGGCCTACTCCTACTCCTATTTCATATGTTCTTCCCCGGTATGGAATGCCTGAAAAACTGGTTGATCTAGAATCACAAGTAATGTTCAAAAAAGAATGGGATAAATACTCGAAAAGGAAGAAGTTCAAGTTCTGTGGGAAAAGGAGAGGAGAATGGAATTAATTAGATCACTGTTTCAGAGAACTGATGCATTAAATAGGTTGAATAGATTTCTGTGCTATATGACTCCATGTTTCTTTGGTTCACTTAGCAACTGAATACTAAACTTAGGAGATGCAGCTTCAGTCAGAATATTATGGGTCAGGGTTTAGAGAACACCAAAGTATATCATGGAGTTCACCTGACCCATAATTTTTAATAGATTTTGGTTATGAGATGCACAAGGGCCCACTTTCCAGGTGTGATGCGACAGAGATCTTAAGTATTATTAAACAAAACAATGTTTATTCTATGAATCCAGTTAACATTATATAAACACACAGTAAACATCTTATCAACTACCAACACAGATACCCCCCCAAGATACAATACTCTATAGGTAACCCTTAACAACTTTCCTAACAACATCCATAAGCCAAATACCCTTTTTTCCTACAAAAACAGTAGGTTTGCATTCCTTACAGGAACCGGTATTACTTTGAAATTATCAAGTGATCTGGAGACATTCTTTAGCATGCAGAGAGAGAGACCAAAATACACCTTCTTGATTTGGATGCAGCTCCCCAACTGAACTGAAAGTAAAACTCAAAGCCAAAAATAGCTTCCAGCTCAAAACAAAAGTAAAAAGCAGAGCCAGAGCCCAGCACCCCAATTCACATGTAAGTGGTTCCTCGGGCACCTCCCAGCTCACATGGGCAGGTCACCCCCAGGCCTGATCCCCATCACGGACAAAATGCCAGCTTGGCACTATGGCACTGTCAGCCTGGCACCCTGACAGTGCCCCTGCCAGCCTCCATTGCCATCTGGGCACCCTGGCAGTGCCAGCCTGGCACTGCCAGGGTGCAAGGGTAGCCTTGCAAAGATGACTGGGTGGTGCCAGCGCTATAGGGTGCCACCCTGCCCGGAGACCGACCACCCGGGGGCCTCCAATCACCTGGGAGACCCCCCTAAGTGCCATTTCACCTGATCCCCATTTGTAGTGGTCACTGCTGAATGGCGCTCAGGTAGGGTCTTTTTGGCAAGGCTGCAAATGCCAGTTGGCCATTCGAAATGGCGCCGGCATGGCTAAGTGGTTTTTTAACTGACTTAACAATGCGATACTGGGTCCCGCCCATTGTGGAGCTTTGCGGTGTTTTCCCCCTGTCAATCCCTCAGTTAGAACTTTTTTCAGCAGGGAGGTGATGAACACAGAGATCAGGTCGCCATTTTCAAAGGGTACCTGATGGAAATTGACTTTTCTAATCAGCTATAACCATGAGAGTAAGGGAAGATGATAGAGGTTTAATTGAGAACTCATTAAGAATAATTAACTACAATTATATTAAGCATTACATCAGTGCAACAATAGCTGGGAATCCACTAAGGGTTAATCCAGATAATACTCTTTAATGATTAGGTTTCACATTTTGCAAGTTGCTTGAGACTGCAAGGCCAGTGACGTCAACTAGCTAAAAGGCCCCATCGTATGGTAAAAACTGGGCGGCTATCCAGTACAAGTAGTCCCGTTTCTATAGTAACAGCCAGTCTAGGGCTGATAATTTCATAACGAAAACCGTGTTTTTCTAATTAAATTGGCAAGCGATGGAATGGAAAATTGGCGCCAATTGGCACCAATACATTTAAATACATTTATCTCTTAAATTGATAGACAGACTGTTTGGCCAAATTGAGTGAATTATAAATTAGTCAAAGCCAATCAGAAGTAAAAAGAAGCCAGACCTTAAGATAATAATCTCGTTAAGAATCACTTACCAGGATGGAAAAACGTATTCCGGAATCACCCTATGTAAATTTCTGAATCCTATTTCTTTGCTGCTTGTTTTTGCTAATTGCCATCTTTCTTTTGTTTAAATCACTTAGTTATGTTATCCTGTGCATTATGATTTGAAGAATTACCACGATCTGTAATTGAATGAAAACTCAACTACTGTCTGACAGCTTGCTAAAGGGCTAGCCGGAACTTCCGAAATGTTGTATTGAAAATAAAGTTACCAGTGGTACAGCTGATAAATAAAGTACAAATGGACTTTGCCAAAAAGCACAGACTTGACCTCTGTTATTTGGGAACTGAGAAGGGATAACGGATATCCAGGGTTCCGAATAGACACAGAGAACCATCAGTACCCCAATCCCTAAGTAAGCTTAAGGGTCCCCATACCCCCTCACCCACGGACAATGTCACCTCCACACACATGAGCATTAGCTCACATCTCCCAAGTGAGGACACCCCACTATGGGGTCCCTGTGGGCCTCCCTTTTCAGGCCTCTCCACCCCTGCTTTAATCCCCCCCTTTAAGGACCCCACTATTCATCCCCCAACCTTTATGGGGCTCCTTCATACCTGCCCTTCACCGCCCCCCCACCAATCATAACCCTCCTCATTCCCATTTCATGGGGATGGCCACCTTCAGGCCCAGACTCTTCACAGTGCCACCCTGGCATGGCCACCTGGACACTCTGGCAGTGACTTTGCACTGTAGCACAGTGGTTAGCACTATTGCTTCCCAGCGCCAGGAGCCCGGGTTCAATTCCCAGCTTTGGTCACTGTCTGTGCGGAGTCCGCACGTTTTCACCGTGTCTGCATGGGTTTCCTCCGGGTGCTCCAGTTTCCTCCCACAAGTCCCGAAAGACGTGCTTGTTAAGTGAATTGGACATTCTGAGTTCTCCATCAGTGTACCCGAACAGGTGCCGCAGTGTGGTGACTAGGGGATTTTCACAGTAACTTCATTGCAGTGATAATTTAAGCCTACTTGTGACACTAATAGAGATTATTATTATTATTACCATGGCAGTGCCACCCATGCACTTTGGTAGTTAGTACAGGGGGCAGTGCCAAGATGCCTGGTTGGCAGTGCCAAGGTGCCCGGGTGACAGAGGGAGAGCCTGGAGTCCACCCTGCCCTGTTCCTGACCATTCAGGGTCTCCAAAGGCTTGGGAAACCCTCCAGATGCTGTTAAGTTTATGTGGACCAATACCAAACAGCGCCTGGTCCAGGCTTGGCTGGTAAGGCCATTAGTTCCCAGGCTCCGAAAGAAACTGGCGCAAGCATATTTAAATGAGCCTATTGGGCTCAGATGAATTCGGATGAATCTCGTGAAACATTGCGCATATCGTGAATTCTGCAAGAGGCCAAATTACTGCGGATTCTGGAATCTGAAACAAAAGCAGAAAATTGTGGGCAATCTGAACAGGCCTGACAGCACCTGTAGAGGGAAAAGGGGCCTAACGTTTTGTGTCTGGATGTCTCTTTGTGTCTGCCTGTCTGTGATTGCTGTAAAGGCAGGTTCAACTCTGACTTTATCAAACCTGCTGATAAAAGTGCTGCTGACATTGTCTGGCATGCTGAGCTCTACCTCGCAGAGGCTGAGCACCAACTCCCAGACACGTCTTCCTACCTCCTTTTGGACCATGGTCCCACTACCGTACATCCAGTCATCATTGTAGGACTGTGAGGGTAGCACGGTGGCACAGTGGTTAGCACTGGGACTACACCGCTGAGGACTCGGGTTCGAATCCCGGCCCTGGGTCACTGTCCATATGGAGTTTGCGCATTCTCCCCGTGTCTGCGTGGGTTTCATCCCCACAACCCAAAGATGTGCAGGTTAGGTGGATTGGCCTTGCTAAATTGCACCTTAATTGGAAAAAAAAATAATTGGGTACTCTAAAAAAAAATTTTAAATCATTGTAGGACTGACCCTCATCTCCTCTGGAGATCTTCCCTCCATATATTCCAACCACATTATCCCTGAACCTATATGACCAACTTCTTCATCTTTCCTAAAATCCACATACAGCACTGTCCTGGCAGACCCATCATCCTTTCACCTTGCTCCTGCCTGACGGAGCCCATTTCTTCAGACCTTGACTCCATCTTCTCTCCCCATGCCCAATTCTTCCCACCTACATTCTTCTGACACACTACATCATTTCAACAATATCCACATCCCTGGCCCTAACCGCCGTCTCTTCACTATGGAAGTCCAATCCCTCTACAACTCCATCCCCCACCAGGATGGTCTGAGGCTTCTCTGTTGAGCAGAATAATCTCCATCCACCACCACGTTCCTCCGCCTGGCTGAACTTGTTCTCTCATTGAACAATTTCTCCTTTAACTTGTCTCACTTCCTCCAAATAAAAGGTGTGGCTTTGGGCTCCCGCATGGGTCCTGGTTATGCCTATCTTTTTGTGGGGTAAGTGGAACATTCCCTTTTTCCAATTACACACAGGCCCTCTCTTTCTCCGGTACACTAATTACTATATCGGTGCCACTTCCTGTTCCCGACTAGAACTGAAAAACGTCATAAATGTTGCTTCCAATTTCCACCCTTCTCTCACCTTCACGTAATCCATCTCCAACATTTCCATTCCCAACTCCTCTGTCTCTATTTCTGGGGATAGACCATCAACTAATATTCATCACCAGCTCACCGACTCGCACAGATACCTCAACTGTAGCTCCTCACACCCTGCTTTCTGTAAGAACTCCATTCCATGGAATTTGTGGAATGTTTAAGAGATGTTTTTTTGGAGCAGCTTGTGGTAGAGCCCACGAGGGAACAGGCAATTCTGGATTTGGCGATGTGCAATGAGGCAAACTTGATTAGGGAGCTTAAGGTGAAGGAACCTATAGGGAGCAGTGACCACAATACGATAGGATTTACCCTGCAGTTTGAGATGGAGAAGCTGGAATCAGATGTAATGGTATTACAATTAACTAAAGGTAACTACAAAGACATGAGGGAGGAGCTGGCCAGAGTTTATTGGAAAAAGAGCCTAGCAGGGAAGACAGTGGAACAGCAACGGCAGGGATTTTTGGGGGTTATTCGGGAGGCCCGACAGAAATTTATCCCAAGGAAGAGGAAACATGCTAAGGGGAGGACAAGGCATCCATGGTTGGCGAGGGAAGTCAAGGACAGCATAAAAGCAAAAGAAAGAGCATCCAAAGTGGTGAGGATTAGTGGGAAGCCAGAGGATTGGGAATCCTTTAAAAGGGAGCAGAAGACAACTAAGAAAGCAATAAGGGGAGAGAAGATGAAATATGAGTGCAAGCTAGCTAGTAATATAAAAGAAGATAGGATGAGGTTTTTTTCAATATATAAAAGGTAAGAGAGAGGCAAAAGTAGTCATTGGACCACTAGAAAATGTGGCTGGAGAATTAATAATAGGAAACAAAGAAATGGCAGAGGAACCACTTTGCATAAGTCTTCACGGTGGAAGATACTAGTGGGATGCCAGAGCTCCAGGAGAATCAGGGGGCAGTGGCCATCACTAAGGAGAAGGTTCTGGGGAAACTGAAAGGTCTGAAGGTGGATAAATCACCTGGATCGGATGGACTACACCCCAGGGTTCTAAAGGAGCTAGCTGAGGAGATTGTGGAGGCATTGATGGTGATCTTTCAGGAATCACTGGAGGCAGGAAGGGTCCTAGAGGACTGGAAAGTGGCTAATGTAACACCACTGTTTAAGAAGGGAGGGAGGCAGAATAAGGGAAATTATAGGCCAGTTAGCCTGACTTTGGTCATTGGTAAGATGTTAGAGTCCATTATTAAAGATGAGATTGCGGAGTACTTGGACGTGCATGATAAAATAGGACTGAGTCAGCACGGCTTTGTCAAAGGGAGGTCATGTCTGACAAATCTGTTAGAGTTCTTTGAGGAGGTAACAAGGAAGTTAGACAAAGGAAAACGTGATTTATTTAGATTTCCAGAAGTCCTTTGACAAGGTGCCGCATAGGAGATTGTTAAATAAGTTAAGAGCCCATGGTGTTAAGGGTAAGATCCTGGCATGAATAGAGGATTGGCTGACTGGCAGAAGGCAGAGAGTGGGAATAAAAGGGTCTTTCAGGATGGCAGCCGGTGACTAGTGGTGTGCCTCAGGGGTCGGTACTGGGACCACAACTTTTCACAAATATACATTAATGATCTGGAAGAAGGAACTGAAGGCACTGTTGCCAAATTTGCAGATGATACAAAGATCTGTAGAGGGACAGGTAGCATTGAGGAAGCAAGGGGGCTGCAGAAGGATTTGGACAGGCTAGGAGAGTGGGCAATGAAGTGGCAGGTGAAATACAATGTGGAAAAGTTTGAGGTTATGCACTTTGGAAGGAGGAATTTAGGCACTGACTGTTTTCTAAATAGGGAAATGCTTAGGACATCAGAAGCACAAACGGACTTGGAAGTCCTTGTTCACGGTTCTCCTCAGGTTAATGTGCAGGTTCAGCTGGCAGTTAGGAAGGCAAATGCAATGTTAGCTTTCATGTTGAGAGGACTGGAATACAAGACTAGAGATGTACCTCTGAGGCTGTATAAGGCTCTGGTCAGACCCCATTTGGAGTATTGTGAGCAGTTTTGGGCCCTGTTTCTAAGGATGGATGTGCTGGCCTTGGATAGGGTCAAGAGGAGGTTCACAGGAATGATCCCTGGAATGAAGAGCTTGACGTATGAGGAACGATTGAGGACTCTGGGTCTGTATTCGTTGGAGATTAGAAGGATGAGGGGGGATCTTATTGAAACTTACAGGATACTGCGAGGCCTGGATAGAGTGGACGTGAAGAGGATGTTTCCACTTGTCAGAAAAACTAGAACCAGAGGCCACAGCCTCGGACTAAAGGAACGATCCTTTAAAACAGAGATGAGGAGGAACTTCTTCAGCCAGAGGGTGGTGAATCTGTGGAACTCTTTGCCGCAGAAGGCTGTGGAGGACAAATCACTGAGTGTCTCTAAGACAGAGAAAGATGGGTTCTTGAGTAATAAGGGGATCAAGGGTTATGGGAGAAGGCAGGAGAATGGGGATGGGAAAAATATCAGCCATGATTAAATGGCGGAGCAGACTCGATGGGCTGAGTGGCCTAATTCTGCTCCTATGTCTTCTGGTCATTTTCCCAGTTTCTCTGCCCCTGTCACATCTGTTCCCATGATGCTACCTTGCACAACACTACTTCTGACATGTCTTTCTTTTTTCTCAACCAAGGATTTCCTTCCACTGTGGTTGACAGGGACCTCAACCGTGTCTTACCCATTTCCCACACTTCTGCCCTCATCCCTTGCCCCACTTCCCAGAACCATGATAGAGCTTCCCTTGTCCTCACTCCCACCCCGCTAGGCTCCACATTCAAAGGGATTATCCTCCACCATTTCTGCCAAATCCAGCAAGTTGCCACCACCAAGCACATTTTCCCCTCCCCTGTCAGCATTTTGAAGAGACTGTTCCTTCCACGATACCCTGATTCATTCCTCCATCTCACCCAACACAGAAGCTGTCAAACCGGCTGAGCTTTTCCACCACTTTCTGTTTTTATTTCACAACTCCAGTAACTGCCGTATTTTGCTTTTATTTAAGACAGATGATTGATGGCTTGTTTTGGTTATTCCAACACACTTCTGGCTGGTCTCCCACATTCTACCCACCGTAAACTAAAGGTTGTTATGCTCAGTTTTATCCGACATGAACATACCAATTATACACAAGGATTTGTAAAACAATAATGCAGATTCTTTATTTGAAGATAACACTATTTACAGTTAGAGATAGTTAGGAGGCTAAATATGATTAATTTGCACTCTTAATCTCTAACATGCTGCTTGCAGGCTGCCTACCAGTTACAGGACTAACACATTACAGCTTGTTGATGCAGGTTATGACTGACAATAGATGAAGGTATGCTTCCTTAAAGGTACATGTCATATGACAACAGCAGTCATCCATAAACCTGCTGCCCATGTCATAACTCGCACCAAATCCCATTCCGCTTTCACCCCTCTGCTCACTGACCAATGTTAGCTCCCAGTCAAACAACACCTTGATTTTACAATTTTTGTCCTTGTTTACAAATCCCTCCGTGGCCTTGCCCCTGTCTCTGTAATTTCCTCCAAGCCCACAATGACCCAATATTTCTGCCTGCTCTCATTCTGGCCTCTAATGCATTCCCAATTATAATTGCTCCACAATTGGTGGCTGTGCCTTCAGTTGCCTCGGCTCCAGGCTCCGGAATTCCCTGCCTGCCTGGCTCCTCTTCTCTACCTGGCTTTTCTCCTTAAAGACCTACCTCTTTGACCCAATATCTCCTAATGTGACTCAATGTAATGCTTTGTTTTGTAATACTCCTTCAAAACATCTTGGGGTTTTTATGCTAAGTTTGCTACATAAATGTAAGTTGTTGTTGTTGTTTGCCAAGGCCTGCAAGTATGTCAAATTTGCCTGCATTTAAGCCAATCAGAATGGAGAGGTGCATAATTTGGCAGTTCTGACAGACTTCCCATAGACACAGGGCACCACTGATTGCGCACACATGGCAATCCACACGCCTTCAAATCAGCTGCAAGAATTTCCACTCCATCAGTGCGCAGTTGGAATCACGAGAGAAAAACAATTCTTACAGGCGTCCACAAGATTCCCAGGGAACAGCCATGATGTCTAGACCTTGTGGCAGCCTAGGATGCCTGACCTCTTTGGACCTGCAAGCAGACTTAAGGGGTGGCAGACAGCAGACAGGGGTGCTAACAGCAAGCGTGGCTGTTGACATCCATTGGAAAAATCACCAAAGAAACCCAGCATGATCTTCATGCAACCACTGGACATGTGATCAAACAACCCCTCAGCATGCTGAAGATGCACTTGTGTCTTAGCCAGATTGGGAGCTTACTGTGTGCAAAATTAGGTGCCGCATTTCCAAATTACAACAGAGCCTGCAATTCAAAAGTACTTCAAAAGCTGTGCAGCGCTTTGAAAGGTTCAGTGGTGATAAAAGGTGCTATAGAAATGCAAATATTTTTTATTTTACCAACCATCCAAGGCAAATACCCCCAGTCATTGGTCTCTGTCTCCTCGTGTTTTCACAATTATTACCAAATCAGATTAAAAGGCAAGCTGCCACACAGTAACCAAAAATGGACAACGCAGGAAAATGGTGAAAAGGAAATCATTTTTTCTCAATCTTCGAAAGAACGGAAACTTTTTGTCACATGCTAATGTGGAAACACTTGGTGAATTGGAAAACTTGCTTTGGCTTTTCCCACTGTTCCTACATGGTGCAACACCTATGGTTTTGGAAGAGGTAATGCTAATGTTTTGCTAGGGGTTATGAACCAAATTCTTACTTCCATGTTCCTTTTTGCTATCATCCCTCTATTGGGCCTATCACATCACCTCGACTGTACCCCCCATTGCTACACTGGGCAGCAGCTTGGTAAAGATTAGTTACATGGTTTAAGGCCATGGATAAAGTGTCTGTCATTCTGTTTAAACCTGGCAGATATTTTCCTTTATTTATTCTTGATGTAGGGGTCACTGACAAGGCCAGCATTTGTTAACCATCCCTAATTGTCCCCATACTTAGTGGCTGGCTGGGCCATTTCAGAGAGCAGTTAAGAGTCAACCACATTGTTGTGAGTCTGGGTCACATGTAAGCCAGACCAAGTGAGAGTGGCAGATTTATTTGCCGAAAGAACATTAATGAACTAGACAAGTTTTTCACTCAACAATACTCCATGATAGTTTCATGGCCACCATTACTGAAACTAACTTTATGGACACAATCTAACTAAAGAAAAAGCCTGTTCTGGATGGGATTAGTGGGCCTTCCTGGCACATGCCACACTGGAATGACCCTGCTATCCAACGGCACTCTGTTTGTTTTTAGTGCCCCAGTGGGGAATGCCCCTCCAACCCCTGGCAGTACCAAGATGCCCAGGTTGCCCGTGCAAGAGATCGGGCCCAGCATGCCTTGCCATTAAGGGCGGGGAGGGCTTGAGGACCCCCTAAGAGGTAAGTTGGGGCAGTGGGGGGTCCGGAGGACGTGGTGCGATGTGCAAGGGGGGTCAAGAGATCAGGGTGGCATTTAAAAATGGAAGTGAGCGAAATGCAGCCTCAGTGGAGCGTTCCTGACCGAGGCCAGAAAAACAATAAATTCCCGCACCATTTTTACTCTTCATCTCAATGAAGGCCTCTACAGTTCCATATCTGGATCCAGCTCAGTAGAGCTAGGAGACAATTGCATCCCCTGATGTAGACGCTTCACAGCTGCCCCTGCCACCAGTGTCGACCTGTGCTTGCCTGTGAATTGTAAATCACCAGGTGAAAACATAACTAACTGTCTAGCCTGAGCTGTTGGAGTGTGAGTATCTGTGCTGGTACATGGCTCTATGTCCTGTGATGGTTCACCTTCAGAAAGAACGTGGCTCTCTGAGAAAACGTGTTCATGCAGCTTCATTGAAATGCATATGAAAAACCTGAAAGATAAAGGAAAGGAATTAACCATGGAAAAGTTAACAGTCTTGATAATCACCTATTCAGTCTTTTTATTGTTCCAGCATCGATGAAGTCAACATGTCTGTGTCAGAGATGTATGCGATTCTGCAACCAGGCATTTTAACCTACATATAAACTGAAAAAATCAGATTGGCAATAGTAGCCATGATAAGGAGTTCGTAGAATGCTTTTGAGATACTTTCTTGGGGCAGCATTTTCTGGAACCAACCAGAGAGCAGACTTGGTTTTGTGTAAGGATTAATTAATGACCTCGATAGCAGGGACTACAATGATCGAATTTTACATACACTTTGAAAGGGCGAAAAGTGGGTCCGAGACGAGTATTTTAAACTTAAATAAGGGCAACTATGTGGGCTTGAAAGCTGAGCTAGCTGGAGTGACCTGGGATACAAGACTAGAGATAAATCAATAGAGAGGCAGTGGCAGACACTTAAGGGGATATTTCAGAATATTTAGAATAAGAATATTGCTACTAGAAAGAAAAATTCTAAGGCTTGGACCCACCTTCCGTGGTTAACTAAAGAAGCAAAGCAAAAAGGGGAGTGGCACGGTGGCACAGTGGTTAGCACTACTGCCATACAACATTGAGGACCCAGGTTCTATCCCAGCCCCAGGTCACTGTCCGTGTGGAATTTGCACATTCTCCCTGTGTCTGCGTGGGTCTCACCCCCACAACCCAAAGATGTGCTGGGTAGGTGGATTGGCCATGCTAAATTTTCCGTTAATTAGAAAAAAAAGAATTGGGTACTCTAAATTTATTTAATAAAGAAGTAAAGGAAAACAGGTAAAGGTTCAAGTGAAGACAAGCATCCAGCAGAGGGCAGTAGAGCGAAGCTGCTGATTGGCCACTGCAAGGGAAATTTGCATACGTCCGTGTGCTCACCCTAACTTGGAGGTGGTGTGTGGAGGAGCTCTTCTCAAGTGACACTTAAACCCGAAACACTTCTTCAGTGTTTCCCTTCCTACCCCCTCCTCTAACCAAAAAAAAAACCGCTGTAAGAGGAAGGCTCGAGGGCAGGTAGAAGTGGAAAGTTGAACCATGATGTCACAGCCTGCAGGTAAGGGATTGGCTGGTGACTGGTAAGTAGTTTTTATTTATTTTCCCTCAGTTATTATCGTGCGGGGTGCAGAGGTTAATGAGTGAGTGCTTGCTGAGAAGGGGAGTGAATAACAGGTAAGCTCTTTCTTTCTTTTTTTTTATCTAGAGGGGATGACAGGGATGACAAGGAAGGTAGTGCAATGTTCCTCCTGCAGACTGTTTGAGGTGAGGGACGCCGTATAAGTCCCTGCTGATTTCATCTGTGGGAAGTGCACCCATCTCCAGCTCCTCAGAAACCGCGTTAGGGAACTGGAGCTGGAGTTGGATGAACTTTGGATCATTCGGGAGGCAGAGGTGGTCATAGATAGAAGCTTCAGGGATGTAGTTACTCCGAAGAATAAAGATAGATGGGTGATGGTGAGAGAGACTGGGAGTAAGCAGTCAGTACAGGGATCCCCTGTGGCCATTCCCCTTAGTAACAAGTATACCGCTTTGGATACAGTTGGGGGGGGGGGGGCGACTTACCAGGGTTAAGCCATGGGGTACAGGTCTCTGGCACAGTGTCTGTCCCTGTTGCTCAGAAGGGAAGGGGTGGGAGGAGTAGAGCATTAGTCATTGGAGACTCCATAGTTAGGGGGATAGATAGGAGATTCTGTGGGAATGAGAGAGACTCACGGTTGGTGTGTTGCCTCCCAGGTGCCAGGGTGCGTGATGTCTCGGATCGTGGATTCAGGATCCTTAAGGGGGAGGGGGCGCAGCCCCAAATCGTGGTCCACATAGGTACCAACGACATAGGTAGGAAAAGGGATGGGGATGTAAGGCAGGAATTCAGGGAGCTAGGGTGGAAACTTAGATCTAGGACAAACAGAGTTATTATCTCTGGGTTGTTACCCATGCCACGTGATAGCGGGATGAGGAATAGGGGGAGAGAGGAGTTGAACACGTGGCTACAGGGGTGGTGCAGGAGGGAGGGTTTCAAATTTCTGGATAATTGGGGCTCATTCTGGGGTCGGTAGGACCTCTACAAACGGGATGGGCTGCACCTGGACCAGAGGGGTATCAATATTCTGGGGGGGAAATTTGCTAATGCTCTTCGGGAGGGGTTAAACTAGTTCAGCAGGGGCTTGGGAACCTGAATTGTAGCTCCAGTATACAGGAGGTTGAGAGAAGTGAGGTCATGAGTAGGGTTTCAAAGTTGCAGGAGTGTACCGGCAGGCAGGAAGGTGGTTTAAAGTGTGTCTTCTTCAATGCCAGGAGCATCCGGAATAAGGTGGGTGAACTTGCGGCATGGGTTGGTACCTGGGACTTCGATGCTGTGGCCATTTCGGAGACACGGATAGGGCAGGGACAGGAATGGTTGTTGCAGGTGCCGGGATTTAGATATTTCAGTAAGCTCAGGGAAGGTGGTAAAAGAGGGGGAGGAGTAGCATTGTTGGTCAAAGACAGTATTACGGTGGCAGAAAGGACGTTTGATGAGGACTCGTCTACTGAGGTAGTATGGGCTGAGGTTAGAAACAGGAAAGGAGAGGTCACCCTGTTAGGGGTTTTCTATAGGCCTCCGAAAAGTTCCAGAGATGTAGAGGAGAGGATTGGAAAGATGATTCTGGATAGGAGCGAAAGCAACAGGGTAGTTGTTATGGGGGACTTTAACTTTCCAAATATTGACTGGAAACACTATAGTTCGAGTACATTAGATGGGTCCGTTTTTGTCCAATGTGTGCAGGAGGGTTTCCTGACACAGTATGTAGATAGGCCAACGAGAGGTGAGGCCATATTGGATTTGGTACTGCGAAATGAACCAGGACAGGTGTTAGATTTGGAGGTAGGTGAGCACTTTGGTGATAGTGACCACAATTCGATTACGTTTACTTTAGTGATGGAAAGGGATAGGTATATACCGCAGGGCAAGAGTTATATCTGGGGGAAAGGCAATTATGATGCGATGAGGCAAGACTTAGGATACATCGGATGGAGAGGAAAACTGCAGGGGATGGGCACAATGGAAATGTGGAGCTTGTTCAAGGAACAGCTACTGCGTGTCCTTGATAAGTATGTACCTGTCAGGCAGGGATGAAGTGGTCGAGTGAGGGAACCGTGGTTTACTAAAGCAGTCGAAACACTTGTCAAGAGGAAGAAGGAGACTTATGTAAAGATGAGACATGAAGGTTCAGTTAGGGCGCTCAAGAGTTACAAGTTAGCTAGAAAGGACCGAAAGAGAGAGCTAAGAAGAGCCAGGAGGGGACATGAGAAGTCTTTGGCAGGTAGGATAAAGGATAGCCCTAAAGCTTTCTATAGATATGTCAGGAATAAAAGAATGACTAGAGTAAGAGTAGGGCCAGTCAAGGACAGTAGTGGGAAGTTGTGCTTGGAGTCCGAGGAGATAGGAGAGGTGCTGAATGAATATTTTTCATCAGTATTCACACAGGAAAAAGATAATGTTGTCGAGAAGAATACTGAGATTCAGGCTACTAGACTAGAAGAGCTTGAGGTTCATAAGGAGGAGGTGTTAGCAATTCTGGAAAGTGTGAAAATAGATAAGTCACCTGGGCCGGATGGGATTTATCCTAGGATTCTCTGGGAAGTAGGGAGGAGATTGCTGAGCCTTTGGCCTTGATCTTTAAGTCATCTTTGTCGACAGAAGTAGTGCCAGAAGACTGGAGGATAGCAAATGTTGTCCCCTTGTTCAAGAAGGGGAGTAGAGACAACCCCGGTAACTATAGACCAGTGAGCCTTACTTCTGTTGTGGGAAAAATCTTGGAAAGGTTTATAAGAGATAGGATGTATAATCATCTAGAAAGGAATAATTTGATTAGAGATAGTCAACACGGTTTTGTGAAGGGTAGGTCGTGCCTCACAAACCTTATAGAGTTCTTTGAGAAGGTGACCAAACAGGTGGATGAGGGTAAAGCAGTTGATGTGGTGTATATGAATTTCAGTAAAGCGTTTGATAAGGTTCCCCATGGTAGGCTTCTGCAGAAAATACGGAGGCATGGGATTCAGGGTGATTTAGCAGTTTGGATCAGAAATTGGCTAGCTGGAAGAAGACAAATGGTGGTGGTGATGGGAAATGTTCAGACTGGAGTCCAGTTACTAGTGGTGTACCACAAGGATCTGTTTTGGGGCCACTGCTGTTTGTCATTTTTATAAATGACCTGGAGGAGGGCGTAGAAGGATGGGTGAGTAAATTTGCAGATGACACTAAAGTCGGTGGAGTTGTGGACAGTGCGGAAGGATGTTACAAGTTACAGAGGGACATAGATAAGCTGCAGAGCTGGGCTAAGATGTGCCAAATGGAGTTTAATGCAGAAAAGTGTGAGGTGATTCATTTTGGAAGGAATAACAGGAAGACTGAGTACTGGGCTAATGGTAAGATTCTTGGAAGTGTGGATGAGCAAAGAGATCTCGGTGTCCATGTACATAGATCCCTGAAAGTTGCCACCCAGGTTGAGAGGGTTGTTAAGAAGGTGTACGGTGTGTTAGCTTTTATTGGTATAGGGGTTGAGTTTAGGAGCCATGAGGTCATGTTGCAGCTATACAACACTCTGGTGCGGCCGCATTTGGAGTATTGCGTGCAATTCTGGTCGCCGCATTATAGGAAGGATGTGGAAGCATTGGAAAGGGTGCAGAGGAGATTTACCAGAATGTTGCCTGGTATGGAGGGAAGATCTTATGAGGAAAGGCTGAGGGACTTGAGGCTGTTTTCGTTAGAGAGAAGAAGGTTAAGAGGTTACTTAATTGAGGCATACAAGATGATCAGAGGATTGGATAGGGTGGACAGTGAGAGCCTTTTTCCTCGGATGGTGATGTCTAGCACGAGGGGACATACCTTTAAATTGAGGGGAGATAGACATAAGACAGATGTCAGAGGTAGGTTCTTTACTCAGAGAGTAGTAAGGGCGTGGAATGTCCTGCCTGCAACAGTAGTGGACTCGCCAACACTAAGGACATTCAAATGGTCATTGGATAGACATATGGACGATAAGGGAATAGTGTAGATGGGCTTTAGAGTGGTTTCACAGGTCGGCACAAGATCGAAGGCCGAAGGGCCTGTACTGCGCTGTAATGTTCTATGTTCTATGTTCTATAGGGGTGGCATGGTGGCACAGAGGTTAGCACTGCTGCCCCATAGCTCCAAGGGCCCGGGTTCAATTCCGGCCTTGGGTCACTGTCTGTATGCAGTTTGTACATTCTCCCTGGACCTGTGTGGGTTCCCTCTGGGTGCTCCAGTTTTCTCCCAAAGTTCGAAGATGTGCAGGTTAGGTGGATTGACCATGCTAAAATTGCTTCTTAGTGTCCAGGGATGTGTAGGTTAGCTGGGGTTACGGGGATAGGGCAAGGGAGTGGCCCTAGGTAGTGTGCTCTTTCAGAGGGTCGGTACAGACATTCGATGGGTTGAATGGCCTCTTTTTGTTCAGTAGAGATTCTACAAAACTTGGGGAAAAAACATATAACTGTGCAAAGTTGAGTGGCAGGCTAGAATGTTGGGCAGAATAAAAGAATGACAGATAGGTTAATCAAGAGAAAGAAACAAAAGTATGAGAAGAAGTTAGATAGAAATGTGACACTGACAGCAAGAGTTTCTACAGGTATTTAAAAAATAGTGAGTAAAGTGAGTGTTGGTCCTCTAGAGAATGACATTGGGGAGTTAGTAGTAGAAAATAAGGAAATGGTGATGAAATATACAAATATTTTGCTTCTGTTTTCCCTACAGAAGATACAAAAGCATTCCAGTAATAGCTGTCAATTGGGAGGTGAAAGGGAGAGAGAAACGTTTTGAAATTACAATCACGAGGGAAGTGGGACTGAGCAAACTGGTGGAATTGTGAGCTGACAAGTCTCCAGGTCCTCATGGACATCGTCCCAGGGTCTTAAAAGAGATGGCTAATGTTGTAATACTTAACTTTCCAAAGTTCACTGGATGCTGGCAAGGTTCCACAGACTGGAAAGTAGCAAATAAAGTACCGCTCCTCAAGGAGGGGGGGAGGCAGAAAACAGCAAACTGTAGGCTAGATAGCTTGACGTTTGTCATGGAGAAGATGTTAGAATCGATCATCACGGGAGTTACGGTTAAAGTAAAATTGTTCACTTTGGCAGGAAGAATAAAAAAACAAAGTATTATTGAAACAGAGAACGTGCAGCATTCCAAGGTGCAGCGAGGTCTAGGTGTTCTGGTGCATAAGCCACAAAATATTAAGTTAAGAAGTCTAATGGAATTCTATCCTTTATTATGAGAGAAATTGAACATAAACGGATGTTGTACTTCAGTTCTACAGGGCATGAGACAAGGGGCGAAATTCTCCGAACCCCCGCCGGGTCGGAGAATCGCCGGGGGCTGGTGTGAATCCCGCCCCCGCCGGTTGCCGAAGTCTCCGGTACCAGAGATTCGGCGGGAGCGGGAATCGCGCACGCCGATTGGCGGGCCCCCCCGAGCGATTCTCCGGCCTGGAGGGGCCAAAGTCCCGCCGCTAAAATGCCTGTCCCGCCGGCGTAAATTAAACCACTTACCTTACCGGCGGCGCGGGCAGGCTCTGGGGTCCTGGGGGGGGTCGCGGGGCGATCTGGCCCCGGGGGGTGCCCCCACGGTGGCCTGGCCCGCGATCGGGGCCCACCGATCCGCGGGCAGGCCTGTGCCGTGGGGGCACTCTTTCCCTTCCGCCTTCGCCACGGTCTCCACCATGGCAGAGGCAGAAGAGACTCCCTCCACTGTGCATGCGCGGGAATGCTGTCAGCGGCCGCTGACGCTCCCGCGCATGCGCCGCCCGGAGATGTCATTTCCGCGCCAGCTGGCGGGGCAGCAAAGGCCTTTTCCGCCAGCTGGCGGGGCGGAAATTCGTCCGGCGCCGACCTAGCCCCTCAATGTTGGGGCTCGGCCCCCAAAGATGCGGAGCATTCCGCACCTTTGGGGTGGCACGATGCCCGTCTGATTTGCGCCGTTTATGGCGCCAGTCGGTGGACATCGCGCTGTTTCCGGAGAATTTCGCCCCATATCTCAAACATTGTGTGCAATTTTGGTCTCTTCATTTAAGAAAGGATGCAAATGCATTGGAGGAGGTTCAGAGTTGGTTTACTCGATTCAGAGTTGGACAGACTGGGCTTGTTTGCACTGGAATTTAGAAGAGATTTTTTGAAAATGTTTTAATTCCAGTTTTATCATTTTGTACATAATTACAAAGAAAAAAGCAAAATATGCAAAGAATAGGAACCACAAATAACCACTTTGCAACCCAGAGAACCCCCCATATACCCCTCCCCCACCCTCTTTACCCCCATTCCCCTCCAACAGCTAACAGTGGCCAACTCCCTGAAATACAATATGAACGGCCGCCATTTTCGGTGTAACCCTTCAATCGGCCTCCTCACGGTGCATTTGACCTTCTCGAGGTGCAAAAACTCCATCAATTCCCCGAGCAATGCCAAAGCACTCGGCGGTGTTTGAAGTTTAGAAGAATGTGGGGTGACTTGATTGAGGCATATAAAATCCTAAATAGTCTTGACGAGGTGGACGCAGAAATTATGCTCTCTCTTGTGGGTGAGTCCAGAACTAGGTGGCACTGTTTTAAAATTCGGGGTCAGAGATGAGGAGAAATCTTTTCTCTCAGAGGGTTGTGCGATTTTGAAACACTCTGCCTCAAAAGGCGGTGGAGGCGGGGTCATTGAATATATTTACGGTCGAGTAGGGTAGATTCTTGTTCGACAAAGGAATCAAAGGTTATTGGGGGGTAGATGGGAATGTGGAATGTGAGACACAATATCAGAGCAGCCATGATCTTTATGAATGGTAGAGCAGGCTTGAGGGGCTGAATGGCCTACTTCTGCTCCTATTTCATGTGCTAATACCTGTAAGCTTCCTGTTTCTCCATCACCAATTGCCTGGAACGTAAATGTGCTACTTATCCCAAGGAATTCCTCCACTGTTTCAGTAAGCTGGACTATTTGTGATGGTCCACCTCAGATGCTCTCCTTCTCCCTTGCATTCTGCACTCTCCTTTCTATTATGGGTGAAAGAACAAACTGTGAGTGATTGCTGGACACATATTTACCCAATGGATGTGGTGCATTTGATGAGGCTGATGACACAGATGCACCACATGCATAAGGATTGGGATTGGTTCAAAGAGGCTGGAGCTGCTGAGACGTGAGCCCATCTGAGGAGCGATATATTGGAGTATGCTAAACCAGACAGAGTGAGGCAAGGGCTCGGAGGAAATGGTGGATGGGGATAACACCAGAGAATCTAAGTGAATCAGCACTTGTACTCAACTCTCCTAATTATTAAATCAATTCCTATTGCATCCAGATTGGAGCACAATGCTCTTCCTGTGCACATCCTCAACCACCTCCAAACACAACTTGTTGGTGAGAGCAGCAATTCTTGTCATTGCTGAGTGCAAGTCCCCCTGAGCCAGGAGTTACTCAAAGGAAGCATCAGTCGGTCTGGATGCTGCCCTTGTTCTTTACAAACCCATCCTAAACATTTGCTGGCTCCTCCAAACTCCATTTCTGCATTGGTCTTCTAAATAGTGGACTCTAGTGCATGTCCTCCGTGTGTGCATCATACCCACTGAACAGCTTGAAGATGCAAAACCTGGGAGAAACATTTATTGATTCAATTAAGTTGAAATTGGAGACTTTGACATGTTGGGTGCGATGTAACCGCCATACTGCACCTGGCGCGGATCTGGGCACGCCGGTTAAATAGCGGGAAAGGCCAAAATGGAGATTTGTGCTGGCGGCAATCAGTTTTCTATCTAACCGGCCCGCTCCCGATGGCAAGCTCCAGACCACGCCCAAATATGGCGAGCATTTCATAGACGCTAATTTGCATCAATTTCCATCTCATTAGCGAGATTAACGTCGAATGTAATGGCCACCCGGGAATGAACAAGCTCCTCCTTTTTTTAGAACATGAAGCTAACACAATGACTGCTGAGGGGAACTGAGGGGGCGAGTAGCTATTTCCATTTTCCCGCATGCAGCTCAAGGACCCTGGAGCTGCTGCCCCAGTGCTCAGAGGGGAAGGGGAATCCCTCAGGGGGGTTGGGCTATGACTGGGGCTGAAGCGTTGCAGGTCAGTTGTCGCCCTTGGGCTGGGGGGAGGGGGGGGCATTGGGGTTGAGGGGCTTTTCGTTTGTGAGGCCTTCAAGCCATCTTTAAATATTGTGGAGACCCATAACAGGCTGCTGCCTGTCTGTCCTACCAAATAAGTCCAGGACAAAGCCCTGTTCTTGGTTATATGCTGAAGGTCATTATAACTCCCTTTGACTGTGAGCAGCCTCTAGCTTCACAACTGAAAGCTATAGCTAATAAGGAATTGGCCTTGTTAGTTGAGAGAGGAGAGGGTGCCACAGTGGTTAGTAGTGCCGCCTCACAGCTCCAGGGACCTGGGTTCAATTCTGGCCTCGGGTGACTGGCTGTGTGGAGTTTTCACTTTCTCCCCGTGTCTGTGTGGGTTTCCTCCGGGTGCTCTGGTTTCCTCCCACAAAGATGTGCAGGTTAGGTGGATTGGCCATGCTAAATTGCCCCTACGTGTCCAAAGGTCAGGTAGGGCTGCAGGGATGGGGTGGGGATTGGGCCTAGGTAGGCTGCTCTTTTGGATAGTCAGTGTAGACCCAACGGGCCGAATGGCCTCCTTTTGCGCTGTAGGGATTCTATGATTCACAGCTTTCAAGTGGATTCTCTTGGGTCGATGTGGAATGTCTCAGACAGTGATTATTGTATCGCATTTCAATCAAACTTTGAAGCCTGATCAGTTTGCCTGAACTCTAGAAGCATCAGCACCACCGAGGCAGCAGCCAACAATCAAACACTCAAGAGCTGGGCTTCAGCACTGAGGATATCCCCGCGACCATAGGCACAGTGTGTGGATCAGGGGAGGCCACCTGAGCACGGTTTCTCTAATGTTCCCGGCAGGGGTCTAGGATTTGGGGTCTAGGGGCTCCTCCGGTGGCCGGGGATGAGTGTGCAGAGCGAGGTTTTCCAGTGCAACCAGCCTGGTCGATGGCCCTCCGAGAGAAAGCAGGACATGTAAGAGTGGGTGGGGATGGCTTGGGTATTTGAGGGTCCCAGGGTTGGAGCCATAACTGATTACCGGTCTGTCTCCTTCTCTAATTCCTTACAGATACCAAGCTGGACGGTGTTTTTGATCCCGCACAGGATGTCCTCGCAGTGCTGGTAGCAGACCAGGTGGGCAGACGCAGGAGAAGGCAGCAGCATTGATGCAGGCTGGAGGCATCACCCCATGTGCAGGGGGCTGCCGCACATCCTGAAGACCCGGCCACCCATCAGGCCGAGGAGGAATCCAAAGGGAGACGCCAGCGATGGCGCAATGTGTACAGGCGTCGGTCTTTCAAGCATATGGATGGACAGCGTGAGCCGCAGGAGACTCCACCTCAACAAAGAGACAGTGCGGCACCTGTGCCATGCCCTCGCAGACTTCGCACCCCGTGGAGGAGGAGGAGATCTGCTCCCGGTGGCCGTGAAGGTCACCGCAGCGCTGAACCTCTTTGTCAACGGTTCATTCCAGGGCTCGACTGGGGACCTGTGCGGCATCACACAAGCTGCAGCCCACAAGTGGATCTGTGAGCTCACGAATCCCCGGTATGCCCAGGCAGCAGACTATATCAACTTTGAGCTGGACCAAGCCCATCAAGATGCCTGGCAGCAGGATTCTTTGCCATTGCCGGGATGCCCCAGGTCCAGAGGGTAATTGATGGCATGCCTGGCCCCTTGCGTGCACTGGGGCATCAGGGTGTGCCCTTCATCAACAGGAAGGGGTTCCACTTCCTGAATGTTCATCTCATGTGTGGCCACCGCCTCTGTATCACGCACATTTATGCACGCTCCCCAGGGACAGCTACATCCTGGGACACTCAGAAATCCCCGGCATCTTCGAATACCACCTCAGCGTGATGGGCTGGCTATTGGGGGATAAGGGATATTCGCTGAGGTCCTGGCTGATAATGCCAGTTCGGAGACCGGAGACTGAGGCGGAGACCCGATATAACAAGGCCCATGTTGCCATCTGTGCTGTCATTGAGATTTGCATTGGACTGCTCCAAATTCGATTCCAATGCTTGGCCCACTCTGGTGGTGCATTGCAGTACACTCCCCAGAGGGTCTCCCGCTTTTTGGTGGTTTGCTGTATCCTCCATAACCTGGGGCAGCAGTGGGGCTACATGCTGGAGGAGGACGAGGAGGGACATGCGGCCTGGTTTCAGGAAGGTGCCGGACCAGGAGGATGAGCCCAGGGAAGACGAGGAGGCGGAAGGTACAGGACAAGGGTCTGGCTTGCCATGAGGACCAGGGAGACCCTTATTCTAGCCCGCTTCTCATGGAACGAGCTTTGTCTGTCAGCTCTTCCCCTCCCCCCACTATTTCCCTCAAATGTAACATGTTTAAGAGTGAACATTGAACATTTCCATTCCCCCAGCTATAGATTGCGATACCCCCCCCCTCAGTGCCCACTCAGTGATCCTCAATCTTCCTGATCTTACATGGTCTACTGCTACGATCTGATGTGTCGCCAGGGTGCACATCAGACGTGGAGGCAGCCTTCCGCGTTCCACACCCTGAGGCCTTTGATGCACTTGGCGGACATCCTCGGGAGGGCCTAGCTGACTTACTAGTGTCACTGGCATTGCCGTGCCACCTTGTTCTGCCCACTGCCCTTGAGATGCACCGGTGTCAGGAGGAGGGGATTCGGAAGAACTGGATGATAGGCCGGGTTGGCCTCCAGCGTTTCCTCCTTCCTCCTGCCTGACAGTGCCCATAGGGCCCTGCAGGGGCTCCATGGGATGGACGGGGCAGATGGGGTGAGCTCCAGAGGCCTCGGCAACCTCTGGCTCTGCCAGTCCTGGCGCTTCCCCATTGTCTTCACCATGGTACCGACACCCTCAGCGATGCTCCTCAGTGACTGTGCCCGTTCTGCAGTGCCTCGGCAATGTCCACCTGCATCTGGGACATGTTCCTCATCAACTGGGATATGATGACAAGGCCCTGTGGTGGTATGTATTAGGGGTCATGTGGGACCTGTGAAGCCGAGGTATTTATTCGTTCTGAAGTCCAGTGGTTGCTGAAGGAAGGCATAATCCAGGCCAGCAATAGTCCCTGGAGAGCCCAGGTGGTAGTAGTAAAGACAGGGGAGAAGCAAAGGATGGTCGTAGACTATAGTCAGACCATCAACAGGTACACGCAGATAGATGCGTACCCTCTCCCCCGCATATCCGACATGGTCAATCGGATTGCCCAGTATAAGGTCTTTTCCACCGTGGACCTCAAGTCCGCCTACCACCAGCTCCCCATCCGCCCAGATGACCGCAAGTACACTGCCTTCGAGGCAGACGGGCATCTATACCACTTCCTAAGGGTCCCATTTGGCGTCACGAACGGGGTCGGTCTTCCAACGGGAGATGGACCGAATGGTTGACCAGCACGGGTTGCAGGCCACGTTCCCGTATCTCGACAACGTAACCATCTGCGGCCACGATTAGCAGGACCATGACGCCAACCTCCAAAAGTTCCTCCAGACCACTAACGCCCTGAACCTCACATATAACGAGGAAAAATGCATTTTTAGCACAAACCGGTTGGCCATCCTGGGATACGTAGTGCGCAATGGAGTAATAGGCCCCGACCCCGAACGCATGCGCCCCCTTATGGAATTCCCCCTCCCCCGCTGCTCCAAAGCCCTGAAATGTTGCCTGGGTTTCTTTTCATATTACGCCCAGTGGGTCCCCCAGTACGCAGACAAGGCCCGCCCGCTAATACAGTCCACTACCTTCCCCCTGTCGACAGAGGCTCGCCAGGCCTTCAGCCGCATCAAAGCGGATATCGCAAAGGCCACGATGCGCGCCATCGACGAGTCCCTCCCCTTCCAGGTCAAGAGCGACGCATCCGACGTAGCTCTGGCGGCCACCCTTAACCAAGCGGGCAGACCCGTGGCCTTTTTCTCCCGGACCCTCCACGCCTCAGAAATCCGCCACTCCTCAGTGGAAAAGGAAGCCCAAGCCATAGTGGAAGCTGTGCGACATTGGAGGCATTACCTGGCCGGCAGGAGATTCACTCTCCTCACCGACCAACGGTCGGTAGCCTTCATGTTCGATGATGCACAGCCGGGCAAAATTAAGAATGACAAGATCCTAAGGTGGAGGATCGAGCTCTCCACCTTCAACTATGAGGCCTTGTATCGTCCCGGAAAGCTGAACGAGCCGTCCGATGCCCTATCCCGCGGCACATGTGCCAACGCACAAATAGACCGCCTCCAAGCCCTCCACGAGGACCTCTGCCACCCGGGGGTCACTCGATTCTACCATTTCGTAAAGTCCCGCAACCTCCCCTACTCTGTGGAGGAGGTCCGTACAGTCACCAGGAACTGCCACATCTGCGCAGAGTGCAAACCGCACTTTTTCAGGCCGGATAGAGCGCACCTGATCAAGGCTTCCCGCCCCTTTGAACGCTTCAGTTTGGATTTCAAAGGGCCCCTCCCCTCCACCGACCGCAACGCATACTTCCTGAATGTGGTCCAACGACCTGTCCATCAGGGTGTGTTTGATTGCACCATGATATGCTGATCTGGATATCCACATTAGCATATCATGGTGCAATCACACACACACTGATGGACAGGTAGTTGGACCAACCAACACACACACAGCATCGCAGCCAATCACCAGTGAGAGCACACGCACTATAAAACAGGGAACACCACAGTTCCCGCTCATTCTACCAGGAGATAGCTCAGAGCACAGAGCTCACAGCGTGCCACTCAGACATACACCATGTGCTGAGTGCCTCACCAGGATAGTGCAAAGGCTGGGTCCACAGGTTAGCTGGTGAAGCACGAACCTCAGCCAGCAGTTATTAGTTGGTATTGTTTAAGACAATAAAACAGAGTTGTACCATCTACAACCGTATTGGTTCATTTGTGTATCGGAACACCCAACACGACATGATACCAGGACTGGAAACTAGCCAGCGACGTGAGACCTACCTGCACCTTTTCAGAAATCCGCCATCATGCGCCATGGACACCATCAGCCCGCCACAGCCGCTCCGAATCTCTGGAAATCTTGGCGTCAACTGGAAGCTGTTTAAACAGCGTTTCCAGCTCTTCCTAGAAGCCACAGATAGGGAGAATGCATTGGACACCAGGAAGATGCCCTCCTCCTCTCCACGGCAGGGCAACGCGCCATCCACATCTACAACTCCCTGGCATTCGCGGAAGGTGAGGACAAGACAAAATACAAGACGGTGCTTCTAAAGTTCGAGGAACACTTCAGCGTGGAAGTTAATGAGAGCTTCGAGAGGTACCTCTTCCAGCAGCGCCTGCAGGGTAAGGATGAGCCTTTTCAATCTTATTTGACACACCTCCGTATCCTCGCGCAGTCCTGCGGCTATGAGGCCACCTCCAACTCCATGATTCGGGATCAGATAGTTTTTGGGGTCACCTCGGACACCCTACGCCAGTAGCTCCTCAAAATAAAGCGCCTCACCCTAGCGACTGCCATCGAGACCTGCGTCCTCCACGAGAATGCGACCAGCCGGTACTCCCAAATCCAGGCGGCCGAATCGGCACGGCAGGGGTCCTACGAGGCCGAGCTGGTCCAGTCGATCGAGTTCCTCCCGGCCTGCGGCCCGGACGAGGGCGGCCATTTTGAGCGCTTTCCGAGGCCTCCCGCGCTTGTACGCGCCAAAAGAGGGGACGTCGACGCAGAGGGACGGGATGCGCAGGCGCGCTCTACGCAGGACCACACCATGCATGCACGGTGGCGCAACGAACGCCATGACGTCACGTGCGGCAACTGTGGCTCCGTCCACTTAAAGCAGCAATGTCCGGCCAAATCGCGACAAAGACTCCACTTTGGCAGGATGGGACACTACGCTGCCTGCTGTCGAGCAGCTCAACCTGCCAACTCTCCGCAATTCCGCCAGCCTCGCAGGGACGTGCGGGCCATTCAGCCCCTATACACGGAGTCATATCCTGACAACATGCAGATCAGTGATACCGACGACCCAGGGAACCCTTCCACGTTGCGGTAATAAATAAGAACCGGATGTCCCCAAGTCGGAACCACCAGCCGATGCCAGTGCACAGCATTGATCCGGGCGATGAGTGGTGTGCCACCCTAACGGTCAACCGATCACATTTCGCTTGGACACTGGTGCCTCCGCCAATCTCCTTGCATGGTCAGCTTTCCAGACCTTGAAGGTTAAATATAACGGAAACGCCATCCCGGCCACAGGGTCCTGCCAGCTCGAGGTTACACACAACTCACATAAAGCCACATTGTCTTTTGAAATAGTTGGATCCTCGAAAGACTCTGTTAGGCGCACAGGCGTGCAATGTCCTCCACCTCGTTCAGCGGGTACGCACTCTGTCTCCTGAAGGCACGTCCGACTTCCCGGATGCAGACTTTAGGGCGCAGCTCCACTCACTCCTCGCACACAACCAGGAGGTTTTCGAGGGCATGGGCACACTGCCCTACACATACAGAATACGCTCAAACCGGACGCCACCCCGGTCATTCACGCACCTCGTAGAGTCCCAGCACCACTCAAGGACCGCCTTAAGCAGCAGCTGCAGGACCTGCAGGACCAAGGAGTGCTTTCCCGGGTCACGGAGCCAACGCCATGGGTCAGCTCCATGGTGTGCGTCAAGAAGCCCTCCAGCGAGCTCCGGATCTGCATCAACCCAAAAGATCTGAACAACAACATTATGAGGGAACACTACCCCATACCCAAACGAGAAGAAATCAGGAGCAAAATGGCTCGGGCAAAAATATTCACAAAGCTTGATGCCTCAAAGGGTTTTTGGCAGATTCAACTGGATCAGTCCAGCAGGAAGCTGTGCACTTTCAACACTCCCTTTGGCAGATACTGCTACAATAGGATGCCATTTGGCATCATCTCAGCATCCGAGGTGTTCCATCGCATCATGGAACAGGTGATGGAGGGCATCGAAAGGGTGCGCGTCTATGTAGACGACGTTACCATCTGGTCCACCACACCACAGGAGCACATCAGTCGTCTACAGCGTGTCTTTGCACGGATACGAGATCAGAGCCTGTGCCTCAACCGAGCCAAGTGCTATTTTGGCCAGTCTGAGCTAAAGTTTTTGGGGGACCACATATCCCGGTCAGGGGTGTGGCCGGATGCCGAAAAAGTGGCAGCCATCGCAGCCATGCAACAGCCGGCAGACAAGAAGCCAGTGCTGCACTTTCTCTGGATGGTCAACTTCCTGGGGAAGTTTATTTCCAACCTTGCCTCGCACACAACAGCTCTTCACCACCTGGTCAAAAAGACAATGGAATTCCAGTGGCTGCCCGCACACCAGAGTGAATGGGAGGAGCTCAAGGTCAAGCTCACCACCGCCCTGGTACTGGCGTTTTTCGATACCACACGGGAAACGAAGATCTTAACTGATGCCAGCCAGTCCGGCATTGGGGCGGTACTCCTGCAACGGGACGACACCGCATCATGGGCCCCGGACGCCTATGCCTCGCGGGCCATGACCCCCACAGAACAGCGCTATGCGCAGAATGAAAAGGAGTGCCTAGGCTTGTTGACCGGCATTGACAAATTCCACGATTATGTGTATGGCCTTCCGCAGTTCACTGTGGAGACCGACCATTGCCCCCTGGTTGGCATCATTCAGAAGGACCTCAACGATATGACCCCTCGCCTCCAGCGCATTCTGCTCAAGCTCCGGAGGTACGACTTCCAACTTGTCTACACCCTGGGGAAGGACCTCATCATCGCAGATGCTCTGTCCAGGGCGGTGAACAACCGCCCGAATCGGAGGGGTTCGTTTGTCAGGTCGACGCACAAGTAGTCTTCACATCGGCCAATCTGCCAGCTACTGACGCACATCTGGCCCACATTCGCCGCGAGACTACGGCTGACCCCCTTCTACAGCGTGTAATGCGCCACATGACGGAAGGGTGGCTCAAGGGGCAGTGCCCACAATTCTACAATGTCCGGGACGACTTGGCCGTCATTGATGGTGTCCTTTTGAAGTTGGACCGGATTGTGATCCCACACAGCATGCACCGGCTTGTCCTCGAACAACTGCACAAAGGCCATCTCGGGGTTGAAAAGTGCAGGCGGAGGGCCCGAGAAGCTGTGTACTGGCCGGGCATCAGCGACGACATCGCCAACATGGTGCTCAACTGCCCCACCTGCCAAAGGTTTCAGCCGGCGCAACCCCCTGAGACACTTCAGCACCATGAGTTGGTCACGTCCCCCTGGGCAAAGGTGGGTGTGGACCTTTTTCATGCGTTCGGCAGGGACGGGGGGATATGGGGGATATGGGGGAGGGGGGATATGGGGGAGGGGGGATATGGGGGATATGGGGGAGGGGGGATATGGGGGAGGGGGATATGGGGGATATGGGAGAGGGGGGATATGGGAGGGGGGATATGGGGGAGGGGGATATGGGGGAGGGGGATTTGGGGGAGGGGGATATGGGGAGGGGGGATATGGGGAGGGGGATATGGGGAGGGGGGATGTGGGGGAGGGGGGATATGGGGGATATGGGGAGGGGGGATATGGGGAGGGGGATATGGGGGAGGGGGTATATGGGCGATATGGGGGAGGGGGGATATGGGGGAGGGGTGATATGGGGGAGGGGATATGGGGGAGTGGGGATATGAGGGAGGGGGGATATGGGGGAGGGGGGATATGGGGAGGGGGGATATGGGGGAGGGGGAGGAGGATATGGGGGAGCGGGGATATGGGGAGGGTGGAGGTGGGATATGGGGGAGGGGGGATATGGGGGATATGGGGGAGGGGGGATATGGGGAGGGGGGGATATGGGGGAGGGGGGATATGGTGGATATGGGGGAGGGGGGATATGGCGGGGAGGGGGGATATGGGGAGGGGGGGATATGGGGGATATGGATATCGGGCAGTGGGTGGAGGCCCGTGACTGGAACCTCGGGGCTGAGCGGCGGGCGGCCATCCGGTCGGGTGTTCCGGTCGGGTGTTCCGGTCGGGTGGGGGGGAGCAGCGCGTCCTGATGAGCCGTCACGCCGTGCGGCGTGAAGCACGTGAGCAAGCGCGGATCCCGTCACGTCGCTGCTAGCCCATTCCGGGCCGGAGACTTTGCGACGTTTTGGGCGGCGTGAAGAAAGTCGGATTGGCGCCGTTTTTAGCGCCGATCGGCGGACTTTGCGCCGATAACGGAGAATTTCGCCCAAGATGTGGAAATCCAATAAAAACATTTAAAAAAAGAAAGTATGGTCGGCAGTTCTCAAATTCAGCCATGAGTTTGTTCCCCACTCCCTTTGGAAGACCGAGCACACGTACACTCCCTGTCCGGCACCATCTCCCCGAAGCAACTAAGATGTCCGACATACCATGCAGCAGGATTTCCAAGGGCTGAAGGTGAGCCCCCACTGAGGAGACTGCCCTCTTGACTGACAGGATTACCTTCTCCATTTCATCCATTCTCTTTCGGATATCTCGCAGTTCATTAATGTGAGCACCAATAACCTCTGTCAAGGAGCCAAAATCGGCGTCCACAACTTCACTCACAGTGGCAGTCACCATTTTGACGCCAATGGCATCACCGAAGCGGAGGCCCGCTCACCAGCAAAACCATCTTTGCGAACTTTGCCCCACCTCAGCCGCCTCTGAGCGCCTCAATCAAACAAAGATTTTCTTGACTAAACTCTGCCCCCCATCATCAAAATCCAGCCAGGATCATTGAGGAACTTTTGTAAGGGCCACGAAGAATCCAGCACGAGTTTTAAGGATACAAAGTAATAACATTTATTTACTATAACATATTATACATAACAGTAGCAGTAACTTCCCTTGCTACATACTCCTTCCTCCTGGTTCCTGAACTGGCCAGCTTATTTATACTAGGAGTTTACTAGTGGTTTCTCCGCCCCCCTCATTGGGGAAGCTCATACTCCCACAGGATTGTGGGATAGTCATTAGTCCCCAGCCAATGGTAAGTAGGCAGGTTATAACAGGAACATAGCACAGATTATACACACCAGGATTAAATAATGTGGCTTGTGTGTTTTTTAAATATATTGGTTCAGATATTAAATAGTGTAAGTCTGGAATAACTTTCAATTAATGATCCTATTTAAAAAGTGTCATTTCCATCCCAACTAATCATACTAGGCCGTAATTGAAAGATTATGTCATTTCTAAACTATTATGGATAGGAATGAGAGGCAAACTGAACTCCTTTATTTTTCTCGCCGTCTGTCCATGGTTAAATCCAAAGTACTGTTTATTCATACATTGCAACCCTGGGGATTGTCGCCACAACTATGTGCACACACAAGCACACAAGAACTGTCCATGGTTAAATCCAAAGTATTGTTTATTCATACATTCAGTGGATAGTCGTCACAACTATATACACACACAAGCACCCAAGAAGGAGATTGAAAGGAAAGAAAAGAGTTTTGCACAAAGGAATAACAAAGATAGGGAGATTAATTGACCTGAATATTACAGTTCAGGGAGGGTTTATCACTTATGAGTTAAAGCCCAGGGGGGTTCAACTTGCTGAAAGCAGGAGTTGCCAAATTTCTTCAAAGTTATTGATGACGCAACAAGATGAGGTTAGTATACAGAGACGTGGTGCACTCTACAGGCAATGCTAGGAATCATCCAGGGAACCAGGCTTTAAGGAGGTTTAGACTTGAGGCAGGCTTTGTTGTCAGCCTGGAGTTGACAAGCTGGATGTTAACAGTAGACTGCCCTGGGAATCCAGGAATATAACATTTAAACTTGCCAAAGACCAAACGAGCTTAGGTTATGTGGTGTTGCCCACTGATGGGTTAATAATCAGTTTCTATGCCTCTGGTGAAAATCCATTGTTCACTTCAGGAGATAAATGGTGGCTATTAGTGCCTCCTCATGTATAACCAGCTCACATCCAGACACGGGAGGCAGGCCTTGTTTCATTGATTATATTGGATCCACACAATGATGGTTGTGAGATTTCAGATGGATGAGGGTTGAGCTTTGTCCTGTAATTACTGTCGGAGGTTTCCAGAACTGTAGCCAACTTGCAAATCATGTGACCTGTGCCAGCCATGTTTTTGGTCCAATAGAGTTCATTTTTAAATAAACAGAAAGCATAGTTTGATTTAAATAATTTATGATCTTTACTATGTCTTACGAACATGACACAAGAGGCGGAGGAATTGTGATGTTTGATTGGCCAGTTGAACTGGTGGGCACTAAGACTAGGTGCTAGTTTAGTTGTGTTGTAGTTAAGTACTATGATGAAACACCATAGAGTCGAGAATATTTTAAGGGCAGAAAAAAATTCCAAAAAATTAAATCTGGAAAAACACATTCTTAAGTTCCTCTCATTAGAAGCCCCAAAGTGCATGAAGCTAGTTTTTCCAAATGATGCTTCAGAAACAACATCAACATATATTTATATGGCGCCTTTAACATAAACATAAAACATTCCAAAAAGAATATAACACTGAGCCACAAAATCAAAAATTAGATCTGGGCCAGAATTATCCGGCCGTTCGCTGACAGCCGGTTCTCTGGTCCCATCGGCAGTGTACTCCTGCCCCTGGGTTTCCCAACTGTGTGGGGTGGCTTCAATGTGTGAATGATGGAAATTGTGGTCAGGTTTGGGACACAGACAAACTGCAGCTTGTATCTTTCAAACGGCAGCCTAGACGTATGCAGGAATTCACACCTGCAAATGGGCCATTCAAGGCTTTAAAATAACAATGGACCATCAGGTCCATCTCATCATCTTCAAGACTAGGTGGCACCGAGCTCCTGCTCGGAGCCTCCCAGAATTGGCCACCCCAAAAGTGATGTGGCAGCCCCTGATTGGATGTGACCAATCAGAGGGTGGAACCCTGAAGAATTAATTGACAGTGACCCAGAAACCGCCCACAAAAGGGGCGGGGGAAACTCAAGGCAGTTAAAAGACAATGCAGCCATGATTTCTGTCTCTTTTGGGACCGGCCTCGGCCCCACCAACTGTAGCACATCGACCAGCCAAGTTCAAGGAACCACGATCGCTAACAGAAGGACGAGCCGCAGCCCAGACGCACCTTACTACTTCCAACCGCCACTAGTGGGGAACCAGATAAAGGCCTTATCTAACCTGCACAGAGCCGGTCACTTGAAAGTTAAGTAAAGGTCATTTAGGCTGTTAAGTATAATTTAATGTGTAGTACCGTGTAGATTATTACGTATAGAACCAAGCCTATGTTTAATAATAAACAATAATTGAACTAATATACTGGTTGTGTGGTCATTTGTCCAGTACACGGAATGTACTTGCGTCTTGTGGTTAATATTAATAAAGATAAAAGAGCAACAAATGGGAAATCCCATTGACAGCGGTGGGAGCAAAGAATTCCGCCCCAGCAAATAGTGTGCTGTCATCACCACCCCAGATGACCAAAAAGTTGGGTCAAGGAGATAGGTTTAAAGGAGTCTTTGGAAGGAAATAAAGTGAGGTAAGGTGACAGAGAGGTGTAGGGAGGGTTTTCCAGAGCGTGGGGCCGAGACAACTGAATGTGCAGCAGTGCAGTTAAAATCGGGAATGTTCAAGTGGACAGGATTAGAGAAATGCAGATATCTCCGACTTTGCAGGACTGGAGGAAGATTACAGAGAGAGGGAGGGGCAAGGCCATGGTGGAAGTTGAAAACAAGGATGGAAATTTTAAAATCAAGATGTTTCTTGACTGAGAGCTAATGGCGGTCAGTGTGCACATGGGTGATAGGGGAATGGGAGTTACTGCAAGTTCAGACACGGGCAGCAGAGTTTTGGATCAACTTAAGTTGACGCAGAAGGTAGAATGGGGGAGACCCGACGGGGGGGGTGTTGGGTTAGTCAAGTCTAGAGTAACGAAGGCAAGAATGAAGATTTTAGCAGTAGATGTGTTGAGGCAGGTAAAGTCAGGTGCTGGTAAAAGATGATCTGAGTGATGGTGCAAACATGAGATCAGAAGCCCACCTTGGTGATATCAAGGTTGTGAAAAGACTAGTTCCTGGGAGAGGGAAGGATTGCTAACCAGGAAATGGAGTTCAGAGGGTTGGTCAAAAATAATGGCTTCAGTCTTCCCAGTGTTTAATTGGAGGAAATTTCTCCTTGTCCAGTACTGGATGTCAGAAAGTTTAGCAGCACTGGAGGAGTCGAGAGATGTGGTGCTGGTGATGAGGTTGAGTCATGTGCCATCATCAGACATAAGAAAAATAATGTTGTTGATGGTGCTGCCAAGGGGCAGTATGTGGGAGGAGGGCAATGTTAGATTCTTGGGGAACACCTGAGGTAATGTTGTGGGAGCTGGAAAAGAAGTCACAGAATAATACAGCACAGAAAAGGCTCTTCGGCCCATCGAGTCCGCACTGAAGCATGAAAAACACCTGACCCATTTTGCAGCACTTGGCCCATAACCTTTTTAACGGTTGTGATGCAACCCGCCTCTAGCACCCTCCCAGGCAGCGCATTCCAGACTGTCACCACCCTCTGGGTAAATAGATTTCCTCAAATCCCCCCTAAACCTCCTGCCCCTCACCTTGAACTTGTGTCCCCTCGTAACTGACCCTTCAATTAAGGGGAAGAGCTGCTCCCTATCCACCCTGTCCATGCCCCTCATAATCCTATACACCTGGGGCGGGATTCTCCCCTATCCGGCGGGGTGGGGGGGGTCCCAGCGTGATGGAGTGGCGGGAACCAAGTCTCCGCACCTTTAGGGGCCAAACCCTCACCTTGAGGGGCTAAGCCTGCGCCGGAGAGGTTTCCGCTGCACCGGCTGGCGGGAAAGGCCTTTGGCGCCACGCCAGCCGGGGCCGAAAGGTCTTCGCCGGGTGACGCGGGTGAGCGTCAGTGGCTGCTGATGTCATCCCCACGCATGCACAGGGGAGGGGGTCTCTTCCGCCTCCGCCATAGTGAAGACCATGGCGAAGGCAGAAGAAAAAGAGTGCCCCACGGCACAGGCCCGCCCGCGGATCGGTGGGCCCCGATCGCGAGCCACGCCACCGTGTGGGCACCCCCCGGGGCCAGATCGCTCCTTGCCCCCCCCCCCCCCCCCCCCCAGGAATCCGGAGCCCGCCCGCACCGCCTTGTCCCGCCGTTCAAAAGGTGGTTTAATCCACACTGGCGGGACAGGCATTCCAGCAGCGGGACCTCGGCCCATCGCGGGCCGGAGAATCGGCGGGGGTGGGCCCGCTGTCCGGGGTGGCGCGATTCCCGCCCCCGCCAACCGGCGCGGCCCGATTCCCGCCCCCACCGAATCTCTGGTGGCGGAGACTTCGGGACCGCCGGGGGCGGGATTCATGCCAGCCCCTGCCGATTCTCCGACCCGGTCCTGATTCAATACCTGATTCTCTCTCCATGGTGAGATGGATAAGAATGGAACCAGGTGGGAGCAGTCCCACCACCTGGATGACAGAAGTGTACTTTTAAAGTACTCCTTTCTTATAGACTGCTTGGGAACATCCTGGGATCAAGGAGGGCACCATATGATTACAAATTAATCCTTCAATCTCTTTTCTCTCTCAAGCTGAAGATTCTTGCCATGCACACATTAGGAGGAATCTTACAGAGATGACGGGTGTCTCGACCCCTGGCTGGAAAGCTGGCAAGACCCCCACATCACTTATTTTTAGGTCGGCTTACTTCTTGTGTCATTCAAGCATTTGGCAGGCCAGCAGGTGGCCTTCCCCCGGATCAAGGACCCCAGGGGCAAAGGTCCCGCCCACCAATGACTGACAGCCAATCAGAGGCTGGCAGGACCTCAGCAGTGCCACCAGGGAGGCAGTGGCTGCAGCTGGTACCATACCCTAGCCTGGGGTCAAGGAGGGACTAGGGCACAGGTGAGTGATGGTAGGAAGCTGGTTGGGGTTGGGGCCGTGAGGTGGCAGCAAGGGCAGAGGGGATGTCTCTCAGTAACCCCCTTTCCTATGCTGGGCTCCTTTGAACAAGGCTCCTTTGTTTGTTATGTCCCTGCATGGCGAGCTCCTGCCTGATACTGGGTTAATGCAAGCGGCAGTAAAATGAAGTTCTGAAGTGGGTTCTAATTGGCATCAGGAAAGGATGGCCGTCCACACACCTTCCTACCACAGTCTTAATGAAGATGGAAACAGAAAGGTGTTGAGGACCCCACCCGCCACGGTCCCGCACGATTAAATGTCCCCATGCCACCAAACTCACCATGGAGGATGGCACATACCTCCAGCCAGAAGTAATATACTGGAATTGTGGGCATCATCTTAGTAATAGGGTATAGGGTACTCTTGTACAAATATTCAGACATCCATCACCTTCATTGTCAGGTTACAATTAATACATTATCCTACAATAATGATTACACTGTTGTCTGCACTTCACGTTCATCTGATGCAGGACTGTAGTACGTGACAGCGCATCAGTACATAACAAACCTATTAAATAATTAACAGGATGCTTTAAAAAGAATTATCCTGAAAATAGCTATAGTGGCAGTTTGTGTTCCAAACCTACCACCTAGTGGCAATATTTTGAAGTACCATCTAATTCAAATAATCCAAACAAATAAAACATACTAAAACAGCCTATTTACATTTGGAGATTTTATCGGCCGCTTATCACCTTGAAGTGGAGATGCCTGCGTTGGACTGGGGTGAGCACAGTAAGAAGTCTTACAACACCAGGTTAAAGTCCAACAGGTTTGTTTCGAATCACTAGCTTTCGGAGCACCGCTCCATTCACCTGAGGAAGGAGCAGTGCTCCGAAAGCTGGTGATTCGAAACAAACCTGTTGGACTTTAACCTGGTGTTGTAAGACTTCTTATTGGTATCACCTTGAAGACATTGCTGGATTCATTACTAACAGTTAACTATGATTGTGCTAAAGCCTTCCTCTTAAGCAGAGGGTAATGAGATGTTGAAGGAACGACAAAGCTTTGCACTTAGGGCAGTGCAGACCCTCACTTCATCAATTCTATCCTGGATCTAATGCAGGTCTTGAGGGAGAGGAGTGAGCTCCTTTTCCTGAAAGGTAACAGGCGGCAGCCACCTCATCGTGCAGCAGGCACACCGCTCTGTTTAATGTAATCTCCCTCCACTTCCAATTCCACCCCTGGCTTGCCTACCACTCTTGCTTCTCCCGGATGATTTGTCTCTTTCCAGGGCCTCATCATCCTCAAGGTCCACCCCCTCTGGAAGTTAATGTTATGGAGAGAACAGCAGACCGTCACAATGACCAAAATCCTTTCAGGAGTGTATGACTGTTCCGGGTGCCAGAATCACATCTTCAGAAGCCTAATGACTTGCTCAATAGCTGTCCTGCTCAGAAAATGACATTGGTTATATTGCCTCGTGCCTTTATCGAGGGTTCCTGTAAAGGGTGGAGCTGCCATGTTTTAAGAGTCCCCGAGACTCCACCCATGGACTTTGGGGATTGGAATGAATTTCTGAGGCAGTCTGGACAGGCAGAGAATGAAGGAGTCATGGCAGCTGTGAGGAAAGTGAGATCAAACATGGAGGAATTTATTTTTGTTGGACACGGAGGGAGTGGAAACCTTTCCTGGTCATGGATCCTGCTGGCCTGTTGTTCGGTGACTGAGTAGCCATATGGATGCAATTGATGATGCTCTGCACCTGGGGATTCTAACAATAATGGAAAATCCAGTGCCCATTGTCCGTGTGTGACCACGTCTGTCACTAAAGGAACGTGAAATCCTGTCATGCCCTTGTGTTGGTCACTGGGGAATTCATGCCACTTTTGTAAACGTTATCAGTCTCTATGGGGATTGGAACACCGTGACCATCTACTTAGAGAGTCGCTGTCTCCTGTGGCACTGGTTCTCGGTAACCTGCAGATAGTTCTCTCTGCAGCGGTCAAACCTGCACTGAGTGTATGGCCTCTATTCCTTATTACCCTTCTTCCCTCTCCTGTGTCTCCTGCTGCCCCGGGTCTGCCCTTTCTGTGAAGGGTGTAGTTCCTCATCGCCTCTGGCTCTGCAGAATCTAACAGTTGTGCCCTCATTGCCAATTCAAGCCTTCCTTCTGGGCAGGTGGCTGTCTAATTGTCCTTGGCAACCTTGTCCCCTGCTTTTTTGCCCCCGTGATGTCAGTGGCGTGCCAATCACATTCAAAGTCTAGGTGCTGATTGCCCACTCTTCCTGCCAACGTCCAATGCCAAGGGAAATCTTCTACCAAGTGGCCAGTCCCCCTTTGTCCCACTGATCCTCTTACCTGACTGGGTTGCTGCCTTATGGTGGCCTTACTATCTGCCTCCCCTGAGCTGTACTGAAACTGAATGCTTCTCCAACTTATCTTCCCCTTTGAAATATTCCAACTTTCCACTTCAGTGAGCTCTAAATGAACTTCTAAAGTGTGTAAATTGGTCTTAATGGGGGTGAGAAGGATTCCTGTCCTGCCCAGTGGGAGGGGAAGCACAGGGGGTGCTGGGGCAACAGGATGTTCAAGGGTCCACATGATACGCCACCACCCTACAGCATGAGTGTACAGGCAGCGCTCCAACTACCTCTCTGTGTCTGAGGTCCAGTGTCGAATGAACTCCATCCACCTCTCTAAGGACACAGTCACCACCATATGCCAGAGTATTGGGCTACAGATCACCTCCAATTGCATGGGTGGCAACCTATGCCAGTGGCTCTGGAGGTCACAGTGGCCTTCAACATCTCTACCACTGGTTCGTTCCAGGGGTCAGTGGGGGATCTGTATGGTGTCCTAATCTACTACCCAGTTACATTAAGCTTATTACTGATGATATTCATCCATTTCCGGATGGACGAAGTCAACCAGGCTGAGAGAGCCAGAGACCTGGTGGTGATTTCAGGCTTCCCCCACATCCAGGGTGCCATCGACTCCACTCATGTGGTCAGAAGGCATCTGCAGGTGAGCTGGGAGTCAGTAACCAGAAGGGGTTCCACTCAATGAATCGTCAGTGCAGATCGTCAGTGACCACAAGACACAGATTCAGCAAGTCTGTGCCTGTTACCCTAATAGCTCACGTGATTCTTACATCCTGCGACACTCACGGGTACCAAGACTGTTCATCACTCCTGCTTATTTGGGTGGATGATTCCTGGGTGACACGGGCTATCCCTTGAAGAGGTGCCTCAGGACCCTACTCTGGCATCTAAGAACAGAGGCAGAGGAGAGGTACATCAGGAGTCACGCCTTCACAAAGGCAGTAATAGAGAGGATCATTGGGCTGCTGAAGATGAGGTTCAGATACCAGGACTGATCACGGGGAGCACTGCAATATCCTCCAGAGCAAGTGTTGTTTGTAGTTGTTGCCTGCTGCGCTCTGCACAATCTGGATCTGGCAAGGGGAGATCTACTGGACGTTGAATATTGTGAGGCTGCTCCAGATGCTGCAGAGGATAAATCTACCAATGGGTCTGATGAGGAACCTGGGAAAAGCACAGGGTGAGGACGTGGAGGCAGATGTTAAGAGCTTTCAGGGAGGCAGGGACACCAGGGCAGCCTAGATTATGCGGACCTTCAGTGCGGCTGCCATGGTATCGATCCCCCCCTCCCCCCATGTGGCAGCATGGATAGAAAGATGGCGGAGTGACAGGGAACAGAAAGCAGTGGCGAATGTTTGCTTTGTTTTGGACTGCAGGCCCGATGTTTCTCTTCATATATATTAGTGGGCCAGACTTGGCGTATAGAGCACAATGTTAAAAGTTCAGGTGATACACAACTATTGTAAGTATTGCAAGTATTGTCAACATGAGAAGGATGGTGATCAACTTCAAGAGGGCACAGACAGGCTGGTGGAATGGGTGAATCATGGAAGATAAACTTGAATGATAATAAGTGTGAAGTGATATATTAGCACAGTGGTTAGCACTGTTGCTTCACAGCGCCAGGGACCCGGGATCGATTCCCAGCTTGGGTCACTGTCTGTGCGGAGTCTGCATGCTCTCCCCGTGTCTACTTGGGTTACCTCCGGGTGCTCCAGTTTCCTCCCAGAAATCTCAAAAGACGTGCTGTTAGGTGAATTGGACATTGCGTCTACCCGACCAGGCCCCAGAATATGGAAACTAGGGCATTTTCACAGTAACTTCATTGCGGTGTTAAATGTAAGCTTACTTATGACACTAATAAAGATTATTATTATTATTAGGTAGGAAGAATAAGGGGCGGAATTCTCCCCTCCATGCCAGGTAGGAGAATCGCTGGGGTGCCGCGCGAGTCCCTCCACGCCGTTCCGGCACCCGCACGTGATTCTCCCACCCCCCCCCCCCCCAAAACGGCGCGGCAAGAATCACGGCTGGCCGCTGGGAGAATCGCCGCTCGCCGTTTGTAATGGGTGAGCGGCGATTCTCCGGACGGATCGGCAGAGCGGCCTGCCCAACACAACGGCTTCCCGCCGGCGCCATCCACACCTGGTCGCTGCCGGCGGGGACAGCGCGGGAACGCTGGGGAAGCGGCCTGTGGGGGGGGGATTCCTGCACCGGGGGCGGCCTCAAAAGGGGTCTGGCCCGCGTTCGGTGCCCACCGATCGGCGGGCCGCCCTCTCTGAAGGAGGACCTCCTTTCCTCCGCTGCCCCGCAAGATCCATCCGACATCTTCTTGCGGGGTGGCCTCGGGGAGGACGGCAAACGCGCATTAGCGCCGGCCAACCTGCGCATGCGCGGTTGACATCATTTACGCGGCACAGGCCGCGTCATTTATGCGCCGCCGCTTTTACGAGGCGCGCGTAAATGATGCGACACTGCTACTAGCCCCCCGGGGGCGGGAGAATAGGGGGCTGGGAGCGGCCTCCGACGCCGGAGTGAAACACTCCGGTTTTCACTCTGGCGCGGGACTTAGTCTCCCGATCGGAGAATTGCACCCCTGGAGAGGCAAAATCAAATAAATGGTTCAATTCTAAAGACAGTGCAGGAGCAGTTGAACCTGGAGGCGTATATGCACAAATTACTGAATACAACAGGGCAGTTTGAGGATGTGGTTATAAATAGTAGCGTAGAGTACAAAAGCAAGGAAGTAATGATGAACGTTTCTAAAACAAGAGGCAAAATTCTCCAGAAACGGCGCGATGTCCGCCGACTGGCGCCCAAAACGGCGCAAATCTGACGGGCATCGCGCCACCCTAAAGGTGCGGAATGTTCCGCACCTTTGGGGGCCGAGCCCCAACATTGAGGGGCTAGGTCGGCGCCGGACGAATTTCCGCCCCGCCAGCTGGCGGAAAAGGCCTTTGGTGCCCCGCCAGCTGGCGCGGAAATGACATCTCCGGGCGGCGCATGCACGGGAGCATCAGCGGCCGCTCACGGCATCCCCATGCATGCACAGTGGAGGGGGTCTCTTCCGCCTCCGCCATGGTGGAGACCGTGGCGGAAGGGAAAGAGTGCCCCCACGGCACGGGCCCGCCCGCGGATCGGTGGGCCCCGATCGCGGGCCAGGCCACCGTAGGGGCACCCCCCGGGGCCAGATCGCGCCGCGCCCCCCCCAGGACCCCGGAGCCCGCCCGCACCGCCTTGTCCTGCCGGTAAGGTAGGTGGTTTAATTTACGCCGGCGGGACGGGCATTTTAGCGGCGGGACTTCGGCCCATCCGGGCCGGAGAATCGAGCGGGGGGGCCCGCCAACCGGCGCAGCGCAATTCCCGCCCCCGCCGAATCTCCGGTGCTGGAGATTTTGGCAACCGGCGGGGGCGGAATTCACGCCAGCCCCCGGCGATTCTCCGACCCAAGGTCTGAGATTTTAAGGAACTCCAGGGAGCATGTGGGGAGGTGGTAGGGGTGTAAAATCAAATGAGATGGTATAGGGTGACGTGCCCATCACCTTCCTAGCACCACTGACATTTTATCAGCTATGGGAAAGGCATTGGATGGTCCTTCTGCCTTAGACCAGTTGAGGCCCTTATAAAGCTATTGGCACTTTACCAAGTAGGAAAACCATCAGGTATTACTTGGCTGTGTAGCCATCTGAGATGGCCACCTGCAAATGACCATGGAAATTATGGCCAACCCTGGACTCAGACAGATACAGAGCTTGGGCGAAATTCTCCGTTATCGGCGCAACAAACGGCGCAAATCCGACTTGCGTCACGTCGGAAAAATGGGTCGATAGTCTCCGGCCCGAAATGGGCTAGCAGCGACGTAACGGGATCCGCGCTTGCGCAGTGGTTCACGCCGTGCAGCGTCATACGCGCTGCACGGCGTGACGGCTCATAAGGCCGCGCTGCTCCCCCCCACCCGACCGGAACACCCGACTTGATGGCTGGCCGTCGCTCAGCCCCGAGGTTCGAGTCACGCGATGTGGAGGCGCTCCTAGGCGCGGTGGAGCAGAGGAGGGACGCCCTGTATCCCGGGCACGGCCGCAGAGTTGCCCCACGCCACAGCCGGCGTGGAGGGAAGTGGCAGAGGCCGTCACCGCTGTGGCCCTGACACCACGGACAGGCACCCAGTGCCACAAGAAGGTGAACGACCTCGTCAGAGCAGGCAGGGTGAGCCTCCCCATATCCCCCCCTCCCCATATCCCCCCTCCCCCATATCCCCCTCCCCATATCCCCCCTCTCCCATATCCCCCCTCCCCCATATCCCCCCTCCCCCAAATCCCCCCTCCCCATATCCCCCCTCCCCCAAATCCCCCCTCCCTCATATCCCCCATATCCCCCTCCCCCATATCCCCCCTCCCCCATATCCCCCCTCCCCCATATCCCCCATATCCCCCCTCACCCATATCCCCCCTCCCCCATATCCCCCCTCCCCCATATCCCCCCTCCCCATATCCCCCCTCCTCCATATCCCCCCCTCTCCCATATCCCCCATATCCCCAAGTGAATCCAGCCCTAACCTTAACCTCTGCAATGCACGCGCAACCGATGACGTGCATTCATATACCTGCCTAACACTGTTGCCTTTTACCCCTGCCCCCCCCCCCCCACAGGAGAAGCGCGCACACAACAATAGGGAGCATGTGAGGACTGGAGGAGGGCCCGCTGATGAGAGGCCACTGACCGTACACGAGGAAAGGGCCCTGGAACTGGCTGGCGGACCTGAGGACCGGGAGGTTGCTGATGCAGAGGTCGGGGGCGTACTAGCGAGTGAGCCACCGACAGCCCGTCCCCATATCCCCCCTCCACTATATCCCCCTCCCCCGTATCACCTGATCACTGCCTGATGTCTAACCATGCATGCTTCATTGTGTATCGCTGGACCAAACGTCCGCAGGATGCCCCTCGGAGACCACGGGAGACGGAGAGACCCGGACCCTCAAGCATGCGACGCCCGCAGGATGCCCCTCGGAGACCACGGGAGACGGAGAGACCCGGACCCTCCAGCATGCGACGCCCGCAGGATGCCCCTCAGAGACCACAGGAGACGGAGAGACCCGGACCCTCAAGCATGCGACGCCCGCAGGATGCCCCTCGGAGACCACGGGAGACGGAGAGACCCGGACCCTCCAGCATGCGACGCCCACAGGATACCCCTCGCACACCACGGGAGACGGATAGACCTGGAGCAACAGGGAGACGACACCCCCGTCACGTGCGGGAGCGACCACCCAGCGACGAGGGGGGCAGCCACAGGCCCCCGTCACATCCGAGCCAGGACACCACTACCCAGGACACCACTACCCAGGACACCACTACCCGGGACACCACTACCCAGGATACCCCTACCCGGGACAGCACTACCCAGGAAGACGAAATACCGGACAGTGACTCAGAGTGGATGGGTGGAGACGAACCCCCACCCCAAAGTGCCATGGACTCAGAGTGGGACGAAGAGCACGACACAACGCCACTGCTGTCACCAACACCCTCCACCATCGCAGAAACACTCACCACGGTTGGGCACTTTAGTGATGAGGCGTCTGGTACACTCACTGGTGCACACAACACAGCCGTCCCGGTACAGCAGGTGGAGGTAGGAGCAGCAGAGGGACCGGGCGGTCGGAGGGCAGCCCAGCCCAAGCGAACATCTGCCGCCCAGATGGATCCCGGGTTCCTGCAGTTACCACACCCACACATAGATCCGATGCAACCACCGACCCGGAGACGAGCGAAGAGGGTGACGGGCGGCTTGCGGCGGCTGCGGTCGCAGGTGGAGGAGTCTACCCGCGTCCAGGAGCTGGGAGTGGTGCCGGTCATGCGTGCCACCCAGGCCGACACCGCACGGGTGGCGTCCGCGGTGGAGGCAATGGGTGCGACGGTGTCAGACATGGGGAACGGTTTGCGAGGCCTGGGGCCTTCCGTGCAGGCGGCGTCTGTGGCCCAGGAAATGGCTGCCCTCTCACAGGAGGCCATGAGCCACTGCCAGCGCCATGGCCCAGTCTCAGCAGGCCATGGCCCAGTCTCTGCAGGCCATGGCCCAGTCTCAGCAGGCCATGGCCCAGTCTCTGCAAGCCATAGCTGAGGGCATCGGCGCCAGTGGCCACGTGCGAGCCGGCATCGCACTGTCACAGACAGGGTTTGCCAACCCCCTGGGCTCCATGGCTGCAAACCTGCAGACCCCTGTCGATACCAGCACGGGCCTCCAGGACTGGCAGCGCCAGATGTCGGGGGGGCGTCGGATGGCCAGTCCGTTCGCATCCCCTACCCATGTAGAGGCCTGGGGGCCATCGGGCACCCCGAGGGAGGAGGAGGTGGTGTGGTCCGTCCCGGCTCCCTCTGTAGGGGAGGTCCCGGTACACCGCGACACCTCGGACTCCCCCCCCTTCCGTCCCAGCATCGGGTGGGCAACGGGCAGGACAGGCTGGCAGCTCGCCATCCCAGTCGCCCGGGCCGCAGCCTGGCCCATCTAGGCCAGGACGCCCCAGGAAACGGCCGCCAAAGGGATCCTGTGTCAGAGGGCAGGAATCACAGGAGTCCACCTCCAGTTCTGCTGTACCGTCTGGGGAACCACGTAGACATAGTCAAAGGGCCCGTAAGGCCAAACAATTAGACACTGAGTAAGTTGGCACGGGTGCAGGGCACAGATGAGTTTTAGGGGCTAGGGCACGTGCATGAACTCCTTTGGTTATTAAAGTCAATGTTACACCTACAGCAGCTGCCTTTGTGCTCTGTCCAAAGTGTGCGGGGGTGTCATGTACGTTGAGCGCAAGTGTGTGTGTGAGGGGTGGTCTTACCTCAGCCCCAGGTGAGTCTGCCCCCTTCCCCCTGGGCCGCCATCAACATCCCCCGGGCAGAGGACGGGACCGTGCGCTGCAGTGTCACAGCCGCATGCAGGGATGGTCCGGGTGGATGGTGGTACTGTGGCCATGGGTCAGACATAGTCCAACGATGTGGAGCCAGGAGCTCATCGCAGGGCGGGTTGTCATCATTCTCCATGGCCTGCGATAGACACGCGTCCACCCGCAACTGTGTGAGCCCGGCCCGTTGTGCCGCAGGTGGATCGGCAATGGGGGGGGGGGGGGATGGGGGATGGTGTGCATGCGGGTGGGGTGGGTGGGGTTGGGGAGGGGGTGAGGGTGCTGGGTGGGTGGATGGGTGGGGGGTGTGGGTGGTCGGCTGTTGCCATGGTGTGCGGTCTGTGGCCATACTACCCGATTCCCACGCCCATCTAGTCAGTGAAGCGGGCGTCTATCAGTCTGTCCCGTGCCCGCTGGGCCAGCCGGTAACGGTGGACAGCCACCCGCCTGTGTCTACCCCGTCTGCCCTGACCATTGCCCCCATCCCCCTCATCTGGGGAGGACTGGGCCTCTTCCTGCTGCTCCTCCACTCCGCCCTCCTCTGCCTGCGGCACATCGCCCCTCTGCTGGGCTATGTTGTGCAGGACGCAGCACACCACAATGATGCAGCCGACCCTATCTGACCGATACTGGAGGGCGCCCCCAGAGAGGTCCAGGCACCTGAAACGCATCTTCAGCACGCCAAAGCACCTCTCGATCACTCCCCTTGTCGCTACATGGGCATCATTGTAGCGGTTCTCCGCCTCATTGCATGGCCTCCGTATAGGCGTCATCAGCCACGATCGCAATGGGTAGCCCCTGTCGCCCAGCAACCAGCCCCTCAGCCGGGGATGGCGTCCCTCGTACATGCCGGGGATGGATGACCGCGACAACACGAATGAGTCGTGGACACTGCCTGGGTGACGGGCGCAGACGTGCAGGATCATCATGCGGTGGTCGCAGACCACCTGTACGTTCATCGAATAGGTCCCCTTCCTATTGGTGAACACGGCCCTGTTCTCTGCAGGTGGCCGCACGGCGACGTGCATCCTATCGATCGCGCCCTGGACCATGGGGAACCCGGCCACGGCAGAGAAGCCCACGGCCCGGGCATCTTGGCTGGCCCGGTCCACGGGGAAGCGGATGTAGCGGTGCGCCATGGCATATAGGGCATCTGTCACTGCCCGGATGCACCGGTGCACCGATGTCTGCGATATGCCGGACAGGTCCCCACTCGGTGCCTGGAATGAACCCGTTGCATAAAGGTTCATGGCCACCGTAACCTTGACGGACACGGGGAGAGGGTGTCCCCCGCCAGTGCCACGCGGTGACAGGTGTGCCAGCAGGTGGCAGATGTGTGCCACGGTTTCCCGGCTCATCCGGAGTCTCCTCCTGCATTCCCGGTCCGTGAGGTCCTGGTATGACTGCCGGGGCCGGTACACACGGGGCGCCCTCGGGTGCCTCTGTTGCCGTGGGGCCGCGACGTCCTCCTCCCCCTCCTCGTCCTGTCGGTCAGGTGTCCCTCCAGCCTCTCTGGCACGCTCCTCCTCCTCCTCCTCATCCAGGGCAACATAGACATGAGCGGCTGCCACCACGGCGGCCAACATCGCTGGATGATCTGAAAACATGACGGCCTGGTGGGGGGGGAGGGGAATGACGACATGTCATCATTGCCCATATCCCCTCCTCCCCAGGCAGGTGGCATGGACCGCATGGGTCCAACTGTTGGAGGCTGGCACCTGGCCAGGTGGACCAACTCACTTGCCCTCCCATCCCCCTCCTCGGCACGGACCCCCCCCCAACCTCCACCCCAGCACGCCCCCCCCCCAACCTCCACCCCGGCACGGACCCCCCCCCCAACCTCCACCCCGGCACAGAACCCCCCCCCCAACCTCCACCCCAGCATGGACCCCCCCCAACCTCCACCCCAGCACGGACCCCCCCCCAACCTCCACCCCGGCACGGAACGGACCCCCCCCCCAACCTCACCCCGGCACGGACCCCCCCCCCAACCCCCGCTCCAGCACGGACCCCCCCCAACCTCCACCCCGGCACGGACCCCCCCCCCAACCTCACCCCGGCACGGACCCCCCCCCCCAACCTCCACCCCAGCACGGACCCCCTCCAACCTCCACCCCGGCACGGCACGGACCCTCCCCCAACCTCCACCCCAGCACGGACCCCCCACCCAACCTCACCCCGGCACGGACCCCCCCCCCAACCTCCACCCCAGCACGGACCCCACCCCCCCCAACCTCCACCCCGGCACGGCACGGACCCCCCCCCCAACCTCCACCCCAGCACGGACCCCCCCCAACCTCCACCCCAGCACGGACCCCCCCCAACCTCCACTCCGGCACGGCACGGACCCCCCCCCCAACCTCCACACCGGCACGGCACGGACCCCCCCCAAACCTCCACCCCGGCACACCCCCCCCCAACCTCTACCCCGGCACGGACCCCCCATCCACCTCCCCGGCATGGACCCCCTCCCGGCACTCCCCCGGAGCCCAGCCTACTCTAACCACCCCCCCCCCCCCCCCCCGCCGCACACACACACACACACAACCCGAGACACACCTCTCCTCACGCATTCAGACTGCGGCCACGCCATTGCCTGCCCAGAGCCAACCCCCCAGGCCGTCACTCACCTCCACGCTGGTCGGCGTGAGCCTGGAGCACCGGGTCACGCCGATGAAAAGGAGGTTTAATTTACGTCAACGTGAACGGTCATCACGTCGACGGGACTTCGGCCCATCCGGAAGGGAGAATATCGGCAGGCCGAAAATCAGCTGCCTTGCACAGACCCGTGACATTCTCCGCGGCAGCGGCGACATTAACGCCCCGCCGACTTTTCTCCCTTCGGAGACTTCGGCAACCGGCGGGGGCGGGATTCACGGCGGCCAACGGCCATTCTCCGACCCTCTGGGGGGTCGGAGAATGACGCCCCTTGTGTGTGTAATTGAAACACAGGTAGCTAGACCTGGTCGAAACCCCCGCTCGTTTGCATTGTAACGGCCCATTTCCCCAGGACAAAAGAACTGTGCTTAGGTAACCGATACAGATACAGACTAATCGGCATCACTCCTTTTACTCAGGGAGCCCAAATAGCCAAGGTCAATGACCGCTAAGGACCCGCCCAGCCATCAAGGCACCCACCACTTTATTGGCCAAAATCGAAGGCAGTGATCGAAGCCTGTTGAATTATTGGGTCCAAGTTAAGGACCGCCCTAAAGAGCACGAAATCCCAGAGGGATAAGCAGAGACGCAGCCATGTGCTCGGTCTCTCTTGGATCCGGCCTATGCAAACCCAAGTGCAGCATAACAACCAGACAGACAAGTTCAAGCCCAACGATCGCTACCAATCAGATGAGTCAGCTGAAACAGAGCCAGTTCTTCCACCCAACCACGCAAGATCCAGACAAAGGCCTTGTCCATCTGCATAGAGCCGGTTGCCCTGAAGTTAAGTGCAGGTTATTGTAGTTGTTAGGTGTAGTTTAACTTATAGTGTTTTGTGTTGCCTGTCGAAATAATCATTGTATGTACATAAACCATCTTTGAACTTGAACTGACTAACTGGTTGTGTGGTCGATATCCAGTAAAGCCTTGTGGTGGTATCATTTGATACCTGGCGACTCTAAAGAGCATCATTATTAATTGGCAACATTATTGGCGTCTCCGGTGCCGATTGGCAACATTATTGGTGACGCTGGTGGGATAGTATTCCATTAAATTGGCAACATTATTGGCGACCTCTGACAGGAATCGAATTAGAAGTGATTCTGTCACTCCGAGAGAACCCACAAACTTTGAAATCCAATTGCGTGAAAGAGAAAGAACCATAAGTGCAAGCCCATATCGACCAAATCACCGAATTTCGGAAGTGTGTACGAACCTGCATGCGTACTGACAGGGATATAAGGTAAACTTGTTAGATTGTGTCAAAACTATCGAGGGAATTGTGAACTTGAAAATAGCTTAGGCCATACCCGCAGTTCAAATCGCCGCCTTATCCCCCGTCCCAAATTAACGATAGGAAACAGAGATTAATGGTAGGAAATGAGAGATTAAAAGTAGAGCAAGAGAGATTAGAAGCAATGGCCACGAAAGCGATGGAACGTTTAATGAACCCACAGGAACCCGAGGTCGCAATTACCAACAGAGCAGAGCAGTGCCCCATATGGGAAGAAGAGTTGAGGAAGTATTTAAAGGGGAAAGGATGGTCCCTTTGAACCGATTTTTGTTAAAATGAAGAGTCAGGTCCAGGAAGCATAGGACAAACTTGGTGGGACAACCTAACTGAGGTGCATAAGATAAATGTAGCAAAGGCCCGAAAGCCGATGGCAATAGTGTCCTGTTTGGCACAGTTGCAAGGCACAGAGGGGGTCGTGAGGACGCTCCGCAGGTAGCTAGTTGAGAAGAATGAGGGAAACAATAGTGAAAGCGAAAAGATAATCGAGCAACTCTGGGAACAGTTAGCAGCTAAAGATAAGGATATGGCTGATGTCAAACGGGCACACCAATCTTGTTTAGTTCACCTTAGCAGCTTTCAGACCCAGTACGATAAAGCCTACCAAGATTTACAGCGCGCAGTCTTGGTACGAGAAGAGACAGAACAGCAGGTAAAACAGTTAACAAGTCAATGCGCGGAATTAAAGGCAACTTTATGAGCGCTCCATAGCTCCACTACAGAACTAAGACAGAGCACAGTAGACCACGCGAAATGTAGACAACAAATAGAGAAGTTGCAGTCACTGCTTTCAGTGCAAAACGGATTTAGAGATACCTTTGGACAAAATTTAGATGAGGAAGGTGCCCCCAATTGGCAAGAACTAAATGAAACCGCCCAGAGATATGTGGAGAACACAGAAAATCACAATAGAGCCCCCCATGCCCCGAAAAGGAAAGCACCCGCACCACCGACAGCAACCCCCTCCATGAATCCGGTCACCACACAGTGCAAGTCATCGGATCGGGAGGAGCCCAATTGCGTTTACACCACCCCGTTATCCATCACCGAATTGAGAGATGCCTGCGCTAAATTTGATCCATTCGAACCCACCGCAGACCCGCATAATTTCTTTGAGAGAGTACGCCAGCAAAAGGTTATGTACGGTCGAGACGAAAGGGAGGAATTTAAATTTATAGTAATGAGCCTTGACCAGTCCGTCAGCTCAGCTTTGCCAGAATCCCAGAATGTAGGAGGAGGAACCCTACAGGAGATGAACACGACCATCTTAGATGCGATCGGGTACAACAAGGGAGACCCCGTAGAAGGTTTAAACCGCTGTAGGCAAAAGAAGGGAGAGCATCCAGCTACATTTACAAATCGCCTTTGGGTCCATTTTACAACAGTATTTGGGGATTTGTACCACGCACACTTAGATAACGACGACACAACTAAATGGGCCCCCACTTTAGTCTCCCACACTACAGAAGCAGATCAAAAGGCTTGTGTGAATTACGACCCCGCAGACTCCACACACAATGAAGTTTGTGTTTTAAAGCGACTCTCCAGAGTTTGGGAACAATCCCTACATAGACAGGCAGATCAGGAAGAGATAGAAGCAAATATGCACCCAGTCAGGACTAACCAGGACCCAGCATGGATAAATGAGGGTAGACATGAAGGACAGCTCCCCAGATCACAGGCACCACGAGGTTGCTATAATTGTGGACACATGGGACATTACACCCGCGAATGCCGACAAAACCCCCCGAACCAGCACCGACACCAACAACCAAACCCCCCACCTAGGAACAATGTTAGGCCCATACATAGTGTTAGCGCCCGATCAGATCATTCAGCAATCAACACCACAGATTGACGGTGTTCGGACTCCCCAACTTGGGTCTGCGACACACTCTGGGACAAATCAGGCAGACCAGTAGTCACAGGCACAGTCCGGGTTCATCCAGTGGAATTTCTTTGGGACACAGGAGGGACCCGCACCACTTTAAACTGCTCCACAATGTTCCAGCATGACAAATGGCCCACCACAGACACCATCACCCTTAGTGGATTTACCGGACACGTACAGCAGGGATACATGGCAGCCCCAGTAGATATTCAGATAGGGAGCATAAGCACCAGACACCCCGTTGTTTTAGTCGACTTGCCCCAAACAGCCGAGCACATTCTAGGAATCGATTTCATGAGCTCCCGCAACCTTTCCGTTGATCCCGTGAGTAGATGTGTATGGAAAATGGCCAAAACAGCAAGAGCCCCCGCTACGCTCACAGTAGGGGACTATGACATAGGATTTGCTCAGTAGGAGACTATTGGTTTGATCCGCAAACAATTAGTACAGACCAGACAATTAGAGAAGTCCTCAGAAAACATAAAACTTCCTTCGCCCAACACAAACACGATTGTGGGAAGATCCCAGGAATGGTCACAATTTCAGATCCCGATCCTAAGCCACAGAAGCAATACGGTTTCCCACAGCAAGCTGAGTGTTAGATTTCAAAAGTCATCAATAGCTTATTAGATCAAGGAATAATTCGGCCGGTAGCCTCGACAAATACTGCCCTAATTTGGCCCGTGAAAAAACCCGATGGTTCTTGGCGACTGACAATCGACTACCGAGAACTTTAGCAGCCCCCACCGTTGCCACGAGTCCCGAGATCAAGCAGGGAGTACAGGCAAAGTACTTCACAGTGCTGGACATCAGCAATGGCTTTTGGTCCATCCCGCTAGACAAGACCTGTCAATATAAGTTTGCGTTCACATTTCAAGGGCAGCAGTACACATGGACATGCCTCCCGTAAGGATTCCACAACTCCCCCTCCATTTTCCACCAACAATTGGCCAACGGACTTTCCAAATTTTCCCGCCCCGAATGCCTTATACAGTACGTGGACGACTTACTCCTACAGACGGACTCAAAGGAAGAGCATGTAAAGCTTCTTTTGGAATTACTAAGTCTTTTGCAATCCATTCGATGCAAGGTCAACCCCCAAAAAAACCAGATCTTAAAAGAAAAGGTTCTTTATTTAAGCACCATTATCACCCATGGGAAGAGAGAGATCGAATAGAAGCGAATTGAGTCAATAGTTAAATTGCCTCTGCCCCACAATGTCACTGCACTCCGGTCATTCTTAGGGTTAATTGGATATTGTAGGAACCAGATAGTTTTGCCACAAAAGCAGCCCCACTCTCAGAGCTCCTTAAAAAGAACGCCCCATGGGAATGGCTTCCTCAGCACACAGACGCCATCAATGAATTAAAATGTGCCCGAGGCACAGCCCCCGCTTTGCAAGTTCCAGACCCACACTCTCCCTATGCCATAGAAGTAGCAACCACTGACCGAACCCTATTAGCAGTACTCCTACAGGAAGGACATGACCGCTTAGGACCCGTAGCCTATGCCTCACGAGTTTTGGATCCCGTAGAGCAAGGACTTTACAGCCTGCGAAAGGCATTTGCTTGCAGTCTTTTGGACAGTACAGTATTTTGCATATATCACAGGCCTTAACCCAGTAACGATTTTAACCGAGCACACCCCAACGCAGCTATTGTTAGATGGTAGATTAAAGGACGGTTCAGTCAGCCAGATTAGAGCAGCTTGTTGGACACTGTTGTTACAAGGAAGGGACATTACAGTCAAACGTACAAAGACCCACACATTTCTAGCAGATAACCTTCAGTATGCAGGACCCCACATGAGTGCTAGATCATAGCAGCCCAACACCACACAGGACCCTTTATTCCGAAGTCACTGCACACAGTAAAACACAGGATTCCCAGACCATAGACAACGCTTTAAAGATTTATGTAGGCGGTTCCTCCACCATTGAAAAAGGAAAGAGAATAACTGGTTATGGAATTTATGTGGAAGACACACAGGGACGCACATTAGAAGAAATATCTTTAAAATTGCCCGGCCACCTAGGATCACAAGCAGCCAAATTAGCAGCTCCAGGATATGTAGTGCAACACCCAGATTCTTTCCCGACACCCGCAGACATACATTCGGACAGTTTATATATGTGAAATAGCTTGACAGAATTCCTGCCCCTGTGGAAATCTTGAGGATTCGTATCCGTTGACGGTAAACCCTTACCCTTAGCCCCATTGTTGAAACACATTATTAGGACAGCTAAAGACTGCACGTTTGGCATAATCAAAGTGAGAAGCCATCATCGTTCCTCCCCACCCGGTAATGTAAAGGCAGACGCCTTAGCTAAGTCAGGATCATGCCACGGTCACTTTTGGCAACCCCCCGAAAGTGAACCGATACACGCAGTTGTAGAAGCCAGGTGAGCCAGGCAGGAGTCAAACCTAGAATCTTCTGATTACAGATTTTTTCATTTTGGCGTAGTCAGGCAGAAGGGGGGAGTACTGAACGACCTTCGGAGGCCCAGGTGACGACGGAAAGCTTCGAAGATAATCGGATGAGGTCGGGAACCTTCGGGAAGCTTCGGAGATAATCGGAGGAGGCCCAGAAGACAGCCGGAACCCACGGCTAGACTAGGGTAAGAAATATCTTTTTCACCCATTAAAAGTCTTAAAGCCGCATCAATCAGTATTTCGACCCTTGAAAAGAACATTTTTTATAGACTGTGTTAAATAAATCAAGTGCCAGTCGTTCAGACTATCAGACGTGACTGGAAGATTAGCCACTGCGGTAACTAAAATAAAACGGCAGTCAGCGATCAAGAAAAGTTATGGCTGATCCAAATCAAAGTGTAGATTCAGAGCTTTTAGCAGACAGAAAATTACTCCCCACTACATCCAAGGGGGGTACTGGAATACCAGATGTTTCTGTTGAAGATATGTTGGGGGATTGTAGATCTTTCACTCGTAGACATTTTAACCTATGTGAAACCTCAAAAAAAATTGAATCAAAGTATGATATACCCAGAGGACAGTGGTCCTTCAATAATATCAAGAAAGCATGGGGAAAATGCACACGATTACTCGGTGCAGAACGTGTAAAATGGTCCCTGGTAATTACGGGACAGATACACAGTCAGCAAGAGATCATTGTTAAAAATAAAAGTGATCATCAGCTTCAGTCCACTAAAGACCAACTAAGTGCAGTTCTTGAAGATTTGCAAGATGCAAAATCCAAACTTGAGCATTATGATGAAATTAGAACAGATTTGCAAAATAAAACCTCTGAACTCCAGCAGTTAAATGTTCAAATCGCAGAATTTCAAAATCAAGTTTTTAAAGTGGAGTCAAAATACCAACAGTTGCAATTAAATACTGAACGAAGTGATGATGAGTATAGGTCTACTAAAAGGCAACTAATTGCAGTTGTTGAAGAATTGCAAGATGCAAAATCCAAACTTGAAACAGATTTCCAAGATGCAAAATCCAAACTTGAGCATTCTGATGAAATTAAAACAGATTTGCAAGTTGCAAAATCCAAACTTGAAACAGAATTGCAAGATGCAAAATCCAAACTTGAGCATTCTGATGAAATTAAAACAGATTTGCAAGTTGCAAAATCCAAACTTGAGCATTATGATGAAATCAAAACAGATTTGCAAAATGCAAAATCCAAACTTGAGCATTCTGATGAAATTAAAACAGATTTGTAAGTTGCAAAATCCAAACTTGAGCATTATGATGAAATTAGAACAGATTTGCAAAACAAAACCTCTGAACTCCAGCAATTTCAAATTCAAGTTTTAAAGTGGAGTCAAAATACCAACAGTTGCAATTAACTACCGAGCGAAGTGATGATGAGTATAGGTCCACTAAAAAGCAACTAATTGCAGTTGTTGAAGAATTGCAAGATGCAAAATCCAAACTTGAGCATTATGATGAAATTAAAACAGATTTGTGAAACAAAACCTCTGAACTCCAGCAGTTATCTTTTCAAATAACAGAATTCCAAAATCAACTCTTTGAAGTGGAGTCAAAATATCGACAATTGCAATTAAAAACTGAGCGAATTGAACTTGAAAATTGCAAGTTAAAGAAAGAAAGATGTGTTTTAGAAAGAAATATAAACAACGTGACTGAACACTGCAATTCTTTGACAAACAGGCTTTCTGTACAAAAGATTGAACAAACTCAGAAAGCAGCCCAAGCACCCCACCTAGTGGCACAATCGGCAATTGCACAGTTGAGATCAATTGTTAAAAATAAATCATTTTCTCTGTCGGATGAATCAGACGAAGATAGTGTTACTACAATACAAAATACTAAAGCAATTCGACTAGCCCCTTTAAAACGCAACGGGTTAGAGTTGGAAGCCGATTTTCGGCCTGCCGATATTCTCCCTTCCGGATGGGCCTAAGGTCCCGTCGACGTGATGACCGTTCACGTCGACATAAATCAAACCTCCTTTAATTCGGCGTGAACCTGTGCTCCAGGTTCACGCCGACCAGCGTGGAGGTGAGTGACGGCCTGGGGGGTTGGCCGCTGGGCAGGCGATGGCGTGGCGGCAGTCTGAATGTGTGGGGAGAGGTGTGTCTCGGGTTGTGTGTGTGTGTGTGCGGCGGGGGGGGGTGGTTAGAGTGGGCTGGGCTCCGGGGGAGTGCCGGGAGGGGGGTCAGTGCCGGGGAGGAGGTTGGGGTCCGTGCCGGGGAGGGGGATTGGGGGTCCGTGCCAGGGAGGGGGATGGGGGGGGCCGTGCCGGGGAGGAGGTTGGGGTCCGTGCCGGGGAGGGGGATGGGGGGTCCGTGCCGGGGAGGGGGATGGGGGTTCCGTGCCGGGGAGGGGGATTGGGGGGGGGCGTGCCGGGGAGGAGGTTGGGGTCCGTGCCGGGGAGGGGGATGGGGGGTCCGTGCTGGGGAGGGGGATGGGGGGGGGCCGTGCCGGGGAGGAGGTTGGGGTCCGTGCCGGGGAGGGGGATGGGGGGTCCGTGCCGGGGAGGGGATTGGGGGGGGGGGGCCGTGCCGGGGAGGAGGTTGGGGTCCGTGCCGGGGAGGGGGATGGGGGGTCCGTGCCAGGGAGGGGGATGGGGGGGGCATGCCGGGGAGGAGGGATGCGAGGGCAAGTGAGTTGGTCCACCTGGCCACGTGCCAGCCTCCAACAGTTGGACCCATGCAGTCCATGCACCTGGCTGGGGGGAAGGAGGGGATATGGGCAATGATGACATGTCGTCATTCCCCCCGCCCCCCCTCCCCCCCCCACCAGGCCGTCATGTTTTCCGATCATCCAGCGATGTTGGCCGCCGTGGCGGCAGCCGCTAATGTCCATGTTGCCCTGGATGAGGAGGAGGAGCGTGCCAGAGAGGCGGCAGGCTGCCGCAGAGGGGCAGGCGGCAGCCGCCCAGGCTGGAGGGACACCTGACCGACAGGACGAGGAGGGGGAGGAGGACGGCGCGGCCCCACGGCAACGGAGGCACCCGAGGGCGCCCCGTGTGTACTGCCCCGGCTGTCATACCAGGACCTGACGTACCGGGAATGCAGGAGGAGACTCCGGATGAGGCGGGAAACCGTGGCACACATCTGCCACCTGCTGGCACACCTGTCACCGCGTGGCACTGGCGGGGGACACCCTCTCCCCGTGTCCGTCAAGGTTACGGTGGCCCTGAACCTTTATGCAACGGGGTCATTCCAGGCACCGAGTGGGGACCTGTCCGGCATATCGCAGACATCGGTGCATCGGTGCATCCGGGCAGTGACAGATGCCCTATATGCCATGATGCACCGCTACATCCGCTTCCCTGTGGACCGGGCCAGCCAAGATGCCCGGGCCGTGGGCTTCTCTGCCGTGGCCGGGTTCCCCATGGTCCAGGGCACGATTGATGGGATGCACGTCGCCGTGCGGCCACCTGCAGATAACAGGGCCGTGTTCACCAATAGGAAGGGGACCTATTCGATGAACGTACAGGTGGTCTGCGATCACCACATGATGATCCTGCAAGTCTGCGCCCGTTACCCAGGCAGTGTGCACGACTCATACGTGTTGTCGCGGTCATCCATCCCCAGCATGTACGAGGGACGCCATCCCCGGCTGAGGGGCTGGTTGCTGGGCGACAGGGGCTGCCCATTGCGATCGTGGCCGATGACGCCTATACGGAGGCAACGCAATGAGGCAGAGAACCGCTACAATGATGCCCATGTAGCGACAAGGGGAGTGATAGCGAGGTGCTTTGGCGTGCTGAAGATGCGTTTCAGGTGCCTGGACCTCTCTGGGGGCGCCCTCCAGTATCGGTCAGATAGGGTCGGCCGCATCATTGTGGTGTGCTGCGTCCTGCACAACATAGCCCAGCAGAGGGGCGATGTGCCGCAGGCAGAGGAGGGCGGAGTGGAGGAGCAGCAGGAAGAGGCGCAGTCCTTCCCAGATGAGGGGGATGGGGGCAATGGTCAGGGCAGACGGGGTAGACACAGGCGGGTGGCTGTCCACCGTTACCGGCTGGCCCAGCGGGCACGGGACAGACTGATAGCCACCCGCTTCACTGACTAGATGGGCGTGGGAATCGGGTAGTATGGCCACAGACCACACACCATGGCAACAGGCGACCACCCACACCCCCCACCCATCCACCCACCCAGCACCCTCACCCCACTCCCCAACCTCACCCACCCCACCCGCATGCACACCACCCCCCCCCCCCCCATTGCCGATCCACCTGTGGCACAACGGGCCGGGCTCACACAGTTGCGGGTGGACGCGTGTCTATTGCAGGCCATGGAGGATGATGACAACCCGCCCTGCGGTGAGCTCCTGGCTCCACATCGTTGGACTATGTCTGACCCATGGCCACAGTACCACCATCCACCCGGACCATCCCTGCATGCGGCTGTGACACTACAGCGCACGGTCCCGTCCTCTGCCCGGGGGATGTTGATGGCGGCCCAGGGGGAAGGGGGCAGACTCACCTGGGGCTGAGGTAAGACCACCCCTCACACACACACTTGCGCTCAACGTACATGACACCCCCGCACGCTTTGGACAGAGCACAAAGGCAGCTTCTGTAGGTGTAACATTGACTTTAATAACCAAAGGAGTTCATGCACGTGCCCTAGCCCCTAAAACTCATCTGTGCCCTGCACCCGTGCCAACTTACTCAGTGTCTAATTGTTTGGCCTTACGGGCCCTTTGACTACGTCTATGTGGTTCCCCAGACGGTACAGCAGAACTGGAGGTGGACTCCTGTGATTCCTGCCCTCTGACACTGGATCCCTTTGGCGGCCGTTTCCTGGGGCGTCTTGGCCTAGATGGGCCAGGCTGCGGCCGGGGCGACTGGGATGGCGAGCTGCCAGCCTGTCCTGCCCGTTGCCCCACCCAATGCACCTGGGACGGAAGGGGGGGGAGTCCGAGGTGTCGCGGTGTTCCGGGACCTCCCAGGCCTCTACATGGGTGGGGGATGCGAACGGACTGGCCATCCGACGCCCCCCGACATCTGGCGCTGCCAGTTCTGGAGGCCCGTGCTGGTATCGACAGGGGTCTGCAAGTTTGCAGCCATGGAGCCCAGGGGGTTGGCAAACCCTGTCTGTGACAGTGCGACGCCGGCTCGCACATGGCCACTGGCGCCGATGCCCTCAGTGATGGCCTGCGGAGACTGGGCCATGGCCTGCTGAGACTGGGCCATGGCCTGCAGAGACTGGGCTATGGCCTGCTGAGACTGGGCTATGGTGTTGAGCGCCTCTGCCATCTGGCGCTGGCACTGGCTCATGGCCTCCTGTGAGAGGGCAGCCGTGTCCTGGGCCACAGACGCCGCCTGCACGGAAAGCCCCAGGCCTCGCAAACCGTTCCCCATGTCTGACACCGTCGCACCCATTGCCTCCACCGCGGACGCCACCCGTGCGGTGTCAGCCTGGGTGGCACGCATGACCGGCACCACTTCCAGCTCCGGACGTGGGTGGTCTCCTCCACCTGCGACTGCAGCCGCCGCAAGCCGGCCGTCACCCTCTTCGCTCGTCTCCGGGTCGGTGGTTGCATCGGATCTATGTGTGGGTGTGGAAACTCCAGGAACCCGGGATCCATCTGGGCGGCAGATGTTCGCTTGGGCTGGGCTGCCCTCCGACAGCCCGGCCCCTCTGCTGCTCCTACCTCCACCTGCTGTACCGGGACGGCTGTGTTGTGCGCACCAGTGAGTGTAGCAGACGCCTCATCACTAAAGTGCCCAACCGAGGTGAGTGTTTCTGCGATGGTGGAGGGTGTTGGTGACAGCAGTGGCGTTGTGTCGTGCTCTTCGTCCCACTCTGTGGCCATGGCACTTTGGGGTGGGGGTTCGTCTCCACCCATCCACTCTGAGTCACTGTCCGGTATTTCGTCTTCTTGGGTAGTGCTGTCCCGGGTAGGGGTGTCCTGGGCAGTGCAGTCCCGGGTAGTGGTGTCCTGGGTAGTGGTGTCCTGGGTAGTGGTGTCCTGGGTAGTGGTGTCCTGGCTCGGATGTGACGGGGGCCTGTGGCTGCCCCCCTCGTCGCTGGGTGGTCGCTCCTGCACGTGACGGGGGTGTCATCTCCCTGTTGCTCCAGGTCTCTCCGTCTCCCGTGGTGTGCGAGGGGCATCCTGCGGGCGTCGCATGCTGGAGTGTCCGGGTCTCTCTGTCTCCCGTGGCCTCCGAGGGGCATCCTGCGGGCGGTCTACATCTGCGGGGATGGGTGCCTGGACGTTTGATCCTGCGATACACAATGAAGCATGCATGGTTAGACATCAGGCAGTGATCAGGTGATATGGGGGAGGGGGGATATGGGGACGGGCTGTCGGTGGCTCACTTGCTAGTACGCCCCCGACCTCTGCATCAGCAACCTCCCAGTCGTCAGGTCCGCCAGCCAGTTCCAGGGCCCTTTCCTCGTGTTCGGTCAGTGGCATCTCATCAGCGGGGCCTCCTCCAGTCCTCACATGCTCCCTATTGTTGTGTGCGTGCTTCTCCTGTGTGGGTGGGGGGGGGGGGTTAAAAGGCAACACTGTTAGGCAGGTATATGAATGTTGCGCGTGCATTGCAGAGGTTAAGGTTAGGGCTGGATTCACTTGGGGATATGGGGGGATATGAGGGAGGGGGGATATGGGGGAGGGGGGATATGGGGGAGGGGGGATATGGGGAGGGGGGATATGGGGGAGGCTCACCCTGCCTGCTCTGACGAGGTCGTTCACCTTCTTGTGGCACTGGGTGCCTGTCCGTGGTGTCAGGGCCGCAGCGGTGACGGCCTCTGCCACTTCCCTCCACAGACGCTGGCTGTGGAGTGGGGCAACTCTGCGGCCGTGCCCGGGATACAGGGCATCCCTCCTCTGCTCCGCTGCGTCCAGGAGCACCTCCACATCCCGTGACTCGAACCTCGGGGCTGAGCGACGGCCAACCATCCAGTCGGGTGTTCCGGTCAGGTGTTCCGGTCGGGTGGGGGGGAGTAGCGCGGCCTTATGAGCCGTCACACCGTGCGGCGCGTATGACGCTGCACGGCATCAACCACGTGCGCAAGCGCGGATCCCGTTACGTCGCTGCTAGCCCTTTTCGGGCTGGAGACTTTCGACCCATTTTTCCGACGTGACGGAAGTCGGATTTGCGCCGATTTTTGCGTCGATCGGCGGACTTTGCGCCGATAACGGAGAATTTCGCCCCATATGTTCAACTTTTATTGTATAATCATTTTATTTGTATACAAGTTATTATTAATTGTTTATTGTTTATTGCTGAATTATGTAATCATGATAACAATTTTCAATCAGTATATTGGCCTTTATTGGTAGAGGGATTGAGTTCCGGAGTCAGGAGGTCATGTTGCAGCTGTACAGAACTCTGGTACGGCCGCATTTGGAGTATTGCGTACAGTTCTGGTCACCGCATTATAGGAAGGACGTGGAGGCTTTGGAGCGGGTGCAGAGGAGATTTACCAGGATGTTGCCTGGTATGGAGGGAAAATCTTATGAGGAAAGGCTGATGGACTTGAGGTTGTTTTCGTTGGAGAGAAGAAGGTTAAGAGGAGACTTAATAGAGGCATACAAAATGATCAGGGGGTTGGATAGGGTGGACAGTGAGAGCCTTCTCCCGCGGATGGATATGGCTGGCACGAGGGGACATAGCTTTAAACTGAGGGGTAATAGATATAGGACAGAGGTCAGAGGTAGGTTCTTTACGCAAAGAGTAGTGAGGCCGTGGAATGCCCTACCTGCTACAGTAGTGAACTCGCCAACATTGAGGGCATTTAAAAGTTTATTGGATAAACATATGGATGATAATGGCATAGTGTAGGTTAGATGGCTTCTGTTTCGGTGCAACATAGTGGGCCGAAGGGCCTGTACTGCGCTGTATTGTTCTATGTTCTATGTTCTATATCAATGGTAAGATCTGTAAAATGTTAACCGTGGTATTACAAAATCGAATGGCACTTGACTATGTGCTGGCTGAAAAAGGTGGCACCTGCGCCCTGATTGGTGCAGAATGTTGCACTTTCATTCCCGATAACTCGAAAGAAGTTAAAGATTTGGCATTACATATCCAAAAATAAATCAAAAACTTGATCCACCCCAATTGATCTCTCTCTGGGATAAAATTTGTGGGTGGTTTGGACACACTGGAATGTCCAGAATAAGAATAATACTATTCTCCTGTGTAGCTGTATTCTTCATTTACATAACATACCAATGTGATCAAATTTGATTAATTTATTAACTATAAGAATTATTTTGAAATGCCTGTTGCAATGTTAATGTCCATTTTATTGTTTAAAACTGTAATGACAAAATGAATGAGTTATTATTTGCGCTTTTACCTATCCTATCGCATTAATGATGTATTTTAATCTTTTCTGATATATCTCACTTAATTTTTCGATTTATCAAAGGGCCGACTGTAGAAGCCAAGTATTTCGAATACAACTAGTATAGGTAAAAGATAGCTGTTTAAGCATAAATGTTGAGCCCCAGTTTTAAATACCCATTTATACAGCATAATTCACTTTTACTGAGGTCCGTTGTTCTGGCAAATGCATATTTTCAAAGACAGTGTGACATTAAAACAGCACAGTTGCAAAACAATTTGACACTGCTTGTGCTAATTGTCAAGGCCAAGGGCTGAATACACAGCAACATGAAGGCACCATTGTTCACAATGCAGATAACAGCTAGGTCAGAAAAGCTGATGTTGCACATTGAAGATGGACGGCTTGCCATCAAATCAAATGTGTTTGAGTCTAACCCAAACCAATTAGGATTATATTGGGGTGTGATTAGATGACTTAAGACAGATATGAAAGTGTATAACTGAAAAGTTTCCGCCCGCCATTTTAGTATTGTCTTTGGGGGTGTTGTCTTTAGGGTGTGTGTTGTCTTTGGGGGTGTTGTGTGTGTTGAGGAGATGTCTTTGTGTTGTCTTTCTGTTAGTTTAGTCAGTTTTGTCCTTTATAGTCTCCATTTTAGTGTTTATGTCTTGGGGGTTCTGTCAGTCCACCAGTCTGTGTCAGTGATGTTAGTCCACTTTTGACTTAGAGTTGAGTTTAGCTGAAGATTAGCTCTCTCTCTCTCTTCATGTTTCATTGCCAGACTTTGACCTTTTAAAAGTTACTTTCGAGCTGTCTGCCTAAGCAAAGAAAGATAATGGGCGAAATTCTCCGTTATCGGCGGAAAGTCCGCCGATCGGCGCAAAAAACTGCGCAATTCCGACTTGCGTCACGTCGGAAAAATGGGTCGAAGGTCTCCGGCCCGAAATGGGCTAGCAGCGACGTAACGGGATCCGCGCTTGCGCAGTGGTTTACGCCGTGCAGCGTCATACGCGCCGCACGGCGTGACGGCTCATAAGGCCGCGCTGCTCCCCCCCACCCAACCGGAACACCCGACCGGAACACCCGACTGGCTGGCTGGCTGCCGCTCAGCCCCGAGGTTCGAGTCACGGGATGTGGAGGCGCTCCTGGACGTGGTGGAGCAGAGGAGGGACGCCCTGTATCCCGGGCACGGCTGCAGAGTTGCCCCACGCCACAGCCGGCGTCTGTGGAGGGAAGTGGCAGAGGCCGTCACCGCTGCGGCCCTGATACCATGGACAGGCACACAGTGCCACAAGAAGGTGAACGACCTCGTCAGAGCAGGCAGGGTGAGCCTCCCATATCCCCCCCTCCCCCATATCCCCCCCTCCCCCATATCCCCCCCTCCCCCATATCCCCCTCCCCCATATCCCCCCTTCCCCCATATCCCCCCTCCCCCATATCCACCCTTCCCCCATATCCCCCCCTCCCCCATATCTCCCCCTCCCCCATATCCCCCATATCCCCCCTCCCCTATATCCCCCATATTCCCCCTCCCCCATATCCCCCCCTCCCCCATATCCCCAAGTGAATCCAGCCCTAACCTTAACCTCTGCAATGCACGCGCAACCGATGGCGTGCATTCATATACCTGCCTAACAGTGTTGCCTTTTACCCCTGCCACCCCCCCCCCCGCCCCACCCCCCCACAGGATAAGCGCGCACACAACAATAGGGAGCATGTGAGGACTGCAGGAGGTCCCGCTGATGAGAGGCCACTGACCGAACACGAGGAAAGGGCCCTGGAACTGGCTGGCGGACCTGAGGACCGGGAGGTTGCTGATTCAGAGGTCGGGGGCGTAGTAGCAAGTGAGCCACCGACAGCCCGTCCCCATATCCCCCCTCCCCTATATCCCCCTCCCCCATATCACCTGATCACTGCCTGATGTCTAACCATGCATGCTTCATTGTGCATCGCAGGACCAAACGTCCAGGCACCCATCCCCGCAGATGCAGACCGCCCGCAGGATGCCCCTCGGAGGCCACGGGAGACAGAGAGACCCGGACCCTCCAGCATGCGACGCCCGCAGGATGCCCCTCGGAGGCCACGGGAGACGGAGAGACCCGGACCCTCCAGCATGCGACGCCCGCAGGATGCCCCTCGCACACCACGGGAGACGGAGAGACCTGGAGCAACAGGGAGACGACACCCCTGCCACGTGCAGGAGCGACCACCCAGCGACAAGGGGGCAGCCACAGGCCCCCGTCACATCCGAGCCAGGACACCACTACCCAGGACACCACTACCCAGGACACAACTACCCAGGACACCACTACCCAGGACACCACTACCCGGGACACCACTACCCGGGACACCACTACCCGGGACACCACTACTCGGGACACCACTGCCCAGGACACACCTACCCGGGACAGCACTGCCCAGGACACCCCTACCCGGGACAGCACTACCCAGGAAGACAAAATACCGGACAGTGACTCAGAGTGGATGGGTGGAAACGAACCCCCACCCCAAAGTGCCATGGACTCAGAGTGGGACGAAGAGCACGACACAACGCCACTGCTGTCACCAACACCCTCCACCATCGCAGAAACACTCACCTCGGTTGGGCACTTGTGTGATGAGGCGTCTGCTACACTCACTGGTGCGCACAACACAGCCGTCCCGGTACAGCAGGTGGAGGTAGGAGCAGCAGAGGGGCCGGGCGGTCGGAGGGCAGCCCAGCCCAAGCGAACATCTGCCGCCCAGATGGATCCCGGGTTCCTGGAGTTACCACACCCACACATAGATCCGATGCAACCACCGGCCTGGAGACGGGCGAAGAGGGTGACGGGCGGCTTGCGGCGGCTGCAGTCGCAGGTGGAGGAGTCCACCCGCGTCCAGGAGCTGGGAGTGGTGCCTGTCATGCGTGCCACCCAAGCTGACACCGCACGGGTGGCGTCCGCGGTGGAGGCAATGGGGGCGACGGTGTCAGACATGGGGAACGGTTTGCGAGGCCTGGGGCTTTCCATCCAGGCGGCGTCTGGGGCCCAGGAAATGGCTGCCCTCTCACAGGACACCATGAGCCAGTGCCAGCGCCAGATGGCAGAGGCGCACAACGCCATAGCCCAGTCTCTGCAGGCCATGGCCCAGTCTCAGCAGGCCATGGCCCAGTCTCAGCAGGCCATCGCTGAGGGCATCGGCGCCAGTGGCCATGTGCGAGCCGGCGTCGCACTGTCACAGACAGGGTTTGCCAACCCCCTGGGCTCCATGGCTGCAAACTTGCAGACCCCTGTCGATACCAGCACGGGCCTCCAGGACTGGCAGCGCCAGATGTCGGGGGGGCGTCGGATGGCCAGTCCGTTCGCATCCCCCACCCATGTAGAGGCCTGGGGGCCATCGGGCACCCCGAGGGAGGAGGAGGTGGTGTGGTCCGTCCCGGCTCCCCCTGTAGGGGAGGTCCCGGTACACCGCGACACCTCGGACTCCCCCCCTTCCGTCCCAGGTGCATCGGGTGGGCAACGGGCAGGACAGGCTGGCAGCTCGCCATCTCAGTTGCCCGGGCCGCAGCCTGGCCCATCTAGGCCAGGACGCCCCCGGAAACGGCCGCCAAAGGGATCCAGTGTCAGAGGGCAGGAATCACAGGAGTCCACCTCCAGTTCTGCTGTACCGTCTGGGGAACCAGGTAGACGTAGTCACAGGGCCCGTAAGGCCAAACAATTAGACACTGAGTAAGTTGGCACGGGTGCAGGGCACAGATGCGTTTTAGGGGCTAGGGCACGTGCATGAACTCCTTTGGTTATTAAAGTCAATGTTACACCTACAGCAGCTGCCTTTGTGCTCTGTCCAAAGCGTGCGGGGGTGTCATGTACGTTGAGCGCAAGTGTGTGTGTGAGGGGTGGTCTTACCTCAGCCCCAGGTGAGTCTGCCCCTTTCCCCCTGGGCCGCCAACAACATCCCCCGGGCAGAGGACGGGACCGTGCGCTGCAGTGTCACAGCCGCATGCAGGGATGGTCCGGGTGGATGGTGGTACTGTGGCCATGGGTCAGACATAGTCCAACGATGTAGAGCCAGGAACTCACCGCAGGGCGGGTTGCCATCATCCTCCATGGCCTGCAATAGACACGCGTCCACCCGCAACTGTGGCGTGTTGTGCATGCGGGTGGGGTGGGTGGGGTTGGGGAGGGGGGGGGAGGGTGCTGGGTGGGTGGATGGGTGGGGGGTGTGGGTGGTCAGCTGTTGCCATGGTGTGCGGTCTGTGGCCATACTACCCGATTCCCACGCCCATCTAGTCAGTGAAGCGGGCGGCTATCAGTCTGTCCCGTGCCCGCTGGGCCAGCCGGTAACGGTGGACAGCCACCCGCCTGTGTCTACCCCGTCTGCCCTGACCATTACCCCCATCCCCCTCATCTGGGGAGGACTGCGCCTCTTCCTGCTGCTCCTCCACTCCGCCCTCCTCTGCCTGCGGCACATCGCCCCTCTGCTGGGCTATGTTGTGCAGGACGCAGCACACCACAATGATGCAGCCGACCCTATCTGACCGATACTGGAGGGCGCCCCCAGAGAGGTCCAGGCACCTGAAACGCATCTTCAGCACGCCAAAGCACCTATCACTTCCCTTGTCGCTACATGGGCATCATTGTAGCGGTTCTCAGCCTCATTGCGTGGCCTCCGTATAGGCGTCATCAGCCACGATCGCAATGAGTAGCCCTTGTCGCCCAGCAACCAGCCCCTCAACCGGGGATGGCGTCCCTCGTACATGCCGGGGATGGATGACCGCGACAACACGTATGAGTCGTGTACACTGCCTGCGTAACGGGCGCAGACGTGCAGGATCATCATGCGGTGGTCGCAGACCACCTGTATGTTCATCGAATAGGTCCCCTTCCTATTGGTGAACACGGCCCTGTTATCTGCAGGTGGCCGCACGGCGACGTACATCCCATCGATCGCGCCCGGGACCATGGGGAACCCGGCCACGGCAGAGAAGCCCACGGCCCGGGCATCTTGGCTGGCCCAGTCCATGGGGAAGTGGATGTAGCGGTGCGCCATGGCATATAGGGCATCTGTCACTGCCCGGATGCACCGATGTCTGCGATATGCCGGACAGGTCCCCACTCGGTGCCTGGAATGACCCCGTTGCATAAAAGTTCAGGTCCACCGTAACCTTGACGGACACGGGGAGAGGGTGTCCCCCGCCAGTGCCACACGCTGACAGGTGTGCCAGCAGGTGGCAGATGTGTGCCGCGGTTTCCCGCCTCATCCGGAGTCTCCTTCTGCATTCCCGGTCCGTCAGGTCCTGGTATGACAGCCGGGGCGGTACACACGGGGCGCCCTCGGGTGCCTCCGTTGCCGTGGGGCCGCGACGTTCTCCTCCCCCTCCTCGTCCTGTCGGTCAGGTGTCCCTCCAGCCTGGGCGGCTGCCGCCTGTCCCTCTGCGGCAGCCTGCGCCGCCTCTCTGGCACGCTCCTCCTCCTCCTCCTTATCCAGGGCAACATAGACATGAGCGGCTGCCGCCACAGCAGCCAACATCGCTGGATGATCGGAAAACATGACGGCCTGGTGGGGGGGGGAGGAGAACGACGACATGTCATCATTGCCCATATCCCCTCCTCCCCCCCCAGCCAGGTGGCATGGACCGCATGGGTCCAACTGTTGGAGGCTGGCACCTGGCCAGGTGGACCAACTCACTTGCCCTCGCATCCCCCTCCCCGGCACGGACCCCCCCCAACCTCCACCCCGGCATGGACCCCCATCCCCCTCCCCGGCACGGACCCCCCATCCCCCTCCCAACCTCCACCCCGGCACGGACCCCCCCCAACCTCCACCCCGGCACGGACACCCCCCAACCTCCACCCCGGCACGGACCCCCCATCCCCCTCCCCGGCACGGACCCCCCCCCCAACCTCCACCCCGGCACGGAGCCCCCCCCAACCTCCACCCCGGCACGGACCCCCCCCAACCTCCACCCCGGCACGGACCCCCCCCATCCCCCTCCCCGGCACGGACCCCCCCCAACCTCCACCCCTGCACGGACCCCCCACCAACCTCCACCCCGGCACGGACCCCCCCCCGGCACGGACCCCCACCATCGCCCTCCCCGGCACGGACCCCCCACAACCTCCACCCCGGCACGGACCCCCCACAACCTCCACCCCGGCACGGACCCCCCCCACAATCTCCACCCCGGCACGGACCCCCCCCATCCCCCATCCCCCTCCCCGGCAAGGACCCCCCCCCCCAACCTCCACCCCGGCATGGACCCCCCATCCCCCTCCCCGGCACGGACCCCCCCCCCCCCCAACCTCCACCCCGGCACGGACCCCCCATCCCCCTCCCCGGCACGGACCCCCCCCCAACCTCCACCCCGGCACGGACCCCCCCCCCAACCTCCACCCCGGCACGGACCCCCCATCCCCCTCCCCGGCACGGCCCCCCCCCCAACATCCACCCCGGCACAGGACCCCCCCCCCCCGGCACGGACCCCCCCCATTCCCCTCCCCGGCACGGACCCCCTCCCGGCACTCCCCCTGGAGCCCAGCCTACTCTAACCACCCCCCACCCCCCCCCGCCGCACACACACACACACAAAACCCGAGACACACCTCTCCTCACGCATTCAGACTGCGGCCACGCCATCGCCTGCCCAGAGCCAACCCCCCAGGCCGTCACTCACCTCCACGCTGGTCGGCGTGAACCTGGAGCACAGGGTCACGCCGATGAAAAAGAGGTTTAATTTACGTCGACGTGAACGGTCATCACGTCGACGGGACTTCGGCCCATCCGGAAGGGAGAATATCGGCAGGCCGAAAATCGGCTGCCTTGCGCAGACCCGTGACATTCTCCGACGGCAGCGGCGACATTAATGCCCCGCCGACTTTTCTCCCTTCGGAGACTTCGGCAACCGGCGGGGGCGGGATTCACGGCGGCCAACGGCGCCGTGAATCCCCGCTGGGGGGTCGGAGAATGACGCCCCATGTCTGTAATTCTCTGAAAGCTTCGAATTGTCTACGAATTGCCTTTTAAATGACTTTCAAATTGTAATCAAGCGACTACAAATAAAACAATTCTTTTTTGGCACCTGAGAAGTTTGTACTGCAAATTTCTGCTGAGTTCCAGTATTCGCAAAGTGCTACTGGTAACCGAATAGCAGAGATGATATAAATTCCTTCAACTATACACAGTCGAATAATACAAGGAATCGAACAACTTGACATAGTCTACAAATATTACAAATCTTACAACTTGTCGTATTGCACCAGGACTTGATTCATCAACTAAGCTTCCCCCAAACTTGGTGTAGTTCGACAGGTTAAGATCCCTATAAATTAAAGATTCCTTCAAATTGGCGAGCCAGGCAGGAGTCAAATCTAGAATCTTCTGATTACAGACTTTTTCAGCAGTCCAGGTTTCTCAGACCAATATCGAGGATCTATCCATGACACTCTCAAACAAGTTTTGGACGGTAACTTCCCAGCCCCCTACGACAAATGCAAGGACTCACTGATGGTACAGGACAGGATAGTTTTGAAAAGTGGAATTTATGTGGTCCCCACACAGGACAGAAACCAGATAATTTACCAGTTTCATGACGGACACGGACATCAGGGGATAGACAATACCATTGCCCATTTAAGACCTTTGTGCTGGTGGCCCGATTTAAAATCCGATGTCACACATTTTGTTGAGAATTGGTTAATCTGTGCACAGAACAATCCCGAAAGGTACTCCAAGAAGGGACAATTGAGACACACCCATGGCCCTTGGACAAATTTGCAACTCGACTACATTGGCCCTTCCCCCCTTGCAGGAATGGTTTCAAATACGTATTAGTGGTAATCGACACCTTTACAAAATGGGTAGAAGCATTTCCCTCATGAACAAACACGGCAAAGGCCACAGCTAAGATTTTGACCCAACAGATATTTACACGCTGGGGACTCCCCCGCAGCATTGAGTCAGATCAAAGTTCCCAGTTCACCGGCAGAGTCATGCAAAATGTCCTACCGATTTTTGGAATCAAACAACAATTTCACAATGTGTATCACCCCCAATCCAGCGGCATTGTTGAACGAATGAACCGCACTTTAAAAGCAACCATCAGAAAAACAGTGCAACAAAGTAACACCACATGGGACACAGTCTCCCATTCGCCCGTCTGATTATTCGGAACACAGTATCCAGTTCCGCAGGTTTCACTCCCCACACTCTCATGACTGGACAGCCCATGAAAGGAATTGAATATTTATTAGGTCTCGATTTGGCAAGCCCCACAGTCACCGCCCTCACCCATGAAAAAGCGGTTAAACAAGTCACAGACAATATTAAAGCAGCACAGCTCGCTGCAGCTGTCCGACTAGGTGCTAGGAAAAAGCAGAGTAAGGCCTGCTTTGATAAAGTAGCCCACCCCGTAGAGTACACAGTCGGTCAGCAAGTAATGGTTTCCCTTTACAATCCCAGTTCTTTCCTCTCCCCCAAATTTGCAAATTTGTGTACAAGATATCGTACCCCAGTGGTAAAACTGGTTGGTTCCATATCAACCAGCTCAAAGTCTATGGAATCCAATGACGTGACTCCCACCACATCTCCCCAGCAATAGGAGAGGATTCTGCCCCGCCCTTCGACAATCTAGTCCAACCCTCCCCCAGCCCTGACAGCACGTCCACTCCCACAGACCCGACCTTGTCTCTGCCCACAGGTACGACCTTCCACCTTGAGCTTGACTCCGACAACACCGTAAGGCTCCCCGAATTGACCACGATCACTGACCACTGGTACAACCTTCCCGGCCCCAGTCACTCCAGCCCCCGATACCACGACCAAGACATGTTTGGACCCCTTCCACAGCCACAGCCAGAGCCACCACCACAGCCCGACAGCAGTAACTTGCCCTTCACTGCCACTGCCCCTATGCCTCATGACAAACGAACCCCTTTTTGGCACCGCGACAACTCTTGTAGACTGGTTAGACATGACGATTCGGATTCCACGACGGCCCACGCGGCCATGGCACAAAAACGGCAGACACGAATCTGGCAACTGGGAGATGGTGATGATTCAGATTCTGACTCCCGTTACGGTAATCCTTTTACAACGCTTTTTGGTACAGAACCCCGAGGTGTCCAGATGATGAGAAAAAGGAGCCGCATAAGAATTACGATGTCCTACTTCCTGATGGAGCCTGCCCGCCATTTTATTTTTCTTCTTTCTTTCCTCTTGTTACATGATTTTAATTAATGTCGGCCTCACACCAAATTTCTTGATACAGTCATAGTTATTCTTCCGACGCCATTTACTAACCAATGGCCATTAAAGGAACAATTGTTGGATCTCACGTGTCACAAATTCTTTCCGCTCGTTTAGGTCACCCAGGTAGGGAATAACGGCACTAATCCCCGCCTTGCCTGAGGACCCCAAATGCATACGGTCAGTTAAGCTCGGGTAGTGGAGCAACGGCACTAATCACCGCCCTACCCGGGCATTCCAACCATTCTTGCCCTGCCCACATGCCCCTCATGTTCCCGTCACTTCAAGTACTCTGGAATGGTTCCCTACACTTTGCACCGTCTTTGGCAGGTCTTAGTTTTCCCTTCTCTGCTCTTTCATTGTGGTTTAAAGAATGCCCTTTGCCACAGTCTGTACACTCATCCCTTCACCTTCCGCAACCCTCTGGTCGTTCCCCACCTGCTATTTACACGTTTGAGACACTTGGTTGCCACATATGCTGCTGCACACGAACTACCTCTGGACCCTGGGATGACGAAATTCTATAAAACTGGCCGCCCTAAAATTCGGCTAGTAAGATGAGCCTCAGCCATCACTGGTTGCAGTAAAGGAAAGACTGGACAGAGAAATTGTCCACCCACTCCCCGCATCGACCACCAGCTGCGAGAATCTCTGCAATTACAAAGAAATGTTTTTTGGCAATGTCTCGTCTCTCAAAATGTTATTTCAAAAAAAAAAATGAGGGAGTCACACATGGTGACAATTCTAATGGGTAATTGAAGTTGAGAGAAAGACAAATAAACGAGATATTAACCGAAGATAATAACAGATATTATCCTTGCACCCCCAGGAATATACGGAAAATGGAAGACAGAAGACAAGATGAAGAGAGGACTGATGACCTACATTGTGATCATCGCTGGACTCTTTCAACTGCGCGCGTTACAAGACTCTGCCAAAATCGAAGGCAGTGATTGAAGCCTGTCGAATTATTGGGTCCAAATTAAGGACCGCCCCAAAGAGCGCAAAATTCCAAAGGGATAAGAAGAGACACAGCCATGTGCTCGGTCGCTCTTGGATCCGGCCTATGCAAACCCAAGTGCAGCATAACAACCCGACAGACAAGTTCAAGACCAACGATCGCTACCAGACGGATGAGCCCAGCAGAAACAGAGCCACTTCTTCCACCCAGCCACGCAAGATCCGGACAAAGGCCTTGTCCATCTGCATAGAGCCGGTTGCCCTGAAGTTAAGTACAAGTTATTGTAGTTGTTAGGTGTAGTTTAACTTGTAGTGTTTTGTGTTGCATGTTGAAGTAAACCATCTTTGAACTTGAACTGACTAACTGGTTGGGTGGTCCTTTGATCGATATCCGGTAAAGTCTTGTGGTGGTATCATTTGTTACCTGGCGACTCTAAAGAGCATCATTATTAATTGGCAACATTATTGGCCTCTCTGGTGCCGATTGGCAACATTATTGGTGACACTGGAGGATTGTATTCCATTAAATTGGCAACCGCCGCCTCCTGTGGTCTCCGGGAAAGGGTCCATCCTGTTCTTGGACCTGATGGCCTATGGAAAGGTGGCCCCCTGGTGAAACATTTACCCCATCCTAACCTCCACCTCTTGCCTGATTAGCCCAGTCAGGCTCAGCCCAATTTATTCTCATTCCAGGGCCCCCTCCATTATTGGTGATCCAAGCCAGCCAGAAGCTGTAACCAGTGGTGCTTTTGTGACTAAAGAGCCACTGGCCACCCGATTAGCTGGCAACTCTGGGAGGCAGGACCTTGTCCTTTATAAAGATGGAAACCCCAACTGCAGGTAGTTTATTATCTGAGGAACGTAAAATGCAGTGGTAGGTCACAAGACTGCTTGGTTGGTGGTGGTGGTGGGTGCCCAACTTGGGCCACCACTGCCCTTTAGATTTCCAGCCATAGGTGTATATTTTTTTAATTCATTTACGGGACATGGGCATCACCGTCGAGGCCAGCATTTATTCTCCATCCCTCGTTGCCCTTGAGAAGGTAATGGCGAGCTGCATTCCTGAACCGCTGCAGTCCCAGTGTGTAGGTACAACTACAGTGCTGTTAGGAAGGGAATTCTAGGATTTTGACCCAGCAACAGCAATATATTTCCAAGTCAGGATGGTGAGTGGCTTGGAGAAGAATTTGCAGATAGTGGTATTCACAGGTACCTGAGCTCGTCCTTCAAGATGGTCGTGGTCATGGGTTTGGAAGGTGCTAAGTGCATCTTGTAGATGGCACACACAGTTGTCACGGTTTGTTGATGGTGATGGGATCGAATGTTTATGGCTGGGGTGCCAAGTCATGCGAGCTGCTTTCTCCTGGATGGTGTCAAGCTTCCAAAGTGATATTGGAGCTGCACTCATCCAGGCAAGTGGAGAGTATTCCGTCACACTCCTGACATGTGCTTTGTGGATGGTGGACAGGCTTTGGAGAGTCAGGAAGTGAGTTATCACCGCAGGATTCCCAGCCTCTAGCCTGCTCTTGTAGCCACAGTATTAATATGGCTAATCCAGTTCAGTTTCTGGTCAATGGTAACTCCCAGGTTATTGCTAGTGGGGGAATTCAGCAATGGTAAAGCCATTGAATGTCAAGGGGCGATAATTAGATTGTCTCTTGTTGGTGATGGTCATCGCCTGGCACTTGTCTGGCACATATGTTACTTGCCACTGGTCAGCCCAAGCCTGGCTATTGTCCATGTCCTGCTGCATTTGGACATGGACTGCTTCGTATCTGGAGTCCAATTCTGGGCAGCACATGCTAGGAAGTATGCAAATTATTTAGAGGGGCAAAAAATATTTGAGAATAGCTGCAGGATAGATCTAAGAAGCTGGAGCTCTTCTCCTTAAAGAAGGTTGAAGAGAGATTTGATGGAGGCATTCAGAATTGTGAATGGTCTCAACTGAATAGATAGGAAGAAGCTATTCCCACTGGTGGAATCATCAAGAAGCAAAAGGTAGCTATTTAAGATGAATGATAGAAGAACCAACGGCAACACGAGGATTTAGACAGCGAGTGTAGAGGGCCTGCAATGTGATAGAGGCAGATCCAATTGTGGCTTTCAAAATTGAATTGCATAGTTACCTGAAAAATAAAATGCACGGCCAGAGAGGAAAGCAGGAGTGGGACTAAATGAGTTGGGACATGACGACTGAATGGCCTCCTTCTGGGGGGGGGAAAGACCTTACTATGATTCGGAGATTGATAGCAGAAAAGCCACCATTGCTCATTTGCCACCTGTTGCAGCCCAAACAATAGGTGAGGACAGCACCGTCAGTGACTTGGACGGTAACCATGACAATGAATATTTTTTACATTCTATAAGATTTTAGACTTTAAAAAAAACTTTTTTTTAAAAGTCCTAATTCTTAATTTCTAACATTAGGGTCCTCAGTTGTGCTTGACCTACAAGGTACAAATAACTAGCATTTATGAATCAAGTAGAATTTATTAAGCAAGATTTTACATATAGTTAACCCAAAGCAGTGAAAACAACATAGATGTTTCTCATCTCTCAAGATCCTGGGAGTTTGTGGGTATTGCCAACACAGGTGATGTCTCTCTCATTTGTCTTGGCAGTGATGTTGCACTGTGTCCAGAAGAGTCATACCCCAGAAGCCATGGCATCACTGTGCCAATAAAAAGACTACAATTTTCCAAATGTTATCCCTCGGTCTCGTATGCCTTCACCCTTATTCAGGAATCATCCAAATCCATCTCTTCCATTGGCTTAGGATGCAAGTCACCTCATGTCACCCCCACCTCTGCAATCCCTGCTTTATGGGTCATGAATTGAGACATGGCTCTATCTCTTACTTCCTTGAGCCCCTCAGAGTTTACATTCCATTGCAGACACATGCAACATCCTTTAGGCACAGATTACCAATGTATAAACAATGTCACATTATCTTGCCAACACTTCATACCACAATATTAGAAAATTAAAGTTTCCTTCTAATACAGATGTCCTGCCGTACAAATACAGTTAAGCAATTAAATCAATACATGGTTTGTTTAAACATAAGGTGGGATCCCAAGTTCAAACTTTTAAACTCAACTATCTTTTCAAATGGAGTTACTCCTTGGCAACTAAAGTCGTAAAACAATAAAATGTCTTTCTCACAAACAAAAGCCTTCCTGTCAAGGATCCCAACTACTGGAAATGCAAACTGAACCATTTAAAAATGGTTAAAGAATAAATTCCACAGATGTTACATACCCTAAAAATTACTCAGTCCAAAATCTTACAATTCGGCTATTTTCAAGGCCGTAGCAGGTGATATTTTTCATTGTTCCAAATTCGGTGTAACAGGTCACTGACCCTCTGTCTGCAAACAGAGCTGAATACATTTCTTTGTCTTTTGCCAAAGAGAAGCAGGAAGAGGGACCTGTGGTGTCACACGATAACAAGCTTCCCCCATCATACAGGGTGCCATTAGCATAGGGAGTATGTGGGGAGCAAGGGGTGGTGAGGGCTACAGCGATGTTTCATGTTTTATTCTTTATTTTTAATCTTTGAATAGAATACCAAATCCCCGAGGCATACTTTCCAACCGGCCCACCTCTACAGTCGCAGTCTCCTCTCTTTCTTCTCGGAAGATTTGCATGAAGGGGAAAAATCTGTAGTCTGTGTAGTTGATTGTTGGGAAGTATGTTTCCCGGGGTGTTTATTCACTGTAACCGGTTTTGATACATGTTTAATAAAATACATTTTTTTTAAAGTATAAAAAACGTCGGTTTTCACCCTGCTTCTTCCAGTTACTAAACCAGGCTTCTAATCCCGCCCCAGCCCAACAACTCCAATGTCTGGGCAACCATTTTTGAAGTTGGGTACACGGAGCTGGGAATTTACTGATCTCCCTGGATTTAGTGCATGAACAAAACCCCGTGTCCAAAGGTATGTACTTAAAAGGTTTATTTGCTGCAGTATGTAAAAGTGCAGAGGTTAGGTGATACCTACAATTCAATGTTCCAAATGTTCAATCCTAGCAGGCGGTAGTAAGGACATGAGCCAGAGGGATCACAAATATTTAATCTAGTGTCTTCAGGCACTAAATGAGAAAGCCCACATTAAGAGTTCAGGGTGCTGGGAGATTGAAATCCCAGTTTGATGGGGATTTGGTTCTTTGAGCATCTTCCTCTCAATACCAAAAACAGAAAATACCGATCACAGCAGGTTTGACAGCATCTGTGGAGAGCGAACAGAGCTAACGATTCGAGTTTGGATGACTCTTTGTGAAAGCGAGAGGGAACTGGAAATAGGATGAGATATATACTGTTGTGCGGAAGGGTCATGGAGCGATGGGGCTGGATCGGGGGCTAGCGATAGGTGGCGGCTGACAGGGATATCATGGACAGAAAGACAAAGGCAATGTAAATGGTTGTGATTAAGGCTAAGAAGGGTGCTCATAGTGGCACATTAAGAGATTAGAGAATGTGTTAAGGGCAGGACAAAGGTGAACAGTGTGTCAAAGGACAAGTACGAACAGGGAAAAGATGGCACAAACGGGTGGGGTGGGGGCAATGGTGAGGGAAAAATAGATTGATGGAAGAAATGAAAATAAATTGATAGAAATAAAAATGTGGTGAAGGTGGAGGAGAGAGTTCACAGTCTAAAGTTGTTGAACTCAATGTTAAGTCTGGAAGGCTGTAACGTGTCTAAATCGGAAGATGAGATGCTGGTCTGCCAGTTTGCACTGGGTTTCACTGGAACATTGCAACAGGCCAAGGACGGACATGTGGTCGTGAGGGCAGGACGGCGAGTTGACGGCCGCACAGTAGCATGGTGGTTAGCAGTTGCTTCACAGATCCAGGGTCCCAGGTTCGATTCCCGGCTTGGGTCACTGACTGTACGGAGTCTGCACGTTCTCCCAGTGTCTATGTGGGTTTCCTCCGGATGCTCCGGTTTCCTCCCACAGTCCAAAGATGTGCCCTTAGTGTCCAAAAAAGGTGAGGTGGGGTTACAGGGATAGGGTGGAGGCATGGGCTTAAGTAGGGTGCTCTTTCCAAGAGCTGGTGCAGACTCAATGGGCCGAATGGCCTCCTTCTGCACTGTAAATTCTATGATTCTTTGATTTTATGAAATGGCAAACGACAGGAAGGTCTGGGTCCTGCTTGCAGTCGGCCGGAGGTGTTCTGCAAAGTGGTCACCCAGTCTGGTTTAGTTTCTCTAATGTAGAATAGGCCACGTAGGGAGGGAGCAGCAAATACAATAGACCAGATTGAAGGAGGTGCACATGAAGCGCTGCCTCACTTGAGTGTTTAGGCTCATTGATGGTGGGCAGGGAGGAGTTACAGGGGCAGGTGTTCCGCCTTCTGCGATTGTATGGGAAGGTGCTGTGGGAAGAGGGTGAAGTGTTGGGGTGATGGAGGAGTGGACCAGGGTATCCCGGATGGAACGGTCCCTGCAGAATGCTGACAGGGGGGGGGGTGACGGAAAGACGTTCATGGTGGTGCATCATGCTGGAATTGGCGGAACTGGCGACTCCAGCAGGTCTGACAGTATCTGTGGAGAGAGAAGGGAGCTAATGTTTCCTCACAAAAACATTTGACACTGAAGCTGGAGCCTATAAAATTATATTTTACTGACAAAGCAGTGTCCAGTTCCACTGGTGGGAAACCTTAGGCCTGCTTTGAAAAAACTTGCATACAAGCAGGTTGTCTGTCCTAGTACAGAGACAGAGGTTTCCACCTGCAGTTTTAAAAATCATAACCCCATTTTAATGCTTCTTTTACCTCACCTCTCACCGATTCGTCCCACATCTTTCACACGGGTTTCTGCTTTTGTTTGCCATCTAACTGAGCGTCATAGTTGCATAATGTCAATGCTCGTCATTACTGGCGCAGTCCTTAGCAATAAATCCAAGGAATGCATGCCCACCTAGCCTCTTAGCACAATGCTCAACTCTGGTCTACAGGCAGCATGGAGGCACAGTGCTTAGCACTGCTGCCTCTTGGCGCAGAGGACCCGGGTTCAATCCTGGCCCTGGGTCACTGTCTGTGTGGAGTTTGCACAAAATTCTGCGTGTGTCTGACCACAACAAACCTCAAAAAAGATATGAAAGGTAGGTGAACTGGCCACACTTAATTGCCCCTTAATTGGAAAAAAAGAAAGAATTGGGGACTCTAAATTTATTTAAAAAAATCTCTGATCCACAAAGCAATTTGGTATGGAAAGGTAAGAGAAGTGCAAGAGAAGGAAATGAAGAAAGGAAGCCAGGAAGAAAGGGTGAAAGCCAAGGCAGTCAGCTGAAGACAGGACAAGTCAACATGAACCATTTCCATAACAGAAAAATCACATTGAAAATGATCTTTAATTGTAAAAGAAAGGCAACGGGTAATACTCATTTTAAATACCAACATGTTTGGCAGTCGAGTACCGTTTTAATAGTAAATACATAATGCACTGCTACAATCTGTTACTATTATTTGTACTCATCTAAATAGTCATTTGTACCGCATAGTCACAAAAAAATTAAAACCATCTGTAATCAGGTAAATTTACAGGAAGATACAATTACATAAAAAAGTACTAATTTTTTAAAATCATTGACAACTAAGAATAATCTTGTTTGGGTTTCCTGGATTCTGAACCAATGTCAGTAAATGTACCACACTTCAAGAAACAAGATTCACACTTTAGGTATCGTTTAACATAGAGATGAGATCAAAACCATAAGAAACCATTTGTGTTTGAAATGTTACTTGCAAAAAAAAAAAACTAGAAAAGAATCTCCACTGTACCTCATGACTCACATAGTGAACTGTCCCAAAAACATTTTGATTATGGGTCACACAATTCACCCAGCCTTATGCACGGCAGTATATAGATCAAGTCACCAACGGAGGGATTTTCTAATTGGGCATAAGCGTACTGAACTCAAACTGAATGTACCCATTTTATACACACCTCTCATAAGGATCGGAGTGGACAAGTTGACAAATAAAAGTCACTTCCTTTTGGATTAATAGAAAATGCATGATTAGATGATGTATTACCAAGGTTGGACAGTGAAGTTGACAACACAACTTGACCATGTTGATGCTCACAGAGGACAATGGCAAGGACACGTGAATCTCCAAATCATAAGGTCAGTGAAACCAACTTGCACCAAACCCACACTGAAGTAGATTGGAGGGAGTCCGGGCGGGTTGGGTGTGACACAAATGGATCGCCCGGTAAGGAAATGGATGCTAACCATTGCTGTATTATCCCCGAGTTGTAAAATCGTGAATTGAACACACAGCAAATGAATAGTCCATTTGGTCCAAAAGCTCGTATTGCACAACTCTCCGAACGACAGAACAATTTGCTCTCAGTAGCAGTTTCCTATTGCAGCCCACAACAGCCTGTTATGGAATAGGTGCAAACGGATCTGTAAACTGTTTAAATGCTGAAGATAAAACAATTATTTGGGCAATAGCACAAAAGGGACTTTTGTTTTAAAAATCACATCATTTCAGTTATAATGCATGTTACTACATCCCCCCCTCCCCCAGTTGAAATTCTGTTCATAATCTCCTGAGCCCTGCCACTGTAACATTACTGGCAGCCTCATAAACCCAACTGCAACCTTTATCAAGCTGAAATACACAAACATATGCCCCATCAATGTTCTGAATGGTTTCCCTGTTTCTGATTATCCTAAAAGAATGGGCTCAGTCAGGGTGCTGAATTCGTGGACCTCCATGGGGTTGTAACTATTATGTACCTCAGTGGTCCTGGTGCCAAGGAAAGTGAAAAGCCGTCATGTCCTGATCAAAGTCCAGCAACTCCTGGTGGAAAGGGCATTGGATGAGGACATGATCAGGCGTCGCTATTCAATGGAGGAGCTGCAATTTAAAAATATTTACGTTTCCTAAAAAAACTTCAAACAAGTGATATTTGCTCATTGTAAACAGTTCTCTTTCTCTTCTAACCAGCTACCTTCAATAAATACACATAAATCCCCTTCTTTACTGGAATGTGTTAACTGAACACTTTTGTGCAAATCTGGTGCTTTGCTTTTTGAACCTCTTCCCCTGGTTATTTACTTGGGCGTTAGACCAGAATTTCCTGGTGCTTCACTTTTTGTGGCATATATTCTGCAACCATTTGGCTGAAGCTTCTTCGAACTGTAATTATTTAAACAAAACCTTCTGGGAAATGCAGGGAGAACCAGACAATATACCGGCTAAGCCCAGTCCAGACTGAACAGGTTAAGAATTTAAATAAAGACCGTTTTGTTAAAACAAGTAAGGAAAACTGTGCCAAGTTTCCATCATCCAATATTTTTCTAAAGTCGCCATTCATTATAACTTCCTTTGAAATGTCGATCTACATGTTGCTGTCGAGACCTCAGAATTCGGGTCACTCTAGTGCTGTGAGTTATGGAGAGTGCCCTGAAATATATCAGAGATGAGCTCCCAAGGGGTGCAACTTCAGAAAGGAAGTGAAATGAATCCAGTTTCCTGATTCCTGAAGGCAATGTATAGGTACTGTACAGGGTACTGTATTCCCAACACTGTTGCAATATTGGGCAGCTCCAAAGTGGCCTTCAAGCCTGTCTAAGACATTCCCCATTACTAACCTCACCGTAGCAGCTCAGGGGAGTGTGACCAAAGTCAAAAACCTCCATGGCAGGATGAAAATCGACAGTTCAAAATAAATGCACCAACATTTATGATGAGTTGTTATTTACTACTAGTCTTTGAAAAAAAAATGAATACAAGAGAAATATTCCAATAGTGTAGGCTGCAGCCTTTTGATTGTCAAGTTTTAAGTCTGCCAAATTCAAGTGACGTGTCACATAGCTTTAATGACAGTAGAGTTGGGTGTCTGCATGATCCGTCTTTTGGGTCCATGCATCTGGAACAGCTTTCGGTAGAATTTGGTTAAGAGTCCTTGTCATCTCCAAACTCGTTTTCTGTTAGGCAGCACATCGTCAACTTCTGAGTTTGCAAAGAGAAGACACCTGGGGGGGGGGGGGGGGGGGGGGGGGAAAGAAATGATCAATCAAGCAGTTACTTTTAATAGATCCTATAAACATAAATTATAAAATACATAAACTTCAGCAGATAAAATAGATTTACAGCAGCAGGGCAAGTCAGGCTCATGGTAAATCTTTCATCGCGCGAGATTTGATTTTCCATGAACTTGCGCGATGTTGTCAAGAATTTTAATTTCAACTGAGTAAAAGGGGCCAGAGTAAAAAAGTTTGAACTATCGTTTTGGGAATTTCTATGGAAACAAAAGATTGGGAGGGGTGAAAAATCAGCTAGGAAGCAGACATAAACCAATTTTATCCCCCACTATCTTTGCACTGCAAGTATAAGAAAAGAATATTAAAAATAACAGGAACAATTTTTACTCAGAACGATTATTTTGCAAAAATAGCTTCCCACTTGCAATTAGTGTATCAAGTTCACTTTAAGCGCAGCAAAGACAAAACGTCAATTATATGGGATACAAAAGAGAATGATACTTGGTTCAATACATGGGGGCAAATTCAACCAAAACATTTCTCGGTGTCATTTTGGGCGAGTTTGGCGGGGTGTTTCTCGCCGGCTTTTTGGGTGACACCCCAACTGCTGTACAATCATATTTCGTTGTTTTTTGGGGGCCTTCAGGAATTTCTCCCTGGTCAAACCCACGGTTAGAATTCTTTTCAACATTGGGGAGCTGAACACACCGGCCAGACCGGCTCCTCAGAGATCGGCCGCCATTTTAAAAGGGTGCCCCGATCTCTAAGTGAGCTTGAGGGCCCCCCACCCACTGGCAATGTCATCTAACATACATGTGTACATTGTCCACAACCCCCAAGTGAGGGCACCCTGCTATGGGTTCGCAAGATGTTTGAAGCGTCACGAATCTCGCAAGAGGCCTCGTGTGACCTCGTTGCGTCACCCACGTGGGCGCGATAAGGCCAGTAAACCACACCCATGGTTTACATACAGGATCGCTCCTGCAAAAATCTGTAGCATCAAATCTACAGAAGCAGCTTTCTACAATTACTGTGCACACTTTGCATGAAGACTGCTACTTCAACTAACACATTTGCAATTCAATCACAGTGCCTGAAAAAATAAATTCTAATTGGCTGTCTCACCACCAGTGATGCACAGTTGGATGTGATTCAGGGTTCCTGTATAATCTTAAAAGAAGAAAAAGACAGATGGAGGGGATTTAGGTTGGGAATTCCAGATCTTAGGGCCTAGGCAGCTGAAAGCATGGGTGACAATGACGAAGCAATGAAATTTGGAGATGAACAAGAGACCAGGTTGAGCACTGAGATCTCACGGGATTGTGGCCGTGAATAGGGAGAAGCGAGACCTTGAAGGGATTTGGAAACCAGGATTAGAATTTTAGAATTGAGGTATTGTTTGACCAGGAGCCAACGCAGATCTGCATACAGGTGGGTGATTATTGAACAGGATTTGGTACAAGTTAGGAAATGAGCAGCAGAATTTTGGATGAGCTCAACTTCATGATGTATGCATGCAAGGTGGGAGGCTCATCAGCAGAGCATTGGAATAGTGGAGTCTAGAGGTAACAAGGTAAAATTGGTCTATAATCTTGATAGTTCAGAAAAGGTGATCTCATGGAAACATATAACATTCCTTTTTTTAAATAAATTTAGAGTACCCAATTCATTTTTTCCAATTAAAGGGCAAATTTAGCGTGGCCAATCCACCTACCCTGTACATCTTTGGTTTGTGGGGACGAAACCCACGCAAACACGGGGAGAATGTGCAAACTCCACACGGACAGTGACTCAGAGCCGGGATCGAACCTAGGACCTCAGCGCCGTGAGACAGCAGTGCTAACCATTGCGCCACCATGCTGCCCATATAACATTCTTTTACAACTCGACAGGATGGATGCCAAGAAGGTGTTTCCACTGTTTGGGGAGTTTAGAAATAGAGGGCATAGCCTCACGAGAAGGACCAATTACGGTTATGATGCAAATGATTCAAAACAAACCTGTTGGACTTTAACCTGATGTTGTAAGACTTCTTACTGTGATTAGTTTGATGTCTACCAAGCAAGGTCACCAACCCCTCCTGAGGATGGGGCTACAGTGCAGAAAGACTTGTGCTAATGCATGCAGACATCAATAATTGCCTCAGCGATTTAACAGGGGAAGAGTTGCGGGCATTTCACTGTTGGGTGCCCCATGAGTGATTTCCAGTCTTGGTTCAGGAACCATTCCCCCACTTATACCATAGTTCCGATGGGAAAATCGGTTCCAACTTACGATGTTTGACTTACAATGCGGTTTTTAGGATTGCCAGTTATGTCGCAAGTCTGAGGACTGCCTGCACAGGCAAACTGAAGGATTTACCTGTGGCTTCTGCCTTCCTCAGTACAGAAAATTCGAAACCATTCCCTACTAAACATCTCACACACACACAAACAGCTGCGTTACTTGAATATAGCAATTAGATATTAAAACCCTCAGATTCATTGTGCCAATAACCTGAGTTCAGCAGGAGCACTAATGACGTACAAATCACAGTAAATTTAGCAATACTAATCCATTTCCTCCATTGCCCAAACATGCCAGATTCTCCCAATCAGGCTATACAATATTAATAAGATAACGTATGGAGCACAATAGATACAAGGACATGAACAACTGTAAGTATCTCTGGAACTTACGTAATAGTTTTTCAAGGCACTTGGGTCGCTTCTCCGAGGAGAGGTGTACACAGAAAAAGTAGACTGGAGCTCCTGAGAGTGCAACAGCAATCCCAATTAGGGAGTTGACAGTGTCGCTGTAAAGGGGCATCACCACAAGGAACAAGCTGCACAGGCAGTACACAATCGGAAAAAACAAGCTGAGCTGGAAAACAAATTGCAAGTAATAAAATTATAAATGATTGCAAATGAGAAGAGAAGCGTATTATGTCCAGCATGTCTCTTTATTGAGTAGTACCTTGGGTTGTCTTTTTGTTCTTGGTGTTCTTTTTTCAGAAAAAGGGTTTAACTAATTTCCCGCCTGCCACACTTCACATCATCATTTCGCATTTGAAGTCACCAATAAAAATTGACAATTGTTCATTGCTCATGTCAGTTCTCTATTTAAGAAAGGTGTGACAGAGAAACGAGAGAAGTCTAGACCAGTTATCCCAATATCTGTTGTCGGGGAATTATTAGAGTCTAGAACTAAGGAGGTGATGAAATATCTCAAAGACTTTCAGCTGATCAGATGAGGTTAGTATGGATTTGTAAAAGATGGTCATATCTGGCTAAAGTAGCGGACAGGGGATTATCTATACATAGTATTTACATGGACTTTCAGAGGGCATTTGATAAAGTCCCTCAAATGCCTTTTGTTAGCTAAAGTTGAATGGGACAGAAGGCAAATAATCAACATAATTAAGAAATTCGCAGAGCACCAGGAAACAGGACATAGGGATAATGGGTAGGTACTCGATTTTACAGGATGTATCCAGTGGTGTCTGACAAGGATCGATGTTGGGGACTCAACTATTTACTTTATTCATTAACGACTTTGATGTTGGGATAGAAAACCAGATATTCAGTTTTCATAATGATATTGTAAGTTGTGTAGATGGAAGGATAAAAGAAACAAATTAATGTTAATAAATACATTGAATGGGCTAACTGTGATAAATTGCAATGTAGGCAAACGTGAGATCACCTAAAGAACGATAGAAAAGAATACTTTCCAACTGGGGGTGAAAAGGTAGAAACAATGGCCATCCTAAAACACTACCTTCTTCCATAAGTGGGAGCCAGTGGCACAGTGGTATTATCGCTAGACTAGTATTCCAGAGACCCAGAGTAATGCTCTGGGGACCCGAGTTTGAATCCCCCACATTGCAGATGGTGAAATCTGAATTCAGTAAAAAATCTGGACTTAAAAATCCAATGATGACCATGAAGTCATTGTCGATTGTCATAAAAACCCATTTGGTTCACGAATGCCCTTTGGGGAAGAAAATGTGTTGTCTCACCTAGTCTGGCCTATATGTAACTCCAGATCCATAGTAATAAAGGATGGGAAATAAATGTTGGCTTAGCCAACGATACCCACTTCCCAGGAATGAATAAAAGGAAAAGTTGAGAATCCTTCTCAGTAATTTTTTTTTTTTTTTTTAAATATGTTTATTCAAAGTTTTTCCAACAAAAATTTTCAACCAATTAAACCCCCCCCACCCCGTAACAGAAAAGAAAAAGAGAAAGAACAGAACAAAACATAAACATATCAATCCAACATGATACAGAACTTGTACAATGGGTTCCTCCCGCCCATATTAACACTCCCATATGTTTATGTTTTTCCTTTTTCAAGTGCCCCTAGGAAAAACCCCATTCCCCGCCCACCCATATATCCGCCCCCGCCCCCCCCCCTCCCCCCTCCCCCTCCCTGGGTTGTTGCTGCTGCTGACCAACCTCATTCTAACGCTCCGCGAGATAGTCTAGGAACGGTTGCCACCACCTGAAGAACCCCTGCACAGACCCTCGCAAGGCAAACTTTATCCTCTCCAGCTTGATGAACCCTGCCATGTCATTTATCCAGGCTTCCACACTGGGGGGCTTCACGTCTTTCCATAATAGCAAGATCCTCCGCCGGGCTACCAGGGACGCAAAGGCCAGGATACCGGCCTCTTTCGCCTCCTGCACTCCCGGCTCGTCCGCCACCCCAAATAGTGCCAGCCCCCAACTCGGCTTGACCTGGACTTTCACCACCTTGGACATAGTCCTCGCGAAACCCCTCCAGAACCCATCCAGTGCCGGGCACGACCAGAACATGGGGGCGTGATTTGCCGGGCTTCCTGAGCACCTCCCGCATCTGTCCTCCACCCCAAAGAACCTACTCATCCTCGCCCCTGTCATATGCGCTCTGTGAATAACCTTAAACTGTATCAGGCTAAGCCTGGCACACGAGGAAGTGGAATTAACCCTACTCAGGGCATCAGCCCACAGACCCTCTTCAATCTCCTCCCCCAACTCCTCCTCCCACTTGCCCTTCAGCTCCTCTACCGAAGTCTCCTCCTCTTCTTTCATCTCCTGATATATCGCCGAAACCTTGCCTTCTCCGACCCATACACCCAAAATCACCCTGTCCTGAGTCCCCTGTGCCGGGAGCAACGGGAATTCCCTCACCTGCCGCCTCACAATCGTCCTCACTTGCATGTACCTGAACGCATTTCACGGGGGTAACCCAAACTTCTCCTCCAGCGCCCCTAGGCTCGCAAAAGTCCCATCTATAAACAGGTCCCCCATCCTTCTGATCCCTGCCCGATGCCAGCTCTGAAACTCCCCGTCCATCCTTCCTGGGACAAACCGATGGTTATCCCTGATCGGGGACCACACCGAGGCTCCCATCTCACCCCTGTGTCGTCTCCACTGCCCCCAGATCTTTAGTGTTGCCGCCACCACCGGACTCGTGGTGTACCTTGTCGGCGAGAGCGGCAGCGGTGCCGTCACCAGCACCCTCAGGCTCGTTCCTTTGCAGGACACCATCTCCAACCTCTTCCATGCCGCCCCCTCTCCCTCTATTACCCACTTACGGATCATCGTCACGTTGGCTGCCCAATAGTAGCCACCCAGATTCGGCAACGCCAGCCCTCCTCTGTCCCTCCTTACCCTCGGGTCTTGTTTGCCCACACAAAACCCATGATGCTCCTACCTACCCGCTTAAAAAAGGCCTTGGTAATCATAATAGGAAGGCACTGGAACACAAAAAGAATCCTCGGGAGGACCATCATTTTAATCGACTGCACCCTACCCGCTAGTGAGAGTGGCAGCATATCCCATCTTTTAAAATCCTCCTCCATCTGCTCCACCAGCCGCGTCAAATTAAGTTTGTGCAGGGCCCCCCAACTCCTAGCTACCTGGATCCACAAGTACCGAAAGCTCCTTTCCGCCCTCCTCAACGGTAGGTCGTCTATCCCTCTTCCCTGGTCCCCTGGATGCACCACGAAGAGCTCACTTTTCCCTACATTGAGCTTATAGCCCGAGAAGTCCCCAAACTCCCTTAGGATCTGCATGACCTCCACCATCCCCTCCACTGGATCTGCCACATGCAGCAACAGGTTGTCCGCATACAGTGACACCCGATGCTCCTCTCCCCCTCGGACCACCCCCTCCATTTCCTGGACTCCCTTAATGCCATGGCCAAAGGCTCAATTGCTAATGCAAACAACAGGGGGGACAGGGGGCACCCCTGCCTCATCCCTCGATACAGCCGAAAATACTCCGACCTCCGCCGATTCATTACCACACTCGACACCGGGGCTCAATATAGGAGCTTAACCCAACTGATAAACCCCTCCCCAAACCCAAACCTCCGCAACACTCCCCAGAGATACTCCCACTCCACTCGGTCAAAGGCCTTCTCCGCGCCCATAGCTGCCACTATCTCCGCCTCTCCCTCCACCGATGGCATCATAATCATGTTTAGGAGCCACCGCACATTGGTGTTTAGCTGCCTGCCCTTTACAAATCCCGTCTGGTCCTCGTGGATCACCCCCGGGACACAGTCCTCAATCCTCGTAGCCAGCACTTTTGCCAGCAATTTAGCATCCACATTAAGGAGCAAAATTGGCCTATATGACCCACATTGCAGTGGGTCCTTGTCCCGCTTCAGGATCAGAAAAATCAGCGCCCCGGACATTGTCGGGGACAGACCCTTGCCTCACTGAAAGTCCTCACTAGCAACGGGGCTAACAGGTCCGCATACTTCCTGTAAAACTCAACCGGGAACCCATCTGGCCCCGGGGCCTTCCCTGCCTGCATGCTCCCCAGTCCTTTAACCAGCTCCTCCAACCCAATTGGCGCCCCCAAACCAGCCACCTCCTGCTCCTCCACCCTCGGGAACCTCAGTTGATCCAAAAATCGTCGCATCCCCTCTTCCCCCGCTGGGGGCGGAGATCTGTACAGCTCCTCATAAAAGGCCTTAAATGCCTCATTTACTTTCACCGCACTCCGCACCGTAGTTCCCCTGCCATCCTTGACTCCACCTATCTCCCTCGCTGCCATCCTCTTACGAAGCTGATGTGCCAGCATCCGGCTCGCCTTCTCCCCATACTCGTACGTCGCCCCTGTGCTTTCCTCCATTGTCAGTGGTCAACAGGTCGAATTCCGTCTGGAGACTTCGCCGCTCCCTAAGTAGTCCCTCTTCAGGGGCCTCTGCATATCTCCTGTCCACTCTTAGGATCTCCCCCACTAACCTCTCCCTTCTCCCTGTGAGCCCTGATGGAGATTAACTCTCCCCTGACCACCGCCTTCAGCGCCTCCCATACTACCCCCACCTGCACCTCCCCATTGTCGTTGGCCTCCAAATACCTTTCAATGCATCCCCGTACCCTCCGGCACACCTCCTCATCCGCCAGTAATCCCACATCCAGACGCCACAGCGGGCGTTGGTCCCTTTCCTCTCCCAACTCCAGCTCCACCCAGTGCGGGGCGTGGTCTGAGATGGCTATGGCCGAGCACTCCGTTCCCTCCATTTTCGGGATCAGCGCCCTGCTCAAAACAAAAAAAATCTATCCGGGAGTAGGCTTTGTGTACGTGGGAAAAAAAAGAAAAATCCCTGGCCAGGGGCCTAGCAAATCTCCACGGATCTACTCCCCCCATCTGGTCCATATACCCCCTAAGCACCTTGGCCGCAGCCGGCCTCTTCCCGTCCTAGATCTGGAACGATCTAATGCTGGGTCCAACACCGTGTTGAAATCCCCCCCCCCATTATCAAGCATCAAGCGTCCTACCTCCAGGTCCAGAATGCGCCCCAACATACGCTTCATAAATCCAGCATCGTCCCAGTTCGGGGCGTATACGTTTACCAATACCACCCACGCCCCCTGCAACCTACCGCTCACCATCACGTATCGACCTCCATTGTCCACTACAATATTCTTGGCCTCAAACGACACCCGCTTCCCCACCAGTATTGCCACCCCTCTGTTCTTCGCATCCAGCCCCGAATGGAATACCTGTCCTACCCATCCCTTTCTTAAGCTGACCTGGTCTGCCACCTTCAAATGTGTCTCCTGAAGCATGACCACGTCTGTTCAGTCCCTTTAGGTGCGCGAACACTCGGGCCCTCTTGACTGGCCCATTCAGGCCCCTCACATTCCACGTTATCAGCCGGATTGTGGGGCTTTCCCCCCCTGCCGACTAGCCATCTCCTTTTCTAGGCCAGTCCCATGCCCGCGGCTCCCACACCCTCCAGTCCCCCAGATGGGGGACCCCCGCCCCGACCACCTCTTCTGTTTCCAGTTCCCCCTCGGCCAATGCAGCAGCAACCCTATTTCCCCCCCTCTCCGCTCGATCCATATCTAGCTCTGTTGCTCCCCCCATAACACTCCCGTAAGTCAGCTGACACCTGCTGACCCCGGCCTCCCCCGCCATCCCATTGACCCCCCCCACCCCGTGTGGGAATCCTCCCCCTCCCCAGCAATCAGTGTGCGCTCCTCCACCCCCCCCCCCTCCGTCCTTCCCTAGCGCGGGGAAAAGCCCGCACTTTCCTGAGCCAGCCCCGCCCCCTCTGGCGCAGCTCCTGTTGCGGCCTTATCCCAAATCCCCCATCCCCGGGCCTCCCCTCTCTCCAGCACCGGCGCCCACATTCTCTCACAGTCTCCCCATCAGATCTTTTCCTCCATCCCCATCCATCACCCAACCCGTGGAACATTCCCTATGCATAGTTAAAACCCTGTATACAACCGATATCCTCCCCACCACCACAGACCCTCAGTTTGAGTCCAACTTTTCAGTTTGTATGAAGGTCCAAGCCTCCTCAGACGTTTCAAAGTAGTGGTGTCGATCCTGAAATGTGACCCACAATCGCGCTGGCTGCAGCATTCCGAATCTCACCCCCTTCCTATGTAGCACCGCCTTAGCCCGATTAAAACCAGCTCTCTTCTTTGCCACCTCCGTACTCCAGTCCTGATAGATTCGGATCTCCGTATTCTCCCACCTGCTGCTCCGCTCTTTCTTGGCCCATCTCAAGACACACTCTCTGTCCACGAAACGATGAAATCTCACTACTACCGCCCTTGGCGGCTCGTTGGCCTTGGGTCTCCTCGCCAGGACTCGATGAGCCCCATCTAACTCCAGGGGACTCGGAGAGGCCTCCGCACCCATCAGCGAACTGAGCATCGTGCTCACGTATGCCCCGGCATCGGCCCCCTCCACCCCTTCAGGGAGACCCAGAACCCGAAGATTCTTCCTCTTCGACCTGTTCTCCAGGTCCTCGAATCTTTCCGCCCACCTCTTGTGAGCGCCTCGTGCGCCTCCATCTTCACCGCCAGGCCCAAGATCTCGTCCTCGTTCTCTGCGGCTTTTTCCCGCACCTCCCGGATCTCCGCCCCGTGGGCCTTCTGGGTCTCCTTTAGCCCCTCGATCGCCGTCAGCATTGGCGCCAGCACTTCTTTCTTAAGCTCCTCCACACAGCGCCTGAGAAACTCCTGTTGCTCCGGCCCCCATGCCGCTCGATCTCCGCCCTCCGCCATCTTGTTTTTTCTCCCTCGCTTCTTTCGCTGCTCCAAAACCGTTTTGACCACTCCACATCTGGTCCACTCCATATACTATGGAGGGGGGACCTTGCTCTCACCTTCCCACATGGGAAGTCGTCGAAAAATTACCGTTGGGGCTCCTCTGGAGAGCCCAAAAGTCCGTTTTAGCGGGAGCCGCCGAAATGTGCGGCTTAGCTCCGCATAGCCGCAACCGGAAGTCCTTCTCAGTAATTTTCCTGAGATCAGAAGTGTCAGCCTGTAGACTGTGCTCCAAAACTAGCCATGCTGTTTCAGCTAAAATACCACATTAACAGCCTTCCCTCTATCATAAGATCACAAGTAAGGCTGTTTGCTAAGGATTTGCAGTGCCCAGTTCTAATTACATTTCTCAGAAAATGAAGTACTACATTCCCACATATAAGCAATCACTTGGACAACATTCATGTTTTGGCTGATAAGTAACAAACAACATTTGAAGCACTCAATTTGGAAAATGTATCTTAGAGGATAAGTACATAGTGTGTGTATGCAGGACAGTTTCTTAGAATGAATCAGGGAACAGGCTATTTTAGACCTGGCAATGTGTAATGAGACAGGATTGATTAATGATACGTCTAGGTATCAATGATCGTAACATGATAGAATTTTACATTCAGTTTGAGAGAATTTTACATTCAGTTTGAGAGTGAGAAATCTGGGTCTGAAACTAGTATTTTAACATCAAAGGCAATCATAAGGATATGAAGACAAATTTGGTTTGAAGTGTAATGGGAAAATAAGTTAAAAGGTAAGACAGTAGAGAAGCAGTAGCAGACATTGAACAAAATATTTCATAACTCTCAACAAAGATATATTCATTGAGAAATAAAGATTCCACAAGAAACAGGTACCATCTGTAGCTAACTGCAGGTGGTATCAAATTGGAAGAAAATACATGAAATGCCCCAATGTTCAGTGGTGGCCCAGAAGGTTGGGAAGATTGGAGTAGAAGAGAAAATAATAAGATATAAAAAACAGCTTCTACAAGTATGGAAAAAGGAAAAGAGTAGCTAAAGGTGAGAGTAGGGAAATAATGATGAGAAACAAGGAAATGGCAGAGGTTTGTAAAAAGTATTTTCTATTTGTCTCTGCAATAGAAGGCATAACAGGCATCCCAAGAATAGTAGAAAAGCATGGGACAAAAAGGAAAGATGATCTTCGAATATTCATGATCACTAGAGAAAACGTGTCAGGAAAACTAATGGGATACTAGGCTGCCAGGCCTCCTGGGTCTGATAGCCTGCATGCTACGACCTTAAAATAAATGGCTGAGGTGATAGTGGATGCATTTGGTGTAATCTTCCAAAATTCCCTAGATTCTGGAAAGGGGCAAATATAATACTATTCTACAAGAAATGAGGGAGACAATGAGCCAGTTAGTTCATTGGGAAAATGCGAGAATCGTCTATTAAAGGAAGTAGTAGAAGGACATTTAGAAAATCCATGATACAATCAGAGTCAACATGATATCATGGGAGGCCATTAAGCCCATCGAGTCTGCACCCACCCGCCGAAAGAAGACCCTACATAGGACCACTCCCCTCGCCCTATCCCCATAACCTCACCTAACCTTTTTTGGACATTAAGGGGCAATTTTATCATGGCCAATCCAGCTGACCTGCACATCTTTGGACTGAGAGAGGAAACCCACGCAGACACAGGGAGAAAGTCCAAACTCCGCACATACACTTATCCAAGGCCAGAATTGAACCTAGGTACCTGGCACCATTAGGCAGCAGTGCTAACCAATGCACCACAGTGCCTCCCTTAACAAGACATGGTGATATGGTGAAAGGGAAATTGTGTTTGTCAAACTTAAGAGCTTTTGAGGATGTAACAAAGAGGGCTGATAAAGGGATACCAGAAGAAGTACTGTTTTAGGATTCCAAAAGTCATTTGATAAGGTGCCACATAAAAGGCAATGCACGATAAGAACTCAGTGTTGGGGATGATATAGTAGCATGATTGAAGGATTGACTAAATAACAGGATCGGGATAAATGGATCATTTTTAAGTGGCAAACACTCTATAGTAGAGTGCCACAGGCTGGTGCACTCGGCCACTTCTGATCCATATTAATGACTTGATGAAGGGATTGACCGCATTGTGGCCAAATGTACTGATGATTCAAAGATATGGAAGAAAGCAAGTTTTTTTTTAAAGTTGAGTACCCAATTCGTTTTTGTTTCTAAGGAGCAATTTAGTGAGGCCAATCCACTTACCCAGTACATGATTGGGGGTTGTGGGGGTGAGACCCACGCAGACATGGGGAGAATGTGCAAGCTCTACACGGACAGTGACCCGGCACCGGGATCGAACCCGAGTCCTTGGCTCCGTAAGGCAACAGTGCTAACCACTGCGCCACCATGCCGCCCATCAGAAGAAAGCAAGTTCTGAGGAGAATACAAAGTGTCTGCAAGTGATATAGATAAGTTTGTGAAAGTGTACAAACTCAGCAATATCATGATGGGAAAAATAGCCAACTTATGTAACCATGTATAAGAAAGCTGTGTCAGCTATTGCCAAGACCAGACCCTGACAAACTAGACAAAGCTAAGAATCCACATAATCATATCATACAAGGCCAGAAGAGGGAAAATAGTGCCTGGCCTTAGTAAAACCTGATAACAAAGTCACGATCTAGGAATGTCCTAATAACACAACCTCCTCATGACCTAGGTCCATCTGCGTCAAGGCATCATGAGGGCAGAGGTAAAAGCAAAATAGGACCACGTCTTAAACCCTCTAAAGACAAAATACTGCAAATAGGCCGAGTCAGGGTCTTTCCATGACAACATGTTTGGTCAGAAGTTATGACTGTATTGATTCCTTACTACTGATCTCTCACTACTGATTACATTTTTGAACAAAAATGTTTTTGTAAAATGATACAGCTTTTGTATAAATATTGAACGTTTTCTCCATGTCTTTGCGAGCTTGAGAAGGAATGAGCAGTTTTGCTTTAACTGCTCTCTTTCTCTCTTCAAACTGTAGCCATACTGCCTGCAGGCTTTGCTCAATAAAGACAAAGTTATTTTTATCGAAACAGAGTTGTAAAGTTGTTTTCTTCACAGTCTCGAAGTAGGAAAGATTTTAAAGACGACAAGTTAAATGAGTGGGCAAAGATTTGGCAGATGCAGTATAATGGGGGGGTGGAGTGGGAGGATGTCCACTTTGGCAGGAAGAATGGCCGTTGGCCGCCGTGAATCCCGCCCCCGCCGAAGTCTCCGGTACCGGAGATTGGGCGGGGGCAGGAATCGGGCCGCGCCGGTTGGCGGGACCCCCCGTTCAATTCTCCGGCCCGGATGGGCCGAAGTCCCGCCCAGAAATTGCCTGTCCTGCCGGCGTAAATCAAACCTGGTATTTACCGGCGGGACCAGGCGGCGTGGGCGGGCTTCGGGGTCCTGGGGGGGGGAGGGGGGGGGGGGGCGCGGGGCGATCTGACCCCGGGGGGTGCCCCCACGGTGGCCTGGCCCGCGATCGGGGCCCACCGATCCGCGGGCGGGCCTGTGCCGTGGGGGCACTCTTTCCCTTCCGCCTCCGCTACGGCCTCCACCATGGCGGAAGCGGAAGAGACTCTCCCCACTGCGCATGCGCGGGAAACTTTCAACGGCCGCTGACGCTCCCGCGCATGCGCCGGGAAACTGTCAGCGGCCGCTGACGCTCCCGCGCATGCGCCGCATTTCCGCGCCAGCTGGCGGGGAAACAAACGCCATTTCCGCCAGCTGGCGGGGCGGAAATCCCTCCGGCGTCGGCCTAGCCCCTCAATGTTGGGGCTAGGCTGCCAAAGATGCGGAGCATTCCGCACCTTTGGGCCGGCGCGATGCCCATCTGATTGGCGCCGTCTTTGGCGCCAGTCGGCGGACATCACGCCGTTGGGGGAGAATTTCGTCCAAGATTCCTGGGATGCAGGGATTACCTTATGAGAATGATTTTTTTTAACATGTAAGGTTCCGAGGGCACTTGACAGGGTAGATGATGAGACAGTGTTTTCCCTCATGGGGAAATCTAGAACTGGGGACACAGATTAAAAATAAGGGATCTCATATAGATAGAGATAAGGTGAAATTTCTTCTTAGGGTCATTAGGCATTGGCTCATTAAATATATTCAAGGCTGAGTTAGACAAGTTTTTGACCTATAAGGGAGTCAAGGGTTGGGGGGGGGGGGGACAGAAAGTGGAGTTTAAGGCCACAGTCTGATCAGCCATGATCTTACTGAATGGTGAAGCAGGTTCGATGCCCAAATGGCCTACTCCTGTTTCTTCTGCATTTAAGTGCAAGGTAATGACCAACTCCATTCAATAAGTGGGAGGTTCAGGAACTCTCCTCAATACTCAATCGCAGAGTTCCATCACCATCATGAGGCGGCATGGTGGTCAGCACTGCTGCTTCACAATGCCAAGGTCTCGGGTTCGATTCTGACCTTAGGTTACTGTGTCTGGAATTTGCACATTCTCCCCGTGTCTGCGTGGTTTCCTCCGGGTGCTCCGGTTTCCTCTCACAGTCCAAAGATGTGCAGGTTAAGTTGATTGGCCATACTAGACTGCCCGCTCAACCATTGTGTGGTTATGGGATTGCGGAGGAGTGGGCCGAGGTAGAGTGCTCCTTCAGAGGGTCGGTGCAGCCTCAGGGATTCTAGGATTCTATGAGGCCGACACTGTCCAGAATCATAAATGCTGTCGTGACTAACGCCTGTTGGAGGCTAGATATTCTTTGGCGAGTATCTCATCTCCTGAATCCACAAAGTCTCTCCACCATCTTCAAGATATATCGAGGGTGGAATGCTCTCTGCTTGCGTGCGTTTGACACTTAAGTGGCAAACTGACTATCTCCTGGCAATATATAATGCAACATTGGCAGTATCTGAGAACAGACACTCACTTGTTACAATTTAACATTGGTCGTATTTGGGACCAAAAGCCCTTCCTGCAGTTACAATGTAATATTGATGGTCAATATGAAAAGACCTTCTCCTGGACAGTTACAGTGTAATATTTCTCTCTCCACAAATACTGTCAGACCTGCTGGCCATTTTCTCTTTTTATATTCCAAGCACCCACAGTATTTTGATTTTGTGCAAGAGATTTTTCACAGCAAACGGCATTTTAACTCATGCTGTTACCTTTACAGGTCTCGGCATCTCGGGGAACTTCCATCGTAGATAAATCTGGCTGGCAACCGACAGGCCAATGAACAGCCAATAGTTAAAACTGAAGTAATTAATGAGGTTATAAATATCTTCCACACAGAGATAGATTAGAGCCATCCCTCCCTGGATAACAAAACAAAAACCATGATAGTCAATATGAAAAGAACAAAGTGACCATATCAGTTAGTCTGCTAACAGTTGCTAATTTTATATCACATGAAGTACGTATTTTCCTCTGGTAGTGTACTGCAGAGCAATAAAGCACAATGACAAACTGGTTGGGAACTTGAAAGGTCTGCTAGTTATCCAATTTGTCTATTGTTCTTTGTATGTTGGTTTAACACATAACTTGCTATATGAAAGTCTCTAATAAATACACAGGTTACATTTGAGTAAAGGTCATTGACATTTGGAAGTTAAAATAATGGGTAACCAGAAGTGTGGCAATATTTACAGGATTGCATGAGAGTATGTCAATTTGGACAAAGGGTCTTTGGGTGTGCCTAAATGTTTGCATATGGTTTCCATGTGGCAAACAGTGGAATCATGGCAACAAGGTGAGCACTTGCAATCCTCCTTCTGATAAGGTTTCTATCTCAACAATGGAACCATAAGGAAGTGCACGACATGGGAAGGCCCAAGTCCATCCCAGATGGGAGGAGGATCGATCAGATTGCAAGATTGCTTCTGTCTACAGTGCAACAGCCGGTCAGAGATTGGCACGGACCGAGGCCTGGGAGCATGTCGCATTGCTCAGTCAGATCAAGGGTTGGGAGCAAATGTGAAGGAAGAATTTATCATCATGGATAGAGTGTGGCCATCACCACAGTGTGTCTCTGCTATCAGGATTGCAAATCCAACCTAAACTTTAACTCACTAAATGCTTCAGATTCACATTATATCGGATAACCATTGATGCGATCACCTCCCCAACTCACCTCCAATCGATGCTGCCCTGAAAACAAGTACAAACAAAGCAGATACCAGTTATGGCTCAATTTTAATTTTCTCTCTCTCGGATGCCAAGTTAATGTTCTTAATGGGTCGAGCCTGCTCCGCCATTTAATGAGATCATGGCTGATCTTTTGCGGACTCCGCTCCACTCTCCAGCCCGTACACCATATCCCCGAATCCCTTTATTCTTTAGAAAGGCATCTATCTTTTTCTTAAAAACGTTTAAAGAAGGAGCCTCAACTGCTTCACTGGGCAAGGAATTCCAGAGATTCACAACCCTTTGGGTGAAGAAGTTCCTCCTACACTCCGTCCTAAATCTACCTCCCCTTATTTTGAGGCTATGCCCCCTAGTTCTGCTTTCCCCGACCAGTGGAAACAACCTGCCCGCATCTATCCTATCTATTCTCTTCATAATTTTATATGTCTCAATAAGATCCCCCCGCATCCTTCTAAACTCCAATGAGTACAGTCCCAGTCTACTCAACCTCTCGTCATAATCTAATCCCCTCAACTCTGGGATCAACCTAGTGAATCTCCCCTGCACTCCCTCCAGTGCCAATATGTCCTTTCTCAGGTAAGGAGACCAAAACTGAACACAATACTCCAGATGCGGCCTCACCAACACCCTATACAATTGTAGCATAACCTCACTAGTCTTGAACTCCATCCCTCTAGCAATGAAAGACAAAACTCGATTAGCCTTCTTAATCACCTGTTGCACCTGCACACCAACTTTTTGCGACTCGTGCACCAGTACACCCAGGTCCTTCTGCACAGCAGCATGTTTTAACATCTTACCGTTTAAATAATAATCCATTCTGCTGTTATTCCTCCCAAAATGGATAGCCTCACACTTGGCAACATTGAATTCCATCTGCCAGACCCTAGCCCATTCACCTAACCTATCCAAATCCTTCTGCAGACTTCCGGTATCCTCTGCACTTTTTGCTTTACCACTCATCTTAGTGTCGTCTGCAAACTTTGACACATTGCACTTGGTCCCCAACTCCAAATCGTCTATGTAAATTGTGAACAACTGCGGGCCCAACACTGATCCTTGAGGGACCCCACTAGTTACAGGTTGCCAACCAGAGAAACACCCATTTATCCCCACTCTCTGCTTTCTGTTAGTTAACCAATCCTCTACCCATGCTACCACTTTACCCTCAATGCCATGCATCTTTAGTTTATGCAGCAACCTTTTGTGTGGCACCTTGTCAAAAGCTTTCTGGAAATCCAGATATACCACATCCATTGGCTCCCCGTTATCTACTGCACTGGTAACGTCCTCAAAAAATTCTACCAAATTAGTCAGACACGACCTACCCTTTGTGAACCCATGCAGCGTCTGCCCAATGGGACAATTTCCCTCCAGGTGCCCCGCTATTTCCTCCTTAATGATAGATTCCAACATTTTCCCTACAACCGAAGTTAAGCTTACCGGCCTATAATTACCCGCTTTCTGCCGACCTCCTTTTTTAAACAGTGGTGTCACGTTTGCTACTTTCCAATCCTCTGGGACCACCCCAGAGTCTAGTGAATTTTGATAAATTATCACTAGTGCGTTTACAATTTCCCTAGCCATCTCTTTTAACACTCTGGGATGCATCCCATCAGGGCCAGGAGACCTGTCTACCTTTAGCCCCATTAGCTTGCCCAATACTGTCTCTTTAGTGATTACAATCATCTCAAGGTCCTCACCTATCATATCTTTATTTCCATCAGCATGTTATTTGTGTCTTCCACTATGAAGACTGACCCAAAAAACCTGTTCAGCTCCTCAGCCATTTCCCCGTCTCCTATTATTAAATCTCCCTTCTCATCTTCCAAAGGACCAATATTTACCTGAGCCACTCTTTTTTGTCTTATATATTTGTAGAAGCTTTTACTCTCTGCTTTTATGTTCTGAGCAAGTTTACTTTCATAGTCTACCGTACTCTTCTTTATAGCTTTTTTAGTAGCTTTTTGTTGTCCCCTAAAGGCTTCCCAGTCCTCTAGTCTCCCACTAATTTTTGCCACTTTGTATGTTTTTTCCTTCAATTTGATACTCTCCCTCACCTCCTTAGATATCCACGGTCGATTTTTCCCCTTTCTACCGTCTTTCTTTTTTGTCGGTATGAACCTTTCCTGAACATTGTGAAAGATCGCTCGGAAGGTTCTCCACTGTTCCTCAACTGCTTCACCATGAAGTCTTTGCTCCCAGTCTACCTCAGCTAGTTCTTCTCTCATCCCATTGTAATCGCCTTTGTTTAAGCACAAAACACCAGTGTTTGATTTTACCTTGTCATCCTCCAACTGTATTTTAAATTCCACCATATTGTGGTCGCTCCTTCCAAGAGGATCCCGAACTATGAGATCATTAATCAATGGAACAAACGGAGAGAGAACAAGCCTTATGACTAAGTCTCGTGAAGGCAATCAGAATTGTAACACCATATTAAATACCAGGGGCTGGAATTTTGCTATTGAGGTGGGTAGCTTGAGTCAGGGAATGGCCGACTCAGCAGAACCACCTCAATAGAAAGGGACCCATCATGCAATTTTTGCTCCAGGTAGGTGGGGGCTGGATTGAGTCAGGCCCACTGTCCCTGGAAGCAGACCAGAGGTGGTCATGGGGGCAGGCAACTATCGAGGCAGGCACGTTAGAAGGCCCAGTCATTTTAAAAGCTGTTGGTCCTTTTAGTCCTCACATCCCTTCACCCATCCCCTCCATGCTCACTGTGTATACACTACATACAAAATCAGTGAGGCATACAATAACGAGTGAAGGTGCAGACTCACTAACCCGCAACCTTATCCCACCAGGGGGGGGGGGGGGGGGGGGGAGATGCCCAGAATCGTCTGCTATTTTTAAATGCCTCCAAAGTCAGCCCAAATCCGTGAAAATCTGGGCACAAAACTTCTCATGTGCAAGGCCCACTGCATCAGCTACTTCTATTTCTCTGTCGGAATCCCTCTGAACTAGGTGGCGAGACTGCATAGGACATAAACATTGATTTACTCAATTTCAGTTTGCTTCTGCCCTTTATTGCTATGCCAACATTCAACAGTTAGGCAGCGTCAAACAAGTTTCATTGACATTTAAATACGTTATTAAAAATGAAAAAACATTGTCCAAATTTCACTTACGTTAAAACACAGGGCTGGAATCGGGGTATATCTAAAAATATGGATCATACACAGAACATTGGGTAGATGGCCTTCACGTGAAGCAACAAAGTAAAGCCTGCAGTACAACAATTTAAACATTAGCGTTAACACACTACGAACACACGAATAACCACAATTTAATGGCCTACTTATCATACAGCACAATGAAACCATGTACCAAGAAATGCAATTCAGCAAGCAGTGTTTTAAATATAGTTCTAAACTTCACATCCCAAACTAGTGCACAGTACATCTGAAATGTCAAATAAAATACAAAAGATTTAAATCAATTATTTCATTGCTGATACCTTCAAACATTAAAAATGAAAGACCTTTCATTTATGTGGCACATTTCACATTAGGGTGTTCCAAAGGGTGCTCCGCACTGTCTGTGCGGAGTCTGCACATCCTCCCAGTGTGTGTGTGGGTTTCCTCCGGGTGCTCCGGTTTCCTCCCACAGTCCAAAGATGTGCAGGTTAGGTGGATTGGCCATGATAAATTGCCCTTAGTGTCCAAAAATTGCCCTTAGTGTTGGGTGGGGTTACTGGGTTATGGGGATAGGGTGGAGGTGTTGACCTTGGGTAGGGTGCTCTTTCCAAGAGCCGGTGCAGACTCGATGGACCGAATGGCCTCCTTCTACACTGTAAATTCTATGATAAAAAAAGCACTTTACAGTTGAATACTTGAAAGATGAGATTTCAATGCAGCTTAGATATAGAAGAGTGGACAGGTTCAGTTACATTCCTATTCACTGACTACAGCTCCACCTTCAACACCATAATCCCAGCCAAGCCCATTTGAAAACCTAGGACTTCGCTCCTCACTCTGCAACTGGGTCTTCGACTTCCTGACCCATAAACCACAATCAGTAAGGATAAACAACAACACCTCCTTCACGTTAGTCCTCAATATCGGGGCCCCACAAGGCTGCGCACTTAGCCCTCTACTATACTCCCTATACACACATGACTGCGTGGCAAAATTTGGTCCAACTTCATCTACACATTTGCTGATGAATGACCGTGGTGGGTTGGATCTCGAACAACGATGAGTCAGAATACAGGAGGGAGATAGAGAACGTAGTGGCGTGTTGTAACAACAACAATCTCTACCTCAATGTCAGCAAAACTAAAGAGCTGGTCATTGACTTCAGAAAGCAAAGTACTGTACACACCTCTGTCTGCATCAATAGTGCTGACATGGACGTTGACAGCTTCACATTCCGAGGTATGCACATCCCCAACAATCTGCCCTGGTCCACCCACGTCGACCCTATGACCAAGAAAGCACAACAGCGCTTATACTTCCTCAGGAAACTAAGGAAATTTGACATGTCCAAATTGACTCATACCAATTTTTTCAGATGCACCATAGAAAGTATCCTATCTGGCTGCATCACAGCCTGGTATGGCAATTGCTCGGCCCAAGAGCGTGAGAAACTACAGAGAGTCGTGAACGCAGCCTAATCCATCACGCCAACCCGCCTGCCATCCACGACTTGATGGTCTGTGTTATACAGAGAGGCTGGGACTTTTTCCCCTAGAGCGTAGGAGGCTTAGGGGTGATCTTATAGTGGATGATAAAATAATGAGGAGCTTAGATGAAGTAGGTAGTCCACATCTTTTCCCAAAGATAGAGGAGTCTAGAACCACACCATAGAAGGCATAGGTTTAAGGTGAGAGACCATAGAAGGCATAGGTTTAAGGTGAGAGGGGAGAGATACAAAAGAGACCAGAGGGGAAATTTCTTCACACAGAGGGCGGTGAGCATCTGGAATGGGCTGACAGAAGCATTGGTAGAGGCGGGTACAATTTTGTCCTTTAAAAAGCAGTTAGACAGTTACATGAGCAGGGTGGGTATTGAGGGATATGGGCCAAATGCGGGCAAGTGGGACTAGCTTAGTGATAGAAACTGGGCGGTATGGGCAAGCTGGGCTGATGGGCCTGTTTCCATGCTGCAAACATCTATGACTCTATGACACACACCAACAGATTCAAAAACAGTTACTTCCCCACTGTTACCAGACTCCTGAACGACCCGGTTATGGAATGAACTGATCTCTCCACACATCTTCGTAACTGAGTAGTACTACGCTCCGTATGCTTCACCTGATGTCTGTATCTATGTATTTACAATGTGTATCTATCGTGTGTCCTATGTTTCTTTTCATGTCTGGACTGTATGCAGAACAATGCTTTTCACTGTACCTCGGTACACATAACAATAAACCCAAATCCAAATCTATTTGTGTCTGCGTAAAAAGGATTTTCACTTCTTTAGCTCCTGTACCCATTGACCCATCACAAAATAAAATAGTGGGCTCGCCACACACCACTTCCTCAAGTGTTATTTTACTGTAGAAATCCAACAGCGCAGAAGGAAGCCATTCAACCCACCGAGTCTGCACTGACCCTCTGAAAGAGCGTCCTACCAAGGCCCATTCCCTTTCCCTACCCCCCGTAATCCCATTAACCCACCTAACCTACACATCCTTGGACCTCAAGAAGCAGTTATTATGACTGAACTTGCACTTCTTTGGACTGTGGGAGGAATCATGGTATCCCGACATTGCAGAAGGTGGCCATTCAGTCCATCGGGTCTGCACCGAGCCATTGAATGAGCACCCATGCCCACTCCCCCCTATCCCTATAACCTTACCTGCACACCCCTAGACACTAAGGGGCAATTCATCATGACCAACCCATCTAACACGCACATCTTTAGACTGTGGGAGGAAACCGGAGCACCCGGAGGAATCCCACGCAGACACGGGAGAACATACAAATTCCACACAGACAGTGACTCAAGACCAGAATTGAATCTGGATCCCTGGCGCTGTGAGGCAGCAGTGCTAACCACCCCAAACATGGCTACCCATGGCCACCTTCCAACATGGCTGCTCATTAATGCTTAGCTGGAGGACCAGGGGTCTACTCAATGACCACTCTCACAAACTGTCAGTTGAGAGGGGAAATCATTTAGCCTCGTAACTAAAGTTGGTCAGGGATTAGCAGTTATAGCAGAACAAAATGCATGGGTACCTTCCTCTTCCAATGCTCATCAACTCACATGGAGCTCCCAGCCACATACCACCACTCTCTCTTCCTTCATGACCCTCCGTGAATTCCACCTCTTCAACCAAATTTTTTTGTGATCCCTTCCCAATATCTCCTTTGGTTCAGTGTTCACTTTTATCTGTTTATGCTTTGTTTGAGCATAACATTTTTCAACATGTTTTATATTTGTTATATGTTTCAAGGACCATATTTGATTTTACACCAGCACAAGAGATTTCCCTGCATACACCCATAACGCATTCTAGGACGCTACCCAATAAGCTCTAACCCCAAATCCACCATCCAAGAAATAAACTCATTTGAACACTGCCCAACTGAGCAACACTATGGGCGGGATGCTCCATTCCCACTGTGGTGAATTAATTTTGGCTGAGAATCAATTTGTCCACTCTAGCTGGCAGCCATGGCTGTGCAGACTCACAACAGACAATTCCAGCCTTCATCTATTGACTAATAATGCCTAGGGCAAGTTGGGACCATGAGCATTGAATTGACTTGAACCTATGCCTGCAGTGGTATTGTGCAGGTTCTGTATCACTATCATTAACCGATCCACAATCTACAAGACACGGCCATACTGAGATCTTCAGCAAAGTGAGAGATGGAATATTGAGTAGTTCTTGGAATTCAGATACACTATGGGTATACCAAAGTATAAATGTCTGAATTACACTTGTGAATTATATATTATAAAGTTTTTTAAAATATGGCAGTCAGATAAATACTTCAAAGACACAAATATATTGTCTGGATAAAATACCCAAATTACTAAATATACCTACAGTACTAAAAGTAACAGGGCCAGAACACAGAGCGAGTTTATCCAGATACTCTTTAAATGATAATTTTTTGTTCCTTACTCATCAATGGGATGTGCAGCTCATTTGATCAAAGTGGCAGCAGTTGGAGAATAATCATCAGTTTAGCTCATTAACCAATTCCACTTTGTTTACGAGAAAACCAACTTCTGACCTTAAACTCTGCATGGGTCACTTAAAGCACTCATTAAGCCGAATCAATCTCATAATCGTTGAACATAGAACATACAGTGCAGAAGGAGGCTATTCGGTCCATCGAGTCTGCACCGACCCACTTCAGCCCTCACTTCCACCCTATCCCCGTAACCCAATAACCCCTCCTAATCTTTTTGGTCACTAAGGGCAATTTAGCAAGGCCAATCCGCCTAACCTGCACATCTTTGGACTGTGGGAGGAAACCGGAGCACCCGGAGGAAACCCACGCACACACGGGGAGAACGTGCAGACCCAGCAGACAGTGACCCAGCGGGGAATCGTACCTGGGACCCTGGCACTGTGAAGCCACAGTGCTATCCACTTGTGCAAACCTTCCCAAAAGTGGGAATAAGCAGTGTGCGAAAACCCCGTCACCTTCATTAAGGATCACCTAGTCACTAAACTAGATTATAGTACAGGAGAATATTTCCAGTAGCATGAAAAGTATAAAAGGTACGGATGAACTTTTGGCACAATGCATTACAACGGCCATCTCTCACTTCAGAACTCAAGTTTAAACCCAGGCCAGGATCGTGACATGAACACATTCCCTCTCCTGCTGCTTGTAAAAATCCTCAATGCAGGGATAGGGGTGGAGCGGTTGGGGTGCAAGAAAGATACCATGCCCAAGATTGCATACATCTGGCATACATTAGTCAGAGAGGACTGTGGGATGCCGAATGTTTGGAGGCGAGAGGGAGTTTCACTGGTGAATTGGACAGTTGCTCCACTGAGAATAACACTGGGAAAGAGCTTTACTCTGTACTTATCTATACAGTTCCAGAAACATAGGCAAATCCAATAACTATGCATCCATAATATAAATACTTCTTGGTGGAAACATTTTACTGTTCGGTGGGCAAGGTTAGTGGTGAGTTTGATCCTAAATCCTTGATCACATCCCTTTCTAACTTGCCAGAAGTATTTTGTTCATTTTGTTATGCAAAATGTTTGGCATTGAATTTGAACCCAGATCCAAAGGATGAAGTTTATCTAGTCATTACGTTGTTGTTCATGAGACTTTGCTTTACCCAGTTGGTGGCCATACATCCTACATTACAACAGAAATTGGCCGGGGGTTTCTGGAGCCACCAGCAAAATTCCCACCGAGTGTCGATGGACTTTTTGCCAGTCTGCCAAATTTCCATCCCTCCCACAATGGGTCCCCGAAAACCCCAGCCATTGATTTTACCGTGCTTTGGGACATCCTTGAAGCTGTGAAAGACATTCTTATAAGTGCCGGTCTTTTCTTTAATGGAAGTTTTCAACTCATTGAATAGCCAACCTATAACAGCCCATCTTTATTTTATATCAAGTTTTACTTCTCAACAGGCGAAGATAATGGCCTCACCTGGAACTCTCCAGCATTGGGATTCTTTGTCCTGCCGTAAGCACATCCCGCCCACCAGTTTCCCCACAGCATGAGGTGGATTCAATGGGAAATCCCTTTGACAAGCGGTGTGAGCAGAGAATCCCGCCGTCAGCGAACAGTGCGCCAACAAGAAACACGTGGCTGGGGAGCTGGAGAATCTCCCCACCCGCCCCCCCGCCCCCCCATCTCTCAAGTTGTGTAGTTTGCAACTGTCCACCCATCACCCAAACCTAAATTTAATGGACGTTGGAGTTACCTGGAGGATGCAATGATCGATGAATTAAGGCCACCATAACACGATATAGCCACCGACAAGGGTATGAACCACTTGACATAACCCAGAACTTCATCTGCAAAGGTCTGAAGAAATATCATCATCAATTATCAGGTCTTCACTTGCCATGTGCAAAGTCTGATGTTTAAAAGAAAGGCTTTCCTTGAACTGACAATCTTAACACATCTTTTGGTGATTTTTACTCATTGGGTTCATCTCAAATTAGCTATCAAATAATTAGAGCATCGGAATTCTAGCTTTACCTAAAATAAAACATCCAACAGTATTGGCCCATGCAGGAATAAAATTCAATAAGAATATCTTTCTGGTGAATAATGCAACTATAATGAAATTGCTAGCCCTGAGGGAAGGAAATCTTCAAAACCTGGTAGGACTAAGATTTTCAGTAACAGTTTACGGCTGAACCCCCACAAATGAAGTGAAACCAGTGTCCAGGTCAATCCATGTCTCAGACTCTTACTGTTGAACAGACTGGGAGTCATTTTCACTGGAATTGAGGAGCATGGACACTAAAAGGGATAGAAAATAATCATCCTAACTGTACTATCCTCCCCACCCAGTATGTGTTCCAGGATGTCCAATAGAAGGTAATTATGCTGCTCTGGCTATACGTGTTATTGTTACCATATCGCCGATCCATCATTTAGTTTTCAATCCAACAGTTTCACTCATGGCAATATCAATAAAACCGACTGCAAAGAGTAGATCATAGACCGGTTAAAACACAGGAGGTGGCCATGAAGCCCATTGTGTCCATGCTGGCTTTCTGGAACAGCATTGCAGCTAGTCCCACTGCCCCATTCTTTCTCCATTGCCCTGCAAATTCTCTCTCTTCAGCTGCTCATCCAATTCCTTTATGAAAGACACTGCTGGGCAGCCTGGTGGAGCAGTGGTTAGCACTGCTGCCTCACGGCACCGAGGACCCGGGTTCGATCCCAGCCCCCCCCCCCCGCCACTGTCCGTGTGGAGTTTGTACATTCTCCTGGTGTCTGCATGGGTCTCACCCCAACAACCCTAAGCTGTGCAGGGGAGGTGGATTGGCCACGCTAAATTGATCCTTAATTAGAATTTTTCTTTTTTTTTATAATGAAAGACACAACTGAATTTACCTCTACTGCTTTCCAGATCCTAACCATGTTCTGCATAAAAAACGATCTGTTAATTATTTTGCAATTCATCTCCACCAGGATCCGCTGCTTCTAGGCATATCCACCAAAGGGGACTGTTTGTCTTGATCTACTCTGTCCAGACCGCTCACAAAGTTGAATTTTTCTATCAAATTTCCTCTCAACCTTCACTGCTCAAAGGAGAACAGCCCCGGTTTCTTCAAACTATTTATGCACGAGAAATCCCTCATCCCCGGAACTATTCTCATGAAATTATTCTGCACCCTCTCTAGAGCCTTCACCCCCTTTCTAAAGTGCAGGGCCCAGATTTGGGAGCAATGACTTCCCAGTTGTTCTTCGCCAGAGTAAATTGATTAAAAGCTAGCTTCCAAATTTCTTGTCTAGTTCGGCAGAGAAGGTTATGCAGCCATTTTGTCAGAGAAAGGATTCCTGATTAAAGGGACCACAGCATAATTGAGAAGTTCACCAGGACTTTAATATATTAGGTTATTAGGCCGCTGCGTCCACAAGAATGGGAAGGAGACCTGGGAAGACTGGGCCCTGGGTCTGCTAGTCTGTTCACTGATGTCAAAAGGAGTATCTGAAGATCAGTCTATTTCAGATAATGGGAGCTATAACTTTAAACTATTGAGTATCAGCTTGGGTGAGCTGGAGGAGAAGTACGGGCGAACTCCTTCAGGTACTTACAGGTAAGGGCGTTTGCCAGACGGCAGGTGGTGGAATTCCCACGGCTACTGCCACACACAGTACAGGACAGGGTGCTCTCAGGGGGCTGGCTGGGAGTGGGGAAGATCTTGGAAACTTACCAGGTGATGCAGGAGGAGGAGGAGGCCTCGGTGGTGGAGTTGAAAGGTAAGTGGGAGGAGGTGTTGGGAGAGGAGATCGAAGAGGGGACGTGGGCAGATGCCCTAGGGAGGGTGAACTCTTCCTCTTTATGCGCGAGGCTCAGCCTCATACAGTTTAAGGTGCTGCACAGGGTACACATGACCGGGACAAGGATGAGCAGGTTCTTTGGGGGTGAGGACAGGTGTGTTAGGTGCTCAGGGAGCCCAGCAAATCACACCCATATGTTCTGGGCATGCCCAGCGCTGGAGGAATTTTGGAAGGGCGTTGCGAGGACGGTGTAGAGGGTGGTAGGATCCAGGGTCAAACCGGGCTGGGGGCTCGCAATATTTGGGGTGGCAGAGGAGCCGGGAGTGCAGGAGGCGAAAGAGGCCGGAATTCTGGCCTTTGCGTCCCTGGTAGCCTGGCGAAGGATTCTCCTTCAGTGGAAAGATACGAGGCCCCCAAGCGTGGAATCCTGGATCAGCGATATGGCAGGGTTCATTAAATTGGAGAGGGTGAAATTTGCCTTGAGAGGGTCGGTACAAGGGTTCTTTAGGCGGTGGCAACCGTTCTTAGACTTTCTGGCAGAACGATAGACATTGGTCAATGGCAGCAGCAGCTCGGGGGGGTGGGGGGGGGGGTTTACTTTATTTTTGTTTATGTCATTTACACTGGAAGGGTCTGAGGGGGTGTATACACCTGTTGTCTTAAGTCGGGGTGTTAATGTTAATTTATTATTTAGGTACCGGGGGGCGAGGGGTTTGGGGGGTTGCTTTTTTAGATTGTGTTTTGTACTTAACCCTGTTGGGTTCTTTTTTCTTTCTCATTTTGTTATTGATATTTTATGAAAACCTTTAATAAAAATTATTGAGTATCGTTACAGCCTTGGATCGTAAAAGAAAAACTGTACAGTACTAGCTTGGGATGCAGATTATCCAGGCCATAGCGTGATTTCCAACGGTTCTGGTAGACTAGATGCGGTATGGCATCAAGTAGCCCCCCACCACCACCACCCCCCACCCCTTTCGCAATGGAGACACTCAGCAATACACAATGATGTGCAATGTTGGCAGTACTCAGGAGAGACTCTCAACTAGAATTGACATGAAGACAAGTTAGAACTTTTGTTTTCTTTTAAAAAAAGCAAATTTGATTTTAAGAGGTAAATGTGTTTGCTTTTAAATGCAGTACAAAAAGACCCTTTAACTTGCCTCCCCCTAAGGAACGCAATGGACTAAAAGACCACTTAACTATGTATCAGTATCTAAAGTGAGACCCAAAGAAATTTGTTGCAAGCATTTTTTAAAGTATCTCAACAACTTTATAAGAAGACTTACCACAGCCACAGCATCACTATGGAGGATGGTGGGTATATCCAGGACAGCATAATAGGCCACATTTGTCAGGATGTAGATGCACGTCACAACAGGCATAGAAATAGCGATGGCTAAGGGTAAGTTCCTGTCTCAAAGCAAAAAAACAGCTCTGTCAAATACGTCAATGCAAAAGTACAGCAAGTGATCAGTAAAAGCTTCATTCATCTCAATTCTATCCCATCTGTGACAGCTATAACATAATCAAATCTTTTCTGGGTTAATCTGGGATTTTCAGTATTTGGTGTAGATTGGGGTTGGGGGGCTCTGGAAGAGGGAATGGGTTCCCGAGTCTCTCCTCCTTCACCAACTCAGAAGTGACTTCCTGGTCCTCGGAACTAGTCACACAACAGCTGCTGGTGTGAAACCACAAACAAAATTATTCAACTATTCAACAACTTTCACAAAGGAAAATACGATAACATTTATAGAAGCCATGTAAATAAATGTGGTGTGGTCAGATGTTGTGTGTTTGTCATGACTCATCATCAAAGAATGCCGCCAACCAAAGTTAGCAACACAGATGTCTCACAACGGCAGGGGCCCAGGTTCAATGCATGGCCTTGTGTGACTGGCTGTGTGCAGTTTGCATGTTCTTACCGTGTCTGCATGGGTTTCCTCCGGGTACTCCAGTTCCTGCCACAGTCCAATGATTTGCAGGTTAGGTGGATTGGCCATGCTAAAAGATTGCCCCTTGGTGCAGGTTAGGTGGGGTTCCGGGGTGGTGGGGGAGTGGGCCTAGGTAGGGTGCTCTTTCAGAGGGTGGGTGTAGACTTAATGGGTTGAATAGCCACCGTCTGCACTGTTGGGATTTTATGGATTCTATGTGAATATTGGCAGGAAGAGTTGGCATTTACATACCACTTTGCTACGGTGCAGTCACAAAATACTTCACATACAGTGAATTAGTATGAAGTGCAACAACTGTTATGGAAGCAAATGTAACTCACTTTGCATATCGCAGGATATGATAAACAAATCAAAGCTTTGCACTTGGTGGTGTTGATCAATGGAAAAATGTAACTCCCTCGACTTTTTTGAATTGTATCTTGGGATCTCTAAAGCCCTAGTTAATTAAATCCCTCATCCTGTTGCGCTTCCAACAATATAGCATTTCCTCAGTGCAGGGCTGGAGTTCCATTCCAGATTTTTGTGAATCAAGTCCTGGGGCGTCATTCTCCGACCCCCCAGAGGGTCGGAGAATGGCCGTTGGCCGCCGTGAATCCCGCCCCCGCCGGTTGCCGAAGTCTCCGAAGGGAGAAAAGTCGGCGGGGCGTTAATGTCGCCGCTGCCGCGGAGAATGTCACGGGTCTGCGCAAGGCAGCCGATTTTCGGCCTGCCGATATTCTCCCTTCCGGATGGGCCGAAGTCCCGTGGACGTGATGACCGTTCACGTCGACGTAAATCAAACCTCCTTTTCATCGGCGTGACCCGGTGCTCCAGGCTCACGCCGACCAGCGTGGAGGTGAGTGACGGACTGAGGGGTTGGCTCTGGGCAGGCAATGGCGTGGCCGCAGTCTGAATGCGTGAGGAGAGGTGTGTCTCGGGTTGTGTGTGTGTGTGCGTGGCGGGGGGGAGGGGGGGGGGGTGGTTAGAGTAGGCTGGGCTCCGGGGGAGTGCCGGGAGCGGGTCCGTGCCGGGGTGGAGTTTGGGGGGGGGGGGGGGGGTCCGTGCCGGGGTGGAGGTTGGGGGGGGGGTCTGTACTGGGGTGGAGGTTAGGGGGGGGGTCCGTGCCGGGGTGGAGGTTGGGGGGGGTCAGTGCCGAGGAGGGGGATGGGAGGGCAAGTGAGTTGGTCCACCTGGCCAGGTGCCAGCCTCCAACAGTTGGACCCATGCGGTCCATGCCACCTGGCTGGGGGGAGGAGGGGATATGGGCAATGATGACATGTCGTCGTTCCCCTCCCCCCCACCAGGCCGTCATGTTTTCAGATCATCCAGCGATGTTGGCCGCCGTGGTGGCAGCCGCTCATGTCTATGTTGCCCTGGATGAGGAGGAGGAGGAGCGTGCCAGAGAGGCGGTGCAGGCTGCCACAGAGGGGCAGGCGGCAGCCGCCCAGGCTGGAGGGACACCAGACCGACAGGACGAGGAGGGGGAGGAGGACGTCGCGGCCCCACGGCAACGGAGGCACCCGAGGGCGCCCCGTGTGTACCGGCCCCAGCAGTCATACCAGGACCTCACGGACCGGGAATGCAGGAGGAGACTCCGGATGAGCCGGGAAACCGTGGCACACATCTGCCACCTGCTGGCACACCTGTCACCGCGTGGCACTGGCGGGGGACACCCTCTCCCCGTGTCCGTCAAGGTTACGGTGGCCCTGAACTTTTATGCAACGGGGTCATTCCAGGCACCGAGTGGGGACCTGTCCGGCATATCGCAGACATCGGTGCACCAGTGCATCCGGGCAGTGACAGATGCCCTATATGCCATGGCGCACCGCTACATCCGCTTCCCCGTGGACCGGGCCAGCCAAGATGCCCGAGCCGTGGGCTTCTCTGCCGTGGCCGGGTTCCCCATGGTCCAGGGCGCGATCGATGGGATGCACGTCGCCGTGCGGCCACCTGCAGATAACAGGGCCGTGTTCACTAATAGGAAGGGGACCTATTCGATGAACGTACAGGTGGTCTGCGACCACCGCATGATGATCCTGCACGTCTGCGCCCGTCACCCAGGCAGTGTACACGACTCATTCGTGTTGTCGCGGTCATCCATCCCCGGCATGTACGAGGGACGCCATCCCCGGCTGAGGGGCTGGTTGCTGGGCGACAGGGGCTACCCATTGCGATCGTGGCTGATGACGCCTATACGGAGGCAATGAGGCGGAGAACCGCTACAATGATGCCCATGTAGCGACAAGGGGAGTGACCGAGAGGTGCTTTGGCGTGCTGAAGATGCGTTTCAGGTGCCTGGACCTCTCTGGGGGCGCCCTCCAGTATCGGTCAGATAGGGTCGGCCGCATCATTGTGGTGTGCTGCGTCCTGCACAACATAGCCCAGCAGAGGGGCGATGTGCCGCAGGCAGAGGAGGGCGGAGTGGAGGAGCAGCAGGAAGAGGCCCAGTCCTCCCCAGATGAGGGGGATGGGGGCAATGATCAGGGCAGACGGGGTAGACACCGGCGGGTGGCTGTCCACCGTTACCGGCTGGCCCAGCGGGCACGGGACAGACTGATAGACGCCCGCTTCACTGACTAGATGGGCGTGGGAATCGGGTAGTATGGCCACAGACCGCACACCATGGCAACAGCCGACCACCCACACCCCACACCCATCCACCCACCCAGCACCCTGACCCCCCTCCCCAACCCCACCCACCCCACCCGCATGCACACCACCCGCCCCCCCCCCCATTGCCGATCCACCTGCGGCACAACGGGCCAGGCTCACACAGTTGCGGGTGGACGCGTGTCTATCGCAGGCCATGGAGGATGATGACAACCCGCCCTGCGATGAGCTCCTGGCTCTACATCGTTGGACTATGTCTGACCCATGGCCACAGTACCACCATCCACCCGGACAATCCCTGCATGCGGCTGTGACACTGCAGCGCACGGTCCCGTCCTCTGCCCGGGCGATGTTGATGGCGGCCCAGGGGGAAGGGGGCAGACTCACCTGGGGCTGAGGTAAGACCACCCCTCACACACACACTTGCGCTCAACGTACATGACACCCCCGCACACTTTGGACAGAGCACAAAGGCAGCTTCGGTAGGTGTAACATTGACTTTAATAACCAAAGGAGTTCATGCACGTGCCCTAGCCCCTAAAACTCATCTGTGCCCTGCACCCGTGCCAACTTACTCAGTGTCTAATTGTTTGGCCTTACGGGCCCTTTGACTACGTCTACGTGGTTCCCCAGACGGTACAGCAGAACTGGAGGTGGACTCCTGTGATTCCTGCCCTCTGACACTGGATCCCTTTGGCGGCCGTTTCCGGGGGCGTCCTGGCCTAGATGGGCCAGGCTGCGGCCCGGGCAACTGGGATGGCGAGCTGCCAGCCTGTCCTGCCCGTTGCCCACCCGATGCACCTGGGACGGAAGGGGGGGAGTCCGAGGTGTCGCGGTGTACCGGGACCTCCCCTACAGGGGGAGCCGGGACGGACCACACCACCTCCTCCTCCCTCGGGGTGCCCGATGGCCCCCAGGCCTCTACATGGGTGGGGGATGCGAACGGACTGGCCATCCGACGCCCCCCCCGACATCTGGCGCTGCCAGTCCTGGAGGCCCGTGCTGGTATCGACAGGGGTCTGCAGGTTTGCAGCCATGGAGCCCAGGGGGTTGGCAAACCCTGTCTGTGACAGTGCGACGCCGGCTCGCACATGGCCACTGGCGCCGATGCCCTCAGCGATGGCCTGCAGAGACTGGGCCATGGCCTGCAGAGACTGGGCCATGGCCTGCTGAGACTGGGCTATGGCGTTGAGCGCCTCTGCCATCTGGCGCTGGCACTGGCTCATGGCCTCCTGTGAGAGGGCAGCCATTTCCTGGGCCACAGACGCTGCCTGCACGGAAGGCCCCAGGCCTCGCAAACCGTTCCCCATGTCTGACACCGTCGCACCCATTGCCTCCACCGCGGACGCCACCCATGCGGTGTTGGCCTGGGTGGCACACATGACCGGCATCACTCCCAGCTCCTGGACGCGGGTGGACTCCTCCACCTGCGACCGCAGCTGCCGCAAGCCGCCCGTCACCCTCTTCGCTCGTCTCCGGGTCGGTTGTTGCATCGGATCTATGTGTGGGTGTGGTAACTGCAGGAACCCGGGATCCATCTGGGCGGCAGATGTTCGCTTGGGCTGGGCTGCCCTCCGACCGCCCGGTCCCTCTGCTGCTCCTACCTCCACCTGCTGTACCGGGACGGCTGTGTTGTGCGCACCAGTGAGTGTACAAGACGCCTCATCACTAAAGTGCCCAACCATGGTGAGTGTTTCTGCGATGGTGGAGGGTGTTGGTGACAGCAGTGGCGTTGTGTCGTGCTCTTCGTCCCACTCTGAGTCCATGGCACTTTGGGGTGGGGGTTCGTCTCCACCCATCCACTCTGTGTCACTGTCCGGTATTTCGTCTTCCTGGGTAGTGCTGTCCCGGGTAGGGGTGTCCCGGGTAGTGGTGTCCTGGGTAGTGGTGTCCTGGCTCGGATGTGACGGGGGCCTGTGGCTGCCCCCCTCGTCGCTGGGTGGTCGCTCCCGCACGTGACGGGGGTGTCGTCTCCCTGTTGCTCCAGGTCTCTCCGTCTCCCGTGGTGTGCGAGGGGCATCCTGCGGGCGTCGCATGCTGGAGGGTCCGGATCTCTCCATCTCCCATGGTCTCCGAGGGGCATCCTGCGGGCGTCGCATGCTGGAGGGTCCGGGTCTCTCCGTCTCCTGTGGTCTCCGAGGGGCATCCTGCGGGCGTCGCATGCTGGAGGGTGCGGGTCTCTCCGTCTCCTGTGGTCTCCGAGGGGCATCCTGTGGGCGTCGCATGCTGGAGGGTGCGGGTCTCTCCGTCTCCTGTGGTCTCCGAGGGGCATCCTGCGGGCGTCGCATGCTGGAGGGTGCGGGTCTCTCCGTCTCCTGTGGTCTCCGAGGGGCATCCTGCGGGCGTCGCATGCTGGAGGGTGCGGGTCTCTCCGTCTCCTGTGGTCTCCGAGGGGCATCCTGTGGGCGTCGCATGCTGGAGGGTGCGGGTCTCTCCGTCTCCTGTGGTCTCCAAGGGGCATCCTGCGGGCGTCGCATGCTGGAGGGTGCGGGTCTCTCCGTCTCCTGTGGTCTCCGAGGGGCATCCTGCGGGTGGTCTGCATCTGCGGGGATGGGTGCCTGGACGTTTGCTCCTGCGATACACAATGAAGCATGCATGGTTAGACATTAGGCAGTGATCAGGTGATACGGGGGAGGGGGATATAGGGGAGGGGGGATATGGGGACGGGCTGTCGGTGGCTCACTCGCTAGTACACCCCCGACCTCTGCATCAGCAACCTCCCGGTCCTCAGGTCCGCCAGCCAGTTCCAGGGCCCTTTCCTCGTGTACGGCCAGTGGCCTCTCATCAGCGGGGCCTCCTCCAGTCCTCACATGCTCCCTATTGTTGTGTGCGCGCTTCTCCTGTGGGGGGCAGGGGTAAAAGGCAACAGTGTTAGGCAGGTATATGAATGCACGCCATCGGTTGCGCGTGCATTGCAGAGGTTAAGGTTAGGGCTGGATTCACTTGGGGATATGGGGGATGGGGGGATATGGGGGAGGGGGGATATGGGGGAGGGGGGATATGGGGGAGGGGGGATATGGGGGAGGGGGGATATGGGGGAGGGGGATATGGGGGAGGGGGGATATGGGGGAGGGGGGATATGGGGGAGGGGGGGATATGTGGGAGGGGGGGATATGTGGGAGGGGGGGATATGTGGGAGGGGGGATATGGGGGAGGGGGGATATGGGGAGGGGGGGATATGGGGGACGCTCACCCTGCCTGCTCTGACGAGGTCGTTCACCTTCTTGTGGCACTGGGTGCCTGTCCGTGGTGTCAGGGCCACAGCAGTGACGGCCTCTGCCACTTCCCTCCACAGACGCCGGCTGTGGCGTGGGGCAACTCTGCGGCCGTGCCCGGGATACAGGGCGTCCCTCCTCTGCTCCACCGCGTCCAGGAGCGCCTCCACGCCGCGTGACTCGAACCTCGGGGCTGAGCGACGGGCAGCCATCCAGTCGGGTGTTGCGGTCGGGTGTTCCGGTCGGGTGGGGGGGAGCAGCGCGGCCTTATGAGCCGTCACGCCGTGCAGCGCGTATGACGCTGCACGGCGTGAACCACTGCGCAAGCGCGGATCCCGTTACGTCGCTGCTAGCCCATTTCGGGCCGGAGACTATCGACCCATTTTTCCGACGTGACGCAAGTCGGATTTGCGCCGTTTTTTGCGCCGATCGGCGGACTTTCCGCCGATAACGGAGAATTTCGCCCCTGAAGTGGGGTTTGAACCCAAAACACTCTGCATCACATGCGTCATCAATTTGCATTTCAACTCAACTTTAAACAGCTAAGATTTGTACAAACAAAATCTTACACTTTCAGGTTTTGTGATATTGCTTAACAAGTCTTACTTTAATGCAAAGTGGCAGCTACATTTACTTTAAGTTCACGGTCAATAGATGACCCACTGCAGATCAAAATGGTTAGATGATTTGTTCAGGACCATGTTGAATTATGCACAATTCCTCAGTCCACTGGAACCTCAGATTTCCCAACCTACTTCATCTTTATTGGATGGGTCAAATTTCTTTAGATTGGTCTTTATATCTTTACATCGAAGGGAGTGCAACATAGGTTTACAAAAATGATAACTGGACCACAGAGGTTAAGGTATGGGGAGAGATTAGTGCTTTCTTTGGTTATAAGATCAATTTTGCAAAGTCAGAGGCTATGCTGGTAGTGGAGTAGACCCCCCCCTACCATGCTAATTTTCCCTTCAAGTACCTGGTTGTCATGATTACCCATTCTTTTAGGAAGTTATATGGAGCCAATGTCCTTCAGTTGATTGCTTCCATTAGGTTGGACTTGGCTCATTTGTCATCACTACCAATCTCGTGGTTGGGCAGAATTGTCTAGGCTAAAATATGTGTGTTGCCTAGATTGCTGGTCCTCCTCTATCACCCCAGGACACAATCCTCTATCCTTGTGGCCAGTATCTTAGCCAGCAGTTTGGCGTCCACATTCAGTCAAGAAATTGGCCTCTATGACCCGCATTCGTCCGGAGCCTTCTCCCGTTTCAGGATCAATGAAATCAAGGCCTGCGACATTGTTGGGGCGAGGACTCCCTTCTCTCCTGCTTCATTAAATATCCTCACCAGCAGTGGGCTCAATATCTCTTCTTCTTATAGAATTCCACCAGGTAGCCGTCCGGCCCCGGGGCCTTGCCCCATCTGTTCCATAAACCCCTTCAATTCATTTGTATGCCCTCCACCCCTCAATTATTTCTTCAATTTCAATTGGGACTCCCAACCCTTCCACCAGATCCTCATCCACCCTCGGGAACCTCAACTGACCCAAAAACTGTCTCATCCCCTCCACCCCCCGCCAGGGGTTCCGACTCATATAATTTGCTGTAAAAGTCCTTAAACACCTCATTCACCCCCACTGGGTCCAGGACCGTATTCCCACCTCTACTCTTTACTCTCCCTATCTCTCTGGCCGCCTCCCTTTTTCTGAGCTGGTGCGCTAACATTCTGCTTGCCTTTTCCCCATACTCATAAATCGACCCCTTGCCTTCCTCAGCTGTCCTACCGCTTTCCCTGTAGTCAACAGCCCAAACTCCTCCTGTAACCTCCACCGCTCCCTCAGTAGCCCCCCGTCCGGGGCCTCCGAGTATCTCCTGTCCACCTGGAGTATTTCCTCAACTAACCTATCCCTCGCAGCCTTTTCCGCATTTTCTCTGTGGGCCCGTATTGAGATTAATTCCCCTCTGACCACTGCCTTCAAAGCTTCCCAAACTGTTGCTGCAGAAAGCTCCCCTGTATCATTTGTTTCCAGGTAGTTCTGGACGGACTTGTTCACCCGCCCACAGATTGCTTCGCCCACTAACAACCATGTCATCCATCCAAATTAACCCGTAGATCCACCCAATGTGGGGCATGATCCGACACTGCGATTGCCGAGTGCTCAGTATCCACCACCCTGGTATTAGAGCCCTACTCAGAACAAAAAAGTCGATACGAGATCATACCTTGTGGACATTGGAGAAAAAAGAAAACTCCTTCACCCTTGGCCGTGCAAACCTCCATGGGTCTACTCCCCCCCCCCCCCCCCCCCCCCCATCTGTTCCATAAACCCCTTCAATTCATTTGCAGTGGTTGGCATCCTCCCTGTTCTGGATTTTGACCGGTCCAATTCCAGATCAATAAAATCTGCCCCCCCCCCCCCCCCCATGAACAAGTTAAAACTGTGACTCTAAGTAGTGTGGGATCGTACCTAACACCCGCCTCATAAATTCCACACCGTCCCAATTCGGAGCATATACGTTCACGAGTACCACCCGCACCCACCAGCTTCCCACTCACCATTATGTACCTACCCCCCCCACCCTCCCCCGCCGTCTGACACGATTCTCCCTGCCTCGAATGCCACTCGTTTATTGATCATGATCGCTACCCCCCTGGTCTTTGAGTCCAGCCCCGAGTGGAAAACTTGGCCAACCCACTCCTTTCTGAATCTAGTCTGGTCTATAGCCGTTAGGTGTGTCTCTTGTACCATTGCCACGTCCACCTTCAGCCCCCTCAAATGCGCATACACGCGAGCCCTCTAGACCGGCCCATTCAACCCTCTAACGTTCCATGTGATCAGCCTGGTGAGGGGGCTCTCCCCCCTCTTCCCCCCCTCCCCACTCTCTTCCCCCCCCCTTCCCCCATGCCAACTAACCATCATCCTTTTTAGGCCAGCCACCAGTTTGCGCCCCCGGCCTCCTCGAGCCCCCCCTCGAGCATTCGCCATCCCCGACCTCCCATTTGTCCCCGAGTAACAGTTCCTCCCCTGTCAGCAAAGCAGCTTTTCCCTCCCCGATCCCTCCCCCACTAGTAACAGCACTAGAAACCCAACCCCCCATCTCAAGTTCCAGCTTAACACCTGCTCGCCCCACACTGTGCTTCTGTGAGTCAGCTGACTAAGCTGACTTGATAGCTCCCACCCATGGCAGCAAACAGTCTGTCTTCCCATTGTTCTCTCCCCTCTCCCCCCACTTGGACAAACATATTCAAAACATCACATTCCCCAGTAAACAAACATCAGAAAAAACAGTGAAAAAACTGTCACAGAAAAAAATAACCACCCCCTCCAACCAGCTCCCAGTAAGACAAAGTTAACTTTAGTCATCGAAACAGCCCCTCATTGCACATACCACTTATTCAAACCAGCACAAAAGTGATTTTCAACAAATCGCCACTACAATACTCTCCAAGGATTCAGTGTCTTTAGTTCACCTCCAGTCTTCTTTCCTTGATGAAAGTCCATACATCGTCTGGTGTTTCAAAGTAAAAGTTTTAAAGGGTATTAATGTAATGGTCAGTTCATTTATCTGGAAGAAGTAGTTTACTAAGCTCCAGCTCCCGGGGCTAAGGGCAGGGGAGGATTAGGTCTCCTGAATATTAGACTACATCAATTAGTTCCTCACCTTAAGTTTGTAAGGGACTGAGTTAGGAAGAATCCTACCTCTTTTGGTTTAATATTGAGGCTGACCAATCAGTTTTACCCTCTGTAGGTCTTGTTATTTTATGGAGCCATTAAGGCTGGTTCTGCTAAATGTTGTAATCCTATTATTATTGTTAATACTCTTGGGAAAAAGATTTGGGAACCAGCATTGATGAAGAGACATGGGATAGTTTATGGGATTGGGCCAGTGAAATTTTGTTTGCATTAAGATGAGGGAGACTCAATTTAAGATACTGCACCGTTTAATATTACGCCTAGACTTAGACACAGGCTAAGAATTGGAATTATTTTCATCACTGGGAGCTGAACTCACTGGCCAGACTGGCTCCTCAGAGATCGGGCTGCCATTTTGAAAAGGTGCCCCTATCTCTGATTGAGCTTGTGGGTCCCCCACACCTTCCACCCATGGGCAATGTTACCTCCCCACATATGGACAGTACACCACACCCTACCCAAGTGAGGATACCCTGCTTTGAGGTCACTGAGTGCCCCTACTTTTCAGGTCTACCCACACCCCCTTTCGCAGCCCCGACTTCCAGGAACCACACCCTTCACCCCCGCCCCCAAACCTTCCAGAGGCCCCTTCATACCTGTCCTGCACCCCGTCCCCCATCCTTCATACCACCCACGCTCCTTTCATTGGCATGACAGCCCTCAGGCCCTGACCCTTGGCACTGCCACACTAGCACCCTGGGAGTGTTCCTGCTGGCTTTGCAGTGCCACCAGGGCACCTTGGCAGTGCCAGGGTGGCAGTGTCATGGTACCAGCCAGGCAATGGCAAGGTGCCCACTTTCCAGGGGAGGACTAGGGGGCCACCTTGCACTGGCCCTTGCCACCCAGAGGCCTCTGATTGTCCAGGAGACCACACCGGGTTCTGTTCCACCTGGCCACATTTGTGTAGACCAGTACAGAACGGCGCCCAGCTGTGGCCTCCATTAGATGCCAGGGAGCTGGTTGATCCCAGGTGAGTACGCTTAAGTAGGTTTAAAACATACTCAAGAGTGCGTGAGACTCCTATCTTAAGGCTCCACCTTGACTGACTTGCTCCTGTTGGGCTTTCCATGAGCTATATGGTCTTGATCTTGCAGTACATGAAGGTATGCGTGCTGAACATTTATCCTATTGTATCTATACAGCCTCATCCTTATTTGTCCCTCAATTTGTGATCTGTACTTGATGTTTGGTTAATCAGACATGTAAACCGGAGGTACTAGTTCTTAAATGTATGGTTCTAAACTTAACCTGTCTTGTTTGTTCCTATATTTGCCATAATTCTTGTTCCGTACTATACCTGCTTTACATTGTTTACTGTTGCTTTTTTACTTTTTTCTGTTGCGTTATTTGTAAAAAAAAAAAAAAACCAGAAAAATGTAATAAAAATATATTTTAAAACAACAAAAAAAAAAAAGGAGTAAATGCAGAAATTGCTGGAAATACTCAGCAGGTCTGGCAACATCTGTTCCCAGATGCTGCCAGACCTGCTTAGCATTTCAGATTTCCAGCATCTGCAGTACTTTGTTCTTAAATAAAAGGAGTATGGGCTACCAGGATCATTGATATACAATCTGGAACTTTGACTCTCCCAGCCTAGCAAAACATTTTGAATGCTTCCATATTTGACTACAGTGACTTGGTACAGTGGAATATGTTTCCAATCACTGAGTAAAATTACTCCCAAAATCTGTCCTACGTCTAGTTTCACCAATTTAAATCAATGTTCTCAAGTCCTAATACCCAGGCTTACTTTCCAGTAATATTTAGGATTTACTTTGTCTATACCTCATTCAGATCAATGGGAATTGGTTTTACTAGGCTGTGAGTGGCAACTTGCATACAGCCAGCTTTCTAGATTGTAACCTCATTTCCCTTCACGTTTCAGCTATGAAACTAACTGTAATGTTTATAAACATCTAGTTATGATTGACAGCTCTTGGACCACATCAAAGGCAGTTAAGTGCTCTCACTTCCTTTTTCTCTGCAGAAAGCACTTAATTTCTTTTGATGAGATTCAATCATAGCCTAGTACAACCAATTCTCATTAATGTGAATGAACGCCGTGCCGATCTGAGGGGGTTTAAACTAAGATGAACTTTCTAGAAATTTACAGATGCTGCCGAGCTTTAAAGCAGTGATTTTATTTCACTGTCTCTATTGGACTGCTCCCTAGCTTCCAGACAGGGGTCTCTGTAATGTGGGGTCTCTGGTGGAGGTCTCTCTTATGGGGGAGTGAAGGTTCTGCTGGGAGTCTATCTTACGGGGGTTTCTGCTGGGGTCCTGTCTCATTGGGAGGGGGGGGGGTTCCTGATGGGGGTCTCTCTTATATAGGTCTCTCTTATGGGAGAGCCTGTGGTGGATGTGGGGTGGATTTGTTTTGTGAGGGGTTGAGGTGCCCTCCAGTGGACATTGGAGGCAACTCCCTGAAAGAGTTACTCCCTTGGCCCATTGCGAGGTGCACAGCGGGCCAGAGAATCACACAGGCTTGGAGAATCCGGTGCCCAGCTCCTTAACAGGATGCAAATGAGTCAATTTGACCGATTTGCATCCTCCTGCTAGTGCACTTCGAAATCCGCCACTGGAGCATTTGTTTTTTCAACCATTCTCCCCCGCATCAGGAACTCTTCTCTTGGCGGCAGAGAATCCAGCCCCTGGTCTCAACTATCCTCTCCAGCCTCTAGAGTTTGACCTCACAAAACCTTTCCTCAGCTCACCTTCTTTAAACTCGGAATCATAAACTCGGAATCATATCCTTTTTTTCTCTTCATTTCATGCATTCTAATCTACACATGTCCTTTTTTAAATGATATGGAGACCAAATATATATTTTCATGTGATATGGAGAGCAGAATTGAAGAAAATACTGCACTGTAAATGCTTGGTACAATTTTCTGTTACTTAATCCTCACTGTTCTGAAAACATAACTTCTTGTTTTCGCTGTGCTTTTCCAAAATTGCTTTCTCACAACAGCTAGATATGGCGAGTGGCAAATTTGCTGTTCCTTTCCAAGTCTCCCCATACTTATTCTATTTCTTCCCTGTGCTAAGTGGGGTTTGAATGCTGGCTCTGATGAGAGTGCACCACCAATTAAGAAATGGCACAGGCAGATTTGTGCCCACTCTTTGTGTCATCACGTCTGTGCAGAAATTGTGTAGGGTTAATGCCCCTGGCATCGTGTCCATTGCTGAGTGCTCAAGTAGCTTTGATGCTGCTAGTTCTTATTTTAGACAAGGTAAGAGGCATATTAAGTTACTCCTCCCATTTCTCTCAAACTGGCCTCTACTTCTTTACAGACAAATGCAAGGGTACAGCACGTTCTAACTGAGCATGGTATTTATAGAAGCAAAGTATATTTTTGCCAGACTGTACGAGAGGCCGATGTTTGATACCAATTTACCTCCAAAGAGGACAGTGGATGGGAAATATCACACAGCAGCCTTAGTAAGGCATTCAAACCACCAACTGTGGGAACAGTTCAAGAAGTACAGTCGACTGACTGCTGTTGAACCAGGGGCTGAAGGAAAATCAGATGGCTCACTTAAAATGCACCCCAGAGGCAAGAACAAGAGTGTGAAAGAGGTTACATACTTTGGAAACATCAGTTAATGTACCTGATGGTCACAGGCTGTTATTATTTGAGATGTGCTGAAAGGGAAAAGCACAACTTGTTTTGTTACCAGCAGTTTGTCCTCCAAATTGAAAAAGAGCCAATTTTGCCAATGATCCTCAAAATCCAGTTGTCAGCTAAAGCTGGAATACTTCAATTAACTAAGTAATAAACTATGTTTAATGGAATGTAGAATGTGGTTATTACAACTCAAATGACATAATTGTGATATTTGTGATAATTAAGTTGAAAATTGTCATGTGCTTAAATTAGTAGCAGTATAACAAAGTAGTTATTATTTGTACAGGCTATGTAGCCTTCGGCCAGAATTTTAGGGGAGCATAAAATTGTATGGACAGGATTCCCTCCAGGTTCCCGCCCGTCACGGACACGGTGCGACAGGCAGGGCCTCGAATGCGAAGCCCACCCATGCTGCTATTAAGCTCCTATTCCCGCCCAGCCTCAATGTTCAGGCTGGCGGGCACCCGACGACTGAGGGTGGGAAACAGAAATAATTTGAAGTTCTCACCCCATCTGAAATGGGAAGGTGAGGAGATGCCCATCGGAAGGCCCCTTCTGACTGGGGGAGCCATCCCCTCATGGGCATGAGTCCTTTGACCCTCACTGCCATCCGCCATCCCCTTCCTCAACCCAGTCTACTCCCCGACAGTGAGATCATCCCTCTTGCGATCCCCCAGGGCATTTCATACCCTCCCCACCCAGGACCTCTGCTTCTTACCATCACTGTGGTTTCTGGAACTTAGTCACAAGCACGTCACTGCAGTTCTTCTTCCGGCCACTGCAGCACTGTGCCTGGATGATTGGCCAACAGGTCACCAAGGTGGCACTTCCCTCTAAGTATGGATGGATGTCCCTCCTGCTGCTAATCAATGCTCATAATAATAATCTTTATTGTCACAAGTAGGCTTACATTAACACTGCAATGAAGTTATTGTGAAAAGCCCCTAGTCACCACATTCCGGCACCTATTCGGGAACACATAGGGAGAATTCAAAATGTCCAAATTACCTAAGAGCACATCTTTCGGGACTTGTGGGAAGAAACCAGAGCACCCAGACGAAATCCACGCAGACGCGGGGAGAACGTGCAGACTCCATACAGACAGTGACCCAAGCCGGGAATCAAACCTGGGACCCTGGAGCTGTGAAGCAACAGTGCTACCCACTATGCTACCACGCTGCCCACTCATTAGAGTGTTACAGCAGGTGGTCTGCCAGAATCAGCAGAGATGTATTCCCGACGACTTTCCGGATGATGGTTGCCGAGCGCTTACCATCCTGAAAACCCAGGCCTTTATATCTTTCGATCCATGTAACTCAATGGGTCATATAGTCTCCCCCTGCTTCTATTTCTTGTGTTCTTGTTTACATCAATTTAGTCTGGAATTTTCCAGTTCCATGTGCTGGTGGGATCGTCTGGTCCCGCTGAAGTGAATGGGCATTCAAATGGTTAACTGCAGCCGCTGTGGCCCACCACAACGGGGCCAGAAAATCCCGGCCCTAATAAAGAGCCACTATATATGCCACACGTTCATACACAAATCTAATGCTATTGTTCCTATGTGGACAAATGTATTTTCATTCATTCATTCATGGGATGTGGGCATTGCTCGCGGGACCAGCATTCATTGTCCATCCCAAATTGCCCTCTAGACGGTGGTGGTGAGCTGCCTTCTTGAACCAGTGAAGTCCAGTGCTGTTAGGGAGGGAGTTCCAGGATTTTGACCCAGTGACAGCGAACGAACGGCGTTGTTTGCAAATCAGGATGGCGAGTGGCTTGGATGGAAATGTCCAGGTGGTGGTGTTTCCATGTGTCTGCTGCCCTTGCAAATGGCACACACGGCTGCCGCTGTGCATCGTACCCAGATCCCTGGCACTGTGAGGCAGCAGTGCTAACCACTGCGCCACCATGCTACCCCACGGTTGCAATGAAGTTCAAATCTACTCCAATATGCGATGTATTCCGAAGGAAATGGAGGGAGTGTATATTTGTGGATGGGGTGCCAATCAAGCAGGCTGCTTTGTCTTGGATTGCGTCAAGCTTCGAGAGTGTTGTTGGAGCTGCACTCCCAACACACCAACAGAGATTTGTGCCTTGTACGTGGTGAACGCTTTTGGGGAATCAGGTGGTGAGTTACTCCTCACAGGATTCCCAGCCTCTGACCTGCTCTTGTAGCCACAGTATTAATATGGCTAATTCAGTTCAGTTTCTGGTCAATAGTGACACCCCCAGGAATATCTTGCGACTTAAACAGCTTTGACTTTGTTTATTATCCATGGAAATTCAAGGGGAGAAGAGCTAAAAGCTGCATGTTCACGGTGAAAACTCAGATTCCAATAAGATACTCAGACGGTTTACAAATTCAGTTGCATCTATTACTAATTATATGTTAGATATTAACATTTTACATAAAATAACAAAAAATATATAAAACAGTTTAAAACTGTTTTAATTTTCTTTCATCACCAATTAACAATTCTCCTGTAAGCTACAAAAAGGCAAACGGGGCAATGTGAATTCACTCGCATGATTAATCTTTGTCGACAGATGGAGAGAAAAAAGGGTGAGATAAAGTCTTCAGAATACATGGCATATTGGAGTGGATTTGATCCTCATTGCAACCGTGGGGTGGCATGGTGGCACAATAGTTAGAACTGCTGCCTCACCCAGGACCCGGGCTCGATTCCCACCTTGGGTGCCTGGCTGTGTGGAGTTTGCACTTTCTCCTTGTGTTTGTGTGGGTTTCCTCCGGCTGCTCCGGTTTCCTCCAACAGTCCAAAGAGGTTAGGTGGATTGGCCATGCAACATTGCCCCTTCGGGTGAGATTTCATGGCGGGGGATATGGTCTACATAGGATGGTCTTTCAAAAGGTCGATGCAGACTCGATGGGCCGAATGGCCTCTTTCTGTACTGGAGGGATGCTATGATCTTCAGGTAAACAGCAGGTACAACCAGAAATGTCATGGACATGCATGAAAGCCATCCAACCGATTGCCAATTGCATTTACTTTTTTTAAAAGACATCTTTAGTAATTACCTAAAACAGGCCTTAACCCTTTGCATGTGCAAATAAGGGACCTAAATTCAGTTTTTGGTTTTCTTGCCAATATTCAACATCACAGAGTGGTGTAGGAACTGGGTCTGTCACATTTGGGGTTCTAAAGCAATCTAAAAGGTGACTGTCAACAAGTGATAAATTACTTTATTTTAAAAAACTGTTGTCTTAGGAGAGAGAGATGAGCAGGTAAAGGAAACAGACCAGGCATGGAGCGCTGCCTTGCTGCTGGAATTTACAGGTAACACTGCAGGGAAGAGTTGGCCAGCGAAGAGACTAAGCAATGAATCCAAATCAGGCTGGAAAAGTGCAGGGGATCCTCTCTGCTCCATTTTCCAGCCACTTCTGTCATTATGCTGCTCGCTTTTGGGACAGGTTGGAAAAGCAGCCCTAACTTTTACAAATTGAGTCATTGCAATACTCACCTTTCAGGGTTTTGGATCTCTTCCGTCACAAAGTTAAGAGTATCCCAACCGGAGTAAGAGTATAGGGCTGAATACAGAGCCAGGGCCATCTCCCCACCGTTGAACTTGGAGCCTTGAAAGGAATTTTGGAACTTATCTGTTTCTCCTGCAATAGAGAATTCCAGTATTAGGAGATGGAAATCAATGTGGTCAATGAGTATGCTGAACACATATGGGGTAACAAGGAAGTGGCAGAGAAACTAAACTAATACTTTATGTCTGTATTAACGGAGGAAAATATTAAAAACCGCTCAGAAATAATGGAGAATCAAGGGACTAGTGTAAATGAGGAATTGCAGTCTCTTGGAAAGGATGATTTGCATCCCAGAGTGTTGAAAGAGTGGCTGTAGTGATAGTGGATGAACCTGTGGTCAGCTTTCAAAATTCTATACACTCTGAAATGGAGCCTGCTGGTTGGAAGGAGACAAATGTAAAATCACTATTTAAGAAAGGAGGGAGAAAGAAAACAGAAGGAATGCAACAAAGATTCACCAGACTAATACATGGGATAGAGGGGTTATTTTCTGTGGAAAGATTAAATAGACTAGGCCTTTATTCTCCAAAGTTTAGTAGCACAAGATGCGATCTCATTCAAACATTCATAATTATTATTGGGCTTGACAGGGTAGATGCAGAAAAGATGCTTCCCCTGGCTGGGGTGGTGCGGTCTGGAACCGGGGACACGGGGCAGAATTCTGCGTTTGGGAGACTGTGTGCAAAATCTAACGGCTGAGTTGCACCCAGACCGGGCCACGGTGTAGCCGGTAAATCTTGCAAAATGCCTCGCAAGATTTACCCACCTCACCACGCACCGTGGGATCTAACAGGATCTTGTGAGACGTCACAATCCAGATGTGGCTAATCTGCATATTAAAGTGCTACAGTAAGCAGCACTTTGATATGCATTTGCCGGAGTTACCCACGGAGTTACCTGGAGTTACCCGGCTTAAAGCGCTCGACATTGGAGTCTGTTTCATTTCATTTAAATCGCGCCTCAAGTGTTGACACCAGTGGCGGGATTCTCCGACCCCCCGCCGGGTCGGAGAATCGCCGGGGGCTGGCGTGAATCCCGCCCCCGCCGGTTGCCGAATTCTCCACCACCGGATATTCGGCGGGGGCGGGAATCGCGCCGGTTGGCGCCCCCCCCCCCGCGATTCTCCGGCCCGGATGGGCCAAAGTCCCGCTGCTAAAATGCCTGTCCCGCCGGCGTAGATTAAACCACCTACCTTACCGGCGGGACAAGGCGGCACGGGCTGGCTCCGGGGTCCTGGGGGGCGCGGGGCGATCTGGCCCCGGGGGGTGCCCCCACGGTGGCCTGGCTCGTGATCAGGGCCCACCGATCCACGGGCGAGCCTGTGCCGTGGGGGCACTCTTTTCCTTCCGCCTTCGCCACGGTCTCCACCATGGCGGAGGCGAAAGAGACTCCTTCCACTGCGCATGCGCGGGAATGCCGTCAGCAGCCGCTGACGCTCCCGAGCATGCGCCGCCCGGAGATGACGTTTCCGCGCCAGCTGGCGGGGCACCAAAGGCCTTTTCCGCCAGCTGGCAGGGCGGAAATTCGTCCGGCGCCGGCCTAACCCCTTAAGGTTGGGGCTCGGCCCCCAAAGATGCGGAGCATTCCGCACCTTTGGGGTGGCGCGATGCCCGACTGATTTGCGCCGTTTTGGGCGCCAGTCGGCGGACATCGCGCCGTTTCCGGAGAATTTCGCCCCAGGGCTGAATTGCGTGTTCATGGTCCCGTTGGGGTCGCTATCTCAGGAGCAATTCAGCACAAACTAATGGGCCAGCACTGTCCTGGCACAAATTTACAGTTAGTGCCAAAGAGCCTGACAACTGGAGCGTTTTTTAAGCGCTCCACTTACCACACACTGCAGCCACCGAGATGGCTGAGAAGACTTGCCCCCAGTGGTCTGCAGTCCGAGGTGGACCCACAACTCCATACCAGTGAGGAGTGAGGGATACTCTCTTCTCTACCGTGGGCCACAGACTCAAGCCTGCCCTCGTGAACACTGCCTGGGAGGTGGTGGCAGAGGCTGTCGGCACTGCCAACCTGAGCAGGGCGTGATCAGGAGGGGCGGGGGTCACTGGTGAGTCCTTGATTGTAGAAGGAGGGTTTCAATGGGTGCGGCGTAGGTGTTCTCTGGCTGGGGTGAGCTCTGCTGATACCCTGCTTCCTCTGCCTTGGGGCAGCGCTTCTGATGAGTGGCAACAGCTGGTGGGCCCCTTATTGAGCATGGTCTTTGATGATACAGCTGGGGTATGAGGGTGTTCAGAGTGGCAGCCTGAGTGGCTCCCAGATGACCAGAGGCCTTCTGAGCATTTAAAGGACACAGGCAGCACTCAGCAGTGTGAGCAGCCAGGGGCCTGTAAGTAGCACCAAACTGATGCGTCTAAAAGACAGATTGTAGTAATGGTGGTCTGAGCCAGCTCATCCCGATCCCAAGTTCATGGACCTGGCAGCAATTCACTACGCATCCAGCAGCCATTCCCCAGCAAACCTGACAGTTTTAAACAGCTTTTCGCTGTTTTTTCAGACTTCTGCTCCCCCTCTGCAGCCATGCGCTTAGTGCACGTTTGTAAATACGTGTAGTAATTCATGTCCGGGGAGCACCGGAGAAGCGTGGAACATATTGTGTCCAACCCGCTAATCACATTTAAATGCAATTTTTGCATATCGCTTGCAGCACGGGGTGCAAACCTTGTTATTTCGAACATGGCAGAAAAAACAATTTTTTCTGAGAAACTGCCATACTTTCCAGTCTCAGAAACACATGGGTAAGTTTTGCGAGATGATACTTCCCAGCATTTGACAAGATGAGGTTGTAAATTTAGGAGACAAGTGTGGAACTGAACAATGCAACCTGCTGCCTTGCAGGTTAAATCAAGGGCTGGCTCAACTAATTAATGCCACTTAGAATAATCCGGCAAATATAAAGAATCACTGAAAGATTGGGAGGATTGCCAGTAAATCCCACACTCCCACTGAGCAAATCTCTGCACTAAGCCTTGCCTCTCCAAATCTATCCTTAAATACTCTGCAAAGTTCATAAACATTCAGAATCAAGGGGGAAGAAAGTGGTGAGTTTATGGTTAAACGGCCCTTTGCACATTCTCAACATATCCTTTGAAGAGGAGGATTACAAAATTCCCGTACAAGGAAAATTCATGAATCAATAAACAGTTTGCTATGTTCGTTGAGGAAGAACAACCAACTTCCTTTTCTTCAATTAATGCCATGGGATCTTTCACTTTCACCTAGACAAGGAGGGGAAGGAGGCCTCGGTTTAATATCTCATCTGAAAGGCAGCTTTTGTGGACAATGTAACACTGTCTCAGTATGGCGCTCAAATGTCAGCCGAGATTACATGATCCCTGGAGGGGTGCTTAAAACACAACCTTCTGACTCAGGCAAGAATCCAAGTTAAGCCAAAGTGGATCATTATGCCCAATTATGTGTTGAGAGAGGGAGAGCAGGAGAGACAGAGTGTGAGAAAGACAGAAAGACTCCTACTCACAGTGCAACTTGTAATTGCAATTCTGCAATATGTGAAAGAATTTAAATAACGTTGAAATCATTCGGAATATTTAATTACTTTACAAACGCAAAACCGTTGTATATTGTATTCTATACCTCAGTGAATTTCACACAATTAAAATTGTGTTACAAATCAAGTTTAAGCCATTTACCTTGACAAAGCCTCACCAGCCCAGCTATGATGATAATGATTAAGGCGATCACTTTAGCAAAGGTGGACACCACCTGCAGAGTCGTTCCCCACTTCACCTTGGCACAGTTCACCAACGTCAGCAGACCTTTGGATTTAAAAGGTGTAGTTAATTATTGAACAGAAAGCTCCTTACTCGAGATCGAAAACTAATCCTATTTGCCTGCTCACTCCTCATGTCGCTGCTTCAAATATTTATTCACCTTTCTCTTTAAAAAAAAACAAGTGTCTGCCTCGGCTGCGTTAACAAATTGCTGAACAAAATTTTTCCCACAACTTTCCTCCTCACTCTCTTAGTGACCGTTTTAAATTAATGACACATTCGGGAACCCACCCAACCAAAGTCTTTGTCCAAGATAAAAGCAAATGACTGCGATGCTGGAATCTGAAACAAAAACAGAAAATACTGGGCAATCTCAGCAGGTCTGACAGCATCTGTGGAGAGAGAACGGAGCCGATGTTTTGAGTCTGTGTGACTCTTTGTCAAAAGTCTTTGTCTATTCACTCCATCAAAACTCCTCATACATTTGAAAAATCTGTTAGCTTTCACTGCTCCAGTGGAAATACTCCTTCACAAAACTTGTTTCCCCATATCATTTAATCACCTATTGAATCCAAAATAGATACCCTCTACAGCTTTAAAGTGTAAAACTTGCAGACAGTGGTTTAACTGTCGCCAAAAATTGTTATATACAAGTTTATTGCAATCTCCACTACTTAAATTCTCTATATTTAAATCAGGCAAATAGCACTAACGAATTCTCAGAACCATTGTGAAACCATTGTGAAAGCTACCTCTTCCAGCATGTTAAACACACTGTCTATTTCAGGCAGCACCAAATGCTCAGGATGTAATTTGCACCTTGTTAAGGCCTACCTCTAAGTAAATCACGTAACAATAATCCAACCAGCTCTTATGTACATCAACTTGGCATTGGTCATCTGCTATCCCTGCTATGGTACAGTGAAGTTCAATTTCTTTCTTCTGTTACTGGTATTGTTGAGGTACAGGTAATCATCGCGAGGGAGTAAAGTTACCAGCGGCAAAGTACTACAGATTAAATCAAACCATGCCTTTCCTATGTGAGATAACAATGGCCCTATGAAAGAATGTTTCATCCATTTCAAAGTTTAAATAATGTCCCAACTTTTAGATGACATACAAAATAGTTCATTGTTGTCCTTTCCAGACTAAGTACTCTTTCAATGGTATAGATATTAATTACTGTTAAACAGCCTCTCTGGCACTGAAAATTAATCATTCCAGATGTGGAATCTTTTAATTAATCTTGGAGATTTTAAAAATACCAATTTAAAAAAAAAACATTTCCTTCAAGTTCCTTTCTCATGCCGAGTGATCACGCACCGACATTGGCTCTCGGTCAATGTCTTGATTTTTTAAAAAAAATAATTTTAAAATTCTCATCCTCAATTTCAAATGCCGCCATGGCCTCACTTCTCCCTATCTCGAATCTCCTTTAGCCTCATAACCCTCAGAGATACTTATGCTCATTGAATGCTGGCCTCTTGGGTATTACTCCTTCAGTTGCCTCAGCTCTAGAATCCCCTTCCTTCGCCTCTCCGCCTCTCTATTTCACTTTCCACCTTTAAGACACTCCTGATTTCTTAGACCAAAACTTTGGTTATCTGATCTAATACCTTCTCATGTGATTTAGCGTCATATAATGCTCCTTTGAAATGCCTTGCAATGATTTATAACATAAAAGGCATTATACAAGTTGTTGTTAGAGTGAATGTGTCAATTGCATTTTCTAAAAGCTATTTCCTGCAACCTCAAAGTGGCCCATTGATTTTGAAACATTGATTTTAAGTAATGGTTATTCAAAGATTTTTCTGTAGTCCCTGATCCTAATTAATTTGACAAATCTGGTTTAAAGCAATTGAAATAGATCATACATATTCACTGCATCACCTACAACCATTTGCACCTGCCTCATTCACTCAGCAGTAGTTCTGCCTATCCTTATAGGTGTATGAAAAGGAAACTTAAAATAACGAAATAAATCTGACACCATCTTGGTCATTATATATTACCGAATTTGACAATCTTATGTTGGTTTAGTGCTTTCTAGCATTCATTGCCAACATTAATGTGGCCAGCTAATTTAAAGTTATAAGAATTTCAACTTTGTATTTGTATGAACTTTCAGTGAGGTAAGCCTTATTTAATAAAAAAAATGCAAGCCAAGAGAGTCGACCAATCAGTTATTCCTTTACTTTGGATTTGCTTTCCCAAAGCATAAATTAATCAGAGATCAGGGGCTGGATTCTCCGACACCCCGCCGGGTCGGAGAATCGCCGGGGGCTGGCGTGAATCCCGCCCCCGCCGGTTGCCGAATTCTCTGGCACCGGATATTCGGCGGAGGCGGGAATCGCGCCGGTTGGCGGGCCCCCCCCCCCCGGCAATTCTCCGGCCCGCGATGGGCCGAAGTCTCGCTGCTGGAATGCCTGTCCCGCCAGCGAGAATCAAACCACCTCTCTTACCGGCGGGACAAGGCCGCGCGGGCGGGCTCCGGGGTCCTAGGGGGGGGGGGGGGGGGCGCGGGGCGATCTGACTCCAGGGGGTGCCCCCACGGTGGCCTGGCCCGCGATCGGGGCCCACCGATCCACGGGCGGGCCTGTGCCATGGGGGCACTCTTTTCCTTCCGCCTTCGCCATGGTCTCCAAGGTGAGGGCTCGGCCCCCCCCAAGATGCAGAGAATTCCGCACCTTTGGGGCGGCGCGATGCCGGACTGATTCGCACCGTTTTTGGCGCCGGTAGGGGGACATCGCGGCGATTGCGGAGAATCCCGCCCCCTATCCTAATTATTTAGGAGCTCAAACTTACATTTAAAAGCAGCTTTACAACAGTAAAACTGTCCAAGGTGCTTCATAGGAGCATTATCAAGTTCGTATTGACTTAGTCAGAAAGACACATTAAGTTAAATTGTGCTTAACTGGAGTCGGTTTTGAAGTTATTTGCAGTGACAGGGTCCCTCTGAAGTATCTCTGCAGGAAGCAATCCCATGTGGAGAAGTCATGGGTTACAATCAAGCAACAAAATGCTCTATTTCACCTTTAATCATTTGACATTCTTATATAATGAATCCTGATAAAATGATATTCACATGATGGAAAAGGAATGTGAATAACAGTTCAACCAAAGCAACTGGCCAGTTATCTTAATCAGGCATAAAATACACAAGGTGCGAACTAACAGCCACGGTGCACCCAGTGTGAATCCGTACAAACTGGTTAGATCGCGGGAAAGGCTAAAATCGGGATCCCGCCGGCCGCCGATCAATTTCCGATCTAACCCGCTCGCTCCCGTTGGCAGGTCCAGATTCCACCTAATGGTGAGAACCAATAATCACTGATTAAGACCAATCTCCCTTTTGTTAACGGGACGGACCCCCACCTCCCGTGATCCAACTGGCTCCCCAGCGAGCGATCACGCAGGCAACCTTTAGCACACATTTAAAAATGTGAAGCTAGCGCATTGGCTGCTGTGGGTGGGGGGGGGGGGGCAATTTAGCGTGGCCAATCCACCTACCCTGCACATCTTTGGGTTGTGGGGGCGAAATCCACACAGACACGGAGAGAATGTGCAAACTCCACACGGACAGTGACCCAGAGCCGGGATTCGAGACCGGGTCCTCAGCGCCGTAGTTCCAGTGCTAACCACTGCGCCACGTGCCGCCCTTGACTACATAAACTTTGACCTGGAGAAAGCCCATCAAGGTGCCCGGGCAGCAGGATTCTCTGCCATAACCGGGATGCTCCTGGTCCAGGGGGGAAGAGGTGGTACACATGTCGCCTTGAGCGCACCGGGCGGTCCAAGAGTGCCCTTCATCAACAGGAAGGGATTCCACGTCCTGAACATCCAGCTCGTATGTGACCACCACCTCCGGATATGCACATATGTGCACGCTTCCCCGGGAGTGAGCTCAACAGCTACATCCTGGGCATTCGGAGATCCCCCGCGTCTTCGAGGAACATACTAGGATGACGGGTTGGCTCTTGGGGATAAGGGCAATCCCTGAGCTCCTGGCTAATGCCACCTGTGTGGAGGCCAGAGATTAAGGCAGAGACCCAATACAATGAGGCTCCTGGGCTGTCACTGAGTGGTGCATTAGACTGCTTCAAATGTCTCGACCGCTCTGGTGCTGCACTGCAATACCCCCCCCAGAGGGCCGTGGCACAGCAGCGGGGGGACATGCTGGTGGTGGAGGGACATGTGGCCTAGTCTAAGGAGGAAGGGTCGGACCAGGAGGGGCTGGAGGATGAGTCCAGGGAGGATCCATGGGAGCAGCCGGTGGATGGAGGAAAGGAGGCAGCGGCAAGGGTCTGGCATCCTGTTACAGTTGCTGACCTCGAGACGTGCCGTTGTCAGCAGGGGGTGACCAGCAGGAGAGCTGGTGACCGCCGTCGTCTCCTTGTAGGGAGGCTCTGGGTCGGCCTCTGGCACTCACTACCCGGGGACGATGCCGTACGGCCCTGGGGGTCACGTTGGGACGGAGAGGCAGCTGGAGTGAGCTCAAGTGGCCCCTGTGCCTTCTGGCTCTGCCAGCCATGGCGGATCCCCATTGTCAGCACCATGGTTTTAACACTCTAAGCGATGCCCCTCTGTGACTGGGCCATGCTTTGGAGTGCCTTGGCAATATCCACCTGTCTCTGGGACACGCTCTTCAACGGCTGGGACATGCTCTGGGCCCCTCAGCAATACCAACCTGAGACTGGGACACTTTCCACAGTGTCTCGGCAAGGCCCACCTGCCTTAGGGACATGTCCCCCAGTGACTGGGACATGCTGTCCAGGCCCTCAGCCATGTACGTCACCGACTGCATAACACCTTGGACACCACCACTCATGCTGCTGTTGTCGTGCTCCAGGCTTTCCACTGTGGCCGCCATTCCAGCAGTGTTGACCTCGGTGCCATACATTGCTGGTGCCATTTCCTGTGGCCTTTGGGATTCCTCCCATTGGCTATGGACCTGCTGCAGGATCGCTGACATCCGCACCTGAATCACACTGCCACACCCCAGTGTCTGCATCAGCTCCGGGTTAACCTGGTCCAGAGGCTTTGCATCTGACTGGGACACAGCTGGGTCCTGGGATCTAACAGACCGCCAACTGTTGTTCCCCCTGGGCGTTCCTGCCTCCACCTGATGTGCATCAGCAACTGTGTGGTGCTCACCAGATTGTGCTCCAGAAGCCTGTGCACTAATTTCGCCCACCGAGGTGTGTTTCTGTGTGCTGGTGGAAGGTGGGGATGACACCTGTGACGCCTGAATGGTGTCATCCTCGGAAATTTCCTCTGAGGATCACTTGAGGGTGGGGGGCACTCCAGATGGGCCGGCCCCATTGGATGGAGGTCCGTCAGGAGAATGGACATGTGTTCAGTGGGAGAGAGGATCGTTCTGCCTGGCATGAACTCACCTGTGATAGGTCAAACGTGTGGGGACCAGTGGGTTCTCACCTCTGCGGTGCAGGCCAACCTCAATGTCGGTGACCACTCTGTCCTTGGTCACCCCCGTGACCTCCAGGGCCCATTCCTCATGGAGGTAAGGACACTAATGTTCGGCACCCCACCGCCTGATTGGGCATTTTTCCACTGATTGTGTGCCAACTTCTCCTGCAGGGACAAGGCGATGGCATTGTGACATTGTGAGCCGCTGGCTCCGGGGGCGGGGGGGGGGGGGTTCCCGCTCGCTACCACACTTAGTGCTTCTCCCATTAGACGACCCATAAATACTGTGGCTCCAAGAGCAGGTCAAAGACTGGGGATTCAGCAGTGAGTAACTCAACTGACTCCTCAAAGCCTGTGCACCATCTACAAGGCACAAGTCAGGAGTGTGATGGAAAACTCTCCACCTGCCTGGGTGCGTGCAGCGCCAACAACACTCAAGAAGCTTGACACCATTCAGGTGAAAGCAGCCCGCTTGAATGGCACCCCATCCACCACGAACACACATTGTATACCATCTACAAGATGCAGTTCAGCAACTCACCAAGGCTCCTTCAACAGCAGCTTCCAAACCAGTGACATCTATCACCTAGAAGGACAAGGTCAGCAGATGCATGGGCACATTACCATCCGTAGGTTTCCCTCCAGGCCACACACCATCTTGATTTGGAATGATATCGCTGCTCTTTCACTGTTACTGGGTCAAAATCCTAGAACTCTCCTTTACACCACATCGACTACAGTAGTTCAAGAAGGAAGCTCAGCACCATCTTTGTGAGGACAATTAGAGATGGAGCAATAAATACTGACCTAGCTAAAGACAGCCAAAGTGAAAAAATAGATACACAGATGCTGAGCGCTCGATACTATCGAAAGCGCATAGGCATCAAGAAAGTCTTCGGGTGGAATTTTAAAAAGGAAATTAGGAAAATAAAGAGGGGGGATTAAAAATATTAGCAAGTAAAGTCAAAGAAAAGCCCAAGATATTTTATGAGTACATAAAAAGCAAGAAGTTAACTCAAGAAAGGGCACAGTCAAGTAGAGATCAAAAAAGTAACTTGTACATCAACATGACTTGGGGTGATTCTTAATGAACACTTTGCATATTTTCACAAAAGAGCAAAATGACGCAGGCATCATTGTTAAGGAAGTGTGAAAAAGCAGAGAAAGACAGAGAAAGAGACAGAGAGAAGAAATATTAAAATGGGTTTGGCAACTTTGGGAGTTGATCAATTGTCAGCCTGTTAAGAGCAACAAGGCTCTGGCAATTATTTCCATACCCAATCTGACTACAGCTGCAGTGCTAGAGAATTGCTAACATTGTACCGTTACTTAAAACACAAGTGATGGAGTGGGAAATAACAAACCAGTCAGCCTAGCTTTGATGGTGAGTAAATGATTAAAAACATTCTGTGGATGGTGGGCAGCACGGTAGCACAGAGGTTAGCACTGTTGCTTCACAGCTCCAGAGTCCCAGGTTCGATTCCCGGCTTAGGTCATTGGCTGTATGGATCTGCACGTTGTCCCCGTGTCTGCATGGGTTTCCTCCGGGTGCTCCGGTTTCCTCCCACAGCCTAAAGATGTGTAGGTTAGGTGGATTGGCCATGCTAAATTGCCCTTAGTGTCCAAAAAGGTTAGGAGGGGCTATTGGGTTACAGGGATAGGAGATGTAGGCTTAAGTAGGGTGCTCTTTCTAACGGCCAGTGCAGATTCGATGGACCGAATAGCCATCTTCTGCACTGTTAATTCTATGATTCTATCAATAGTATAAATCATTATTTAGAAAGGCACACATTAATCAAGGTTAAACAGCATGGATATGTGTTAGATGTTTCGGAATAACACGAGTGAAGCAAAAACAAGAAGGGTCCATAAGACCATAAGATATAGGAGCAGAATTAGGCTATTTGACCCATCAAGTCTGCACCGCCATTCAATCATGGCTGATATGTTTCTCGTCCCCATTCTCCCCATAACCCCTGATCCCTTATTAATCAATAGCCTATCCCTGTCTTAAAGACACTCAGCGATTTGGCCTCCAGTCTTCTGCGGCAAAGAGTTCCACAGATTCATAGAATCATAGAATTTACAGTGCAGAAGGAGGCCATTTGCCCATGAAGTCTGTCTGCACCTGCCCTTGGAAAGAGCACCCTCCACCCTATCCCCGTAACCCAGTAAACCCCACCCAATCTTTACGGACACAAAGGGCAATTTAGCATGGCCAATCCACCTAACCTGCACATCTTTGGACTGCGGGAGGAAACCAGAGCACCCAGAGGAAACCAACGCAAACACAGGGAGAACGTTCAGACTCCATACAGTGACCCAAGCCGGGAATCGAACCTGGGACCCTGTAGCTGTGAAACAACTGTGCTAACCACTGTGCTACCATGCTGCCCAATGGCTGAAGAAATCTCTTTGCATCTCAGTTTTAAAGGATCGTCCCTTCATTCGGAGGCTGTGCCCTCGGGTTCTGTTTTTTGCTGCTAGTGGAAACACCCTCGCCATGTCCACACCATCTCGGAGTCTCAGAATCCTGTTAAGTGTCAATAAGATCCCCTCTCATCCTTCTAAACTCTAACAAGGACAGACCCAGAGTCCTCAAATGCTCCTCATATGACAAGCTTTTTTTTAAATTCACTCATGGGACGTGGGCGTTGCAGGCTGTGCCAGGCTGTGCCAGCATTTATTGCCCATCCTAATTGCCCTTGAGGGGGTAGTTAAGAGTCAACCACATTGCTGTGGTTCATTCCAGGGATCATTCTTGTGAACCGTGTCTGGATCCTTTCCAAGGCCAGCACATTCTTCCTTAGGTGCGGGATGCAAAACTGCTCAAAATATTCCAAATGGGGACTAACCAAAGCCTGATACAGCCTCAGGAGTACATCCCTGCCTTTGTATTCTAGCCATCTCAACATGAATGCTAACATTGCAGTTGCCTTCCTAACTGCCGACTGAATCTGCATGTTACCCTTAAGAGAATCTTGAACTAGGATTCCTAAGTCCCTTTGCACTTCTGATTGCCTAAGCCTTTCCCACTTAGAAAATAGTCTCCGCGGCCATTCTTCCTACCAAAGTGCATAACCTCAATTAGGGTGGTATGGCGTCATGCACTCCACATGTACTTTAGCAAGATCCCACGTGGCAGATTGATCAGAAATGAAAGAGCCTATGGGATCCAAGTGAAAGTGGCAAGTTGGATGCAAAAGTAGTTAGCTGTATTGCATTGGTGCCTTCTTCTACTTCTTTCCTGTGTAGCATATCGTCTAGATTATCTGAGATTTGCAGAGGATTTCGCCCAACACATATTTTTCCCTAAACTTCAATGAAAAGGAAAGAGAAGGACTAGAGAGGAGAAAATAGCCAGAAAATGAAAAAGATATTCCCACTTGAGGCCATGACTCACTGAAGCTTGAAGTCCTTCGAAAACAACATCTGGTACATAGATCAATGTGCGAAATAGCTTTGGGCTCAAGCAAGAAACAGCTCACCAGCCGCTTACAACAGCAAAATTCATTGGGTTACACACAAACCCTGTTGGTCCCACTGAGAATGATTGTGGTCCAATTCAGACAGAGTCACTGTACCTTACCTAGAAACTTTTAGGAGATGCACAGCAGATGGGGTTTTTAATTGTTAATTCGGCACAGGCAGGGCGGCACGTGGCGCAGTGGTTAGCACAGGGACTACGGCGCGGAGGACCCGGGTTCAAATCCCGGCCCTAGGTCACTGTCCTTGCGGAGTTTGCACATTCTCACAATGTCTGCATGGGTTTCACCCCCACAACCCAAAGATGTGCAGGGTAGGAGAATTGGCCACGCTAAATTGCCCCTTAATTGGAAAAAAATAATAATTAGGTCCTCTAAATTTAAAATAAAATTTGTCACAGGCACAGTGACTTAAGTCAAATGTTTGCTAGCTCATGATCTCAGTGGCTGAAAGAGAGGTGGTAAAAGGTAGCCATTTATTTTTGAGCTGTGGTGCATGAATTTGATCGGACGAGTTGGTTTAATAACCTGTTGACTGTTTAGGCGTTTATTTCCATGGCACTGAAGGCAGCTATTCCTTTAAAGCTTTCTTTGTGTACATGAAGGATTAAACACAAAGATCGGTCTGGGTGAGGGATCAAAGAGTTTGAAGCATAAAGGTCGAATCAAAAGGGATTTGACCAAATTGAACCCTGCTTTCTTGCCCCCAACTGTTACCCTGTTCCATCTCAAGTTGAAGAATTTCTTTTCTTTTCTCAAAGCTGATTTTGGCATAATTAATTGCATTTGACCACGTCATTTAAAAGTATCCACATCACATCCCCTATTTCATAGATTCAGAATAAAACAAACTATCTAGTATTCCTGAAAAAAGGCAGTCATTGACTCTCATTCTCTTACATTTAAAAAGAAATGCAATTTGATTTATAGGGGAGAAGTACTCATATTACAGTACAGTAGTTTTCTTATGTAAAGTGGTTAATAATTAACACTCTCAAACTACCACACAATCTGATGGACCATCAATTCACACGAGTCGAGTTGTAGAAGAGAACAGTGGTTTTAATAAGCTTAGAAGAATGCCAGCCTGCTGCTGCTCCCACACTGAGAGCTGGCCACAGGTCTGCCAATTATATACCTCCCCTGAGGGGCAGAGCCACAAGCGGAGCCAACAGAAGCATCAACACAATAACAGAAAGTAACAGAGAATAAGAACAACAGTGAACATATATACAGTGGTGGATAACAGTAGGACGAATAATGAATAACGGTAAATATATATAGTAGCAATACATTCACCACATTCACCCGCAGTTAAAAAATTCAGCGGGGATGAAGTGGACTCTGACGGGAGCCTTGATCTTCCGCCGTGATTGCCTCAGCCCCGGCTGCGGTGTGGGCACGGGTGTCGGGACCTTCGACTCCGGGAGCGTGTCGGCTGCAGCTTCATCGCGATGTGTTGACGGGGAGGGAGACGGTGTAGGAGCAGGGCCGGTGGTAATGGCACAGGGATGGCTGCCGGTGCCAAGTCCCGCCACATTTGAGTGATGGTGATAGGTGGTGGAGGGGTGTCTGCGTTGGTGATGGTTGCTGGGGAACCTGCGGGTGCCAAATCCCTGAGGGAGACTGTGTCCTGCCGTCCGTCGTGGTGTGCCATGTATGCATACTGAGGGTTTACATGGAGGAGCTGAACCCTCTCGACCAGGGGGTCGGACCTATGGCTCCTCACGTGCTTCCTGAGGAGGACAGTCCCTGGTGTTGTCAGCCAGGATGGAAGCGAGACCCCGGAGATGGACTTCCTGGGGAAGACAAACAAACGTTTGAGAGTGGTCTCGTTAGTGGCGGTGCAGAGAAGCGACCGGATGGAGTGGAGCGCATCGGGAAGGACCTCCTGCCAGCGGGAGACTTCTAGACCGTAGGGCAAGAAGGACGGCCTTCCAGACCGTCGTATTCTCCCTCTCCACCTGCCTGTTTCCCCAGGGGTTGTAGCTGGTAGTCCTGCTTGAGACGATGCCCTTACTAAGCAGGAACTGACGCAGCTCATTGCTCATAAGAGGAGCCCCGATCACTGTGGATGTAGGTGGAGAAACCGAACAAGGTGAAGATGCTGTGTAGGGCCTTGATGACAGTGGCCGAGGTCATGCTTGGGCATGGGATGGCAAAGGGAAAACGGGAGTACTCGTCAATGATGTTGAGGAAGTACACGTTACGGTCAGTGGAGGGGAGGGGCCCTTTGAAATCGACGATGAGGCGTTCAAAGAGGCGGGAGGCCTTTACCAGGTGAGCCCTGTCTGGCCGATAGAAGTGCGGCTTGCGCTCCGCGCAGACTTGGCAGTCCCTGGTCATGGTCTTTAACTCCTCGGTGGTGGAGTAGGGCAGGTTGAGGGCCTTGATGAAATGGAAAAGCCGGGTGACCCCTGGACGACAGAGGTCATTGTGGATGGCCCAAAGTCGGTCTTCTTGCGCGCTGGCGCATGTACCGCAGGACAGGGCATCTTGGGGCTTATTGAGCTTCCCAGGACAATACAAGATATCGTAGTTATAGGTGGAGAGTTTGATCCTCCACCTCAAGATCTTGTCGTTCTTGACCTTGCCCCGCTGTGTGTTATTGAACATGAAGGCAACCGACCGTTGGTCAGTGAGGAGAGTGAATCTCCTGCTGGCCAGATAATGCCTCCAATGTCGCACAGCTTCCACAATGGCTTGAGCGTCCTTCTCAACAGAGGAGTGTCGAATCCCGGAGGCATGGAGGGTACGGGAGAAGAAAGCCACGGGCCTTCCTGCCTGGTTGAGGGTAGCGGCCAGGGCAAAGTCCGACGCATCGCTCTCCACCTGGAACGGAATGGACTCGTCCACAGCATGCATCGTGGCCTTGGCAATGTCTGTCTTGATGCGGTGGAAGGCCAGACGGGCCTCAGCCGTCAGGGGAGAAATGGTGGATTTGATAAGTGGGCGGCCTTGTCCGCATAATTGGGGACCCACTGGGCATAGTTGGAAAAGAATCCCAGGCATCTCTTCAGGGCCATGGGGCAGTGGGGGAGGGGAAGTTGCAGGCGGGAGCGCATGCGATCAGGGTCGGGCCCTGGGACTCCGTATTCCCCGACAAAGCCAAAGATGGCTAGTCGGGTTGAGCAGAAAATGCATTTCTCCTTGTTATAGGTCAAATTAAGGAGTTGAATGGTGTGGAGGAATTTCTTAAGGTTAACGTCGTGGTCCTGCTGATCATCGCCGCAGTTGGTGACATTATCCAAATACGGGAACATGGCCCGCAGCCCGTACTGGTCAACCATTCGGTCCATCGTTCGTTGGAAGACCGAGACCCCATTGGTTATGCCGAAGGGAACCCTGAGGAAGTGGTAGAGGCGGCTGTCTGCCTCGAAGGCAGGGTAGTGGCGGTCCTCTGGGCGGATAGGGAACTGGTGGTACGCGGACTTCAAGTCTACCGTGGAGAAGACTCGGTAGAGCGCAATCTGGTTGACCATGTCAGATATGTGGGGAAGAGGGTATGCATCGTATTGCGTGTACCGGTTGATTGTCTGACTGTCGTCGACGACCATCCGGTTCTTCTCCCCGGTCCTGACGACCACCACTTGGGCTCTCCAGGGGCTGTTACTGGCCTCAATGATCCCTTCCCGCAAGAGTCGCTGGACCTCCGACCTGATAAAGGCCTTGTCCTGAGCACTGTATCATCTGCTCCTGGTGGCGAGGGGCTTACAGTCGGGTGTGAGGTTCGCAAAGAGCGAGGGAGGGGCGACCTTAAGGGTCGCGAGGCTACAGACGGTGAGAGGGGGCAGGGGTCCACCGAACTTCAAGGTCAGGCTTCGGAGGTTACACTGGAAATCCAGTCCTAACAAGGTTTGCGACACAGTACCCCTGGATCAGCAAGGAATGTGACCCGGAAGCAAGGGAGATTGTTTGGGACACCGGGAAAATCCGGAGGGAGCAGCGCCTTACCGTATCCGGATGGACAAAGCTATCCGTGCTCCCGGAGTCGAAGAGGCAGGACTTCTCATACCCATTGACCCGGACGGCCATCATAGAGTTCTTGAGGTGATGGGGCCGGGACTGGTCGAGTGTAACAGAGCCGAGCTGTGGATGACTGGTCCGGTCGGCGGTAGCGGGGTGGTCCCAGAATGGCGGCCTCCATGAGTCACATGTGACGGCCAGCGTCAAAGATGGCGGCCATGATGGCAGCCCCCACGGGTCGCACGTGGCGGGCGGCGTTAAAGATGGCGGACAAAATGGCAGCCCCCACGGACTGCACGAGGTGGGTGACACGTCAGAAGGGGGCGGTACCGGCAGGCACGATTCCACACTGCGGGATCTGTGAGCTTCAGGTCGGGCCTGGCAGGCTTTCGATTTGGGAACTTTAGGTCGGGCCAGGCAGACTTTGGCAAAATGCCCCTTCTTACCGCACTCGTTGCAGGTCGCATTCCGAGCTGGACAATGCTGCCTGGGGTGCTAGCCCTGGGCGCAGAAGTAGCAGAACGGCCCCCCGGAGTTGGCGGACTGCCGCGCGGCACAGGCATGGGACACGCCCGGGTCGGGTGATGGCCGCGCCTCCGACGTCCACGAGGATGTCGCGTGGTCAGGCATGAAGGCATCCAAACTCTGGAATGTTACCTCTAACAAGGTAGATGGCTATACCAGGTCCTTGAGGTCAAGGGCACCCCTTTCGAGCAGTCATTGCCTGGTATAACTGGACTGGACTCCGGCCACATAGCTGTCCCGGTTCACGAGTTCAGTGTGTTGCACTGCCGTAACTGCCTGGCAGTTACAATTCCCGGCGAGTACCCTCAGGTCATGCAGGAATTCTGCCAGCGATTCACCAGCGCGCTGACGCCGCGTGGTAGGACGATGTCGAGCGAATATCTCATTCACCGGTCTCACGAACTATCCTTTCAACAGTGCAGCCGCCTCTTCGTACGAGGCCGCGTCTCTGATTAATAGGAAAATTTTGTGGCTCACCCGAGCGTTGAGGAGACGCAGCTTGTGCGTCCCGAAGACGTCGTGAGTCGAGGAGTCGAGGTAGGCCTCGAAACAACTTAGCCAATACTCAAAGATTGCAGTGGCTTCAGCTGCCTGCGGGTCAAGTTCAAGTCGGTCAGGCTTAAGAGCGGCGTCCATTGTGATATCTTAGCTTAATAAATTGATGGACCATCAATTCACACGAGTCGAGTTGTAGAAGAGAACAGTGGTTTTAATAAGCTAAGAAGTATGCCAGCCTGCTGCTGCTCCCACACTGAGAGCTGGCCACAGGTCTGCCAATTATATTCCTCCCCCGAGGGGAGGAGCCGCAGGCGGAGCCAACAGAAGCACCAACACAACAACAGTAAGTAACAGTGAATAAGAACAACAGTGAACATATATACAGTGGTGGATAACAGTAGGACGAATAACGATAAATATATATATAAATATATATATAGTAGCAATACGTGGATCACCACACAATCTAATTAATTTATGAGATGTGGACATTTCTGGCCAGGCCAGCATTTCTTGCCCATCTCAAAATGCCCTTCAGAAAGTAGTGGTGAGCTTCCTTCTTGAACCATTGCAGTCCCAGAGGTGTCCTGGAGCTGAATATTACCAAGAAAAGTGGCTGGGATTTTGGGACCTCCGAAACTTAAATGGGTTAGCCATCTAACTGCTATTCATATCAGTGGGTGAGGCGGCTAGGGTGGAAACTGGTGTGACAAGGCCTCCAGAGGGATCTGCACCTACATATCGGAATGACTTCCATTCATTATTCCAGCAGAGGTCTCAGTGAAACAGACTACGGTAGTTGTAATACCTGGATTATCGGAGATGGGGAGAAGGAGGGAAGCATATTATTCAAGGCTGCAGCATTAGTTGGCAGTTTAGTGAGTCAATTCTTAACTCAGTTCAGAGGGAGGAGTGGGAGGTCGCTTTTACCTTCCACATGTGGAAAAAGAACAGTTTGCAGAATGTTTGCAGTCTGGAAAATTGGGAGGTGCGACGTTCTCCAACCAACAGGCAAGGCCCCCTCAACCAACATCACTAACACAGATGATTTGGTCTTTATCTCATTGCTGTCCCTGGCACCTTGGCTGCTATGGTTCCCTGCATTTACACAAATTGGCTGCTATATTTCTCTACATTACAATGTTGGTTACACTTCAAAAGTACTTGGTGTTATATTTTAGATAATGACTTATCTAAAATATATATATTACTCTTGAATCCACCAGGATCATAAAATGACCAATAGTCTTCTTATTGAAAGATGAACTATTTAATGAGTAATAAAATAATAAACTGTGAGTCCTTTTACTCAATACTAAACTAGCAATAAAGAATTAAAGTACAATGCAGATAACTGTATAACTATACACTATTATAACAAACTAGTTCTAACTTCTCTCCTCTAGCTATTCTATGTCTTGCTTCTTCACTGTTCTGAATCACATCATCATCTGCATCATCTGACTTAGAAAAGGCGGGAAACCAGTTCTTATAGTATCTGACTGTGGGCCATCTAGATTTCACTCAGTGAGCCAAACAAATGTCCACCAGTGGGCAGGGCTGGAAAATCCCACCCTTAACAATGGTGCAATGTTATAGAAATCCACCTAGTTCACAAATGTCTTTTTCGGGAAGGAAATTTGCCACCCTTACCTGGTCTGGCTTACACATGGCTCCAAACCCACAGCAATGTGGTTGAACTACCCCCTGAAATGGCTGAGCAAGCCACTCCATTCAAGGGCAATTTCGGATGGTCTTGTCAGCAATGCCCGGATCTCATGACAGAATTTTTTAAAAGGGGGACTGCAGCGATTGCAACAACTATCACTGCATCGCTTCTCAGCCTTTTGGCTAAGATCAAGCGTGAGGTCAGATGTAATGCCTGGATCTGGTATGTCTCTCTTGTGGTGACCATGAATTGGATTCAGTTTGACTTGGAGTTTGGAGCAGGCAGGGAGATGGATTAGGGGTTTGCCCCTATCCACTCTGAGCTTTGGCTTTGTAACTCTGATAATGGATTGATTAAAAACTATCGAGGCATCGCCATGCTGAGCACTGTGGAAAAAGTAATTGCCTAGATTGCATCCATCAGGTTGCAGGTGTTGGCTGAACGCATCATATCAAATTTCAGTGTGGTTTCAGAACTGAAGATCTACAGTTGACATGATCATTTCGGTCCGTCAGTGCCCTGACAAGGGAGACCACTGTATGTTGCCTTCCTCCAATGCGTTCAACCAAGAGAGCAGAGGTGATTTAATTATGGAGCTGGACAAAATGAGCTGTCCTTTACATAACAGCATGATGGGGAAGGTCAAATCTGACAAGGCAACATTGGAACTCTTTGCGATCCGCAGTGGAGTCAAAAAGGGTTGCGTTCTGGCACCGACACTCTTTGGCATATTCTTCTCTCTTTTGCTGTCAAGTGCCTTCAGGCCATCTATAGAAGGTGTCTACTGACAGAAACCCGTTCAGCCTTGCCTGATTCCAAGGCAAAGGCGAGTCAAGCCCGCATGAGTTGCTCTACCAATATCCCCATCCTGAATGATGGAGGAGCCCAGCACATCGGTGTAAAAAGCAAGGCTGAACATTCTCAACAATCTTCATCCAGAAGTGCAAAGTGGATGATCCATCTCGGTCTCCTCCAGAGGTCCCCAGCATCACAGATGCCAGTCTTCAGTCAATTAGATTCACTCTTCGTAATATCAAGAAATGGCTCAAGGCACTGATTACCGCTAAGGTTTCGGATCCTGCCAATATTCCAGCAATAGTACTGATGACATGTGCTCCAGAACGTGCTACGCCCCTAGCCAAACTGTTCCAGTACGGCTACAACACTGGCATCTACCCGGCAATGTGGAAAATTACCCAGGTTATGTCCAGTACACAAAAAGCAGGACAAATTCAACCCAGCCAATTACCACCCCTTGAGTCTACTCTCAATAATCAGTAAAGTCATGGAAGCAGTCATCAGCAGTGCTATCAAGCAGCACTTAGTTAGCCGTAATGTGCTCATTGGGTTCCACCAGCTCCTGACCTCATTACAACCTGGGTTCAAACATGGACAAAAGAGCTGAACATCAGAGGTGAGATGAGAGTGACTGCCCTTGACATCAAGGCAACATTCAATTGAGTATGGCATCAAGGAGCCCGAGCAAAACTGGAGTCAATGGGAATCAAGGAGGAAACTCTCCACTGGTTGGAGACATATCTAGCACAAAGGATGATGGTTGTGGTTGTTGGAGGTCAGTCATCTCAGTCCTGGGTCATCATTGCAGGAATTCTTCAGGGTTGTGTCCTAGACCCAACCATCTTTAGCTACTTCATCAATGACCTTCCTTCCTACATGAAGGCAGATTTGGGGATGTTCACTGATGATTGCACAATTTTTCAGCACCACCCGCAATGCCTCAGATACTTAAGCAGTCCACTGCAAAACAGAAATACCTAGACAATATTGAGGTTTAGATTGACAACTGGCAAGTAACATTCGCACCAATCAAGTGCCAGGCAATGACCTTCCCCAATAAGAGAGAATCAAACCATCGCCCCTTGACATTTAATGGCATTAACATCACTGAATTTCCTATTATTAACATCCTGGGGTTTAATCATTGACCAGAAATGAACTGGACTAGCCATATAAATGTTGTGGCTACAAGAGCAGGTCAGAGGCTAGGAATCCTGCAGCGGGTAACTCATCACAACACTATAGAACCGTAGAAAAGTTACAGCGTAGAAGGCGACAATTCGGCCTACCTTGTCCATGCCAGCCCGAGGACACCCAGGTGTCCTTTCTAATCGCACCTTCCTGCATCTGGTCTGTAGCCCTGCAGCTTACAGCACTTAAGGTGCAGTTCCAGGTACTTTTTAAAGTGTTTTGGGCTTTGCCTCCACCACAAACTCAGGCAGAGAATTCAAAACACCCTCTGCATAAAAAGGTTCTTCCTCATGTCCCCTCTACACCTTCTGCCACTAACCTTGAATCTGTGTCACCTGGTTCAAGAATTCTCCACCAAGGGAAACTATTTTATCCTGTCCACTATCTCTTTCCCCCTCACAACTTTGTACACCTCATTCAAGTCACCCCATCAGCAGTTTTTGTTCCAAGGAAATAACCCCAACCTATCCAATCTTCCCTAATAGTTAGTTTTCTAGCCCTGGCAATATACTTGCAAACCTCCTCTGCACTCTCTCCAGAGCAATTACGTCCCTCCTGTAATTGGTGACCAGAACTGCACACAATACTCACAGTTGTGGCCTCACCAGTGTTTTCTACAATTCCAACATTATATCCTTACTTTAATATTCTAGACTTCTGCCAATGGAGAGCATTCCATACGCCTTCTTTACCTTGTCTACTTGTATGCTAAGATCTCTCATTTCTTAGTAAATTCCCATTTATTGTGTACGCCCTATAACTGCTTGACCTCACATTTCTCTGTGTTAAATTCCATCTGCTACTTTACCGTCCACCCCACCACTCCAACTATATCGTTTTGGAGTTTACAGCTATCCTCTACACTGTCCACTACTCGGCAAATCTTTCTGTTGCCTTTTTTAAAAAATTCATTTACTGCATGTGGGCATCGCTGGTTCGGCCAGCATTTATTGCCCATCCCAAGTTGCCCTTCCCAATCGTGCACCCCACATTCACATCCAAATCATTAATATATTACACAAACAGTATACACAAATGGTCCCAGCACCGAGCCCTGTGGCACTTGAAACAACTTTCCATTCGCAAGGGCATCCGTTGACCATTACCCTTTGTTCCCTGTTACTAAGCCAACTTTTTATCCAGTTTGCTACATTACCCTTAGGATTTTACTTTTTTGACCAGTCTGCCATGTGGGACCTTGTCAAACGCCTTGCTGAAATCCATGTACACAACCTCCACTGCACTACCTTCATCAACCCCTCTTGTCACTCCCTCAAAGAATTCAATGAAATTTGTGAGGCATGACCTTCATTTAACAAATCCATGCTGACTATTCCATGCCTTTCTATGTGACAATTAATTCTATCTTTCAGGTTTGATTCTACTAATTTGAACCACTATATCTGCAACATCCCTTTCCTTTGTAAACACGTAAAAACACTATTAATTTAAAACCCTTGCCACAGCCTCTAAATCTACGCACAAGTTCCCTTCTTCATCTCATCACTGATAGGTCCAAAGTTTTCCTTAACTATCCTTTTACCATTAATATATTGATAAACATCTTTGGGTTTTCTTTAATTTTACTTGATAATGTTTTTTCATGCCCACTCTTTGATTTCCTTATTTCCTTTTTTAATTCATCCCTGTACTTCCTATGCTCATCTAGGCTATCTGCAGTGCTTAGTTCTTGGTGTCCATTGCACACTTTCATTTTCAGTCTGATCTTCTCCTGTATTCCTCTAGACAACCTCCTGACTCCCAAAGCCTGTCCATCACATACAAGGCACAATTGAATTGAATTTGATTTAATTTAATGTCGCGTGTACCGAGGTACAGTGAAAAATATTGTTCTGCGTACAGTCCAGACAGATCATCCCATACATGAAAACACATAGGACATGCATAAATGCACAATGTAAATACATAGGCACAAGCATCAAGTGAGCTACGAAGTGTAGTATGATTCAGTAGATGTGTGAAGAGATCAGTTCAGTCCATCAGGGGTCTGGAAACAGCGGGGAAGAAGCTGTTTTTGAACCTCTTAGTCAGTGTTCTCAGACTTTGTATCTTCTGCCCTGGAAGAAGTTGGAAGAGAGAATAACCCGGCTGCAGCCAGATAGGGTGCTTTCTATGGTGCATCTGTAAAAATTGGTAAGTCGATGTGGACATACCAAATTTCCTTAGATTCCTGAGCAAGTATAGGCGCTGTTGTGTTTTCTTGGTTGTTGAGTCGACGTGGATGGATCAGGGTCTGCACACATAGGAATTTAAAGCTGTCAACCATCTCAACCTCGGCACCATTGATGCAGACAGAGGTGCATACGATACTCTGACTCATCATTGCTCGAGATCCGACCCACTACGGTCGTGTCATCAGCAAACTTGTAAATGGAGATGGAGCCAAATTCTGCCACACAGTCGGGTGTGAATAGGGAGTATGGTAGGGGCTAAGTACACAGCCTTGTGGGGCCCCGGTATTGAGGACTATCGTGGAGATGTTATTGTTTATCCTTACTGATTGTGGACTATGGATCAGGAGGTCAAGGATCCAGTTACAGAGGGAGGAGCCAAGTCCTAGGTTTTGGAGTTTTGAAATGAGCTTCACTGGGATTATGGTGTTGAAGGCGGAGTTGTCGCCAATTAATAGCAGCCTGACATTGTCGATATTCTCCAGGGATGAGTGTAGGGCCAGGGAGATGGCGTCTGCTGTGGACCGGTTGTGGCGGTATGCGAATTGCAGTGTATCAAGGCATTCTGGCAGTATGGAGTTGATGTGTTTCATGACCAACAAGAGTGTGATAGAATACTATCCACTTGCCTAAATAAGTGCAGCTCCAACAACACCCAAAAGCTTGACACAATCCAGGAAAAAGCAGCCCATTTGATTGGCACCCCGTCCACAAACATTCACTCTCTCACCACCGTGTACAGTGGCTACAGTTTATGTACCATCTACAAGATGCATTGCAGGAACTCACCAAAGCCCCTTAGACAGTACCTTCCAAACACATGACCACTACCATCTAGAAGGTCAAGGGCAGCAGATACCTGGAAACTCAACCACCTTGGAAGTTCCCTCCAAGTCACTTACCATCCTGACTTGGAAATATATTGCCGTTCCTTCACTGTTACTGGGTCAAAGTCCCGGAACTCACTCCCTAACAGTGCTGTGGGTGTACCGACACCACATGGACTGCAACGGTTCAAGAAGGCAGCTCCACCATCTTCTCAAGGGCAATTAGGAGAGGGCAACAAATGCTAGCCTAGCCAGCAATGTCCACATCCCCTAAACGCAAAATTTTAAAAACCCCAACGCTGCCACACTTGCATTCCATACGGAGGAATGCCTACAGCATAAATGGGCAGACTCTCTCATGCCTGTAAAGAGTTTGGTTTGACTAACAGTGCTGACAATGTGACACTGGAGATTGTTCATAATTTCACATGTCTGGGCATCACAATCAACAGCAATCTTGTCACTTGATGCTGACACACATCGTAAAAGCTGCAGTCCAAGCTACGTAAGTGAGTGTGGAACAATAGCAACCTGACTATGAACACCAAACCAAGAATCTACCAAGCCTGTGCCCTTAGCATTTACCTGGAAAAAAACTGCCAGGCAGAAGAAAAGGCAAACAGTTTCCATCTTTACTATCTTAAGATGTATTCTCAGCACCACTTGGCAGGACAATGTCACCAACTCAGAGGTCCTAAAGTATGCTAATTCCATCAGCATACACTCAATGCTAAGCCAACAGCATCTGTACTGGTTCAGCCATGTTCATCAGATGGATGGCGGCTGTATACCCAAAGACTTTCAGCACAGTGAATTGACCACTGGGTCACAACTTCTTGGGCATCCATACCTTTTCTGCAAGGCTACCTGCAATGAGATAAGATAGCAGACATTGACGCTCACAAATGAAAGACAGTCACTGAACCGGACATTTAAATGGACTAGCCGTATAAATACTCTGGTTACAAGAGCAGGTTGGAATCTAGGAATCATGCGATGGTTAACTCACCTCCTGACTACCCAAAACCTGTCCACCATCTACAAGGCACAAGTGAGGAGGGTGATGGAATTCTCTCCACTTCAATGGATGAGTGCAGGTCAAACAACACAAGAATCTCGACACCATCCAAGTCAAAGCAGCCCACTCGAATGCTCCTCCTTCCACAAACATTCACCCCCTCCACCAGTGGCAGATGTATGTACCATCTCCAAGATGCACTGCAGGAACTCACCAAGGCTCCTGAGGCAGCACCTTCGGAATCCACAACCTCTCCCAAGTAGCAGGACAAGGACAGCAGATACATAAGAACACCACCACCACCTGGAAGTTCCCCTCTAAGTCTCCATCCTGACTTGGAAATATATCGCCGTTTCTTCACGGTCGTTGGGCTAAAATCCTTTCACTCCTTCTCCTACAGCTCCTTGGGGATGGCAGTGATTCAAAACGACAGCTCCCCATCATCTTTTCAATTAAGGATGGGCAATAAATGCTGACCTAGCCAGTGAAGCCCACATCCCATAAATGAACTTTAAAAAATTAATAAATTATGCCCTTGACCTCGGGAAAGGCGAACAGAAACAAATAGCTCAGCTGTCCAAGAAAAATGGTTGGAGAAAACAGAGGCCACTGAATCACATATGTTACCAGCCCACTGTGTTACTTGTAGCAGAGACTGCCATGCTAGAGTGGGCTCACGAGCCACACCAAGCGGTGCTTAACACAGTTATCCTGTGTCGTCTTACTGGACAGAAGGCTGCCATGGATGCAATAGTCTTTTGAAGCTTAACTACAATACTTATTCAAACTCTGACATTGAAAAAATTCTCATTTATAATTTTTTTTAGTCTTGATATTTTGATCCCCACCTCCTATATAATCCTTTGGAGAGGTAGCTAGATTTTCCGACCTGATGCAATGTATGTTACTTTGCAAAATGTAATTTAGTGACAAGTTCATTTTTATTTAGAGTGTGACCATTTAAAAATAAATTATTTCTTGTTTCCCTTGTAACAATGATTTTTACAATGTAATAGATTATGAGGTCACTTCAGAGGGCACCAAGAAATAACGATGTCAAATGTGGAACTGAAATGAAAGGGTCTACAGAGCAGACATGGTATAGGAGGCACTCACCTCCTGAAGAACGTGAGCAAATGATGTGACAATGCAATTCAGCAGGCCTAATGGTCATCCCCCCCCCCCCCCCCACACCCCACCATCATGCCATCTCACAAGTTATCACATTTATTGAATTCAGTTTCACAACATCATGCATTGATTCAGTCAGTGTTCCTCACCTATGCAAAAGGCAGCTAACAATCGCACAGCAGAATAAGGTGGCTCGCAGGAAGGAAAGAATGGTTGAATCAGATAATTGGCAAATGTTATGGCGATGACAGCTTGACATGCCGGTTCAACAATCAGCAAAGATGTCCAGAGACGCAGAAATGCCAAAAAACCGCCAAAGGACTCCAGTATGTAGGCATAGCTCGCTCCAGATTTCTTTATAGTTGTTCCAAGTTCTGCATAGCATAGTGCTCCAAACACAGAGAATACCCCTCCAATTGCCCAGATAATCAATGAAAGGCCGTAGGATCCACTGAATATCAGAACTCCTTTGGGAGAAACAAAGATGCCCGATCCAATCATATTTCCAACAATCAGGCAAATTCCGTGCAACAAGGAGATATCCTTCTTAAGTCTCAGGCCATCTGTGGCAGGTTTGGAATCAACCTCCATGTTGTCACAAAATAATGGACCAATTCAATACGACAATATCAGACTATGTTTGAACTGAAGACATGCCTTTGGAATCTGTAAGGGTGTGATAAAAAAAAAACACAATTATTAGGTTAAGTAACACACATTTTGAAATTAAACAAGGCTCAATGTTACTGATAAGCATTCACAATTCTCTCAGCCTGGCACAGCCACCATGGACGGAAAGGTCTTCTTTTGTGCATAAAACATGATGATTTTACGATCCAGTTCGGCTTCTTGTGTACTGGAACTTTTTCTCCCAACATTCTGACTCATGCTCATCTCGAAAATAAAGTTCTACAGGCAGCCTCCAAGCTCTTTCGTGTCAAAATGGGAGGAGTGAATTGGATGGCTGTCTCCTGGTTTACAATTCACGCCTTTGCCAGTCGATTATACCAGAATAAATACAGGCCTGTCCAATGTTCAACCTAGATCTTTTCATCAGTCAAAGAAAAGAAAGCAGGTCACGGCATTCAGGAGCTTTTCTAACATTATAGAGGCTTTTCACAATAACTTCATTGCAATGTAAGCCTATCTGTGACAATAAAGATTATTTAAAAAAGGATTAAAACATTTGTTTTAATTTATTGCATTATCTTTAGAGCACAATGTAAAGCATTTCAGAGTTCCTCCAGAGCAGAGCAGTGATTCACAAATTGGGTTCCACGGGACCCCTTCAGGGATTCCGTAGTAGGCCTGGCCGTTTAAAATGTCCTTTAAAAGGTCTCATTCCAGATTGACCAATCAAAGGCGGTTATCAGTAGCTAATAAATAGAGAAGCCAGCCTCTGACTGGATGAAATTGGAAATACTTTCATTTAATCTCTTCAGGGAAATGAGAGGCCGGAGCCATGAGGGCCGAGGGGGCTCAAGAAAGGGAGCGGGGGCCCCAAGAGCGCAAAGCGGGTGCGCGAGGCAGGGTGACTGCCAAATAGTAATAATCTTTATTAGTATCTCAAGTAAACTTACAGTAACACTGCAAATGAAGTTACTGTGAAAAGCCCCTAGTCGCCACACTCCGGCGCCTGTTCGAGTACACAGAGGGAGAATTCAGAATGTCCAAATTACCTAACAGCACGTCTTTCGGGACTTGTGGGAGGAAACCGGAGCACCCGGAGGAAACCCATGCAGACACGGGGAGAACGGACAGACTCCGCACAGACAGTGACCCAAGCCGGGAATCAAACCTGGGACCCTGGCGCTGTG